>NW_005371324.1:9779888-9811108 GCF_000412655.1 Myotis brandtii
TATGCATGCATATAAGCATAACCAATGGACATAAGACACTGGGGGGTAGGGGAGGCCAGGGGATTGTCAAGGGCGGGGGCGAAAAGGGAGAAATATGTAATACTCTTTGTAATAATTTAAGCAATAAAAAAAATAAAATAAAATAAAAATTAAAAAAAAATAAATAAAAAGGTTCTTGAAAAATCTGAAATACTAGTGAGGTAGATACTATACAGTAAAGCATTCCAGCAATGTTTACAAGAAACTAGAAAGCAACTTGTTTTTTAACATGGAAACAAGTCAAAGTTATTGCTCTTTTGTGAAGACTAAACCTGCACATGTATTTTCTCAAGCAGCTCAAGTGGCAGTTTCTCACCCAATATGTCATATCTGTTCATTACAATACTGATGTCCTTGCCTTTACTGGTGTGGTTCAGTGATTAGAGCATCAGCCCAAGCACCAAAGGGTCCTGGGTTCAATTGTTGGTCAAGAGCATGTGCCTGGGTTGTGGGTTCACTCCCCACCTCCTGGTCAGGGCATGTGTGGAACACAACTGGTAGATGTATCTCCTCTCTCTGTCTCTCTCTGTGTCCCTCCCTCCCTCCTACTCTCTCTGAAAAGCAATGGAAAAAAATATCCTCTGGTTAAGATTAACACACACACACACACACACACAAACACACACACACACACACACACACACACACACACACACACACAAACCCGATGTCCACGCTTTTTATCTCACTCATTTTATCACGGCATTTTTCTTTAAGGACCCACTCATGTATGGCAGCTCCGTGATGGGTAATTGTAATTCAACTACATCATTGCAGCATTATTTACAGTAGTCAAGACATGGAAACAACTGAAGTGTTCTTTGATAAATGATTGTATAAAGAAGATGTGTTACATATATACATATATATAATAGAATACTACTCAGCCATAAGAAAAGATGAAATACCATCATTTGTGACAGCATGGATGGGTCTTGAAAATATCATGCTAAGTGAAATAAATCAGAAAGCAAAGAACCATATTATTTCACTATGTGGGATATAAAACTGAAAGCAACAAATGCACAAACAAGCCAGACAAACAAAAATTCATAGACACAGACAACAGTATGGTCATTACTGGAAAAAGAATCTGAAAGGGAGTTAACAAAGGGTAAAGGGGTTAAATATATTATGACAGAAGGAGATTTGACTTTGGGTGGTATACACTAAGAAATATACAGATGATGTATTATGGAATCATACATTTGAAACCTATATAATTTTATTAACCAATGTCACCCCAATAAATTTAATTATAAAATACTTTAATTTAAAAAGAAACATTTTAATGATTGCACAATGTCTGTGTTTTAAACTACTTATCATAAGCATCAGTGAATAAACACAACATAGATCTCAAATTTAATGAAAATAGCACTTTTGAAATTTTCTAAATTTATATTAAATAAGGTTAATGGGGGAGGATCTATGAAATACTTTCAATAATGAAGTTTAAAATATATCTATCTATCTATATACATATAGATATATTCAATGGAGATTTTCACACATATTTGAGTGATGATTCCATTAATTCCACAAATGATGCCGAAAAGGAAAATTTTCCCATCGAATTTCTTAATAGTATTACTCCTTTGGGAATGCCGTGTCATAAATTAAAATTGAAAGTGGGTGCAATCATCATGCTATTGAGAAATCTCAATAGTAAATGGGGTCTTTGTAATGGTACCAGATTTATTATCAAAAGATTATGACCTAACATTATCGAAGCTGAAGTATTAACAGGATCTGCAGAGGGAGAGGCTGTTCTGATTCCAAGAATTAATTTGTCCCCATCTGACACTGGCCTCCCATTTAAATTGATTTGACGACCGTTTCCCGTGATGCCAGCATTTGTGATGACTATTAATAAATCACAAGGACAAACTCTAGACAGAGTAGGCATATTCCTACCTGAACCCGTTTTTGCACATGGTCAGTTATATGTTGCTTTCTCTCGAGTTTGAAGAGCATGTGATGTTACAGTTAAAGTTCTAAGTACTTCATCACAAGGGAAATTAGTCAAGCACTCTGAAAGTGTTTTCACTCTTAATGTGGTGTACAGGGAGATATTAGAATAAGTTTAATCACTTTATCAGTCATTGTTTGCATCACTGTTGTTTTATATCATGTTTTTGTTGTTTTCATATCATGTTTTTATTGTTGTCATATCATGTTTTTGTCGTTTTTATATCATGCCTCTGTTGTTGTTATATCCTTTTGTTACTGTTTATTTATTAATAAATTTATATATTATTTTCATATACATTTTACTAATTTCCTTTCATCCCTCACACTTCTATTATAGAGAAAGGGAAAATAGAAATATTAAAATATCTCCACTAATTAATTCCCTTTTTAAAAAAAATATATTTTATTGATATTTTACAGAGAGGAGGGAAGAGGGATAGAGAGTTAGAAACATTGATGAGAGAGAAACAGCGATCAGCTGCCTCCTGCACACTCCCCACTGGGGATGTGCCCGCAATCAAGGTACATGCCCTTGACAGGAATCGAACCCGGGACCCTTGAGTCCACAGGCCGATGCTCTATTTACTGAGCCAAATCGGTTAGGGCAATTAATTCCCTTTTAATGTGCACGAATTTCATGCACCGGACTAGTAGTTTCTAATATTTGTGATAGCTCATAAAGATAGGCATTATTATCTCTATTTTAGAGATATGGATAGTGGTGCTCAAGGAGGTAAAGAACACAGCCACTAAACCAGGCTTCAGACAAAAATGATTTGTCTGATACCACAATACTGTGCTACTCACAGTGTCCTGAGACCATTTTTTTTAATATCCAAATACCTAAATGTTCATAAAAATGTTTGCTAAGTTGAGAGATGACAGATCTTCAATTCTATGAGATAAATCAGCAAAAACAGCCACTTTACTTTATTTCCAACCTTTCCCCGATGGCAGGGGTAAAATTCTTTCCCCTAAAGGTATCAAGCTGTGACCAATTTTGTTTTGATTTTGTGTTGAATGTGTCTGTTTTTATAAAAAATATAGAAACTTACTAAATCTTCAGCATCCACACTATAATGGTAACTGCATTGGCCAACTTCTTAACCCAGATGTTCTGCCTAATATGAATAGTTCTGCAACCCAGCATGGAATTAAGATTTTTCCAGGGGCAATCCCTTTAGACAATTAGAAGCAAGTTCTTCATGATTTTTTTTCTCATATTACATGCTGCCATATGGCAACAAGAGTCTACCCAGCAGAGCATATGGAAAACTTGCCATGCATGGGAAAACATTAAAGAAAAAATATGGAAACAAGAGATGCTGCCATTGCTCATACCACTGCATAAGAAAGTTACTTGCCACTGGTGCCAAAGCATAAGTAGTTGAACATATCTCTAATGTGTGATTTCAATTTTACATTTAAGTCTGGCTTACCAAGCAGTACTCTGCCAGTGTTAGCCCCTGTTTGAGTGCCAATTGGACAATTTTTTTTTAAAGCTAAGCAGTGGTCTGGCATGGCTAATTCAGAATGTTATCTGCCTCCCACCTTAAAAAGCCTCTTCTATTTTTAATCTTCTTTTACATCATCATTGAATTAGCTCTCAGAGTAAATACTTTCTAACCATTCTCAATTACCCCTTCACCCTTTCCTTCCATATCTACACACAAATTCCATGGATTTTACTAAGGGAATACTTTTGAATCGGTTTCTCTTTTCCATTCTCACTGCCCTTATGTACAAGAACTTAGCTCTTGGTTGTAAAACTGCAATAACTGTCTCTGTTTTCTCCCCTAAACCTAGTCTTTCCTCCCATCAATCTACCTTCCACCTGCTGCTGGAGTTAACATTCTAGAATGCATTTCAGATTAAGACACTTCCATAGTTCAAACATCTGTTGGATTGACAGATGGGAAAGAATAAGACCTAAACTTCCTAGTTTAACATCTCAGGGGCTTCAGAATCTGATGCCAATGCATCTCATCTTCCTGGATGCTATGCTCCAGCCACAGCATTTTTTTTCTCACCGTTTCCTCAAATATCAACGCTTTTTTTTTTTATCTCCCTGACTCTTTAAATTAATCACGTTTCCCCCACCATCTTTACTTCTGCAAACTCCAACTCAAATGTTAAGTGTCTCTTCCAGGGAGGATTAGTTGCGTCCCTGCTTCCAGAGCTTTCAGGGTGTACTGTTATCTGTTCCTAAATTTGAATTTCCCTTCGTGAACAAGTCGAGGGCACAAGCAAGTTTTATAATGTCTGACATTTAAAAGATACTTAATAAATAATTACTGAATAAATAAATGACTGAATGGCTCTGTACTAGTATATGCAATTTGATATGTATGCTATTTTGTTTTATTGACAGCAAGCTTCAAAATTTAATATGTCAAATTTGCTGAAGGTGTTAACATCATAGATAGTTTTATGCTTAAAAATGTCGAATTTAATGCAAAAAAGAAGAGCATTTGTGGGAAGTTTTAATTCATTACTTTATTTTGAAGAAAAAGTTATCATATACTTCGGGAAGCTTATGGTGAACATGCTCCATCTCAAGTACTTGTGAATGCTGGTTTAAACGCTTTAAAAGTGATGGTTTCGATGTGAAAGACTAAGAACGTCCAGGTCAACCAAAAAAGTTTGAAGACCAACAATTACAAGCATTATTGGATGAAGATGCATGTCAAACTCAAAAACAACTTGCAGAAAGATTAAACATTGCTCAGCAAACAACTTCTGATCATTTACAAGCAATGGGAAAGATTTTAATGGAAGGAAAATGGGTGCCACATCAACTGAACGAAAGACAAATGGAAAGCTGAAAACTCATCAGTAAAATGTTGCTCCAACATCATGAAAGCAAGTCTTTTTTGCATCGAATTGTGACTGGCGATAAAAAGTGGATTTATTTTGAGAATCCCACACGCACAAAATAATGGGTTGATCCAGGTCAACTATCAACATCGACTGCAAGGACAAATCGCTTCAGAAAGAAGACAATGCTCTGCGTTTGGTGGGATCAGGAAGGTGTTGTGTGTTATGAACTTCTAAAACGAGGTGAAACCATTAATACTGATCGTAGGCTACCGACGACAAATAATCCATTTGAATCATGCTTTGATTGTGAAATGACCAGAATGTGCCACAAGACACAGCAAAGTAATTTTGCTTCATGATAATGCACCATCACATATTTCAAAACCAGTTAAAGGCACGTTAAAGGATCTTGCTTAGGAAGTATTAACCCACCCGTTGTATTCACCAGACCTTCCTCCTTCAGATTACAACTTGTTCCAATCAATGGCACACGCACTTTCTGAGCAGCACTTCAAAACATATGAAGAAGTGGAAAATTAGGTCTCTGAATGGTTTGCCTCAAAACAAGAAAAGTTCTATTGGGACAGTATCCACAAATTACCTGAAAGATGGGGAAATGTGTAGCTAGCGATGGACATTACTTTGAATAAAGCACTTTTGATGTTTCTCTTGAAATTATCATGTTTTCTTTGATTACAAAATCTGTCATTATTAACCGGTACATCTAGTATACTATTTTAGGTTTATCCAATTTTCAACACATATAGAGTTCTTTAAAGAGGACTTTGGAAACTGTAAGAAAAGTTATTTTGGAAAAAAAATAACAGAAATATGGGGAAAGGTTTATATATGCAAAACTGCATAATAATTTGTCACAAATGAAATTAATTTATTAAAAGGATTCCCAAAATTGTTTAATATCAAAACATTGTCAGAAGACCTAGGTCTAGGTAGTTGTGACTGGAAACAAATTCTTTCTTGATCCTCTAATATTATCACATATTTTCTCATTGTCCTTTTATTTAATACAACAGTAATCCTTGCAAGTTGGCTGCTACAGATTGCTAGAATCCTTTTGAATTTCAGATTCAACTTCAAATTATGTGTTGAAAGTTTACTGTGTATCCTACTCTATGCTTACTACATTTACATATCCATTGATCTTTAAGGGGCTAATTTTTTTCATTATTAGTCTTTATTAGTAAAAATTTTTTTCCATTCCAGCTCTTATTTTGTTGTTTCTACTGCATCACTCTTGCAATACTGCCTCCTGTGTGACACTACCTTATACTGAAAATAGTTTCCCTCAGACTCCCACCTTTTTGTTTTTATCCACAAGAGCTTTCAAGGCTAAATAAATCATTTTGCTTTGGGCCATCTTCCGCCCACCCCCATATTAAGTTTAACCTTCTTAATCTTCCAGAAACTCAGGCATGGCCACATCCCCACATGGTTCATGATGTTACTGTAGTGATCATTTCATCATTTCTTGTCTGGCTACGCTGGCTCACCTTGTTCCTCACCAGTAGTCTAGCTCACATTACTTATATCCTATCCTACAGCCTGCTCTGATAGCAGCCCCATCTCAAACATCAAAGGCGCACTATAATTATTAGATAAGCCCTTTTTAAATCCTTTAAATTCCTCCTTAATTTATACTAATATCTTTTAATACATAAATTGCATATGTATCTACCAAGTTTCTAATTTTCTTAGCCCATTTTCAGATAATCAACATTATTATCAGTTTTTAATAATTGATGAAAGTAATTGTCCTAAAGGAAGAAATTATAAACACATTTTACATGTATTATTCATCCTTTATAGTTCTGTGTGAGTCTCTAGAAAGAAATATATTGAGTCACACATAGAGGAAAGGGGGGAAAACATGCCAGTGCTACATCAACCTTGAGGCTGCTAAAACAGCTTTAACAATAAATAAATATCTTTGTCTTCTTTATCTACTCAGCACAAGTCTCCGGCAGAGCTGAAAAGAGATGCTCATGGTTTATATGTAGACATTCCACTGCTGTTCAGGGTACGTTCTTTATTCTGAGCAAAATACCATACAAGTAAGCTTTATCAAAACCCAATATTTTTTGACAAATATATAAAGCCCACCATTTGTGAATATAAGTATTTTCCTAAAGTTTGCTTATAGCATGATTATTTGAACCTTCACTTCCCAGGAGAATTCATGTTATAACTTTATCTCCACCTGACAAAAGTCAATTTCACTACAATGGGCCTAAAACTAAAACTAATAGCATTGGTTCGACTCCAGAAAGCCCCCATACATTTCTTTTTCACAGAAGCACATATTTCAGGTTAAGATTCAGGTGACAGAAATGTATATCCCCCTGCCAAAGTACTGGCAGCAGTTAATGTCAGGGGAGACAGGCAGCAAGTAGATGATCCTGGGCTCCACAACATTTGATCTCTCAGCATATGCAGAGTAGAAGGGAACTCTATAGATTAAGCATCCCCAAGAGTTATAAATTAAGCAACAAATGCTTGGAGGCAAAGGCTTTTCTGATATTGCCATCACTCAAACAAAGATGGATCACACATCCACATGTGTAAGGAGAGATAAGCGATAAGAGAAGCCTTTCTATTTGTCATTTCAAGCCAGTATATTTTTTAAAACATTTGTAAAATGTTTTAAACTGAAGTTCCTAATCTATGCAATGCAACTTTAGAAATGATAGATAATAGATAGATAGATAGATAGATAGATAGATAGATGATATAGATGATAGATAGATAGATGATAGATAGATAGATAGATAGATAGATAGATAGATAGATAGATAGATAAAAGAGAACCGCAGGTCAGGTAACTGTCTTTTCTTCTATCTTTATGCTTCTAGGTTTTAATTTTATTTTCAAAGCTCAACTCAACTGCTATCTCTCATAAAATTGTAAGAGAAATAATTGTATCTATGTGATATTAGTTATTTATGTGCATGACCTATGGCCCTCATGTATAATTTTTTTGTGTGTGTGTGTGGACAATGTGATGTATAATTAACTTTCACACACACCAATAAATCAATCAATATTTCTGAAAAGAATGAGCATCTGAAAAATATGAGCAAATCAAGTATTGTTTTGTTTTTAAATATTGGTCCATAACAGAACATGGTAATAAGGATTTTCTACCCGTGTAGTACTCTTTTCAGAGTACAAACAAATCACTGTTACAGTTGAAGTTTTAAAAATAAAATTCTACTTTCTAATAAGTTCTAATGTAGCAATTTTAATCTCCAGAGATGCTTTGATAAACAAGGTTGTGAAGAGTTCTCTAAGAAATATAGAGTTTATATGTTTGCATTTACTTGGCAATTATAAAAAAGACAACTTTGGGGATGATAATAAATCTCTAACAGTTTTAAAGAGAATTGGAAACAGAGTTAAATACAATTTTTTTCTCAACCAGTATGTGTAGAAACTGAGTTTATTACTTATTTTCTATTTATAGCATTAAATGTAAAATCAGAAAGAGACAGGAGGCAATAACTCAAAGTTAGGTCCCCAACTCATAGAGAAACCAGACTGTAACTATTGGAACCATAACAGAACATGAGACATGAATTCAGTAACAAAATGCAATATAAAGTCACAGCTCTATTTGTTTTTTGATAAAATAAAAACATCAGGAATATTTCATCCACATAAAAATATGAGCAAAGAAATGCTATAAGCATTAGGTCATTACAAGTTGTAGCATTACCAAATCATACACTAACCACTGTCAATTCCTCACTTAGACAAACACACACACACACACGCGCGCACACGTCCCAAACTAATGAACACAAAATGTGTAATACAAAGAACAGAGTTCATGATGAGAAAATATATTAATAAAATAAAATACACATATATTTTGGTGTAGAAAATTTATTTGATTTTTTCTCAATCTAGGCCATTCAGATATTGATTATCTAATTTGGGAATTATCCAGAAAACTCCTTCCTTATTTACTTTGGCACTTCTATCACAAACTGAAAAAAGGAAAGTGGGAAAGGGATGTAATTCCACTTAGTTTCTTTGCAGCAAATTTGTTACGTACTGTTGGGAGGGGAAATTGAAACTTATAATTAAATTAGTGTTTCTGATTAGCAGTGGATTTCATTTTTTTCTGACTCTGAACTCAATTATCGTAGATAATTGAGATCCATCTTTATGGCATTAAGAAAAATGCTTCTCATCAGACAGAGTCAATTTGGAGGAGGGAAGAAAAGTGAGGAAATTGAAAGCCAGACAATCTATCTCTAGTCCTCCCACGCCCACTCTGGCCCAGCCCCATCATCTTCACTCTTCGGAGGCTGCGCGAGCTTCCTCCTGTACACCAAGTGAGAAATGAGCACGATAAATATCATCTGGACATTTCAGGATTGTGGGTTACCATAGAAGCAAAGCAAGTCAGGTGTACTGATGTGATGTGTTTGGAATTGGAATTAACCTAAAGAACCTCATGCTGTTTCTTTCAGATTAAAAAAAAAAGAGAGAGAGCTTGCAAGCTTGCCAGTAAATATATAGCTGCAGGGCTTAGATTAAAATGAAAGTTTTTAGATTGTCTGCCATGGAAACAATTGACAGAAAAACCTTGCACTTATAACACATCTACTACAAGACCTGTGAGCATTAAGTTAGTTGAAGAAAACCTAAAACTGTCAAGAAAGCAACTTTATGACCATAAGCCCTGTCTTGCAGAGAAATCCTGCAATGCTTTCAAGGACACCGTTTTCTCAGATGTTCTGTGAGCCATCCCACTCTGACAATTATCTGCTGCTGAGTAAGTTATTTGCATTTTATTCAAGGATATCCCCCATAAAGCCCAACCATGATGACTAAAGCAGATTACTTCTCATCAGTATTTTTTGAAAGTAATACATAACAAATTCCACTTACCCCCTACATTTTATTTCTAGGAAGGTTATATCTAAATCTAGAAGTTCCTGTGGCATCTCCAAGGTCAAATGACACTTTGTAGAACAAGAAATTAATTTTCCAAAAAGGGCTACAGTAGGTTTTGGTTTATCTGGCATTTATTTTTAAGGTTTATCTAGCTGGTAACATTACCCTGAAAGATATTTATTATAATAATATGACTCACTTCAAGAATTTCAGAGTTTTCTTTATTGTAAAACAATTTAAATTCTTTTAAAGGTCATTTATTCTTAAAATGGAAAGAATTATACAGTTTATAACATAACCAGAATAACTGACTAGCGGCCCAAAGCATTTAATTTCCAACCATGCTAGATAATACAATTTACTGAAATTTATTGTAATTATGCCTCTGGAGTAGTCATTGGTGAGTTGATTAATAGCTAAATTTGTAACCATTATGATTGCAAATCTCTTTGAAATTTATTAAATGCCTTTAATATGTCTGCTTTAATATAGTAGGCAGCTAAGTTTTATGTACTGGACACTATGCTAGGACATCTACTTGATAAGTTCTCTAATTGTTAAGGATATATTCTTTTCTTCTATTTTTCCTTCTTCCCTTCCTTTGTCCCTCTCTCTTTTACTCCCATCCCGTCTTTCTTTATTCTGCCTTTCATGAACATGTTTAAATTTTAAAATTACAGCTTCTCATCAACCATAGTTTACTTATTAAGACTTCACTGCATGACCTGTGTTTCTCTATGGCCGCCAATCCTAAACTATTATATTATTAACTTGGTTTAAAGCTAATTAGCTCCCCATCTTTAATGACCCACCCTAAACAACTTCTGCTTACGCAGCTAAGAGCTATAACTAGTTCATTTCTGACCTTTCCTTTCTATAATATTGACAGTACTTTATCAAGGTGGCATACTTCTTCACTGGAGAAAGTTCTAGTAAACTTACCCTTTCTCTATTAACAACTTAGTTGTCTGGTGATATTTTGCAGAATTCAACAGCTCCTACTTTATTTCCTTGGCTATCAATCTCTCATTCCCCAGTGTCATTGCTCTCCTCAGCCCTAAAAGTGCCAATACTCCCTCCCTCTCCATTTTCCCCCTAAAGATTACCTGCTTATTTTACTTTTAAAAAACTATAATCAAAATATAACTTTCACAGTCTCCTTCCACCAAATCTATCAGCTTACCTGCACCCACCTGAAGCCAATTTTTGGGGGGGTCTTTTTCAGCTTTCTACTTATTAGAGCAGGTGACCTCCACACTCTCCCCAGGCCTCTATCACCCGTTTTGATTTAGGGAGCTGAGTTGGGGGCAAGGGGGCTCTTACAATAGTGGGAAGAGACATTGGTCTGAACTTAACTCCCTGGAACAATGGGTAGTAGGGTTTTGAAGAGCTGGGGTGAAGGGATTTATGGCCATCTGGATATGCTAATTGGCCTCATCCAAAGGAAAAGTAAACTTTCTCTTATCTTCCCAACAGGAGGTAATTTTACAACTGGGAGCAAGTAGCCCATTGAAGTTAGGTTCCCACTCTCCCACAGAAATAGGAAGGTAGGGCACTATCTTTCTTGGTTACATTTCAAAGGGATACATCCCAAGGCCTTGAGAAAGACATCCCTGAATTGTAAAAATGTCTAAAGACTTTTATTAAGATTTGCATCTCAAAGGGGCAGAGAAAGAGTTTACAGTCACAAGTTTTCTAAAGTAAATGCTCTATGAAAAGTGAGGTTAGGGGCTTAGACTCAGGAAGAAGCCGGGGGAAACACCATGACCATCTTGGTCATAAACCAAGAAACTTCACATTATTAAAAACTCCTTCTAAAATCTTTATTATCCTCCTGTGTCTCCAGCTACTTTAGAGAAAAATCCCTCCTGCCTATATTCAGTGCCTCCACATTTTCTTTTCTCATTTACTCTTTAATAACTTTCCTCTGAAATATTTCAAACATGCAGAAGAAGCATAATGTATATATGAATATATATAAAAAGCAATAAAACCCCTTATACACACCACAAATTTTAAGAAATAGAACATTTGCAATAAAATGTTATGTCAGCTCCCTTTGAAGTGTCCTACCCCACCATGCCTCACTTCCTACCCTAATCAGACTAGGCATTATAATGAATCAGGTTTTTCATAACTTATTTGCTTTTACCATAAATGTGTACACCACTAAATACATTGTATATTTTTAGAGTTTTTAACTTTATTAACATATCAGCCATATATATTTTTCTATGTCTTGCCTATTTGTATTCATTATTATGATTTTCAGATTCACTCATGAAGATGTATGCATCATGGTTCACTAACACTAAATTTCACTATCTACTTATACACATATCTACCTGTGAGCATTGGGGTTGTTTAGGGTTTTTATTGTTGTTATTGGAGTAAACATTCCTACACTTTGGCACTTGCACAAGATTTTCTCTAAGCTGGAATTGTTGGTTCCCAGAGAATTGCCATCCTATATAATAAAAGGCTAATATGCAAATCGACTGAACAGAACGACCAGTTGCTATGATGCACACTGACCACCAGGGGGCAAACGCTCAAAACAGGAGCTGCCCCCTGGTGGTGAGTGTACTCCCACAGGGGGAGCGTCACTCAGCCAGAAGCCAGTCTCACAGCTGGCAAGTGCAGCAGCGGTGTCGGGAGCCTCTCCCGCCTCCGTGGCAGCACTAAGAATGTCCGGCTGATGGGCAGAAGGGGTCTAAGCTGTCAGTCAGACATCCTCTGAGGGCTCCCAGACTGTGAGAGGGCGCAGGCAGGGCTGAGGGACCGCCCTCCCCCCCAAGTGCATGACACCAGGCCTCTAGTTTTTAATAATATTAAATAGTGCCAAATTATTTTGAAAAAATGTCATCAGTTTCACAGATTATTATTCTCACAGATAAGATGATTCTACATCCTTGCCATCACTTAACATTAAAATTTTTGCAGATCTATGAGTAAAAATGCAATTAGATCCTACTTTTAATTTGTATCCATGGTTATTAATGAAGTTAAGGATCTCTTCTTGTGCATTTTGGATGTTTGTTTCCTCAGAAATGCCTGTTCATGCCATTTGGCCATTCCTCTACCGAAGTCTCTATTTTATCATCTTCATTTTTAGCTAATATTCATATAGTTTGGAATCTAATTTTTGACAGATTTGTGTGTTATAAAAATCTCACCCTTTGTGACTGATCTCATTATTTTAGGGTGTCTCTGATGAATTTTCTTAGGGCCACTTAGCTGGTAAGTGGTAGAACCAAGATTTTAACTCAGGGGGGAGTATTCAAAGTCCAGAGGCTTTCCATAATGTCATGCTCTACTACTCTTTGACCACACTTCTTACCACTCTCTCACTCAGTGCCCTAGCTCCTCCTCAAACACACCAAGCAAGCTTCTGCCTTAGAGTTTTACAGTGCCTGTTGCCTCAGCCTATAACCTTCTTCCTCATAATGCGGCAGAACTTGTTTGCTCACATTTTTTAACCTGTCTGCTCAAATCTTTCTCATAGAGATCCTTTCTCATCATTCTTTTAAAAAAAATGGCACATCTGCCCTAGCTGGATGGTGCAGTTAGTTGAAGAATAATCCTGTACACCTAAAGGTTGTGGGTTTGATTCCCAGTCAGGGCTCATATCTAGGTTGTGGGTTTGATCCCCATCTGAGCACATGGGAGGCAACAGATGGATGTTTCTCTCTCACATTGATATTTCTCTCTCACAAGGATATTTCTCTCTCCCCCGCTCCCTTCCTCTGTCTAAAAATCAATAGAAACATGTCTCAGGTGGGAATAAAAAATGGCACTTCTCTACTGTCATTCTCTATATCCTAAACATGTTTTATTTTTATTCATAGCATTAATCACTAATTAATGCTCAGAAAACAATGTACAATTATCTGTCTTCTTATTTGTTATCTTTCTCCTTCCAGGAAAATATGGCTCCATAAGAGCAAGGATTTTGTCTATTAGTTACTTCTGTAATCCTTGTGTCTAGAACTGTGCTTGGCACATAAAAGGTGAACAATAAACATAAATAGATGAATAATGCCTTTTAGCCATGTTTACCATGATAATTCTCACTTCTGTTGTGTATTTTTATGGGCAATATGTCTGATAATTCATTTTAAAAGTATCAGAGCAGGAAAAAATTATTACAATTGCAATAATAATTGTTCCCATTCATTTCATAATAGCTCCCATAACTTTTTCCAAAAACACTCCATTCTGTGAAAAAAAATGCATTCTAACAAAGAATATTGTGGGGGCCTTGTCCAGAGTATGCTAGATGTTCAAGGCCAAGATGCCAAGGCCAAGTTGCCATATGCAGGTGCAAAAGCAAGGACACAGCGATTGTACTGTATGCACCACACAGGTGTACCTTTCTATAACCCAAATACTGATGTCATTATTTGGCAAGAAGCTTCTTTTGTCTAAGTTGGTATAAAAGTGTTTTAGTGACTAGGCACTGCGAGGCTGCTTGGCTAGGTTGCTTTTATGTAGGCCTGGACTGCTTTATGTGATGGTTTTGTGCTGCTGCTGTGTTTGCAATGGCTTCTGTGTTTGCTATTGTATTAGCAAGGGCTGCCTTGTACGGCTACTTTGTGAGGCTACTTTGAAGAACTGTTTTGTCTGATAGCTCTTTATTAGCAATGGCTACTTGGCCTACGATAAAGCCTCTCCTATATGCCTATGACTTCTCATGTCTTCTTCATCCACTACCTGGCATCCATGGAGGTTCAGTTCCTGGCAGAGAAGGACCCCACAGTTGACATAGTCGAGCAGGATTCAGGAGTAAGTACTCCAACAAATATATTTATTAAACTTTGAATAAACAGTTTTCATCTGACTAATAGTATTTGTTTATCTAAATAAATTATGTTCTAGCCACAATAATCTATATATACAAAAGGCTAAGCAACTGTTACGACCAGTCAACCAAATGACCGGTTGCTATGATGCACACTGACCACCAGGGGGCAGACGCTCAATGCAGGAGCTGCTCCCTGGTGGTCAGTGTGCTCCCACAGCCAACTTCCCGTGGCTGGCCAACCTCCCACGTCCCTCCCCCTGGCCAACCTCCAACAGTCGCTCCCCCAGGTGGCCAGCCCCAATCGGTACTGGAGGAGATGGTCCCAATTGGCCCATAACGCTGGCCAGGCTGTGGGACCCCACCCATGCATGAATTTGTGCACTGGGCCTCTAGTCATTATATAATCAATTACCAACCATTCACTTACTAACAGAGTTACAGAATTATTTTCTCTTTTCTATCTATCTCTGAAGAGGGAAAAGAAAGAAATAATTTTTTAATTATTTTATAAAGATATTTTAACTGTTACTGGCCTGAGATTTATCCTGCTTGTAAGCTAACAAGTTTGACTGCCAGTTTCATAAATACTGACATAAGACAAAAGATTTCTAATCAGAAATAAAGAACTTCATTACTCACAGAAATGGCAATAGTGAGAGTAACAGCATTTGAGCTAGTTCTCTGAGCTTGGGTTCCCAAAGGAGTATTCGAAGATGGCCACATGATGCCTACCCATCTAGTGGAATGCAGTAAACAGAAGCGAAACCCTGACTTTTGTCCAGAATGAGACATTACTATAATGAACACTAAACATCACTGTCCTTTTCTCCAGATGAAGCCACTATCTCCATCTTGCAAAGCGGTTCACTATAAATACATCTTTGAAAAGAGAGTCTGGAAAAAATAGCAGTCAATGGTCTGCTCACAAGATGTACAGACAGAATTGTGAGGGACCCATCGTGACTTATCTCTCCATGGGCACAATTCCAAATCAGGTGGAAATAAAATGTTTAATGCACCTTGAGAGCTCTTTGCTGAAGTCCTTTCCTTTGCCAAAACTCTTCCACCAACACCATTTGCCTTCTCTTAATTAGAAATCAGATTATAAATTGTCACCTCTAGGAAACCTCCCATGATCCATTGAGGTTGAAATTGGTACCCCTGGATTCCACAGAATTCTGAACATCCCATAACTACCATATCATACATAAGTCTGTATGTTAATGGCCCAATGAATTGTCAAATTCCCCTTTAATTCATAAGCATCTTGAGGTCAGGCCCTGTGATTAATTAATCAATGGGATTCTGAAAATTTAAAACGGGAGTTGACTCATTGTTAATTCTTAGTAAATATTGGATCTTGAGAGTTTGGAATACATATTTAAAGATTTTTATAAGTTACAAAATTTTTGGATTCTTTACTGTTATTACATATTATGCTGAATATTTTCTGAGACACATCTTTATGCATAGACATTTTAGGTAATTCAAGAAGAAAATGTAAAATTTCTAGCTGAAAAGATAAAAACTTGATGCCACTAAAATTATTTCTTCAGGTTAGTTTAACAAAATAAATTTTAATAGTCTGTCACATGTGCCATTTGTTATCCAGAAATCATAGACAAATAGATGCAGGTATTGAGAAAACCCTACTTTCAACATTGAAAAAAAATTGGTGACTATTATTGAATTAAAGAATGACCTATTCTGGAATCAATAGTTGAGAACAGTCTTGCATTTTCTGAGAAATATGAGAGAAAAATTGCCTCATATGCTCTGCTATTTTTAGTTAAATCTAGACAATTTTTTTCTGGTTTCTTGTCTACAAATAGTAATCTCATGGGAGTGTTCTTTAGAAATATGCAATTAAGTCCATTTTATTAAAGGCAGGTACATTGCATCCTAAGCATGGTGGGAATTAAAATTTTCATAATGAAAGTAAACTTAAAACTTATAACACATTCTATTGTCTCTATTTTTAAAACCTAAGTTACCACGACAACAAATCCAATAGTTTATTCAATTAGTTTTATTTTTTTCCAAGAGAGCAAAAATTTGTCCTTCATCAAGAATTTATAATGTACTGGTCAAAATCTGTCATAAAATAATTAAAATGAATATCTTTGAGTAAAACATGCATCTTTAAGAATAACATTTGTCA
Organism: Myotis brandtii; assembly: GCF_000412655.1. Taxonomy (NCBI): domain Eukaryota; kingdom Metazoa; phylum Chordata; class Mammalia; order Chiroptera; family Vespertilionidae; genus Myotis; species Myotis brandtii. The sequence goes on from NW_005371324.1 coordinate 9,796,610, forward strand.
GAAATTTTAGAATCCTACTGAGTCTTGAAATTATTCATCCCTCTATTTAATCCCCATGCAACTTGAATTTCAATACTTTTAAATAATTTCTCTGACAATGCCAAATAGAACTAACGGAGAAATGGCAACAATTAGCTATGAATTGGCATTTTGTATGACAATGCAAAAGCTCAACATTAGATGGGATTCAGCCAAAAGATCATAGGATAGAGAAGTGACTTTTTTTCTTATTAATTGGGCAGTTCTAATAACACAGTATTTTAAGGACTGAAATAATTATTTTTATTACAAATGTTGCAGATACTGGTTTCCAGAGAGTTTTCCCAACAATATTGTTTTAATGCCGAGTTCTTTCTAAAATACCACAGTCCTAAATATTATATAAAAGTAGTTTAAAATATAATGTATTTTAGTCCACTCATTTGTATTCTCACCACCAAAAAGTATGTGGTCATTCAATCATGACAACTAAGAGAATTTTAAGGAAAACAATATTTTAGACATTTATATAACTTTCATTTATCTGGTTAAATATACTACATAATTTTAGCTGAATAAACTTGGTCTATGCCCAGGGATTTTCTAATTGGCTCCTTTCATAATCTATATTGAAATATATATATACTAGTGGCCTGGTGCATGAAATTCATACACGGGGGGCGGGGGGCATCCCTCAGCCCAGCCTGCACCCTCTCTAATCGGGGACCCCTTGAGGGATGTCCAACTGCTGGTTTAGGCACTCCCTTGTAGGTAACTAACTGTTTTTCTCTTCCTGCTTTAAGTTGCTCTTTTTGTCTTTTGCCCTTTGCATTTTAATTATGATGTGTCTCAGTGTGGTCCTGTTTGGATTCCTCTTGTGTGGGGGTTCTCTGTGCTTCCTGAACTTATAAGTCTATTTCTTTCACCATGTAGGGGAAGTTTTCTGTCATTATTTCTTCTAATAGGTTTTCAATATCTTGCTCTATCTCTTCTTCTGGCACCTCCATAATTCAGATATTGGTATGCTTGAAGTTGTCCCAGAGGCTTCTAACACTATCTTCACATTTTGGGGGTGGGAGGGTTGCTTTTTGCTTTTCCAGTTGGGTGTTTTTTTTTTCTTCCTCATATTTCAAATCATTGATTTGATTCTCGGGATCCTCTAATCTACTGTTGAATCCCTGTATATTAGTCTTTATTTCAGTCAGTATATGCCTAATTTCTGACTGGTCCTTTTCCATTTTTTTTTGGCATTCTCGCTAAGATCCTTGAAAGTCTCACTAAGTTCCTCAGAGGTTTCTAGAAGATTCTTCAGTAACCTTATAACTATGGTTTTGAACTCTATATCTAGTAGTTTGCTTTCTTCCATTTCTTTCATTTGTGACATGTTTCTTTGTCTCTGCATTTTGGCTGCTTCCCTGTGTTTGTTTTTATGTACTGGGTAGCTGCTAAGTCTCCCTGAGTTGATAGAGTGGCTTTGTGTGCTAGGTGTCCTATATGGCCCAGTGGCTCAGCCTCCCCAATCACTTGAGGTGGACACTCTAGGTGCACCCCTTTATGGGCTGTATGCACAGTTTTGTTGTAGTGAGCCTTGATTGCTGTTGGTGTCACTGGGAGCAATTGACCTCCAGGACAATTGGCTGTGGGGACCACCTGTGACTACAGTGGGAGAACTGCTGTGCAGGAGACACCCTTATGGAGCAGGACTTGCTTCAGTGAGGCTTTGGTGCTTACTGAGTCTGACCCTTGAGTGTGTCGCTTATGGATGTGAAGAGTTGTAATCTGGTATGGTCTCACACTGACCACTGGGTACACTGGTTCTTGGGTTTCCAGAGAGGTGTAAAGTCAGCCACTGGCTGGAGCCATCAAGCAGGAGCTACAGAGATATCTGCAGATTCCTCCTCTTTGTATGGGGTTTGGAAGTGCCCAGATGAGGCCCAGCTGTGAAGCAAGGCAGGCTGGTGCTGGTGCTCGGTCTTGGGCCTTTTATTGATAGGTTTGGGGCTCCATGACCTAGCTGCAGTTTGTTTGACAAATTTTAGCCTGAGAAAGGACAGGCCATTCATATGCAAAAGCTGCTGCACACAATTTGTGTGGGTTTGTAAATTGGGTGGAGCGGGGTCTCAGGGAATCACCAGGGTAGAGCAAACAGAAATGCAGAAATGGCTGCTAATCAGCCCTGCACCAGGGAGGTCCCAGGATGGGAACAATGATCCCTGTGAGCACCTCCATCTGGAAAAAAGTCACCCTCAAGTTCCTACCCTGATTCCAGACAGTCCAGTTTCTCCCCGTATGTGTCTGGGTCCCCCAGAGCCTCGCCAGGCACTGGAGCTCAGAGGAAGTGGGAACTTATAAATTCAGTTAGTGGTGCCAGCCTTTAAAGAGGAGCAGCTGCATCTCCAGCAGCCTGTGTGTCACTCAGCCCCAATCCACACTGTTTTTTACAGTCCATAGTTCTTACTGCCCATAGGGACTTCTTTCCCCAGCCTGGAACCCTAGGGTTCCAGCTGTGGGGCTGGGACCCCTCGCTCCTCCGGGTGGCCTCTGCAGAGGTGACCTCCCTCCCGATTAAAAAAGCCACACATCCGGGTGCAGACCAGCCTGTTCCGTGCCTCCGCACCTCCTACCAGTCTCAGTGTGCTTTCTTCTTTACTTCTCTAGCTGTAGTACTTCCATTCAGCCAGCTTTCCAGTGGTTCTGGATGATAGTTGTTCTGTATTTTTGTTGTAATTTTGATGTGGTTATGGGAGGCAGCAAGTACAGGCATTTACCTACACCACCATCTTGGTTCTCCTAACTATTGAATTTTTTAAGTTAATTTACAATGGTCCAAGTTATTCAGAAAACATATTCGTACATTACACTCTTTCATCCATATTGCTTTATTTTTGAGAAAACAGGAAATTTGAGTGAAGCATCTCTTCTGAAATTCTCTTTATCTTCTTTACAAAGTTATAGCAAGTCTGACCAGTGTAGCTCAGTAGTTGAACATTGTCCCATGCACCAGGAGATCGCTGGTTCGATTCCTGGTCAGGGCACATGCCTAGATTGCAGGCTCAATACCCAATGGGGGACATACAGGAGGCACCCAATTGATATTTCTCTCTCATCAATGTTTCTATCTCTCTCTCTCTTTCTCCCTTCCTCTCTCTCTAAAATCCATAAAAATATTTTTTAAAAAATCGAATTGGAGAAGATCAAGTCACATCTATGCGTTTGCCCTTGAAATGTGATTACACACATGCTCAGGATACAAACTTTTTGTACTAAATATTTTTTATTGATTTCAAATAAAGGCCTTGTTTTCCCTCATTAAATCCTCAGGACTTTATATGGCTTCTTTTGTAAAGCTGCAGCCCACTGATTCTTTCACCTGAGGTACTCCGTGTCTGTATTTTTTGGGGGGAACTGAATTTTCCCTGCCATTACCATCATTGTACATATTTAAGAAATGGAAGGGAGATTTTTAAAAAATGTTTTACCACATTGAGTCACATCTTATACTTGGTGTCCAAGAAAACATTATCCAAACCTGTGATACTTCCTTTCTAGCACCATTAACCTCCAACAGTAACAGTTCATTTTTATTCTAATTCTTCACTTAATGTCCAACAGCACATGCACTATATACGCACTAATTATTCATCAAGACCTTTAATCCTCTCATTCCTCTTCAATTCCATTATCTATGACCTCATTCTCTTTCTTTTATTCCTTACTAAGCTTATATTCCATGACCGTGCTCATAACCTCTTCTTGAAAGATTCCTCATCTTTCCTTCCCACTGACACACACATCTAACAAAACTCCAAGTTTGATGGAGCCCAGGTATCTGCCTTCCCCAAACCCACACTCCAGAAGCTGAATGTGGCTTGAGAATGGCAAATACCTGAGTGGACTAGTTTCACTTTAAATTCAGGATCCTAACCTCAAGTAAACATTGAACTTTGTCCACTTACCCTATTGTTTTTCCTAGTAAGTTTGCTTCCTCACTCCAGAAACTGCAATTGTGTACTTAACCTTCTTCTCAGATATACTACATTCTTTTATTATTACCCCACTTTCAGGGTACAAACACACTCCATGCTTATTTCAGAAAATAGCCTTCAGACAAGAACTACACCTTCCCACTATGCAATCTATAAAGGTCTCCTTTTCTCTTCAGCCTAGGCTTTTATATAACCTTTCATTTTCTCAAGATTTTGCTCCTTCTATTATCTTTTCTTTCTCTCCTGTATTGTCAATTTCTCTTGACTCTAATCATTGGCTTCACCATATATGCCGTACTATCTCCTATCTTCAAACAAACATCCCTTGGCATCTATCCACCTCCAGCTACCACCATTCTTTTTAGAACCACTGTCACAAGAAATGTCTGAAAATGTATTTGCATTCACTGTTTTTACTTCTTCACCTTCTGTTCACTCTGAAACATCTTTCAGTCAAGCTTAAATTGCAAGCTCACAACAAACCTCCATGTTGTAAATATAATGAACACTATCTATATATACCTATCTTACTTAATTTCATAATCAATTTAATGAACCATTTCTCCATCTTGAAATTGTTTTTGTTCCTATATTAGTCTTCTTTGGCTAAGCTACACCATATAAAAATTGCTAAATCGTATTGACTTAAGAAAACTAATAACTATTTCTGATTCTACTTACATATCAGATTCTGTACTTTGCTTGCCTTAGCTCTGTATACTTGAAGGCAAAGTATACCTACTGTTCATACCTACTATACGTGTCTTCTCATTCTGAGACCCAAGTCAAGGGTGCAGGTTCTCTCTGGGACGTACCCTTCTCTTGGCAGAGGGCTCAAGAACATGAGGCCTGGTAGAAAGTTGCAATGCTTTTAAATATTCTGCTTGAACATCAGGTCTGCTCATATTCCATTTGCCAATGCAAGACACATGACCGAGCCCAATGCCACTATTGTGTAAAGGTATCCCTCTCTAAGACTTATATGGCAACAGGCAGAGATGAATAATCCTTTTACAAGGCAGGGAATGGATACCAAGGCACAATGATACAATCTACCACCGTCTCTCACTGACCATACTCTTTTGATCTTGCTCCCATTTCATTAACTCCTCCTTTTTGGTCATTTTTTTTTTTTGGCTCCTCATACTCTTCCTTTTTAATATTATGGAATTCCTAAGATTATTTCTGGGAAAACTTTTCTTCTATATGTATACAGTAAAGTCTTGCTATAAAAGAGTAATTTGGGAAAGGGGGTGTCCATTAAAGCTGAAAGTCCGTTATATATAACAAGGTAGGTTTTCCAAATGTGTATGGTAAAAATTTAGCAAATTGTTTTACCTGCTTTTACTTATGTAGATACATTTGTATAATTAAAATTAAATATGTATGAAAAGTTTAATTTTACAGAAAAGTTTTCTATATGTATTACTGTAATTTTAAATTTATACTAAATAGATCTAGTAAATGTGTGCATTCTCCAGTCACCAAGAGTAAAGAAATGCACACGGCTGAGGTGTGGCTTAGCGCACGTGGGAACAGCAGTCGACAGCTTTAATACTGCTGCAGAAAGTCAAGCCATGCGACAACAGAACCAATTACCACTCGATGTAGTGTGATCACATGCTGATCATTCCCTGATTCCCTAAACATTGTTTATGAGCGAACATCGTTTATGATGGTGACTCTTGGATTTAAATTTGTAGACTATAGTTGTAGCTATGTCATATTTATTTATGTCAGCGAAATGACTACTGTGTTTTTGACAACATATGGTCCATTCGCTTAAATTTTTTAAAAATAAGTTAATTAATAACACAAAAACAACCTAGTAATTTTATTATAAGCAAATATTGGTTAAAACATTTTAAAATTAACAGGGTGTTAATTTTTGTATATGACATATGGAGTGGAAATTTAATCCATTAAATCTGAAGTTAGTTAAATCAAGGTCTGCAAAATGGAGGGTTTACTGTATTCTCTTCCTACTTTATTTCTAACATTCCAAAGGCATTTAAATATTAACCATAACTTAATGACTTTCAAATGTAGATTTCATCCATGATTAACTGCTCCTTAATATCTACAAAACAGAGCTCTTGGTTCACACACACAAACACAGTATCCTTTACGCTTACGAGGGATATATCTGTATGCAGTATCCCACATCTCACTAAGTAGTTTTAGTTGTCCAAAACAAAAACATAGGATTTATCTTGATGATCCAATTCTCTCATCTGTTACATCTAGCCCATGGCATTTTCCAACAGTTTGCCTTTAATATATATTTGAAATTGTTTACTTATCTTCATTTTCTGTTACCTCTACCCCATTTTATCTCCAAGGACAAGAATCATGGTGGACTTGGGGTTATATTTTTATAAAACAGACATTATTTTATTTCTCAAAGAGCTCTCATTTTAACAACATGGACCAACATATACATTTTTAAAACTATAAGATCACATGTACATGCTATAATTTAAGGAAAGCATTTTCATGCTAAGAAACACATGTAAGAAATAAATTAATTCTGTTTTGGGTAGTAAGAAAAATTAACCATTAGTCTTTTCTTTCAGGATTAGTAGAATTTTATAAGGCACACTCTGATAATGGATATATAGGTGTTAGTGGAGAAGATTTAGGGAAAAGTTTTTCCAGAAATAATCTTAGGAATTCTTCAACACTAAAAAGGAAGAGGATGAGGAACAACAACAGCAACAATAACAAAAAAGACTAAGAAGTAGGAGTTAATGAAATAAGAGAAAAGAAAAAAATAAGACACTGCATAACCAGTTAGGAAGCAAGTAAGCGATTTTGAGAACCAGAACTTGGGTATTGAATGAGATTGATATGAAGACAGAAATTCCATAGATAGGAATTTAATTCTTTCACACAACTCAGCTTTAATAGTGGAAGGAGCTTGATGCCTTTATACTGAGATATAACAAAAAAAATCCCTCAAGATATTTGTAAATCTTGGTGGCTCCCTCTACACAGTGTATTTCAAAGTCTATTAGTTAAGTCTATAACACCAAAAAAGAGGTGGGAAAATGAAAGTCAGAATTTTAAAATTAGGAATAATTAAACCTATCACTATTCTAGAATTATTTGTTCCCTGTGTACATTTTTAGAATGTATCAAAAATTTCAGAAAATAGAAAAATATCACTAGATATCACAACTATTGACTGACATAAGCATTACCTTGGTCTCAAACTCAGGTTTATTTCGAGTTGAAGGCCACTGAAAACATTATTGATTTAGCATCTGAATGTGAAATGTTTTACCTTTAGCCAAGCTATAAATTAGAACTCAAATGATGACTGCCCTATCAGCCCAATGCAGGCGGTTGGAGGAATTTGAAAATAAAATCTAAGGAAGATCAGCATCCAGGATTTGACTTATTAATGCTTTTATATTTTAGTGTCAGCACTGAAACTGAAATATTTACTATTTTATGTTGGATTTATCTTGAATGTATTTTAAGCATCAAGAATGAAGTGACAGGTCCCATCAGTTATTTCAAGACTTTAATCTATAACATTCCCTGTGAGGTTCCACATATGTTCATGGAAAGACAGTAATATGGTCTCATAAATATATATATAACAGATAATTCTCTACTGTCTTCTGCCAGTCCACTAAACATATGCATTCTTGGCCTCCAGGAGCATCTGTGAGGTGGCATGTTTATGTATGTCTAGAAATCCTTGTTTGCCAATCCATTGTTTATATATACCTCCTAGTCCTAGGACAAGTCAGGCGACTAGGGTGAGGAAAACTGTGCTAAGATAAATGTTAATATAAATAAATCCCATTAAAATTCTGATTAGATACATTTTTCTTTCCTAAATCTCCATCACAGTCCTGAAACTTTGATCAGATGCTACCCATTCTAAGACCAGAGGCTAAGTGGTTTTCTCCAATATTTATAATAAATAATTATAGAACACTTACCATATAGCATGCACTGTGCTAAGTGGTTTACATGCATTATTTTTTAAATTAAAAACTTCCAAACACCAATGAATTTAACACTATTATTATCTTCATTTGCTAATAAAAAAAAATTGAGATTTTAAAGCTGAGACTTGAGAGAGAACCACAATGACAGCATAGGTAAATGCCTGTACTCGCCACCTCCCACAACCACATCAAAATTACAACTAAAACACAAAACAACCATCATTCAGAACTGCCTGAAATCTGGCTGAATTGAAGTCCTACAACTAGAGAAATAAATAAGAAAGCACATTGAGATTAGTAGGAAGGGGCAAAGGTGTGGAATGGACTGGTCCGACACCCATGTGTACCATTTTTTTAAATCAGAAGGGATAACTTGGCTGCAGAGGCCTCCTGTGAGGAGCAAGGGGTCCCAGCCCCACACCAGACCCCATCCCAAGGTTCCAGTGCTGGGAAGAGAAGCCTCCATAACGTCAGGCTATAGAAAATTGCAGGGATTGTGGCTGAGTGACATAGAGGGATCTGGAGACCCAGGCAGTTCCTCTTAAAGGGCTGGCACACGAACTTACATGGACTCACTCCCTCTGAGCTCCAGCACAGGGGAAACAGTGGGGAACAGGGGGGATCCAGGGACCTACGGGGAGGAACTGCATTTTCTGGCAACAGAGCAAGAAATTGGGGGCGGCTTTCTCCAAGACAGGGGTGCTTACAGGGGTCATTGTTCCTATTCTGAGACCTCCCCTGTCGCAGAGCTGACTGGAAGCCATATTTGAGTTACCGTCAGCCTGGCTCACACTGTTCGCTCCACCTTAGGGATTCCCTGAGACCCTGCCCAATCCAATTTGCAGCCCTACCCAAGCTATTTGCAGCAGTTTTTCCATATGAATGGCCTACCTGGGCTCAGGATTCAGACTTTCCTAAAATCTCTTAAACAAGCCAGAGCTGGCATCAGTGTGCCCCATACCTATCAATAAGAGGTCAAGAGAACTTGGCCACACCTGGGCACTTCCAAGCCCAACACAAGTAGAAGCCATCTGCAGACTGCTCTGTAGCTCCTGCTGGGTGGCACCAGGCAGTGGCTGACTTTGCACAGGAGGCCACAGAGCCAGTGCACCCAGTGGACTGCTTCAGACCATACCAGATTACAACTTTACACATTCATGAGTGACACACTCAAGGGGCAGACTCAGTAAGCACCAAAGCTCCACTGAAGCAAGTCCCACTCCATAGGGATGTTTCCTGCAAAGCAGTGCTTCCACTGTAGTTGCAGCTGGTCCTCAGCCAATTTTGACTGGAGGTCAATTCCTCACAGTGATGCCAATAGCAATCAAGGCTACACTAAAACAAGACTGTGCACACAGCCTACACAGGAGCCCACCTAGAGTGCCCAGCTCAGGTGACCGGGGAGGCTAAACCACTGGGCCCTACAGGACACCTACTACACAAGGCCACTCTACCAATTCCAGTAGCTCTACATAATACATAGAAAAAACACAGGAAAGCAGCCAAAATGTGGAGACAAAGAAACATGTCACAAATGAAAGAACAGAAGAAATCTCCAGAAAAAGAACTAAATGAACCGGAAGCATGCAAACTACTAGATACAGAGTTCAAAACAATGGTTATAAGTTTGCCCAAGGATCTTAATGAGAGCTTCAAGAAACAGTGAAATTTTCAAGAATATTAGTGAGAATTTCAAAGACATGAAAAAGTACTAGTCAGAAATTAAGCATACACTAACTGAAATAAAGAATTATTTACAGCCCAACTGGTGTTGCTTAGTGGTTGAGCATCGACCTATGAAGCAGGAGGTCAGAGTTCAATTCCCAGTCAGGGCACATGCCCGGTTGCAGGATCAATCCTCAGCAGGGGGTGTGTAGGAGGCAGCCAATCAAGGATTCTCTTCCATTATTGATGTTTCTATCTCTCTTTCCCTCTCCCTTCCTCTCTGAAATCAATTTTTTTAAAAGAATATTTTAGAGGGATTCAACAGTAGAGTAGAGGATTCCGAGAAGCAAATCAAGGATTTGGAATATGGGGAAGCAGAAAACACCCAATCAGAAGAGCAAAAAGAAAAAAGAATCCAAGCATATGAAAATAAACCAAGGAGCCACTGGGACAACTTCAAGTGGACCAACATTTGCATTATGGGGGTGCCAGAAGGAAAAGAGAGGGAAAGCAAGATTTTGAAAATGTATTTGAAGAAATACTGACAGAAAATTTCCCCTACCAGGTGAAAGAAATAGACTTATAAGTCCAGGAAGCACAGAGAGTCCCAAACAAGAGGAACTCAAAGAGGCCCACACCAAGACACATGATCATTAAAATGCCAAAGATTAAAGACAAAGAGAGAATCTTAAAAGCAGCAAGAGAAAAGCAGTTAGTAAGAAGAAGAGGAAAAAAAGATAAAAACATGAACAGTAAAATGACAATAACTACATATCTATCAATAATTGAATCTAAAAATCAAAATAAACAAATAAGGAATCTAATGAAAAAAATAAACTAATGAATAAAATAGAACCAGAGGCATGGAAATATGGAACAGACTTATGAATCTCAGAGGAAGGGGGGAGTTGGGGTGGGAAGAGATTTACCAAAGAACTTATATGCATACTAGAGGCCTGGTACATGAAAATTCATGCAGGAAGCGGGCCTAAGCCATTAATCGGACATCCTTAGCACTGCCGCAGATGTGGGATAGGCTCCCACCACCGCTGCTGCGCTGGCCGGCCATGAGCCGCCTTCTATTTGAGCGGCGCTCCCCCTGTGGAAGGGCACTGACCACCAGGGGGAAGCTCCAGAGTTGAGTGTCTGCCAGCTGGTGGTCAGTGCATGTCATAGTGACTGGTCATTCCCAGTCGTTCCACCAATAGAGTCAATTTGCATATGACCTGTTTATTATATAGGATATGCATTACCTATGGACACAGACAATAGAGTGGTGAAGGTTTGGGGTGGGGCCAGAACTGAGGAGATGGGAGCAATGGGGGGAAAACAGGGGGACATCTGTAATACTTTCAACAATAATGATTTAAAAATAAATAAATAAATAAATGCCTGAAACCCCTCAAAATTAAATTAATTAATTAATTAAAAAAAATAAAAAGCTGTGGTTTGCCCAGCTGGTGTGGCTTCGTTGTTGAGTATCAACCCATGAACCAGGAGGTCGTGGTTTGATTCCTGTTGGGGCACATGCCTGGGTTGCAGGCTGCAATACCGAGCAGGGGGCATGCAGGAGGCAGCCAATCTATGATTCTCTCTCTTCATTGATGCTTTTATCTCTCTACCTCTCCTTTCCTCTCTCTGAAATCAATTTAAAAAACAAATAAAGAACTAAGTGACTTTAAGTGATTTGCAGAGGATTATAAAGCTAGAATACAGTTTGTTTGGTCAAGACTGCTTTTTCCAGAATAATTTGTAAATCAGAAGGGTCATTAAAGCATATATTGAGGCAATCCTTTTCTTCCAAAGCTAAACATTTTCTCCATTAAAACTTTAGATTTATTTCTTTTCCAATAAAATAGAGATGAGTGAAAAGGGTGTGTGGGAATTTTATTTCCTTAATTTGAGCATAAGGCAGTTGCTGTGTTTTCTCTTTATAGAAATGAGACACAATCCTCGGAAATTGATGAGTTGCCTTCATATTTCGGAAAGACAATTGACAATGAAACAGAATACAGAACCCAGAAATAAACCATGAGTATATGGTCAATTAATTTACGACAAAAGAGCCAAGAATATACAGTGGGGAAAGGACAGGCTCTTCAATAAATGGTTTTGGGAAAACAAGACAGTCACATGCAAACAAAAGAAACTAGCCTGTTATTTTACAGCATACACAAAAATTAACTCAAAAATGAATCAAAGATTTGCATGTAAGAACTAAAACTATAACATTCCAAAAAAAACATAGGTGATAAGCTCCTTGGCATCAGTCTCGGTGATGATTTTTTGGAGCTGACTCCAAAAGCAAAAACAACAAAAGCAAAAATGAACAAGTGAGACTACATCAAACTAAAAAGCTTCTGCAGAGCAAAGGAAATAATCAACAAAATTAATAGGCAACCTACCAAATGGGAGAAAATATTTACAAATCATGTCTGTGAAGGGTTAATATCCAAATATATACTAGTAAAGAACTCATATAATTCAGTAGCAAAAAAATAATTGATTTAAAAAATGGGCAAAGGATCTGAATAGACATTTCTTTTTCAACTAATACATAGATAAATACAGATGGCCAATAGAGAAAAATGATCAGTATGACTGATCATCATGGAAAACCACAATCAGATATCATCTCACACTTGTTAGGATGGCTATTGCCAAAGACAAGAACTAACAAGTGCTGGTGAGAATGTGGAGAAAATGGAACCCTCGTGCACTGTTCATGAGAATGTCAATTGCTGCGGCCACTATAAAAAGCAGTACAGAGTTTCCTCAAAAAATTAAACTACCGTATGACCTAGCAATTTCACTTCTAGGTATTTATGTAAAGAACATGAAAACACTAATTCAAAAAGACATCTGTACCCCCATATTCACTGCAAAATTATTTACAATAGCCAAGATATTGAATCAATCCAAATGTCCATCAAAGTATGAATGGATAAAGAATATGTCATACATACACACACACACACACACACACACACACACACACACACACACTGGAATACTATTCAGCTGTAAATTAGTGGGGTCTTGCCATTAGCAACAACATGGTATCATCTTGAGGGTATTATGCTAAGTGAAATAAGTCAGACAGAGAAAAATAAATACCATATAACTACACTTATCTGAATCTAAAAAACCAACCAACCAAATAAGCAAAACAAAACCAGCTCATAGATACAGAGATTGGTGGTTGCCAGAAAGGTAGGGTTGAGGGATGTGCAAAATGGGTGAAGGGGTACAAAATTCTAGTTATAAAATAAGTCATGGGAATGTAATGTAGAGCATGGAGACTATAGTTAATAACAATGTATTGCATATTTGAAAGTTGCTAAGAAAATCTTAAAAGTCCTCATCATAAGAAAAAAAAAAGAAAGATTTTTGTAACTATGCTAACTACACTTACTGTGGTGGTCATTTCATAATTTATACAGATATGAATCATGTTGTACCTCAATAAAATCTTACATATCAATTATACCTCAGTAAAAAAAGAAAATTGACTCACAACTTAATTATCAAATAATATGTACTAATTCCATATTTTATTTACTATTTTATTTAAGACCTATTTCTTCCCACAAACAAATTGAGTTATTTATACAATATTAATTATGAAATCAAACTAGGTCCCTCCTCATATAACCAAGGACTTTTAAGGTTGAAAGATACCTGGAAGACTACCTATGTCAACTACACATAAATTATTTTAATCCTCTACTATATCCTATCTAGGAGTGAGGAGAATCTCAGAATGTTCAAAGGTAGACACTTCCATCAGCTAGCAATCCACCCATATATTGAGTCAAAAATCTGTCTTCCTGTACCTTGTATTTGTTTATCCTAATTTTATCTTTGGGCTTTTGTTTGTTTTAACAACTAAATTGATATTCATATAACATATGATTCACCCATGTAAAATGGACAATTCAATCCTTTTAAGTATATTCACAGAGTTGTGCAACCATGACCACAACCCATTTAAGAATAGATGAATCATATCTCTCTCTCAAACACACACACACACACACACACACTTTTTGTCAGATTGGCAAAATTATACACACACACACACACACACACACACCCTTTAGCAATCACTCCCCATCTCTCCAATTCCATCTCCTGAGCCCAGGCAAACAATAATCCACTTTCTCCTGTCTGGACATTTTATAAATATGTAATACAATCAGTGTGGGGTTTTTTTGTTTGTTTTTAATCCTCACCTGAAGATATTTTTCCATTTATTTTTAGGGAGCAGAAGAGAGAGGGAAAGACAGAGAGAAATATCAATATGAGGTAAACACATCAATTGGTTGCCTCCTGCATGAGCCCCAACCAGGGCCTGGGCCTGGGAGAAGCCTACCACTGAGATACATGCCGTTGATAGGGATTGAACCCAGGACCCTTCAGTCCACAGGCTGATGCTCTATTCACTGAACCAAACTAACTAGGGCATCAGTGTAGTTTTTTTGACTGGCTTCTTTTTCTTAGTATAGTGCTTTCAAGATATATTCACTTATGGCAGTATTAGTACTTCATTCCTTTTTATTGTTAAACTAGAGGCCCGGTGCACAAAATTCATGCACAGATAGGGTCCCTAGGCCTGACCGGTGATGAGGGCCGATCGGGGCCTTCCAGGTGCTGGCCAGGGCCTTCCTTTGTTTCGTGCTGCCCCCTGGTGGTCAGCTCACATCATAGCAAGCAATTGAACCCCTGTCTCCCAGTCAAACTCCCAAGGGGACATTTTGCATATTAGCTTTCTATATATATACTAGAGGCCCGGTGCACAAAAATTTGTGCTTCAGCCCAGCCTGTGCCCTCTCCCAGTCTGGGACCCCTCGGGAGATAATGACCTGCTGGCTTAGGCCTGCTCTCGGGTGGCAGAGGGCAGG
>NW_005371324.1:9813409-9817681 GCF_000412655.1 Myotis brandtii
TGGTGGTCAGTGTGTGTCATAGTGACCAGTCATTCCCAGTCTTTCTGCTGTTAGGGTCAGTTTGCATATTACCCTTTTACTATATAGGATAGAGGCCTGGTGCATGGGTGGAGGCCAGCTGGTTTGCCCTGAAGGGTGTCCCGGATCAGGGTGGGGGTCCCGCTGGGGTGCCTGGCCAGCCTGTGTGAGGGGGTGAGGGCCATTTTCAGACTGGCCACACACCCTTCAGGGTGGCGGTCCCTGCTGGAGTGCCTGGCCAGCCTGGGTGAGGGGCTGAGGGCTGTTTGCAGGCTGGCCACACCCCCTTCAGGGAGGGGGGTCCTGCTGGGGTGTCTGGCCAGCCTGGGTGAGTGGCTGATGGCTGTTTTCAGGCTGGACACAACCCCTTCAGGGTGGGGGTTCCTGCTGGGGTGCCTGGCCAGCCTGGGTGAGGGGTTGAGAACTGTTTCAGGCTGGTCAAGCCCCCCAGCAGGGACCCTCACCCCTTGAGGGTATGGCCAGCCTGGGTGAGGGGCTGATGGCTATTTGCAGGCTGGCCACAGCCCCTTCAGGGTGGGGGGTCCCCCTTGAGGTGCCTGGCCAGCCTGCGCGAGGGGCTGATGGCTGTTTTCAGGCTGGCCAAGACCCCCAGCAGGGACCCTCACCCCATGAGGGTGTGGCCAGCCTGGGTGAGGGGCTGATGGCTGTTTGCAGGCTGGCCACAGCCCCTTCAGGGTGGGGGTCCCCTGGGGTGCCTGGCCAGCCTGGGTGAGGGGCTGATGGCTGTTTGCAGACTGGCCTCAGCCGCCAGCCACCCAAGCTCCCAGTGGAGGCTGGCTGGAAGCAGGTATCTGGCTTTTTTTTATCTTCTATAATTGAAACTTTGTTGCCTTGAGTGGAGGCCACAGCTGGCCAGGGCAGGCGGGAAGCTTGGCTTCCTCCATCGCCTGGGCAACCAAGCCTTCTGCTTGCTCCCGCTCCGTGGCTGCTGGCTACCATCTTGGTTGGGTTAATTTGCATATAGTCGCTCTGATTGGCTGGTGGGCATGGCTTGAGGCATAGCAAAGGTGCGGTCAATTTGCATGTTTCTCTTTTATTAGATTAGATATATAGATAATAACCTATTGTATGAGTATACTGCATTTTATTTATCCATTCATCAGTTGATTGATATTTCAGTTGTTTTTACTTTTTGGCTATTTTGAATAATACAACTATAAATATTTGTGTACAAGTTATTTTTGTGGTCACATGTTTTCATTTCTCTTGGGTATACTGCTAGAAGTGAAATTCCTGGGTCATATAGTAACTCTACATTTAACATTTTGAAGAACTGCCTGTTTTCCAAGTGGTTGCCTCATTTTAGGTTCCCACCAGCAATGGGTATATTCCAAATTTTCTACACTTTCATCAACATTCGTTATTATCTGTTTTTCTTACTGTAGTCATTTTTGGGGGTATAAAGTACTATCTCATTTGGTGTTTATTTGCATTTCCCTTGTGGCTGATAATGTTGACTTTTTCATATGCTTTGCTCATTTGTACATCTTCCATGGAGAAATATCTATTCAAAATTTTGCCCACTTTTTAAAATTTGGTTTCTTATCTTTTGCTTAACAACTTGCAAGAGTTCTGTAGATAATCTAAGTACAAATATTTTATTGCATATATGAGTTGCGAATACTTTTTCCAATTATGTGGGCTGTCTTTTCACTTTCTTGCTGGTATCATCTGTAGGACAAGAGATTTTAATTTTGATGAAGACCAATTTATCCATTTATTTTATTTGTGCTTTTGGTATTCTTGAGCCAATCTTAATAAGATTAATCATAATTTCCCATAATGGTCATTCAGATATTTGAAAATAGCTCTTACGTCTATGTTAAATCTGCACTGCACCTGATCCATATTTCTTCATCAAATATCCTAATGAAAATGCCTTTTCAATATACTCATTACTTTAGTCTGAACATACTGAACATAGCCATTTTTAAGTGTGAACTGGATAATTTAGTTATTATCTAGAAAGTTCACAGAAGATTAAGAATTTTATATCCTTTGTATTAATTTTTATACTTCAAAAACTCATTCTTTCAGACTTTATTGATTTTATAGAGAAGTAAAATTTCTAAGGTTTTTCCACTTTCTATATTTGTGAACAAAGGTCCATGCCAAGCTTTAGATTCAATATAAGGCATAAAACTCTATTTTACATTTTGTGTACATGTATATAAAATTTCACCTTAGTATTTTTATAAATAATAAACTACATCCTATAAATGATGTAAAAATATCTTTAAGAGATTAAAATACATTTTATTATTTTTTAAAAGACATTTTTATTTATTTCAGAGAAGAAGGGAGAGGAAGAGAGAGAAAGAGAGAAACATCAGTGATGGGAGAGAATCATTGATCAGCTGCCTCCTGCACACCCCACACTGGGGATCGAGCCCACAATCCTGGGATGTGCCCTGACCAGGAATCAAACCATGATCTCCTGGTTCATAAGTCAACATTCAACCACTGAGCCATGCCAGTCAGGCAAAATACATTTTAACTATATTGTTCATTGAAATATTCAGGTTAAAAATACATTGACATATGTCATTTAATCAACTTTACACACACACACACACACACACACACACACACACACACACACACCAGCCAAAGACTGGTAAGATATACATCAATAAAATAACAGTGGTTCAATATGAATGAAAATGTTAAATATCACTTTTGGTTTGTCCTTTTTCTAAACATAGTACTTTGAAATGTATTATCTATTTAAAGTTATATAAAATAAACTTGCATAGTTTGTTATATTTATAAAAACAGATATCTAATTTAATCAGGTGAAGAAATAGGACATTTGCAACATCCTGGGAAGCCTGGAATTATGCCTTCCTCTAGCATATCCTTCCCCTTCCTGCCTGCAAATACCCAATATTCCTATTTTAATAAAAAAAATATTCATTGTTTTTAACAAGGTAGTTTTTCTTGGTTTTGAACTTCAACTAACTGAATAAAATTATTCTTTGTTTTTTTAACAATGTAGTTTTTCTTGTTTTTGAACTTTAATAGTGTACATATTAAATTCTCATTATATTTGTCAGATTAACTCATTCACTATTAAATCTAACTACATTGAATTTCAACTACCATGATTTTTTTAATCCATTTTCTTGTTGATGAACATTAGTGTTGCTCTCAATTTGGAGTTATTTTTAACACCTGACAGTATAGAAATTTTCATAACTATCTCCTGGTACACACATGCAAGAAATTCTCTAGAGAATATATTAGGAGAGGAATAACTATTTTGCATATTTTCAACTTCACTAGGAAATGTTATGCTGTTTCCCAAAATATTTACCAAAAAAATATCCTCCACCTCACATTCTTACCACACAATATTTTTTTTATCTTACATTCCCCTATAGGAAGTAATTATCTAGCTATGACTGTTATTTGTATTTTTTTAATAATAAATGAAATAATCAGCTTTTTTATTTTTCCATTGACCACTTAGATTTCCTATTGTATCAAGTCTCTGCCCAAGCCTTTTACTCATTTTTCTATTGATATGTCTGTTTTTTCTCATTAACTTATGGGAATCTCTACATGTTGTGCATATGATCATTTTACTGCTTATATATTCTGTGACTTTTACTCTGTCACTATCTTTATTCTTTTGATGTAAAGAAAATTTCAATATTAATGTAATAGAACTGAACAGTCTTTTCCTTTATAGTTAGAGATTTTCATTTCTTAATGAAGAAATATTTCTATATTTCAAGTACATAAATACATTTTCCTATTGGATATTTTAAAACCTTAACTTTAAGCCACCAGAATTTGACTTCTGTGCATGGTATGAGAAACCAGTTACAATTTCCATTCATTTCTTAATAAATATTCAGTTTCCCCACGACTATTAGTTGAAAGTCTATCATTTTCTTACCCAACTACAGTGGCACCTCTGTTAGATATGCCTGGATCTGGTTTTGGACTCTGTTCTATTTCTTTAATCTATATGTCTAAACCAGATTCAATACAATACTTTACATTATCCTATATAATAAAGAGGTAATATGCAAATTGATCCTCATGCCGTAACTCCCCCACAAGATGGCGGCGGGCACAGTGGGGGCAGGGCAGCAGGGGTGGGGCCGACAGCCGCTCCACCTGGCTTCCACCAGGGTTCCTGTGGCCCCACAGGCATCTCGGGGGTCCCAGCATCCGCTTCGTGCTGCTTCTGCCGGGTTTTCTGCAGCCTTGCATGTGCGCTGC
>NW_005371324.1:9817751-9855314 GCF_000412655.1 Myotis brandtii
CTGCTGCACGCAGCTCAGAGGTGGGGCATCAGGGCGACACTCCAGTACTCGGGGGCCGTTCTGTGGCGTGCTGGCCACGCGGGATGGGACTCCGGGACTCGGGGTGGTCCCATGGAACGGGGGTGGGGGGAGGAGTCCCGGGTCTCTCATGATTTCACGTGACAGGTCACTAGTAGCTTTATTAGGAGCTATAATACCTATTAGAGCACATTCACCAACAATCATGTTCTTTTCCTTTAAGAAAGTCTTTATTCTTTGCATTGCCATAAAAATTTTGGAATCAACTCCTCAAATTCAACAACAGCATTAATAACAAATCTACAGTGACCTTAGTGAGAATTGCATCAAATCTATGGATCAATTTGGAAAAAAACTGACATCTTTATATTCTTAAGTTTTTCATCTCTGATCATAATATATCTGTTTATTTACATATTTAATAACCTTCAAAAATGTCATAATTTTATGCAGAGATCTTGTGTTCTTTTGTTGAACTTGTTCCTAAGTACTTGCTATTTTTATTGCTTTTGTGGATGTTATATTCTAAAATTATATCTTTTGTTTGTGGCTGGTGTAGCATTGTATATTAATTTATTGTTGGGTATTAATTTTGTACCCATAAATTTTGCTAATTTTTTAATTAATTTGCATCATTTGTATGTATAATGTGAATTGAATTAGTATTATTGGACACCCAGGTTCCAATTTTTCATGAAAAACTGGTATTTTGGTTATAAAACTTCATGAGCTTATCAAGTAAATTAGAACATTTCCTCCTAATGTAGCCCCTGGAAAAGTGTGCATAAGAATTACTTCTTGTTGACTACTTGGTAAAAGTCACTAGTAAAGTAATATGGAACTGAGGTTTCTTTGTTAAGAGATCTTTTGGTTATTCATTTCATTTTATTTATATAGAACAATTCCTATTTTCTGTTTTACCTTGACTCACTTTGGGAAAGTTATATTTTCTCTAGGAATTTTTCCATACTTTCAAATTTATTGACATAAATTAATCATAATACCATCTATCCATTTTCTGTCTGAATCACCTATACTCATGTTCCCTTTTTCATTCTTTATAGAGATTATGTATGCCTTTCCTCCTTTTTTGTGATTAAGCTTGCCAGGAGTTAGTCAATTCTATTGATCTTTACCATCAAAACAACCAACTTTTATCTCTGTTATTGCTTTTTCTTGTGTATTTGCTTTCTGGATCATTAATCTATGCTCTTTTTTATTATATTATTTCTCATATAATTTTGAGTTTATTTTTCTGTACTTTTCTAACTTTTACAACAACATGATTGATATTAATTTTTAGCCTTATTTTCTAAAATGAACAACATATAAGGTTACAAATTTCTAATTATTGAGTTAGCTATATTTACTTAGATATTCTATTTAATATTATCATTATTAAGTTAAATGTCCTCTAATTTTCTCTAATTTCTAATCATAATTACCACTTATAACTGTGTTTCCTAATTTCCTATTCTATGAATATTTTATTGTTAAATTTTTTGTGCTTTCTATAGTTAAATGCACTTTGGTAAGAGAACATGTGCATCATTTCAGTCCTTTTAAGTTTTTTGAAACTTTCTTTATAGAACACAGTCAATTTTTTAAAATTCTATTTATGCTTTAAAAGTATATGTATTCTTAAATTTGGGAGTCTAGTAGGTCAAGAATGCTCATGGAATTGTCTATATCAAACTCATTCTTTGGTCTCTTTGTTCTATCAATTAATGTGAGATGTCTGCTAAAATCTACCATTGTGACTAGAGATTTATTTACTGTGGTAGTTTTAAAAATTACCCTTTTGTTTATTTTGAGGCTATGCTGTTAGATATCCATATATAATTTCTGTATCTTCCTTGAGAATTGAATTTTATCTCTATGAAGTGACTGGCTCTATCTCTTGCAATTCTTTTATACACTAAAGTCAATTTTGTCTGATAGCAATAGAATTGCATCTCTTTTCTTTTGACTATAAGTTGCATGGTAAACTATTTGTGGTTGGAGAATTATTTTGTTGTTGTTGTTTTTATTCTCCAAGCAATAAAGACTCAATTCAAAATCCCCACATATGGCAATATTTTCTAAAGGAGTTTATGTCTTTTCTCTTGCTTTGCTAAATTGCAGAGAAAGTTTCCTTGTAAGATCCTGGGAATGAGAGATTGGGTAGATAAAAGTTTAACTTCTTTCTAGTTCACAGTTACCTTGAAGTTGTAGTCCTTTGGGGTGACAGAATCCCTGCATTAACCTCCCTCTTTTTTATTAAATCCTAAACTTTGACTTCACACATAGTTCCTCACACAGTCATCAGATCTCAAACTCAAGATTGCCTAGTTCAGCAAAATGCCCTGGGGGCAAAAGCTGCTTCAACACAGCCTAGTTTTCAAAGTTCTTGGGATCTGAATCTGCCATTCAATGCATTTCCTATCCTTCAAAAAATTTTACAATTATTCTTTCATATCTTAACTGGAAAGACTAGACAGCAAAAGTCAATTATACCTAAGAATATATCTCAACTCTGCAGTTTACTGCAGTAAAATTGATGCAGATCACCTCTCTGAGCCTCAATATACTTCTCTGTAAAATGTAGGTACATGGTGTTATTGAGATGAATAAATGGGATTGTGGGCTTAAGACATGGAGCACAGCACCTGGAACACAATATTCACTCATTCATATGTTTTATGTTGCAAGATACAGACAAGGTGAACCCTGTTTCAGCTGTCACAGTAGGTAAGCTTTACTTCACAAATATGTCCAAAGGTTAGATTATTCAGTGGCTCAAGGACATTATCAATGATTGGGGTCTTTCTTTTCTTCCTCCCATGCTATCCCTCGGCATGTTGGCATTTTACCTACATGGTCTCCATATGACATTAGCATTGTCAGCCATTTTTTCTTTATGATGAGGTCCAAAGGCCTTAAATAACATTCTCCTTTGCCTCTCAGAAACTTTCCTAGCCAATTTTCATTATAGGTCAAAATGTTCTCTCATTCCCATTTCCAAACCAATCATTGGCAAAATGGTATAGGGACACAGTGATTGATAAATCAGTCATGATTCTGGGGTTGGGGATGATGTCTTTCCCTGAAGGCACATGACTGCTATAAAGAAAGTTAATAGCTAAAGAAAATTGGACTTTTGTCAGACAGAAAAGGAAGAGATTGACAGTATAGAAATAAAGTCTTCTAAAGTTGTTATTGCTATTCATTATTATTGTTATTATTATAATTATTCAATACATTAATTGATAACATGCATTCTACAGGGGGGCAGCCAAAGCTAGACCCTAAAACAAAATATTATATTTATTTATGTTTACATTAATTCATTAATCTGGACCTTTGGCTAAAGTTATAAGGTTGATTATTTTTCTAATTAATTCTTCAAGCATCTGTCTTTTTTCCTATCTTGTCACAAGATGAAAGAGCTTATCTACTTATTAAAGCTCAGAATCCACTGTACCTAATGATATTTGGGGGGAGGGAGATTATCAGTCTAATATTTCTGAAACAAGGAATTTATTTAGATTGACATGATGTTCAAAATAAATTTATATTGCCTCCTGATGATCACTTTTGTTTCCAGCTGTTCACAACAAACCACTAATTTAATTTAATTAATTAATTTATTTATTTATGAATAATCAACATCAAGTACTAAGGTCTCAAAATTATAGCAATGGATTCTATTTTTTCATCTCTTTGAATATTATAACTTTCTTCAGACATCTACATCTTCTACACAATTCCTAACATATTATAAGAATTATAAATATTAATAGTGGTAACAGTAGTAGCAGAACAGATAATACTTCAGAGCAATGTACTATGTGCCTGGTTAGTTCTAGTATGTTTAAATATATTGTCATCTAATTTCCATTGCAACCCTGTAAATTTAATAATGAAGCATAGAGAAGACAAGTTATTTGCCCCAAATAAGCATTCTGAATCTGGATCCCATACTCTGGGCTACTGTATAATAATGTAATATAGCAGCTTGTCCCTTCAGTTATATGCAAATCCCATAAAAAATAGTTCAAAATATGATTATTTTAATCCAAGTTGTAATCAAGTTTATACCAGGTTTCCACCAAATAAAGTCTAATTACATTGATTACCTTTTCTTTTTTTTTTACCTAACATCTCAATCTTACTTGGATTGGCAAATAAATTCTTAGTAAATATCCTATATAATAAAACCCTAATGTGCAAATCGACTGAACAGCAGAACAACCGGTCACTATGATGGGCACTGACCACCAGGGGGCACATGCTCAATGCAGGAGCTGCCCCCTGGTGATAAGTGCACTCCCACAGGAGGAGCACGGCTCAGCCAGAAGCCAGGCTCACGGCTGGCGAGCGCAGTGGTAGTGGAGGAGCCTCTCCCACCTCTGTGGCAGTGCTAAGGAGCAGCAAGCCAAGCGGTAAGGAGCAGCAAGCAGGCAGGCAGTAAGGAGTGAGGGGACCCAGACTGTGAGAGGGATGTCCGACTGCCAGACATCCCCCAAGGGGTCCCAGACTGCAAGAGGACGCAGGCTGGGCTGAGGGACCCCACCCCCCGACCCAGCTCCAGTGCACAAATTTCATGCACCAGGACTCTAGTTATAATATAATTTGTTTATATTGATGCCATAATTTTATGTTTGAGATCTCGTTAGAGCTATAATTTACACTACTCCCACTTCTTCCTACTCCTAAACCAGTATTAGACCTTATTTTTAAAAATTTATAAATATTTACATATAAAAATATTGACAAGTGTCAACAAAACATGTCTGAAGACTTATAATAGTTATACCATAAATAGCCAAAAATGTTATAGCAACCAAAGTGAACATTTTCAGCCTTATTTTTAGGATATATTTGTATATAAAACAGGAGGTATTTCATTATCTTACCTTAATTAATATTTGGATATTTATTGGCTTTAAGAAAAAATTTTAATATAAACAAATAAAATTTTCTGTTAAGTCTTTACATATTTTGCAGTCATAAAGTAATTTTGTAGGAATTTCAAATTTAGCTCTAGACTATTTACTGAAATTATCCAATGACCCTTTTGGAGTGAGGGCCAGACTGTGAGAGGGATGTCCGACTGCCAGACATCCCCCAAGGGGTCCCAGACTGCAAGAGGACGCAGGCTGGGCTGAGGGACCCCACCCCCCGACCCAGCTCCAGTGCACAAATTTCATGCACCAGGACTCTAGTTATAATATAATTTGTTTATATTGATGCCATAATTTTATGTTTGAGATCTCGTTAGAGCTATAATTTACACTACTCCCACTTCTTCCTACTCCTAAACCAGTATTAGACCTTATTTTTAAAAATTTATAAATATTTACATATAAAAATATTGACAAGTGTCAACAAAACATGTCTGAAGACTTATAATAGTTATACCATAAATAGCCAAAAATGTTATAGCAACCAAAGTGAACATTTTCAGCCTTATTTTTAGGATATATTTGTATATAAAACAGGAGGTATTTCATTATCTTACCTTAATTAATATTTGGATATTTATTGGCTTTAAGAAAAAATTTTAATATAAACAAATAAAATTTTCTGTTAAGTCTTTACATATTTTGCAGTCATAAAGTAATTTTGTAGGAATTTCAAATTTAGCTCTAGACTATTTACTGAAATTATCCAATGACCCTTTTCTGAGATTTAAAACGTTTTTTATGTACAATGTATTGTATCGCTGTAGTCAATTTTAGTACAGCTGTGGTTTTTGTCATAAATTGGTAGTCAGTAAACTACATCACACGTCCAAGATCATTTGTATTCTCTCTGTAGCTATTTCTAAACCCAGAGCATTTTTCTATTCCCACCTGGATGTCAGTACACAATTGTACTTACTCCTTGTTTTCTCAGTTTATATAACTGTTTCTTGGTTCATCATAATAAAATATACTATATCAATATCCAAATATAACAACATTAGAAAATCCTGACTAAATCTCAGATTTCATAGACAATACGTTAAATTCCTTTAGGAGAATATGAATAACATACTACACAGAACTCCCACGTTGTCTGTATTTCCAATTATTCTCTTTAACTTTCCTCTCTTTTAATTAATTTTCTTAGTTGTAAGACCCTGTTTAGATAAGGTCATGTCTGGTTCTTAAAATGGTGGTGGCTGTATAGTCATTTTTGATAAATTAGTAAGTTATGTACCATCTCACATATCCATGTGTGTATATGTATACACAAACAGGCAACCTAAATGAAACAAATCACCTATATTCTTGATATTGTGCATTCAAAATACAAGTATTATTTTCTAACTTGTTAATGAGAAATTTGAATTAGATTACTTCAGTCTGGTAAGCTATATAAAAAAATTCTCATTACATAAGTTTCCCATACTTGGAGATATTAAGCATTGCAATCATCTCTCATCTCTCTTTTATCAGGGACTTTGAGGAAATTGATAAAATATTTATTTCTGAGGGAATAATAATTGATGCCAATGATAATTAAACCACACGACTTTATTTTCCCCCAATGAAAGCTCAATGAGGCTATCATGGTGTCATTTTGGTTTCAAATGGTGTCCTTATTACTAAACCAAGAAAAAATGAATATTAACTATGGAGAAATATTTCCTATTTTTGTGTACCAATCTTAACACTTATTCTATTTATGTTTATTTTTTTAAATAGACAACTATATACAGTAAATTCATTGTGATGTCACATGCAGAGTCCAAAATGCAGCTTATAAGCTTTCAAATGCTCTGGTTTTCTTAGTTTGGACTTGGGGTCTTTTATTACTTTCATTTTCTTGTCTTCTGATGAGTTGAACTGAGACAGTTCATGAAAAGCTACAGCCTTTGCATGCATTGCTACCAAGTTCCTTTCAAATGTCACCTCACTTTTCTTGGTTACAGAATATTTGTCAGAGTTTGATGCATATCTCCAATCTCTGGCTTTATGTATAAGGGGAGGAACTGATGTGGCTATCATCTGACAGTACTATGGAAATCTCAAAAATCAGTATTCAAAACAGGCAGGATTAGTGAAGGGGTAAGATATGGAATGGGGATACTAGAGCTTTGAGTACAATGTTAGCCAACATCCAATCCAGTCCCTGCCCTCATATAGCTTACAGTCAAGACGGGTAAACACATCAATCAAATAATCATACAACAAAGGAAATGTACAGGTTGCCTTGAGAGTTTGTAACTGGGAACTTGAACTGCACTAGACGCCAGAGGAGGCTTCCCTGGAGAAGTGATACCCGAAATCTGATGGATGAGTAAGAGTTAAGGGGCAAGAGA
Organism: Myotis brandtii; assembly: GCF_000412655.1. Classification (NCBI taxonomy): domain Eukaryota; kingdom Metazoa; phylum Chordata; class Mammalia; order Chiroptera; family Vespertilionidae; genus Myotis; species Myotis brandtii. The sequence goes on from NW_005371324.1 coordinate 9,825,061, forward strand.
ACCAGGGTCTTCTCCTGTTTCCAAACAGCAGGAAGAGATTGCCGCTGGAGGAGACATAGCTCCTTTTCAGCAAATAAAAGATTTTTTAGTGTTACTGAAAGAGGAGAAAGAGAAAGCAATTGAGAAAGAGCCTGGAAAAGAGGTGGGTAAGAACAGGATAAAGATTTTTTGTTCTATCTGGAAGCAATATGAAGAAATAAAAGGTTTTATTCAAAGTGGTGACATTAACAGATTTATATTTTCAAAGATCATATGGCTGCAGTATGGTTTAATTATCATTGACATCAATTATTATTTCCTCAGATATAAATACTTATTTTCTTTATCAATTTCCCCAAAGTCTCTGACTGCAGTTTTGAGCTCTATTCTGCTTAGTTGTGGTCAGTATGCCTTCTTTAGAGTTCAGAATTGTTGTTGCAAAGTATAAAAGCAAATTACTCGTCCATCACACTAAATACATCACAGTACATGGTAATTTGTTTTTACATCTGTATTGAGTTTAAGTTATTTATTTCCATCACTGCTTCTGCCCACAGCTGTTTAAATTACCGTGGAGATGGTTTATCTTTCGTCACACCATCACAGTAACTAGTCTCAACCGGAGAACTACTCTAGGTTGTGCTTGCCTCTAGAATTTATTAAATGAAATTTACATTTTCTTTCTTTAAAAAAAAATGTAAACCCATGCCTTAAAATTTGAGGTGCCTGATGCTGTGTTCAAACACTTTACTCCTCAGGGAGAAGCTCTGGGTTTTCAATTCCCTCCTGATTGTGGATTTCAGCAAGGGGTGAGGTTGATGGCAAAATTGTGTCCTAACCTCTCCTACCCACTTTAGGTGTGTTTTTTCTCATTTCCCTAATCTGTAGTCATCACTCATTCAGCCTTTAGGGTTTTTAAAGAATAAATTGTACCATATGTAGCTGTAGTCTCATTGTGTCTCTGAGAAGAGGTGAGTTTAGGATCTTTCTGTGTAACCATTTTGAACTGTAACCCCTTAAACTGTCAAAAAATTATTTCTTTTTGAGCTGATCTATTTTTTCTGACCATTCCTGGTCCTTTCTGGTTAATGTCAAAGCCAATCCTCCTGCCATTTTAGCTCCATTGACTTGAAATATATTAGTCGGCTCTTTAAATTTCCACATGACAGAATCTTCGTGTTTTCTAGTGCAATTTCAAACTTTCCTTTTATCTTCTGCAAGTTTTGGAGCTGTTCAACATAGACATCTGACCTCTAATTTCTATATCTGTTCATTCCTTCTCAAAGGCTAGGATAAAAGATCTTCTCTGAAGCTGCTTCCATCCAAAGGAAAGTCATCTCCTGAACCAGGTCCCTTTGAGGCAAGTATTCCTTGCTCACCAACCATGGGATTCTAGTAGCCACTCCTCTTCTCTGAGTAACAGCAATTTCTTATTCAATTTTCTTCTTTGGTTATGCAATGTTTTTGTTTGTTTGTTTCTTTTGCTGTATGGCTATCTTGCACTGATAACTAGTTCTTTTTTAAAAAAAATATATTTTATTGATTTTTTTTATAGAGAGGAAGGGAGAGAGATAGTTAGAAACATTGATGAGAGAGAAACATCGATCAGCTGCCTCCTGCACATCTCCTACTGGGGATGGTTTGTTTGTTTGTTTGTTTGTTTGTTTGTTTTTTTGTTTGTTTGTTTGTTTGTTTGTTTGTTTGTTTGTTTGTTTTGCTGTACGGCTATCCTGCACTGATAACTAGTTCTTGAACCATCACAGGAGTCCTTGGGCTAACAACCAGGAATTCAGAAACAAGTGTCTAAAAAGTTCCAAACCAGCACTTGCCAGAAAGAGTTTGTGCGCTTCTCTGGAACTCCGATTATTATGGCTGCCATCCGACACCTACAGATCACCTGGCTCTGGTGGCCAGTGGAGCTTATGCTTGTAGTCCCACAGGACAGTATATATTTGCATATTTTTAAAGTATGCTGCCTGTGGGTCTGGTTTGCAGTCAGCCTGAACCTGGGTGATGAATTCCTCCCCTTTGGGACACTCACAGGTCTTGACACACCCTAAACTACTAGGAGCTATTAAAAATTTAATAGGCTGCTTGGGCAAGCACAAAGTGTTGAGAGACAACCAAGGGTAGGGTAGAATTAAATGACCTACACTCCTTCAAGACTGGGGAGAGGTGGTTTTTTGTTTCACTTACTGTATAGAAACCAACACAGAAATTCAAGCAAAAATGAAGAAACAAAGGAATATATCCCAAATGAATGAACAAGATAAACTTCAGGGGAAAACCTTAATAAAATTTATTTGATAAAGAGTTTGAAGTAATGGTCATAAAAATGCTCAGCAAACTGGGGAGAATGGATAAACAAAGTAAGAAGTTCAACAAAGAGATGGAAAACATAAGAAACTAGCAAATAGAAATGAGAGAGCTAAAGAATGCAATAACTGAAATGTAAAATACACTAAGGGGTTCAACAAGAGACTAGATGAAGCAGAATAAAGAATTAGTCAACTTGAAGGCAAGGCACTGGAAATCACAATCAGAGGAGCATAAAATAAAGAAAGAAGTAAAAAGTGAATATAACTTAAGGGACTTATGGAACAACATCAAACAAATTAATATTTACATCAAAGGGCTTCCAGAACATGAAAAGAGAGAACAAGGGACAAAAATTTAATTTGAAGTAATAGTGGCTAAAAATATCCCTATCTTCAGTAAAAGAACAAAATCCAAATACAGGAAACCCAGAAAATTCCAAATAAGATGAACCCAAAGAGAGCCACACTAAAATACATTATAATTAAAGTGTCAAAAGTTAAAGACAAGGAGAGAACATTTAAAGCAGAAAGAGAAACATTTGTTATGTACAAGGGAACCCCCATAAAACTGGAAGGTTTTTCAGCAGAAACTTTTTAGGCTAAAAGAGATTGGCATCATGTATTCAAAATGGGAAAAGAAAAACACTTTCAACCAATACTATTTTACCTGGAAAAGTTACCATTCAGAAGAGTTTTCCAGACGAGCAAAAGCTAAAAGAATCCAACATTACTAAACTGGCCTTATAAGAAATATTAAATGAACTTCTTTAAGCTGCAAAGAAAGGGTGCTAATTAATAACAAGAATACATTTGAAAAAAATTAATCTTGCTGGAAAGGTAAATATATGGTAAAGGTAGTGAATTAATCACATAAAATTAATATGAAGGTTAAAAGATAAAAGTTGTAAAAAGAACTATGATTACAAGAATTAGTTAAGTGATGCACAAAATTAAAAGATGTAAATGTTATATAAAAAACATAAAATATGGAGGGGGAGAATAATAATGTTACACTTTACAATGGGACAAAACTTAATTTGTTATCAACTTAAACTGTTATAGAGATAAGTTGTTATATGTAAACCTTATGGTAAGCATAAAGCAAAAACCTATAGTAAATACACGCAAAAATAAAGAAAAAGAAAAATTACTGTACCATTAAAAAAGTCATCAAACACAAGGAAGAGAATAAGAGAAGAAACTGAGAGAAATTACAAAAACCACCAGAAAACAATTAGCAAAATGGCAATAAGCGCATACCTATTAATAATTACTTTAAATGTAAATGAATTAAATTCTCTAATCAAGAGACATTGAGTGGTTGCTCAGCCAGTGTAGTTCAGTAGTTGAGCATTGACCCATGAACCAAGAGGTCACCGGTTAGATTCCCCATCAGGGCACATGCCTGGGTTTCAGGCTCAATCAGTAGGGGGCATATAGGAGGCAGTTGATTAATGTTTCTCTCTCTCCCTCTCCCTTCCACTCTCTCTAACCAAAATAAATAAATAAATAAATAAATTTTTAAAGAGACATAGAGTGACTGAATTGATTAAAAAAAAAAAAAGACCCATCTGTATACTGCCTATAAAACCCAATTTTAGATGTTAAGGACACCTGCAGACTAAAAGTGAAAAGATAGGAAAATGCATTTCATGAAAATGGAAACCAAAAGAAATCTGGAGTAGCTATACATATATCAGACAAAATAGACTTTAAAACAAAAACTTTAATTAGAGATAAATAAGAGTATTACTTAATGATAAAGGGGTCAATCCAACAAAAGGATTATAACATTTGTAAATATTTATGAATCTAACAAAGGATCACCTAAATATATAAATGAAATATTGACAGATATAAAGGGAGAAAGGCACAGCAATATAATAATAGTTAGGGGACTTAAATACCCCACTTACATCTGGATATATCATCCAGAAGAAATCAATAAGCAAACACTGACCTTAAACAACATGTTAGATCAGATGAAGTTAACAGATATATATTCCATTCAAAAAACAACAGAATATGCATTCTTTTCAAGTACACATGGAACATTTTCTGAGATAGATCATATGTTAGGCCACAAAACAGAAATTAATAAATTTAAGAGGACTGAAATCATATCAAGCACCTTTCCATCTAGTTTGAAACTAGAAATTAATTTTATGAAGAAAACTGGAAAATTCCAAAAATATGTGGAGATTAAACAACATGCTACTGAACAACCAATGAGTTAAAGAAGAAATTAAAAGTGCCTTAAAACAAACAAAAAATGGAAATGTAACACACACAAAAATGTATGGGATTCAGCAAATGCAGTTCTAAGACCAAGTTCATAGCAATAAATGTCAATGCCAAAACACCAGAAAAGTCTCAAATAATCTAACTTTACACCTCAAGGAACTATGAAAAGAACTACTAAATCTCAAAGTTAGTAGAAGGAATGAAATTGTTAAAAAAGAAAATAGGAAAGATCAATGAAACTAAAAAGAAAATAGAAAAGAGCAATGAAATTAAAGTCTGGTTCCTGAAAAGGGAAACAAATTTCACAAACCTTTGGCTAGACTCACCAAAAATAAAAATAGAGAGAACACAAATAAATAAAATCATAAATGAGAGAGATGTTACAACTTATACCACAAAAATACAAAGGATCATAAGAGACTATTATGAACAACTCACTATACACCAACTAATTGCACAGCCCATATGTTTATTCTGACACCTTCCTGATTGCTCCATAATTGCAGCAGTTCCAGGCTGTCTGTCAAGATCAAGGAGGACCTTGTATTCCCTGGCTTCACCAAATTCACAGTTAAGAATTTACACAACATTTCCATGGGCCTGATTGAACAAGTGGAGAAGCAGACTTCAGTCACCAACCTCCTGGCCTCCTTCGATGCCTAGAGCACCTGGGACTAACTGGTGGTCTACCTGCAGCTGCTCACCTCAGACTACCTTCAGCATGACTGTGCATTCTTCAAAAACATCATCAAGGGTGGATCGACTGTCAAGGAGTTCTGCCATTAGGAACTGGAGCCCATGTGCATGGGAAGTGACCACATCCACATTATCATGCTGGCCCAGGACTTCAGTGTCTCCATTTAGATGGAAGGCATAGACCATGGCAAGGGGGCACCACCAACCCACACATCTCCTCTGAAGACTCAGAGCCCAAGGTCTTGCTTCTCTACCAGCCTGACCACTACAACATCCCCTACAAATAGGGCTGACCCCGGCTTGTCGCTACCCTGACTGCCCTCCTCTCTGCCATGCTTTAGACATGTACAAAGGAGTTTTTGTGGTTTTAAATGGTCATCATTTACTCCCATCATCCTTTCCCTGTCACAGAACTTTCCACATTTTATTAAAGGGGATGCTGATGGTGAAAAAAATTATATGCAAAAGTCCCAGGCAATAGCCAGACATTTATATATATATATAACTAGAGGCCCGGTGCATGAAATATGTGCATGGGTAGGGTCCCTAGGCCTGGCTGGCGATCAGGGCCGATCAGGTTCTCCGCCTCCTGGCCTCCCTGCCTCCTCCTTTCCTCGTTCCCTCAGCACCCCACCAACGCCGCTGGTCACCTGCCATGTTTCCACGCCGCCCTCTGGTGGTCAGCACATGTCATAGCAAATGATCGAATTCCCGATCTCCCGATAGAACTCCTGAGGGGACAATTTACATATTAGCATTTTATTATATAGGATATTTTAAAGATTATTGCTATGATATTTGTACTGTTTTTGGAGCTGTGCCTTAATACATGAAAATAGGAAATAGCTAAAATTATCTCATGCTCAGCAACACACAAGATGTTTTTCTGAAATAAATGTGATTGTCTACTAAAGGCATCAATTCAAAGCCATGTATCATATTTTTAATAAGAACATTATCCAGTTTCTAGCTCCTCTGAGCTATTTTATTTCACTAATCCATTATTACTTTTTCACAAATCTTGAGAAAGGAAAAGCTAAAATTATATAATTTAAGTGACTAGGAAATTAATAAATAAGCTAAAGAAATATGTCATGAAAACAGTTAATTCTAAAGCACTTTCTTCATTGGTCCTCTTCTTATAAATTGAACACATATGAAGTAAACTAAAGTATCAACTGTCCTGTCTGGACAAGTCTTGCCATTCTGTCACATATCTACATTCCATTTGTTATTTCTCCTCTCAATTTGTAGAAGTTCTAAAAAAAAAAAAAACACTTTCTAAGAATAATAGCATGAATACATTGAAACAGCAACCTTATTTGTAAGTGTTGCTTTCTATTGCTCTTTTCTGGTAAAACTAGCTTCATACTCCACCCAGTGGGATTTATTCACAAAAGGATTAAAAGGAAAAGAGGAGGTAGAGAATAGAGGGAAAGAGAAGCACAATAAGAGAACGTGGAGGAGAAGATAAGGGGGTCCAAGGAAGGTGAGGAGACATAGAGGAATACGAAGTAGAAGAAAAAGCAAAAGCACTTTTCCTTTCTAATCCCATGGTTGGAAAACCTGGGAGTCTAACTTTACCTTTAACCCAAATGCTATTTTTCCAAGGATAACTACTGCTGAGCTATACTCAAAAGTGTCTCCCTCTGTTTAACAAAATGCAATCTTGCTATGGTCATGAAGCATAATATAGTATTACAAATGTATAATTAATAATGCTAATCTATTACATTTGACAATATTTCATTGTTTCAGCAATCTAGAAAAATATACTTTAGAAGCTCCAATTTAATACTGCTTGAAAATATGTTCAAAATGAGGCCATTTTAACGCCTTCATATTTTAAAATTCCTTTCAGAGGCATTATTTTAAATGAATACAGAAGTATTTTTATGTAGGAAGATATGTAAAGAGAATTTATATATTTCCCCCATTGGAAGCAATTCAAATAAATTTTTGGAATCGGTAAATCTTTAAATACATTGATTCATTCATTCAACAAATATTTATTGAAACTCTACCAAGTGTTGGGTGCTGGGGTTTATAAAGATAATTAAAACAATGTCTTGCCCTCATAGACTTCTTTCTTGTGAGGAGATAGTCAGTAAGCATACAAAAAAACATAGCAGATAATATCAAATAGTAATAAACACTTAAAGCAATCAAAGCTTAGCTAAATTAAATTATGTTAAGAAAATATAAGCAATTTGACCAGGAAATATCTGTCTAAGGAAGTGATATTTGAGCAAGGAACAAAATGATATAAGAGGAATACAATGTTGTTGAAGAGCATTTCAGAATAAGGGAATATAATGGAAAGGGCTGAGGTGAGCATGTATTCAAATAACATCACAACAGTAAGTTGCATTTTCTTCAAGTAAGCATATAAGACCTGAAAATAATAAAATTATTGAAAGCAGTCACTGATTTCTTATAAAACATAGCTGGCCCAATTTAACCAATGACTTTGATAACCATTATATTCTCCTGATAAAAGTAAATAGCAAGAGTTAGTTTTATTTCAATTAATTTGAAGTGGCTATAAATTGACAAGGTTATGTCCCTAGATATATAAGTCAAATTTTTGTTTCTCTATAATGCATCTTCATCTCCATTCTGAATCAATATTTTACCAGATGGAAAAATACACAATATCCAATTCCAAGTCACTTATGTTATTTCAGACCACTTCCCCAATGACATAAAGTCAAGTAGGTTTATACAACACCATGACATGGAGGTAGGAGGGTGGATTTACAGGTAGGAAGTGCAATCTGTTTCCTTTTCTCATTTATTAAACTTAAAAATCCATCCAGGTTCTTTGATATGCTCTTTTTGCTACACTGGCAACTGCTGAGGGATTTTGCCTTCTCTCCAAGTCAGTGGTTTTCAACCTTTTTCATCTCATGGCACACATAAACTAATTACTAAAATTCTACAGCACACCAAAACATATATTTTTTGCCAATCTAACAAAAAAAAAGATACGGAGTATAATTTTGATTCATTCACACTGGACAGCTATTGCAGTGTTGGATGTTATTTTTTTATTTGACAATCTAAGGGAAAAGGGGTCAGTGCACTGGGGAAATAGTCAGGCATTGCATGTTTTAAAAATTCTTGCAGCACACCAGTGCACCTGCCACGACACACTGGTTGAAAATCGCTACTCTAAGTCAATAACCACATAGTCCCTGATATTTTCCACTCTGTTGTCATCACCACAAGATCCATTAGGTCCTCATCATTCTCAGCAACAAAAGAAAACAATGGCTGCTTCTCATATCTCATGACAGCATTTGTAGATCAAGATACATTCCAAGTCTCCTTTCAAGAAGGGTTTGGGGTCCAGATGTGGGGAGTGCAGTCAGGAGAGAGCCTTTAGCTGCCAGGCCCTTCTTAGTCTATCTCAGCTGCAGTGAGCTGCCTTGCCTGGGCTCACGCACATTGCTGGGTGGTCCAAGCCAAATAACAAAACAAAGTAGGGGGTAGACCACCCAGCCATTTAGACCCACCCAGGAAACTCTAAATAGCAATTCTAATTCCAAAACTTTCCATGAGGTTGGCCACATATACTATATCACAGCTAGGCTTCTTCTGTCCCATCCTATTCCCCACTGCTATCTTTTAAAGATATTAAACCCCTAACATACACCTTGCACCCCAAACTCTGTCTTGGCATCTGCTTCTGAAGAACCTCACTTGTAAAAGATCTTACATCAATTTAATATGCCTACTGTACACACTTCTGCTGAGGTATCTGATACAATTTTCCCAGTTCTATTTTCCCACACCATGGTTATCAGTGCAATGTGTCATTCTGCTACCAGGCAACCAGGTGGTAGGTGACTCACAAGTTCACTCTAATTTCACATCCCCAAACCCAGAGGGTGTTTTTTTTACCACCTACCTTGGAACTAACCCTAGAATGGGTGGCATGAGTGTCCTTCTCAGTGGCCCATTATTCTCCTATATTATTCCTTCTCCAACTCTTCTCTCACCTCTGAACTGCAACTATAAAAACTGATTTAGCAAGTTTCTCCCACACATGTAGTCTGATCATGGCTTCTAAGTTTAAAAGTAAAATGTCATACCGTTTTTCTCTGTTCAAGGGACAACTTACCCCCACTCACTCACCCCCACTAATTATCCCCAACCATCTGGAAACTGCTAGATGTCATTTACACACCACCACCACCCCCTCTCAACAAAGAAAGCTCATATGCATGCAAAATGCAAAGAAAGGCCAAGATGATAGATTTAAGCGATCAAACAAAACCATTTTGCTGGCATTCAAGCCACTGAATCAGTAACTGTGGACCCCAGTATTGTCCTTAATCCCACCTTCCTGAAGTTGATAATTTTGCACTCTGAAAACTATCCCAGGATCTTTGCAATGTTTTGTGTGTTTTTTTCATAAGTTGGTATAACTTGGGGTCCATTTTATGCAACCAAAATAGTACACTTTACAAAAATACATTGGAAAAATACCTATTGATGATCTTTTATCTATAAAAAGACTCACAATTTTCCAAGGGCTGTCCCTATTCCAACACACACACACACACACACACACACACACACACACACACACTTCTAGACCACGGAATTATCCTGTCTCTGAATAATAAGTTAATCTACTTAACATACTCACATACTCCCAACTCACAAAGCCATTTCAGCCTTTTTATCCTGGGACATTTGTGTCATATTATTTGTGTATACAATTTGAACAAGATGTGCTCTATTGTCCTAGTGTTGAATGTCATATCTACTTCCTTAAGGAAGTCCAAACATTCCTGAAATAGGTAATTAATGGTAAGTGATAGAGTAATTAATGATGAGTGATAAAGTAATTCATTTATCAATGAGAACATCCAACGATTAAAAAAACCTCTGGTTCTTATTGGTTTTATTTCCCAATCCTTGACATCAGCCAATCCTTTTAACACACCTTCTAAAAAAGAATCCCTCATTTCACAACATAATATAGTCTCCAGAGTCTGCAACTCAAATTTCACTTTAAAAACTTTCTCAGCTGCTTATGATTGAAACTGATGGACCTAAATTATTATACTACAACGGAGGCCCAGAAGAACCCCACATTTTGGCTCTTCTTCCTGTGTGTGAAATTCTTAAAGGAGCTCAGTTCAGCAAAACACAACTATGTACTCTATGTGGATAATGAAACCACAAGAACCACATTTAAAGTGGGATGTCTTTACTAGAAGTGTGGGGATACGTCACAATGTAATACATGCAACCAACTGCCACAGCTTAAAATAACTCTGTATAATTATCTGCTACCAGGTGACAAAGATAGTAATTGCTGTTCTGTGTGTATCTTGAGATCATAAACAAGCCTACAAATCTAACCTAAAACCTAGTCCTAGATATCTAAACCACAGGTGTGCAGCCCGCCAGTTCTGGGTCTTGCTCAGTGAGGGTGGAGCCAGCCGGGTCTAGGTCTCAAGTGATTTTGAGGCCTGCACAGGTGTGCAGGGACTTGACTCAGGGTCCCGAGGCATGACCCAGAGTCTGACAAGAGGGAGGAGGGAGCCTGATACTCGCACCCAGGACCCACACAGCACGGTACCCACAGCCAGGACCCACACAGCAGAGTGGCGGGAGCCCCATCCTTCACAGAATCGGCTATTGGTCAGCTTGCTGTCAGCACCCTGACAGCCAGGAATCCATTCACCCCCGCCATAGACCCTGACAGCAGGGAGGTGGGGATATGTCTAAAGGCCAACTATTGGCACAAAGTACCTCTGAAGCCGAAAGAAGCCATTGTTGGCGACACAATGTATCATTTTGTTATTGTTTATTTATTAATAAATTTACATACTATTTTAATATACATTTTACTACATTCCTTTCATCTATGACACTTCTATTATAGAGAAAGAGCAAATAGCAATATTAAAATATTTCCTCTACTTAATTCCCTTTTAATGTGCATGAATTTCATGCACCTGGCCACTATTCCAATATAATACATAAGAAAGAAAATGTGAGCATAAAAAATAGCAAAAGATAAAATGGTGAGAATAAATAAAAATTAATAATAATTACCATAAATATAATTTTAAGTACTGTACCTAAAATATATGAACCCCAAATAATTACAAGTGAAAAATAGAAAAAAGTCATCAAATACTGATAGCAAATATTAATCAAAAGAAAGCTGGCAGAAGACAAAATAGACTTTATGGATTACATATATATATGGAAAAAAAAATATATATATATATGGCATAAAGAGTGATTCAACAATAAAACAAAATATTCACCAGGAAGATGTTAGGGGTATAAACTAATATGTACATAATAACATAACATTTAATTATTCTAATTGTCACAACAAACTTATAAACTAGCTACTGTTATTATGTACATTTTACAAATGAAAAAACTTGGACACTAGTTTGCCCAGAATCACACATGTAGTACATGATAGAGCTGAGACATACCTATTCATACCACAGTCACTTAAAATTCAAAAGATCATAAAAATATAAATTGAAATATAGAGTTGAAAGCAACTCCTGCAATTTATGACAAAAACAGCAAACTCTCTGTTCCTATATTAAAGGAAAAATACAAAATGAATATATGCTTCTGGGGTATCAAGCTGCAAGCTGACCTGAGAGAATTAGTAAAGTCCTTCCTATCAGCTCTTACAGCAATTATCTCCACTTCTCGGACATTTTAATGTTGTCTCTTACAATTAATCTCCTTAAATACATTACAAGGATTTTGAGTTCAGAAGTCATGGAATAGAATTGTTTGTTGCGTCCAGAAAACCTTATAGAGTATATTACACATGAAATTTATATAAATCTTTTATCTAGTATCTGACAATAGTAGGTAGTCAATAAATATTGGCTCTCTGAACATCAGAATGGGGTGGTAGGAATGAGTTTTAGAGTCAATTTGGTTTGAATAACACCTATTCTGCTTCTAAGCTATGTGACATAGGTCAATTTTCTTAATTTCTTTGATATATGGTTATCTCATCAGTTAACAGTCATACAGTAATATCGACCTTATTGTTGTATGCATTGGCAGTAGTGTATAATAGACAATGAAACGTAGTAGGTGCTCAATAAATACGTTTTCCCTCCTTTAGATTATTGATCTTTACATGATCTTTATCCCTGAGTTTAATATTTTTCAGAGTTCTCCAGAAAAACAGAACCAATGGAGACTGAGAAGTGCCACAATCTGCCATATGGAAGCTGGAAACCCAGGAAAGCCAGCAGTGTGGTTCAAAGGCCTGAGAGCCTGCCAGTCGGAAGGCCTGAAAACCAGGAGCACCAAGGGTCGGAGAAGATTGATGTTCCAGTTCAAGCAGTCATGCAGAGAAAGATTGAAGTAAACTTCCTCTGCCTTTTTATTTGATTCTGGCCCTCAATGGATTGGTTGAGGCCCATCCACATTGGGAAAGGCGATCCGTTTTACTCAGTTCACCAATTCAAATGCTAATCTCTTCCAGAAACACCCGCGCAGAAATAATGTTTGTCCAGCTATCTATGTATTCCATGGCCCAGTCCTGCTCTCACATAAAATTAACCATCACAAGTTTATTACAGACATCAGATCCAGAGTCAATAAAGTATTGGTCTTGAATCTTTCTGAGTACAAAATGTCAAACACAGATCACATCAATAGTGCAGTCTCAGACATTAATAGTGAAGCTACCCAGACAAAAATAAACAGCTCAGACAGAAACAGGTGCTCTAAAAATATTAGATGAATGAGATACTAGAGAATAACTCTAAAATGTGTAGTATAATGCAACCAGAGGAAAAGTATGCACCAGAAGATGCTACAGTCAGGAGTAAGGAGCTGTCTGCATGTACATACACTTTAATTAGGTACATTAGCAGATGGTGGGTGGAAAAGTTGGATAGTACAAATTACAAATTCTACAAATAGAAACCTGCTCAACAAAAAGGAAAAAAAAATGTGCATCTTTTCAACCTGGATTCCTCCAGGTTAGACCTTCTACAACAAAACCACAGATTCTATTCTGAAAGATGAAACTGTCCTTGTAATGAAAGAGTAGGGTCCTCGGGCACTGGTCCTTCTGACTTCTGTAGCTTTAGTCAGATCCAAAGCCTAAACTGAAATCCAGGAAAGATTATCAACTGCCATGAAAAATAGAACTTAATCTATTTTATGAAATTTCTTAGCACTTGTGTTTGTGTCTGATACATCTTTACCTCCAGCACCTGGCATCTCAGGACTATTATTTCAATGAAACTCATGTTTCAACAAAGGACAGAAATCTTTGAATCTGTCACACAAGCTGATTGGTCAACCTGTCTAAACATTTCTCTTTGATGAATCATTCTGTTTTTCTGATTGATCATTCTATTTTTCTCTGATTAATCACAGATTCCAATCATCCCTCTTTAAATATATTTCCACCAAAGTATAAGAGAAAATATTTACTTATCGAACTCAATGATACTTGAAAAGCTCTTTCCTGGCACCCAATAAGTCATTTTGTTGTTCACAACTTGCAGAGGTTGCTATGCAACCATAGTGGGAGAAAGGGGGTTTTCAAGCCAGAGAATATGGGCACATGAATTAGGATGTTCGAATAAAATTAGTTGAATGTGTATGTGTAGGCAAATACTATATAAATTATCAGACGGTAATAAGCTGAAAGTATAAAGCAGTTTTCTGCAAGGAAAAAAGAAGCAGATTTTCCAGTTAGAAGCTGACATAATTCTTACAGTTAATTAGGCCTATCATTTAATTTGATCACTCAAATTGCAGCAGAGGCATAAGGTGCAAAGAAAAGAACAGTGGGTGGACAGTTAGCAACTAAATTGGGTAGGCAGCAAACACCAGTATAGCAATCTTTTTTCTTTTTCCATTGTGCGTAGGAAGAACATAGAATATATAAAACTAGAGCTTTATACTAAACCATGTGTGACAGTCATTGTAACAAGATGGAATACATGATATTCAAAACTTCACAGTTTTATGCAAGCAAAAATTAGATACACTAGAAATATATGTGAACAGAGCCTATGTGATCTGTAAAGGCAAAAGTAAAACAGGTGTTCAAATGGAAGAAATGTTTTCTCTCCTACAGAAATAGTCTCAGCTTCAGATGGTCTTTCTCCCTAAAAACTCCCAAAGCTTCAATTCATGTACTAAAAAGATGTTTTTTAAGTCTTTCTCACTTAGGAAAAAAGTAGTATAAACGCAATTGTTTTTCTAAATTCTGTTTGGGCAGTTACCTTTATCAATGCCTACTGTAGTTGAACAAGTTGTGTTTATTACTCACTGAAGTAAGGGGAAAGATGCATGGGGAATTGTGGGCCATCTCTGTAGAACAAGCATGTCAAACTCGTGGCCTGTGGGCTGCATGCATCGTTTATTTGGCCTGTATTAGCCTTTGAGTTTGACATGCTTACTGTAGAGGGTGTTAGAAAGTATATTAGAGGATTTTGGCTTTGGTTTGGTGCTTTTGAGGAGAAACTAAGAAAGCAGGGGTTCACTCTAGATGCTGTTAGAAAACAGGGACAATTCTGGGTTGGGTCTCTCAACAAACCTTACCTATACAGATCAGCAATTTTCAACCAGTGTGCCAAGGCACATGGGTGTGCTGCAAGAGGTACACTGGTGTGCCCCAAGAATTTTTAAAACATGCAATACCTGACTATTTAGTCATGGGCACTGACCTCTTTTTCCTTATATTATCAAATATAAAAATTACAGTAGCCAACACAACAATAGCATCTGGTGTGAATAAGTCAAAATTATACCTTTTTTTGTCAGATCTGCAAAAAATATATTGTTTTGGTGTGCTGCAGAATTTAAGTAATTAGTTTATGTGTGCCATGAGATGAAAAGGTTAAAAATCTCTGATAGTAGATAGCTGACAAGAGTAATGCTGAAGCTGTAATTGGTAATGAAGTAGCAGTTGTTTATGTCAGCCAGAAGAGGGCCCTTATTATTTTTGTAGCAGGCAAAGTGACATTTTTTTTCTGCAGAGGGCTTTTGCTATCTAAAAAGTTATTTACATTAAAGAGTGTGAAGGCCTGGGGTAGAGAGCCTAGGCAGGCTAGAAAGGGTCAATAGAGGAGGAAAGGGGACATATGTAATACTTTCAACAATAAAGATTTTAAATAAATAAATAAATAAATAAATAAATAAATCCAAGTGGGGGAAAATAAAAAAAGCTATGAAGGCTCGGGCCAGGTAGTTCAGCTAATTAGAGCATTATCCCCTTCTCCATGATTGTGGGTTCAATCTGGTCAGAGCACATACACAAATCAACCAATGAATATATAAAGAAGTAGAACAACAAATTGATGTTTCTCTCTCTCTCTCTCTCTCCCTCTCTCTCTCCATCTATCTCTATATTTCTCTTCCTTCCTCTATCTAAAATCAATAAATAAAAAATTTAAAAATAAATTAAGCACTGACCTGTTTGGCTCAGTGGATAGAGCATTGGCCTGCAGAGTGAAGGGTCCCTGGTTGGATTCCTGTCAAGGGCATGTACCTTGGTTGTGGGCACATCCCCATTTGGGGGTGTGCAGGAGGCAGCTGATCGATGTTTCTCTCTCATCAATGTTTCTAACTATCTCTCTCCCTTCTCTCTCTAAAAAATCAATAAAATATATTTAAAAAATAATAAATTAATACAAAAGCTATGAAGTATGGGCTCTGGTTAAGATGGTGGGCTTAGATAAATGCAGTACTCGCATCCTCCCATAACCACATCAAAATTACAACTAAACTACCTGGTGGATGAAAATTGGGAGAAAAATCTTGGCTGCAAACCACCCCTCCTGAGGAGCAAGGGGTCCAAGGCCCGCACCAGATCCCCCAGTTCAGGTTTCCAGTGTCAGGAAGAGATGTTCCCAGAACTTCTGACTATAAAAATCAGTGGGGATTGAGGCTGAGTGAGACAGAGGCTGCTGGAGTCCCAGACAGTCCCTCTTAAAGGGCCAGTGCATGGACTTACTCAGACTCACTCCCTTTGAGCTCCTGCAGTGGAACAGCAGCTCAAAGGCACCAGGGACATACAAGGAGAAAGTGAATTGTATGGCATCAGGACAAGAGCTGGAAGGGTAGCTTTCTCCCAGACAATAGTGCTAGCAAAGGCCATGTTTCTTTTCTAAGGCCTATCTTCACAGAGTCAGCAAGTTGGCAATATATCTGAGACTCCATGGCTATCACTGTTCACCCTGTCCTGGTGATACCCTGAGAACCCACCCCACCCTGTTTGCTGTGCCACCCAAGCTGTTTCCAATAGTTTTTTCATACAAACTGCCTATCTTGATTCATGCTTCAACTTTTCTAAAATCTCACAAACAAGCAGCACCTGGCCTCAGCATGCCCTATACCTCTCACTAAGTGGCCCAGACCAAACACTAACATAGACAGCCTGAGTTCACAGCTTGAGCTCTCCTGGGCACTTCCAAGCCCAGTAAGTGTAGCAGTCATCTACAGATCACTCTGTGGCTCATATCAGGTGGCTTCAGGCAGAACACTGGCAGTGGCTGACCTTGGGCTATACCTCCTGGGAGGGTCCAGAGCCAGCACACCCAGTGGAAAGCTTCATACCATGTCAGAGCATCACTCAACCACCTTCACAAGCAACAGGCACCAGAACTTAAGTAAATCCTGCTCCATGCAGTAAGACCCTGCACAGATGATCCTCCATGGTGGTCTCAGCCAGTCCTTGCAGCCCATTGGCCTGGGGGCAAATCCCTCCCATTTACATTCCAATAGCAATCAAGCTCAACTACAACAATACAGTGCACACAGCCCACACAGTGGACACACCTGGAATGTCCAACTCGAGTGACCTGGGAGGCTGTAGACTGGTCCCTACAGGACACCCACTACATTAGGCTACTCTACCAAGCCTGGAGATATAAAAGGTCTTCCTAATACATAGAAGCTGCCAAAATGAGGAGACAAAAACATGTCCCAAATGAAAGAACAGAACAAAACTCCGGAAAAGAAAATATGGAAACAAGCGATCTACTAAATGCAGAATTCAAAACACTAGTTATAAGAATCTAAAATAATAAAAGCGCAATATGCTAATTAGACTGGACAGCCAAACGACCTTCCAGACGTCCTTCCAGATGACCTCTGGATGAAGCCAGGGCTGCGAGGGCCAAGGCAAGCCACCACAACTGTGAGTGCTGAGTCCCTTGCACGAATTTCATGCATTGGGCCTCTAGTGTTCAATAAATTTAAGGGAAGAATAGATGAACTTAGTGAGAACTTCAATAGCATTATAAAGGAGATGGAGCCCTGGCCAGTATAGCTCAGTTGGTTGGAGCATCATCCTGTACATGGGAAGTTGGTGGGTTTAATTCCCAGTCAGGACACATACCCAGGTTGCGAGTTCAATCCTCAGTCGGGTCATGTATGGGAGGCAACCAATCGATGTTTCTCTCTTACATCAATGTCTTACTCTTTTCCTCCCTCCCTCCCTCCCTCTCTGTAAAAATCTATGAAAAAAATATCCCCAGGTGATGATTTTTTAAAAAATGGTGATAAGTACATATCTATCAACAATTTAATCTAAAAAATAAATGAACAAGCAGAGCAGAAATGAACTCATAGATACAGAGAACATTTTGATGGTTTCCAGATGGGAGGAGACTTAGGTAGATGGGTAAAAAAGGTAAATAAATTAAGAAGTACAAATTGGTAGTTATGGAATAGTCAAGGTGATGTAAAGTACAGCAGAGGGACTATAGTCGATAACTATGTATGGTGTCAGATGGGTACAAGATCACAACATAAGTTATATAGTGTCTAATCACTGGGGTGTCCACCTGAAACTAATATAATATTTATGTCAATTATAATTGAAAAATAATTTTTAAAAAACTATAAAATAGCCTTAATTTTTCTCACTCAGTCATGGTCAAAGAGTAGATTTGTCTGATGTTGATATTTGATGAGACTATTTATGTCCCAGGACAGAACCACTAGCTGTAAGTACCAGGCCAGCTTCAAATAACTCTGAAGCCTAGAGCTGCATCAAACCAGTTTCCCATTGTCAAGAGTTTATTTCTGTTTCTTTCTCACCTCTGAATGTTTTAGGAATAGCAAATCTTTCACTTAATTGTGAAGTTAGACTGTACACACAGACTAGGCTTGGGGTATTTGGTACCATTTTGGATTTACTACAGGAGCCAAAAGGTTTACTGACCCACACTGCATGATTTTCTCTCATTCACACTGTCATGAACCTGTTTTCCCTGGAAATTAACGCAGTCTTACCTCACCTCAGTAGCCAGTCTGCCCATAAATATATGTGACAAACACACCCCCACAGGTTATATTACTACAATAGTTGACATTTATGTAGTCCTTCTTATTTGCAGAAGAGCTTTACATCATCTTGTCAGGTATTCCTCACAAAAAGGAGACTGGATGACCTAAAGAGATCAAATGGCTTTCTGAAAGGCATGGAGTAGTAGAGCCAAAACATGAAGTCTTGGCCAGCCAGTGTTGCTCAGTGGTTGAGAGTCTACCTATGAACCAGGAAGTCATGATTCAATTCTCGGTCAGGGCACATGCCTGGGTTATGTGCTTGATCCCCACCCCAGTAGGGGGTGTGTGAGAGGCAGCCAATTGATGATTTTCTCTCATTGATGTTTCTATCTTTTTTTCTCCCTCTTCCTTCCTCTCTGAAATCAATAAAAATATATATTTTTAAAAACCATGAAATCTTCTTCTGAACAGAGAATTCGTTCTTAATGTGTTCAGCCTTAAATTTATATACACTAGCATTAAACGGCATTAAATGTCATGGTGGCTGAGAGAGCACCTCTGAGACCAGGCTACCTCCATTTGCTCACTACTCAGCCACTTACTACCTTTGGGACTTTGAGAAAGTTATTTTACTCTTTGTACTTCAGTTTTCACATCTTTAAAATTGATTTTTTATATGTTTTATTGATTTTAGAGAAAGGAAAAGGGGGGGGAGAGAGAAACATGAATTAGCTGCCTCCTGCACACCCCCTACTGGGGATCAAGCCTGCAACCCAGGCAAGTGCCCTGACCAGGAAGCAAACTTGCAGCCTCCTGGTGCACAGGGTGATGCCCAACTGAGCCACACTGGCCAGAGCTAAAATGGAATTTTTCATTGTATTTAGCTCATAGGTTTGTTTCATAGATTAAACAAGCCAGAACATGAAAAGAGTTTAGAATAGTGCAAATTCATCATTAGCATTTATTAAATGTTAGCTACTATTATGAGCTGATTTGCTCTAATCCCCATTTCTACAGAATGCGACAGTTCTGGAGATAGGGCCATTAATGAGTTAATTAATTTAAAATGAGGCCACTAGGTTGGGCCCTAATTTAATCTGAATGGGTTCTTATAAGAAGAGGGCATTTGGACACACAGAGAAACATCAGAGATGCATATGCCCAAAGAAAAAGCCATGTGAGGACATGGCCATCTGCAAGGTAAAAAAAAAAAGGCCTCAGAAGAAAACAAACCTGCTAACAACTTGATCTTGGACTTTTAGCCTCTAAAACTTGAGAAAATAAATTTCTTGTTTAAGCCGCCCAGTCTGTGGTATTTCATTATGGCAGTTCCAGCAAACTAATGCAGATACATTTGTAAATGGTAGCCATTACTAGCAGCAGAACAACCCAACAAATTTCAGTTGACATTTCTTGAAATATATACATAAAGATATTAAGATATTAAAAGAGAATGCAAAATAAATTTTTCCATTTTTAAAAAATATTTGACTTCTCAGGTTTAACTGTTGATATTTTTAAAGCTTCTCATACAGATGTCTTTCTTTCTATCCTCACTAATACCACCTTATCTATCACTGTATATAAAAGTAAACATTTATTACTTCATGCATTCTAACTAGTTTGTGATAAATTTTACATAGAGAGAATACAGGGAGATCAGTCAAAGAGGAACAAAAAGATGATAAAGCCATAAGTAAGTCTGTAACTAAGCTGGAAATGAGAGCCAGATGATGGTCAGTCATCATGAAAAAATCCCTTATGCTAATGCTTTCATTTTTGGAAATGGACAAAACACAGTAAAGAGATTCTTATTAATGTCAAAAGAGTTTGTGCTAGAGTAGAGCCTTCAAGTACACATTGCCATATACCTTAAAACACTGCCAGCCTTGACCAGGACCCTTATGTCTACTCTGGACATAGATCATGTCCACGTAGATCATTAGGAATTCTCAACCTGTCTGACAACAAAAGTGTTCTTCCAATATTGGGATACCTGAAAACAGTCACTTTCAATGAAGCCTCTCAACCATGCAACCATAAATTACCTAAAACAAGGCCAGCTTCCCACAGGCCTGCGAATCTCTCTCTATCCCTTACTTGTCTTTGCTATTCTTCTATGTCCCTACTTTCCCCAAGCTCTTGACTGTATTTATATTTCCACTGTACATTCTGGCACCTCCTCCATTATTCTTTAGAAAACAGAAACAAAAATGAACTTGGAGTCAGAGGAACCATGTTTGAGAACTATTTAGCTAGAAGCTGTGTGAAATCCCTTCTATCAGCTTATTCCTCTGTAAAGCGATAAAGCATTGGCTAGGAAATAAATTAAAAAGAGAAGTATACTGCATGAAAAAAATATAAAATAATAAATATTGTATAGAAAACATATAAAATATATTGCATACAAAAATGATATATGGTACAAAATATCTATATATATAAAGAGCCAGGGGCCATCGCAACTGAACAGATGATCAAACGGACGACCGAACAGGCTGAGTGGGGCGACAAGGCCGGCAAGGAGGTTAGTGAGGGGTGACTAGGCTGGCAGAGGGGGGCAGTGAGGGCGACCAAACAACTGAATAGCAGGCTGTGTGGAGCGACCAGGCCGGCGGGGGGTGGGGGCCAGTGAGGGGCGACCAGGCCAGCAGGGGCGCAGTTGGCAACAACCAGGCCGGCAAGGGGGGCAGTGAGGGGCAACCAGGCCGGTAGAGGGGGGCAGTTGGAGGTGACCAGGCCAGCAGTGGGGGCAGTTGGGGGTGACCAGGACAGCAGGAGGGGCTGTTGAGGGTGACCAGGCCAGCAGAGGGGTGCAGTGAGGGGTGACCAGGCCAGTGGGGGAGGGGGGCAGTTGGAGGCAACCAGGTCGGCAGGGGGGTGCAGTTAAGGGCGACCAGGCTGGCAGAGGGGGGCAGTTGGGGGTGACCAGGCCAGCAGGCAGAGGTGGTTAGGGGCAATCAGGCTGACAGGCAGGTGAGCAGTTAGGAGCCAGTGGTCCCAGATTGTGAGAGGGATGTCTGACCGCCGGTTTAAGATCAGGCCTAAACCGGCAGTCGGACATCCCCCAAGGGGTCCCGGATTGGAGAGGGTGCAGGCTGGGCTGAGGGGATGCCCCCCCCCTTTACACAAATTTCGTGCACTGGGCCTCTAGTATATTTAGAAAAAAATAAATTATGCTCATTGCATTTAAAAAACTTATTAATTTGCCCTAACTGGTTTGGCTCAGTGGATAGAGCTTCAGCCTGCAGACTGAAAGGTCCCAGGTTTGATTCTGGTCAAGGGCATGTACCTGGGTTGCAGGCACATCCCCAGTAGGAGGTGTGCAGGAGGCAGCTGATTGATGTTTCTCTCTCATCAATGTTTCTAACTCTCTATTCCTCTCCCTTCCTCTCTGTAAAAAATCAATAAAATATATATTTTTTTAAAAACTTATTAATTTTATATATTCATCAGAATGTATGTAAATCATCAGAGGTACAAAAATTTAAAAGGAGAGAAAACAGGTGAACTACGGAATACTTTGTATTATTTCAATCAAAAAAGTAAGGGTAGTAAGGATAAGGGTAGCCAAAAACACACAAGGAAACTGATCAAGTTGAGTTAAATCTCTCTAACAAAATTGCAATGTATATATGCCTCTCCTGGTTGTCTTGGCAAGACGCCAACCCCCTCCTATTTATGTTAATAACATTATAATAAGAAAAATCACAAGTAAATAGAGCAAGCATTAATAAGAGTTAGAGCCACATATGGTCTAAATGATAAAACAACTGGGGAGGAGTATGAGAAAGATTATATCACCAGAGCTGATGTCATTACAGGGAAGAATGTGGTCTAGGTAGAAATTAATTAATTTGAACCTGTGCATTTGAGAAAGCATCAGAACAAATTCCTACTCTCACTTAATCTAGTCAAATCAGTTTTATGTATTATCTAGGCAAGGCTGCTATAAGAACTGGGTAGCTTACTAAAGACCAAGATGTATTGTCATCTGATAGTCTAAAGTAAGCAGTCCAGGTCAAAAGACTGTGCTGTTCCATGCAGTCATTAAAAAACCCAGCTTCCTTTGTTCATGTTCTTCCATCATTCCTTAGTGCCTTGAATTGATCGTATGATTAAAGTCGGGTCACTACCCCATTAAGAGTGCATCTGGCTAACAGGCAGAAGAAAGTATGGTGGTGCATTCCCAGGACTAGGTCCATACGTGGTACACATCACTTCCATTCACATATTTTCAGAGAAATTTAGTCCCCTAACTTGGAAATAGAACTAGCTGGGAGGTGGAGAATGGAGTCTGCCTCGATATCAAGGCAACAGAATCATTCTAAAATAACTAAAAAGAAAGATAAATGGGAATTAAAGATGTATATCTATGTACAGTACATTGAATTTTTTTAAAGTTCTGTCAGTGCCTCTTTTCTCACTGAATAAAAGTAGGTATAATATAAAAATGTCTACAAAAAGGCAATTCATACAAAAATTATCAGAATTCCCTAAAAACAGTATAGAACATATGTAATTTTCTAGGGGAAAATGTATAATAAATGATTAGCACATATTGCTTGGTATATTTAGTTAAAACAAATTTTGCAATTAGTTTATTTTCTCTAATCATATAAAAATGTAATTTAAAAATCTGTTTTACACAATTCCAAATCACTTTAAACTATGTGCTTATTTTACATATTGCAATAGCAGTAATGCAAAAGAAAACTTTTAATAAATTCAACTCAAGATTATATAATTTTTGTGGTTACCTAGGTAATAGTTGCCATAGTTCTGGAATACATAATCAGTTTAACATTATATTCATAATTGGTGCTACACTAAAGCTTCAGAGCACTATTTTATTTTTATTTTTTTTCAGAGCACTATTTTAAATACAGTCATAAATAAATGTGTTCATCTTTGCATTTTTAGCTATCAATACCAAATATGCCTATTTACTCCTTTTATTTATAATATATTCAAGGTCAAGAATTTTTTTAAATTTCATAATTCTGTATATGTATGTATATTGGTCTTAAAGATGTTAAAAGCTATACAATTTAATTTCTATACAAAAGAAGTATCAAGTATGGTCTCAGATGGGTATTAGATTTTTTGGGGTGATCACTTCATAAAGTATGTAAATATATAACAACTATGTTGCACACCTGAAACTAATATAATATTGTATGTCAACTATAATTGAAAAATAAATTTAAAAATAAATTTCATGTACATTTCTGTACTATGAACATATACAAAACCTAAAAACTTAAAAAAAGATATTTTTAATATGATATTCACTTCTACTCATTAGGTCAACTGTCATAATTATTTAACCAAGTACTCTCTCTAGGAAAACAAACAACAAAATAATTGACATTAATTTACATGTATAATTCCTAGATCTTTAATTATTGAGTTGTAATTCATTCTGAAGTATTTAAAAGTTTTGATTGGTGTCATACAGGGCCTAAATGATTGCCTCTTCTAAATTGTTTGGTAATTTTAAATCAAGAAGTAGCATTGCTCAAACTACAGCGGGAAGGCTGGGGAGGGTTGGGGGGCAGCAGGGGAGGGTAAGAGATCAACCGAAGGACTTGTATGCATGCATGTAAGCATAACCAATGGACATAAGACACTGGGGGGTAGGGGAGGCCAGGGGATTGTCAAGGGCGGGAAAAAAAGGAGACATATGTAATACTCTTTGTAATACTTTAAGCAATAAAACAATTAAAAAAAAAAAGAAGTAGCATTGCACAACAGAGTAAGCAAGAACCTAATGGCAGACTCCCAATCAAATTCCATGTCTGAAACTAGCTATGTGATTTTAAGAAAATTACCTGCAGCTCAGAGCCTCAGTTTTCTCATCTATAAAGGACATCCACAGGATCATTTCCAATACTAAATGAGATAATGTATTTGGAAACCATATCTATATATATAAAAGCATAAGCAACCGGCCGACCATTCAACCTGCTGACCGGTAGCTATGATGTGCATTGGCCACCAGGGGGCAGACGCTCAATGCAGGAGCGGAAACCACAGGCATGGAAACATGGAACAGACTGATGAATCTCAGAGGGAAGGGGGCAAGGAAGAGATTAACCAAAGATTTATATGCAATCCAGATCTTATAAATGCACCCTCTCACAATCCAGGACCCCTCAGGGGATGTCGGAGAGCCGGTTTAAGGGATCCCACCAATGCACGAATCCATGCACAGGTCCTCTAGTAATAATAATAGTATGTATGAGCCCACAATTACTATAACTTAACTACCAATTAATTTTTTCTCTACCTGTTTAATTATCAATGCAGAAATGTAAATGAAATGCTGCTCCAAACAAAAGAGTTTATACTGTAATTTATAATGATATATCTAGCTCTTTATATCCAAGGTGAAAACTTTTGCATTAACAAAATTTACCCAACTCTTTTTATCCAAGCACAGTATTTATAAAGAGTTTAGCACTACCTATATTCTAAAACTGTTACAGTACAACTTAACTGGCTTCACTAACTCACCTGAAGTATATTTCAGAACTCTCATCTGAAAGAGAAATAAATGTAGTCCAAAGAACACAATGTATAGTGCCTTTTAAAAAAAATTCCTTGTAGGAATAAAATGTACACGCACACGCACACACATGCACACACACAATTTTGCATTGCTTCTCTTTTTTCAAACTCCAATTTCCTTTTCCTGATTTCAAACAAGGCTTTCCTCCCTGCTACTGCTATGAGAGTGCTCCTTTTAAGTTCATCGTTATCATTTCCAAAAGTCAACACCCAGTTCTCATCTTATTTGAACTCTCAGTAACATTTGACATAGTTGATCATTGCCCCTCCTTTTTTTTTTTTTTTTTTTTAATAGTTGGCTTTCCAGGATATCATATCCTGGTGTTCTTATGAGTCTGACTGTTCCTTCTCTGTCTCTTTTGCCACCTCTTCCTCTCTATCCTTTTGAATTGTGACTGCCTTGGGACTTAATCAGAAGTAGACTTCTCTATTTACACTCATTTCCATAGTTGATCTCATCCAATTGTTTGCTATAAATTTCATTTATATTCTAATGACTCCTAAATTCAATCTCTACTCAACTGCTCCTCTGCTCTTTGTGATTCTCTTCTTAAACTATTTACCTGTCAATTATAAATCTAATACACGCCTTAAATTTAGCATATCCAAAACAACTCTTTATCTCCCCACCAGGACCACAACCTGTTTATCCCCCATTCTTTCCTTCCATTCACATTTCCTCAGGCCACAAGTCCAGAAGTCATCCTT
The DNA here is from genome assembly GCF_000412655.1 of Myotis brandtii. NCBI lineage: Eukaryota > Metazoa > Chordata > Mammalia > Chiroptera > Vespertilionidae > Myotis > Myotis brandtii. The sequence continues at coordinate 9,850,854 of NW_005371324.1, forward strand.
GACTTCTCTCTTTACCTCATCTCCCACATTCAACCCATCAGAAAGCCAAGGTTTAAATATATACTTGAATTCTACCTCTTTGAACACCTATCACCACTAACACCCTAGTGCAAACCACAGTTCTCTAATGTGACTTATAAAAATGTAAATCAGGTCATGGTATTCTCTTGCTCAAACGCTTCCATGATACTCAGAAAAATATCCTAATCATGGCCTTATGTTTCTACTTATATTCTCAGCCTATCTTCACAATCTCATCTCCTACCTCTTTGTGCTAACTTTCTTCACTTCAGCCACACTGGGTCGTTTACATGCTAGCATAGCGCCAACTCACTTATTATTCCCTTTCCTGGAATATCCTTACCCAGATTCTCAAACGGATTGAGGCTGACTTCCATGTTTCTGCTTACTTAAGTTCTTATTCATGGCCTTTTCCATCATCCTATTTTAAATAAACTTTCCACATTACCTATTCTTCTTATTTTTATCTAAAAAAAAATGTGGATGAAGAGATGCCCCTCTCAGACCTTCCTTCCGTTGCCTAGAAGTGAGGCGTGGGGCTAAGAGACTCTAGCCTTAATTAATGCCTCCAGGGTCTGCCTCAGCTGTAAGCACAGCTGATAACTCCTCCCTGATAACTCTTTCCATTGGCTGATAATCTCAGCCAATGGCTAAGCAATGTGTCAATACAAGAACCTCACCTATCCTAATGAGAATTTCTGCTCTGGAGTGCCTCATTGGACGGGTAGAGATATTGTCAGGTGCCGCATCACGGCCCAACCCCCCTTCCTCTCTTGTTCTTTTACAGGCATTAGTCCCCAATAAACTTTTTCACTCCTACATCCTTTCTATGTCTACTTTCTAGAGGACCCAAAGAAACAGCAACTTATATTACATATTTCTTTATTGTACTCCTCTCTCAATAGAATATAAGTGCATATAATCTTTTGATTTCGTGTTTCTGGTTTCTTTGGATATATTCCCAGAATTGGAAATGCTGGGTGATAAGGCAGTTTCATTTTTAATTTTTTGAGGTAACTCCATAGTGTTTTCCACAGTGCCTGCACCAATTTGCATTTCCACCAATAGTGCACAAGGGTTACCTTTTCTCCACATCCTCACCAACACTTGCTTTTTTATTTATTGACTAGAGGACCGATGCACGAAATTCGTGCAAGAGTAGGCCTTCCTTCCCCTGGCTGCTGGCACCGGCTTCCCTCTGGCACCCAGGTCTCGGGCTTCCCTTGCAGCCCGGCTTCATCCAGAAGGACGTCTGAGCTAATTAGCATATTACGCTTTTATTATTATAGGTGACAGCTATTCTGACAGGTCTAAGGTGATATCTCATTGTGGTTATAGTTTGCATTTCTCAGATGATTTGTGAGTTTGAATATCTTTTCATATGTATATTGGCCATCTGTATGTCCTCTTTGGAGAAGTATCTATTCAGGTCCTTTGCCCATTTTTAAATTGGATTTTTTGTTTCATTGGTGTTAAGTTTTATAAGTTCTTTTTAAATTTTGGATATTAATCACTTATCAGATGAATCAGCAAATATGTTCTCCCATTCAGTGTGTTTTCTTTTTATTTTGCTGATGGTTTTCTTTGTTGTGCAAAACCTCTTTTGTTTGATGTAGTCCCATTTGTTTATTTTTTCTTTTGTGTCCCTAGCCCAAGGAGATACATCAGAAAAAATATTGTTACAAGAAATGTCCATGAATAGGCCGATAATTACCAAAGAAATTGAAACAGCAATCAAAAATCTTCCAGCAAACAAAAGCCCTGGACTGGATGGCTTTACAGGGGAGTTCTTCCAAACATTCAAAGAAGAACTAAAACCTATCCTCCTCAGACTATTCCAAAAAATTCAAGAGGAAGAAGCACTTCCAAGCTCTTTCTAAAGCCAACATTACCCTAATCCCAAAACCAGATAAAAACACCACAGAGAAAGAGAACAACAGGCCAATATCCTTGATGAACATAGATGCTAAAATCCTCAACAAAATTCTAGCAAATCGGATCCAACATTACATTAGAAAGATCATACATCACGACCAAGTGGGACTTATACCAAAAATGCAAGGGTAGTACAATATCCACAAATCAATAAATGTGATACATCACATAAACAAATTGAGAGACAAAAATCACAATCAAATTAATCAATGCAGAAAAAGCATTTGACAAAATCTAACACCCTTTCTTGATTAAAAAAAAAAACTCTCAGGAAAGTGGGAATAGAGGTATCATACCCCAACATAATAAAAACCTTATATGACAAACTTACAGCCAACATCATACTCAATGGGCAAAAACTAAAACCTTTCCCCCTAAGAACAGGAACAAGACAGGGATGCCTACTTTCACCACTCCTGTTTGACATAGTACTGGAAGTGCTAGCCATAGCGATCAGACAAGAAGAAGAAATAAAAGGCATCCAAATTGGAAAAGAAGAAGTAAAACTGTCATTATTCACAGATGATATGATGTTATACATAGAACACCCCAAAGACTCCATCAAAAAACTACTAGACTTAATAAATGAATTGGGAAAGTTAGAAGGATACAAAATTAACACCCAGAAATCTATGGCTTTTTATACACCAATAATGAACTCACAGAAAGAGAAACTAAAAAAAAGAAAACATTTACCATTGCACCAAAAAAATTAAAATACCTAGGAATAAACTTAAGCAAGGAGGTAAAAGACCTATACTCAGAAAACTACAGGACATTGAAAAAAGAGATAGAGGAAGACAAACAAATGGAAGAATATACTGTGTCATTAAAATATCCATACTACTCAAAGCAATTTATAGATTCAATGCAATCCCCATTAAAATACCAATAGCATATTTCAAAGACCTAGAACAAACTCCAAAAATTAAAGGAATAAAAAAAGACCCTGAATAGCCACAGCAATCCTGAGAAAGAAGAACAAAGTTAGAGGGATCACAATACCAGATATGAAGCTATATTACCAAGCCACAGTTCTCAAAACTGCCTGGTACTAGCACAAGAACAGACATATAGACCAATGGAACAGAACAGAGAACCCAGAAATAGACCCAAGCTATTATGCTCAATTAATATTTGACAAAGGAGGCAAAGCATACAATGGAGTCAAGAGAGTCCCTTCAATAAATGGTGCTGTGGAAATTGGTCAGATATGTGCAAAAAAATGAAACTAGATCACGAACTTATACCATACACAAAAATAAACTCAAAATGGATAAAGGACTTAAATGTAAGAGGAAGCCATAAAAATATTAGAAGACTCCATAAGCAGCAAAATATCAGACATATGTCATAGCAATATCTTTACTGATAAGCTCCTAGGGCAATAGAAACTAAGGAGAAAATAAACAAATAGGACTACATCAAAATAAAAAGCTTCTGCACAGCAAAAGAAACCATCAACAAAACAACAAGAAAGCCCACTGCATGGGAGAACATATTTGCCAATGTTATCACCGATAAAGGTTTAATCTACAACATTTACAGGAAACTCATACAACTAAACAAAAGGAAGATAAACAACCCAATCAAAAAATGGGCAACGGACCTAAATAGAAACTTTTCAAAAGAAAACAGAAGGAAGGCCAACAGACATATGAAAACATGCTCAAAGTGACTAATCATCTGAAAGATGCAAATCAAAACAACAATGTGGTGCCATCTCTCTCCTGTCAGAATGGCTATCATCAACAAATCAACAAATGACAAGTGCTGGTGAGGATGTGCACTGCTGGTGGGAATGCAGACTGGTGCAGCCACTATGGAAGACAGTATGGAGTTTCCTCAAAAAACTAAAAATGGAACTCCCATTTGACCCTGTGATCCCACTTCTAGGAATATATCCCAAGAAACCAGAAACACCAATCAGAAAGGATATATGCACCCATATGTTCATAGCAGCACAATTCACCATAGCTAAGATCTGGAAACAGCCTAAGTGCCCATCAGCAGATGAATGGATTAGAAAACTGTGGTACATCCACACAGTGGCATACTATGCTGCTATAAAAAGGGGAACTTTTACCATTTGCAACAGCATGGGTGGAATTTGAGGGTATTATACTAAGTGAAATAAGCCAGTCAGAGAATGATAAATATCACATGATCTCACTCATATGTGGGATATAATGATCAACATAAACTGATGAACAGAAATAGACCCAGAGGTTGCGGGCACATCCCCAGTGGGAGATGTTCAGGAGGCAGCTGATCGATGTTTCTCTCTCATCGATGTTTCTAACTCTCTATCTCTCTCCCTTCCTCTCTGTAAAAAATCAATAAAATATATTTTAAAAAAATATTTTTGCAGCCCAGCCAATATAACGGTATGTAAGAAACGTTTTAATAAAAATTTCGTAACCTACCAATGGCATATTTCACAAACCTAGAACGAACTCTCCAAAAATTCATCTGGAATAAAAAAAGACCCCGAATAGCTGCAGC
>NW_005371324.1:9855376-9893938 GCF_000412655.1 Myotis brandtii
TATAAAAAAGAAGGAACTTTTACCATTTGCAACAGCATGGATGGACCTGGAGAGCATTATGCTAAGCAAAATAAGCCAGTTGGAGAAATATAAATATCACATGATCTCACTTATATGTGGGATATAGTGAACTATATAAACTGATGAACAAAAATAGATCCAGAGACAAAGAAACACTGAACAGACTGTCCAACCTCAGAGAGAAGGCGGGGGGTGTGGGGTAAGAGACCAACCAAAGGACTTGTATTCATCTATATTAGCATAACCATTGGACAAGGATACTGGGGCGGTGGGGGCTTGTCCTGAGGAATGGGGGTCAATCGGGGCAAAAGGAGATATATGTAATACTTTAAACAATAAAAAATGTTTATATTAATACAGAAAAATAAAGTAACATGCAAAGAAGCATGAAAAAAAAAAAGAAATGTCCAAGATTTTACTTCCTATGTTTTCCTCTAGGATTTTTATGAGTTTGAGTCTAACATTTATTTAAGTCTTTACTCCATTTTTAGTTTATTCTTGTGTGTGGTATAAGAAGGTAGTCTAGTTCCATTTTTTTTTTTGCATGTATCTGTCCAATTTTCCCAACACTATTTATTGAATAGACTATCTTCAGCTCATTGTATGTTTTTGCCTCCTTTCCCAAATATTAATATATACACTGAGTGGCCAGATTATTATGACCACCTGACTTTTGTAGGCAAATTAGCTATAATTTCGTGCTGAAGTTGCTGGAGGGCCAGACCATTATAAATAGGGAAGCAGGTTGTTTACCACGACAGTAGAAGTGATTTTTTTCTGAAGATATGGCTAAACAATGCAATTTAACAGCCTTTGAACATGGGATATATATATATACATACAAAGCCTAAGCGACTGTCCGACTGTTTGACCGTCCGACCAGTAGCTATGATACGCAATGACCACCAGGGGGCAGATGCTCTGACCAGTAGCTATGATGCACACTGACCACCAGGTGGCAGACACTCAACGCAGGAGCTGCCGAGCTGCGGTGACTTGGCAGCTGCAGTTCTCAGGTGACGCACCCGGAACCAGAGAGGAGGGAGCCCGATTTTGGGATGCATCACCCGAGAACTGCCCTCTCACAATCTGGGACCCCTTGGGGGATGTTGGAGAGCCAGTTTTGGCCCGATCCCCACAGGTCAGGCCGAGGGACCCCACCAGTGCATTGGATTCGCCTCTAGTTGCAGGGACCCCACCGGTGCAGGCCTCTAGTTGACTATAAAGGTATGAGTTTTTTTTCTGGGCTTTCTATTCTCTTCCATTGATTTATCTGTCTGTTTTTATGCCAGTACCACGCTGTTTAAATTACTATGGCCTAGTAGTATATTTTGATATTGAGAGGAGTTAGAAACAGAGTTAGGCAGACAGGGTAAGGGGTGGAAGGAGAAGAAAGTACAGACATAACTGCAGAGTCAAGCAGGCCCAAGCAGGACCAAGCTCCAAACTGCATGGATGTTTATCTTGCAGGCGCAGAATGTTACAGGATTCTAGGGCAGGAGGAATAAGGAAACTGAGACAGAACGTTAAAACAAAGCCAAATAGTGTGGACAATTTGCAGCCAGCTTGTAACTAACAAACCATTATCTTTCCCAGCCAAGAACACCAGAGCAAATAGTTAAAAAACCTCCCTACTGCCCATCTGGCATGACTCGGTGGTTGAGCATCCACCTATGAGCCAGGAGGTCACAGTTCAATTCCCAGTCAGAGCACATGCCCAGGTTGTGGGCTCCATCCCCAGTGTGAGGTGTGCAGGAGGCAGTTGATCAATGATCTCTTATCATTGATGTTTCTATCTCTCCCTCTCCTTTCCTCTCTGAAATCAATAATAGTAATAATAATAATAATAACAATAATAATAATAATAATAAACCTCCCTACTGAGAGAATGTAGAAAGGAAAGGGGAAAGAGAAAGCAAAAAAAAAGGAGGGGGAGCATTTTACTCCCTAAGCAGAGAATCCAGCAGTCTCAAGGCTTCGCAAGATAAAGTTTTCATGAATTCTGGGAAGACCACAACAAAGTAAAAAAGGGGCCTTGATGCAGCCGGGAGAGGTCAATGGGGGAAAAAGGAGACTCATGTAATTTTTTCAACAATAAAGAATTTAAATTTTTTAAAAAGGGGGAGGGGAGAGAAGCCTTGAGAATTAATCTGTACCGAAATAATCAGCAGAGGAATTTTGAAGCCTATAGGCAGGAGGGTATATCACACCTCAGACCCCCACTCAACTTGTTCCTCAGGTTAGCTGAGAGCCCGTCTGTGCTTGATAAGCCAGGTATATAGGTTTGCCTTGCTTTGCTTTTGCTTTTTTCAACAGAGATGCATGCTTTAATTGCTTTAATAAATTGGCTTTTCACAATACAGTCAGGGTCTCTCATATAACTTCATTTATATGGGAAGACAAGGATCTAGGTTGGAGACAGCCTTCCCCCACTGGCTCAGAAGGCTGTTCTTTCTGGTAACACCTCTCTGGTATCAGTAAGAGGTGCCTATAACAATATCAGGTAGCATGATTCCTCCAACTTTTTGTTCTTTCTCAAGATCACTGTTTCTATTTATGGTCTTTTTTGGTGCCATATAAATTTGTGGAACATTTGTTCTAGTTCTGTGAAACACACTATTAGTGTCTTGATAGGAATTGCATTGAATCTGTAGATTGCTTTGGGTAGTGTGGACATTTTAATGATGTTAATACTTCCTTTCCATGAACACAGTATATGCTTCCACTTATTTGTATCTTCTTCAATTTTTTTTCAGTGTCTTATAATTTCCTTAGTACAGATCTTTACATCCTTGATTAAATATATTTCTAGTTATTTTATTCTTTTTGAAGCAATTATGAATGAGATTGTTTTGTTTTGCTTTAGTTTCCCTTTCAGATACTTTATTATTGGTGTATAAAAATGCAAATGATTTCTGGATATTTATTTTGTATACTGCTACTTTACTGACTTCATTAATCAGTTCTAGTAGTTTTTTTGGTGGAATCTTTAGGTTCTCTACATACAGTATCATGTCATCTGCTAATAATAACAGTTTTACTTCTTCCTTTCCAATTTGGATGCCTTTTATTTTTTCTTCTTGTCTGATTGCTGTAACTAGGACTTCCAGTATTTTGTTGAATAAATGTGGTGAAAGCTGACATCCCTGCCTTGTCTCCAAGTCACTGCAGCTTGGCAGCTCCTGTGTTGAGTTTCTGCCCCCTGGTGGTCAATGTGTGTCATATGTACCAGCTGGTCAGATGGTCGGACGGTCGGATGGTCACTTAGCCTTTTATATATGTAGATGGGTGCTGGATTTTATCAAATGCTTTTTCTGCACCTATTGATATGATCATGTGGTTTTTATCCTTCATTTTGTTTATGTAGTGTGCCACATTTATTGTTTTGCTGATATTGTACCAATCTTGCATCCCGGAATAAATCCCACTTGATCATGGTGTATGATCTTTTTAATGTATTACAAAAATCTCAAAGCACCTAGAGATCCACCTCTGCTTGCAGGCTGTCAATTAGGCTCAGTCACTTAAAAAGCCTTAGCTATACTCCTCAGCAGGACTTAAGCTCCACAGGGTGGGGTGAGAGGGATTCCAATGGGTAGGGCTATTGCTTTCCCCCAGGCTGATGCCACATGGAGAGGAATGCTCTGAGAAAGATGGCTTCTGCAGTATGGTGGAATGTCTCAGCACAAGATTCTGGCAGCTGATCCTTCAGCTCTCTCCCCAGAGCCACTAACTCCAGACTCTCCCCACACAGCTCTAGTGCACTCTATCCTCATTTGTCTTCTATTTGTTTGTATAAACTATTCATATGGATATCATACATTTCTCTTTCGTATATGCTATATACATATTCCCCATGTTTTAACTTCTGTGTGGTGCTATTCTTTCTTTTATTTTGTGTAGTCAAAACATTCAGTGCTTTCTTTATTTATTTTCTGTCATGCTAGAAAGGCCACTCCCATGCAATTATTTTTTAAAAGATAATAGATTTCCTAATGTGTTTAAGTTTTCACATTTAAATGCTTAACCTTTCTGAAATTATTTTAGTGTAATGCCAAGTAAGTAGCTAATTATTTCCTATTAATTTGCACAATACAAATTATTAACTTATCATAGCACACTTCTATTTTTAGATACATTTTTAAATTACAAATGTATCTAAAAATAGAATCTGATCACCTAAAATTATACAGGTTGATTTTAAGGATATTAAATCATGAAATATGGATCATTCTAGGTATTTTACTGTCACATTTAGGGGTACAATTTAAATAACAAATGAATTTTTACAATTTCTCAGTCTGAAATGCATTTATTATATCTGAAACTTTTGACACAAATACATTTTAGAGTCCTCCAGGTTTGGATTTTAAGACTGAAAAATCAAAAATATCACATTTTGTAGCCATCAATTTTTTGTAGTACTAATGTGATTATCACTTTCTTGTGATCCAGTTATGCTAATAAACTAAAAACCAAACTTAACATATGTGAACTACTGCCTTAATTAAAAAGCAAAAATATATGGAAATATTATGCACAATAACTATTTTCCTCCTTTAATTCTTTAGGTTAACACCAATGTTACAAATATTTTGCTTGTGATAAAGCATTGTGACCTTAGCAAGTCACTTAATTCTCTAGGTCTCAAATTTTTTATCTCTAAATTAAGGTAATAATGTAGCTTTCAAAGTGTTGTTGCAAGCATTTAATAAAATAATACATAAAAAGTGCTTAGAAGCCTGACCAGTGTGGCTCAGTGGATAGAGCGACGGCCTGCGGACTGAAGGGTCCCGGGTTCGATTCCCGGTCAAGGGCATGTACCTTGGTTACGGGCACATCCCCAGTGGGGGGCGTGCAGGAGGCAGCTGATCGATGTTTCTCTCTCATCGATGTTTCTAACTCTCTATCCCTCTTCCTTCCTCTCTGTAAAAAATCAATAAAAACATATAAAAAAAAAAGTGCTTAGCAAAATGCCATACATAAAGCTAGCACCCGTTAAATCAGTCGTTCTCAACATGTGGGTCGAGACCCCTTTGGCGGTCGAATGACCCTTTCACAGGGGTCGCCTAAGACCATCGGAAAACACATTTATAATTACATATTGCTTTTGTGATTAATCACTATGCTTTTTTTTTAAAATATATTTTATTGATTTCTTACAGAGAGGAAGGGAGAGGGATAGAGAGCTAGAAACATCGATGAGAGAGAAACATCGATCAGCCGCCTCCTGCACACCCCAGCATTAGGAAGGTTGAGAACCACTGCGTTAAATGATGGGTATTTTCATGCTATTACTGTTGTCATCACCTCCTACATACTATGTGATCTTTTCATTGTTTTCATAGGTAAACTTACCCTAGTCAAGCTTTCTCCACACTCCATTACTATTGTTTAAGTCAAAGTCACCAATAACTTCCATGAAACCAAATCGAATGTATCCCTTTCTCGTCTTGTCTTAACTATTTTTCTGTCCTTTTTCCACATTTACTTAACTCTTCAGTCCTTTTATCTATCTCATTCTTTCCTCTGTCCTCTCACCACACTATCGTTTTTATGATCCTTTCTCCTTTTTTGAACCTCTAAGCATTGAAGTGCTTCAAGGCCCTCTTTCATCAACTTCTCAATATTCTCACAAATATTTCTATTTAATGGTATACAAACCATGGTTTTAAATACCAATTGAATACCAATGGTTTTGTTTTCTTCAATGTTGAAGTGTAATTACATTTTTTGAAGATTTTGTTGCCCAACTAAATATATAATCTGCTAACAATATTTTGACACATTCTAAAAAACTATTTCATACAATTTAAGAAAAAATAAAAACAAAACGTAACTGGTGTTCATTAAAAACATAACTAAATTAAAGTCATTTTCAGGAGAATTTTCACTCTGAGACAGAAGGAAAAAAAACAAATAAAAAAACCTATGTTGTTTTGGGTAGAAATTGACACGTTATGAGACTTATTTGAAAGCTAATTAAATGTTTTTATAGTTTTAAGTTTAAAATAAAGAGTTCATTGTATATTTCTAACTGCAGAGATTTCTACCACATGTGTGTGTTTTTTAAAAAATTATTTTTTTCCCTATAGAGTAACTCTCTCCACAGTTGTAACTTGTGAGGTGAGTATAAATAATGCCACTCAAATATAGTGACATCATTTTTTAAAATAATCAGTGTGGATAAGTTTATCAGATGAGTTTATTCTTTGTTGGGAAGGTTTAAGGTAACATAAGGTCAAGTGCCTAGAGAAAAAGAAGGATGATGTTATTGGGGAAAAGATTGCAGAAAAGGAAACTGCAAAGATAAATGCTACCAACTTTACACTTTGGAAAACAGCCAGCCTGGATATCCACCACCAATCTGCTTCCAAAGGGTTCTTTAATTATTCTTGGAAGAAATGGCAGGAAAGGTCAAGTTTAAGTAGAGTCTATCAGCAAAAGACAACAGTCCTCATTTCTCCCTGAAAACAACTCAGCAAGATGTAGTCTTGAAGTTATCCTGTATGGCCATATCACCATGGTAACCTCTAGCTCAGGCTAGATGATGTCTGCAGAGCAGTAAGAACATTGCTTTAAACAGGGAAGAATGCATGTAGGTCAAACACACAAACACACAGAGACACACATCCAATGCAAAAGAATAAAAGATTCATTTATAGGGTAGTGCCAACATGTTGTAGGCATGCAACATTTGGACAATAAAACCTTTTTGAATTTTTATTATAGGAGGCCTGCAAAAATTTAACCCAAGCTGCTGAAAGTTGGAGCACCTCTGATATGACAAGAAGAAAATAACCATAAAATAAAATGTTAAAAAATAAGAGGACACTTTTTCTGGCTACATAATCCAGAAAATTAGTTTCCCCACCTAAAATGTCATTTATCCTGCTCTAAAGGAACAAAATATCATTTCAGAAGCCATACACATCTACTCCCAAGAATTATTGTGTCAGACATGAATGAGACATGTTCATTCGCACACAAGGAAAGCCGCACGGCACTCATTGTTAACAATAATACATGTATATATATGAAAAATAAGCACAGACAAAAGTAGTTAAGAATAATAATGTTTTAGGATATTTATTTTTTATATACTTTACATATATTCAGCTTCATTCTTCCATCAACCCTGTAGTATATAGGTGCTATTATTTTCCTTCTTTTATAGATGAACAACTAAAACACAAATAGGGTCAGTAATTTTTCCAAGATCACACAACTAACAAATGTCTGATCCAGAATTCAAATTGTGACAGTTTGGCTCCAGAGTCTGTGATTTTAACCACCATGAGAAGACTATATTACTAACACAGAATTCCTTTTCTTAAGGTACAAATGATAAAATTCCTCAAGTCTGCTGCTGTGTTAGTTATTGCTGCATAACAAATGGCTTAAAACAATAAGCATTTATTATTTCAAATCTGTAAGTCAGGAATTCAGGAGTAGCTGGATTGAATTGTTCTGGCTCAAGTTTTCCTGATAGGTTTTACTTAAAGTGTTGGCAAGGCACAGTCACCTGAAGGCTTGACTAGGGCTGAAAAATCTGTGCCCAAAGGGCTCATTTTCATGGCTGTTGGCAGGAGGTCTCAGTCCCTTATCCCTTGGACTTTTGCATCTTACAAAATGTCAAAAGAATGAGTGAGAGCTTCTCCCAGAAGAGAGAGAAATTCAGTAAACAAAATGTCACATACCATCACTTCAGACATATTCTATGATCACACAGAATGCCTTACATTTATGAACTAGAGGCTCGGTGCACGAATTCGTGCACCAGTGGGGTCCCCCTGCCTGGCCTGTGGGATTGGACTGAAACTGGCTCTCTGACATCCCCCAAGGGGTCCCAGATTGCAAAAGGGTGCAGGCCAGGCAGAGGGACCTCACCAGTGCACAATCAGGGCCAGGGAGGGACACAGGAGGTTGGCCAGCCGGGGAGGGTCCAGGGGAGGGCTCCAGGGTGTGTCTGGCCCATCTCACTCAGGCCTGATGGGCTGGACCCAGCAGCAAGCTCACCTACTGGTTGGAGCATCTTCCCCCTGGTGGTCAGTGCATGTCATAGCAAGAGGTTGAGAGGCCTTAGCATATCATTAGCATATTACGCTTTGATTGGTTGAACGGATGACCAGACAACCGAACACTTAGCACAGTAGGCTTTTATTATATAGGATGCCATACACAAAAGCATGAATATCAGGAGGAGCAGATAATAGGGAACCAACTGGGAGACTGGCAATCTAGCTGTAATTTGAATTTCTTTGATTGATGGAAAATAGGAGTGGGACTAAGGCAAGGCAAGTGAGGCACCTAGATGGCAAAACTTAAGGACATACTTGTTCTCAGGTATTGACTCTGCACTCCATGACCCAGAAAGTGAGTACCTCTTTACAGTTTGCTCCCTAGGTGTCTTGCTTGCTTTACCCTAGTACAGCCGTGGGCAAACTACGGCCAGCGGGCCGGATCCGGCCCCTTTGAAATGAAAAAAACTAAAAAAAAAAAAAAGACCGTACCCTTTTATGTAATGATGTTTACTTTGAATTTATATTAGTTCACACAAACACTCCATCCATGCTTTTGTTCCGGCCCTCCGGTCCAGTTTAAGAACCCATTGTGGCCCTCGAGTCAAAAAGTTTGCCCACCCCTGCCCTAGTACCATCTTAATACAAAGGATAAAGACTCTTCCATGTTTTAATTTACTATTTTTTCTATTATTTATTACTGTTGATTTGCACCCTCAGGAGCTTCCCAGTGGAAACTGTCCTCCCTACAGAGAAGGTAAGGAGAGACCGAGAAACTCCATATGGTAGGTGTCAGGTTTAATAACCAAGGGAACTTTATACCAGGCTTGTCTTGGGAAACCACAAAACGAGTAGAACGCCACACCCACCTGCCAGGACCTTAAAAGTTTATATCGAGGCCTTAACTGGGTTCAGTTGAATATATCATCCATATGGTCGCAACTACACATTGCTCTCTCAAGACTATTCCTGAATATGATCCCCACTGTGGTAATAGTGGGCAATAAAGAGCCTCCAATTGCCAGAGGCCAGCTCATAAGTCAACGGGTGGTCATATCCTTTTGATTACCTTCTTCAACAATTACAAGTTTAAAGTCATCATGCATTTAACTAGTGGAGGTTTTATTTTATAATTTTATTTTAAATTTTTAAAATACTGAGCTAACATTCCTGTCATAATTTTTAGTGGTGCATTTTATCTGTTAACACAAGATGTTTCTAATAGTCATAGTTCTGTAACCTGTCTTGGAGGACTAGAATGGAAAAGCTTTTTTAAAAATTTATTTTATTATTTTAAATCATTATTGTTGAAAGTATTACATATGCTTCTCTTTTTCCCCCATTGACCTTTCCTAGCCTGCCCTTGGCCCCCCCTCCCCGGCCCCCCACCCAGGAGTTCCATGAGCATGGTCCATGAACACTCTAATATTGTGATATTTGAGTTATATTTGTGATAACTTTTCTGGAGTAGTAGTGGTTCATGATCTTTAACACCCCCCCCCAAAAAAATAACTACAACTACTTCATTGTGAATTACAGCATCCTTTTCTTTTCTTTTTTTTTTTTCTTTTTTCAGATTTTGGCGTGTTTACTCTCATTTGTCCTACAAAACTCAGTCACTTTTTTTTCCTCACAAGCAAATATTACACTTCAATAAAAGCACTATTATTGCAGTGTAATATTTCTATTATATTAGCAAATACATGGAAAAACAATTTTAAAAAATGCATTCAAACTGCTGGTTCCTAAACCCATGAACATATATCAGAATTACTTGTGGAAGTTTTAAACATATTTAAGTCTAGGCCTCACTCTTAGAGAAGGTTGTGACAGGGGTCAAGACCCAAGTATTTTTCAAAAACTCTCCAGGCTTGAGTCACTGAATTTAAATCGACTGAGGCCATTGTTTGAGGGTGTAGGGAGCTTTTTTAGCAGATTTTTAGCCGTAGTGAAAAACTTGGCCTCTGGCTTTTTGGGCATCTTTCTTGGGTCTTTTTTCCCCAGCAGAGAGTTTCTCTCCTTTTCTACCTCTTCTTTGATTCTTGGCTTCTTCCCTGGACCTCTACCCTTCTTCCCTGGACCTCTACCCTTCTTCCCTGGGCCTCTACTCTTCTTCCCTGGACCTCTACCCTTCTTCCCTGGGCCTCTACTCTTCTTCCCTGGACCTCTACCCTTCTTCCCTGGGCCTCTACTGGTGGCAAATATCAAAAAATTTCTATATGTGACACGGCACCAGAGTTAAGTTAGGGTTTTTCAAAATGCTGACACGCCGAGCTCAAAAGGTTCGCCATCACTGGCCTCTACCCTTCTTCCCTGGGCTTCTACCCTTCTCCCCTGGGCCTCTACCCTTCTTCCCTTAGATCTTGGCCTCTGCTCCGAAGGTCTTTCTCTTCTTCCCTAGTTCTTGGCCTCTGCTCCGAAGGTCTTTCTCTTCTTCCCATGAGATGTGTTGGGACAGGACTCTCTTTTGGAGACTTCTTTCTGTGGCATGTTTTGTACCCCCACATTTTCTTTGCTGGGAGTTTTTTTCTACTGGGACCAGTAATGGAATTTCGTCTCCGGATTTGTCTTGCACTTTATTTGGGGCTTTTATTCCGTGGGTCTCTTTCTTTTCAGGCTTGCGGGGGTCTCTCTTCTGGGGTCCAGGATCCTTCTCTGGAGAAACACTAATTTTAGGAGCAGCCTTCTCTGTAGTTAGGCTTGATGCAGACTTTCTAGCTAGCCTGTTTCATAATTCTTCTGTCTCTTTTCTTCTCCTTTTATTTTTCATTATGTTCTTTTTGTGTCTGTATTTTCTTTGCTTCTTTTTTCTTCTCACCAGGAGTGCACATTCTTTTGACTTCATCCTGACTGCTGACAAATGAAGAAAAGATGGGAAGGGTAACCGATTTCTGGGTTTTCATGTACAAGAGTTTGCTTGGGCAAATTCTGTGAAAGCCTTCTCCAGACAGCAACATGTTCTCAATGATGTGCTGAGCCTGCATTCCAGTGTGACCGATGCATATAGTGCTGAAGTGATGCAAGAACCACGTTTAGAGAAGTTTAAGACAGTTCTATGTATCGATTTGTTGATATCTCTGGAGAGATTTTTGGCTTGAAGGTTTACAGGAGCTGGAACTTCCTTTCTCTTACAGAAATGTCTCCCGTGGTGCGAGGGTAAGAGCCACCTGATACTTGTATCAGTCAGTAAGGAAGAAATCAAAGCTGCCCACCAGGCAGAACTTGGCCTGATGGGTTTTATACTCCTTTTTAAAGTTTGGAGAGGGATCACCTGAGAAATGGATTTAATTACATGCTTATTCAAAAGCTTCTTATAAAAACGTTCTGTCTTTTTAGGAGTTATATTGGGTTCATCCTTCGTAAATAAACAGATATATGCTAAATCTGACCAGGTACCATGAGGCAAGGGCAATCTGACCCTCAGTTCTTTTCTTGGAATTTTCCATAATGCCACCATTAAAAATAAAAGGTTTCCTTCTCATTCAAAAGCAACCCATTAGCGTTTTTCCTGGACCTGTAATGTGCCAGCAGAGCTTCCACTGCCTCTCTTTTTTAAACGTTTTTAAAAACGTTTATTTCAGAAAATTTCATCATATGCAAATGTAGAGAGACTGTTACAGTAAACCCTCTGTTCCCAGTTTTGACAGTTATCAATCACCTAATCAATACTAAATAAAAAATGATTTTGTAGAGACTTGTTTCATCTCTTCAAACTGCACTAAATTATAAGATTAGGTGTCCAATTTGCAACCTAAATTTTAAATTATATCACAACTCCAGGAGAGAATTTTACTAGGTTTCTGGTAAATCAGGAAGTAGCCTTGGAAGGATGCTTTCCATGGACCAGAGCTGACAACAGAGAAGAAATGAGTTGCCCAGGAGGCTAGACTGAATTAGAAAAATCCCAATTGTTATATATTTTAATTGGATATGAAATCAAATTAGAAGAGGTTGAAATTATCCTAAATTGATTAAAAATAGCATAGCCTCAAGAATACTCAATTAATGGTGAGTTGTTTCTCTTTTTTAATTGCTTTAGTTATTGTTTTAAAAGGTGATTCTGAAAAGTAATAAATCTGGAGAAAATAATAAAAATCCAAAATATATTTTGGTATCTGAGAACTGGGGAAGGGAGCTATTGCCCGCTGTGTTCATTAAGTTTCAGAGAAGAAAGTTGAAATTAGCAAATCCTTAACAAGCCACTCTGGCAGGAAGCTAATTTTTGATTAAATAACATGATTATAGCATAAGGGAGTTTAATTCATAGGGAGATATTGGATGACATCCAAATATATTATTTATTTCTAAGAATTAAAGAACTTAAAATAGAATAAAATTATACTTTAAACAAAAAATTTTAAAAAAAACTTAAAAATTGGTAGCAACTAGTGATCTCTGGTTGTTATTTAAGTATTAAACATCAGCATGGGTTTGGCAATGTATTTCACAGTAATGTATTTTTTAACTTTTGTTTCAAGTATGGCAAAATTTTCCACTGCTGATTTGAATGCACACATAACATGAGGCCCACACTCCAGAGAGAGAAAGTTGATATTAGTAATGGAAAAAAAAAAGACAAGTATTAAAAGATTTAGATGCTAGCTTCAACTTTTTTTCCATGTGCTTATATCTTGGGCCTCAAAATCTTTTATGTAAAAAATATTGAGCTAAACAAAGTAAAATAGATGACTAAGCTAAAATTAAAATAAGATTCTCTTATAAGCAGTATGAAAATATAATAATTAAATTTAAATGGTAGTTTAGTTTAAGCCTCTATTTTCAAAACAGAATGTACAGAAAAGCTCTATAGTGATAAAAGTTTTACCTCTCTATCCTGAGCTGATATTCAGATGGGGTATGAGGGCGGGAAGGTCTATGAGATACATGTTGCTGTATGATAATGTTATACTATACTAGAGGCCTGATGCACGGATTTGTGCACATTGAAAGGAAATTAATTAGAAGGTGGCCGGCAGGGTGGGACTGGGCAAGATGGGCCAACATGCCCTGGAGCCAACCTCCCGTGGTTCCTCCCCGGCTGGCCGCACCTAGGGTGGGGCCGGGGCTCGAAGGGCATCTGTGGAGGGAGCAGGGTCCTTCGGGCAGGTGGGGTCCCTCAGCCTGGCCTGCGGGGATCTGGCTGAAACCGGCCGTCAGACATCCCCGAGGGATCCCAGAGTGTGAGAGGGCACTCTGCAAAGTTGCTGTTGCTCGGCAGCTCCTGCGTTGAGTGTCTGCCCCCTGGTGATCAGTGTGCGTCATAGCTACTGGTCGAAGCGTCTGTCCCCTGGTGGTCATTGTGCATCATAACTACTGGTCAGCTGGCCATTTAGCGTTTTATATATATAGATGACATCACCCAAACAGGCTTTATTCCAAAGAATAAAATATACATACTCAACGTAAGCCATTCTCACATATTTTACTAATTATTAAATCTGTACTAACACCTCTTATTAAACATTTTATTGTAAATCCAATTAATATTCTCCATGTGGGAATCATTACTTCATTATGAATCCAAATATGAAATTTTGAGAAACAATTGTGACTGTCCTGGATTATCTCATGTATTTTGGGACAAGGCCTGCTTCATTACAGTTGCTGAGTGGGAAACAAAGCACTTTAGATCCGTGGTTGGCAAACCGCGGCTCGAGAGCCACATTCGGCTCTTTGGCCCCTTGAGTGTGGCTCTTCCACAAAATACCACGTGCGGCGCCCTGACCGGTTTGGCTCAATGGATGGAGTGTCGGCCTGCGGACTGAAAGGTCCCAGGTTCGATACCAGTCAAGAGCATGTACCTTGGTTGCGGGCACATCCCCGGTAGGAGGTGTGCAAGAGGCAGCTGATCGATGTTTCTCTCTCATCGATGTTTCTAACTCTCTATCCATCTCTGTAAAAAATCAGTAAAAAAAAAAAATACCACGTGCGGGCGCGCACATACAGTGAGATTGAAACTTCGTGGCCCATGCGCAGAAGTCGGTATTTTGTGGAAGAGCCAGTATTTTGTGGAAGAGCCACACTCAAGGGGCCAAAGAGCCGCATGTGGCTCGTGAGTCGTGGTTTGCCAAGCCACAGTTTGCCAACCACTGCTCTAGATCAATGGTTCTCAGAGTGTGGTCTCTGGATCAGCAATCTGGGAATTTATTATTTTATTATATGTCAATATTCTTGGATCCTACCTCCATATCTAATAAATCAGAAATTCTGGGAGTGGAGCCATGTTATCTATGACAAGTTTACCAGGTCATTCTGAGGCACACTAAAGTTTAATAACCACTGCTCTAGATATTTTATGTAAGAATAAATTAAATACAGGTTAGGTTCTTACAGAATCATTGAGAAGGTACAGGAGCAAGCTCTGAACTGGGCCTCCAGAAATAAAGACCAGGACAGAAGTGAGTTACTAGGGAATTACCACCTCAGAGTCCTCTACTGGAAAACAGATTTCAAGAGCATATCCTATGACTGCAGAGGGTGTCAGGATGCTGAAAATAAGAAGCCACCATTACTATGGCTACATCTGTGCCTCTCAACACCAGAAGCTCGAGAATGGAGCCTAAGAAGCACCTCCCATCTCCACGACCTTGTTTCTCACAGAACAATATTTGAAGGGGACAGAAAGATTGTGTCTGTCTCCCAAATCTCCCACCAGTACACATGACTAATAAATCCTCCTGTCTAACCAGAAACAGAGCTACATGGGTATAACTTAGTGCTAGTATTGGCATCCAATGGGCAACATAGTTAAATCACTACCTGGATATTATCCATAGTGCCCTGAAGTTGGGACTAGAATTATTATTTCCTTTAATCACTATGTTGAAACATAATATAAGAAATCCAGACAAAAAACAAAACTTTAAAAGCAATTAAAATATTGAAAAGAGATCACTATTAATTTGTCACATGTTGTTATTATTGTTTAAGAATTTATACACTTGTATATTCATTAGTTAAACTTAGCAAGTAAAACTATGCCCAGCTATGCCTTAGGAAAACACACCTAAGAAATTTATATAAAAACTAGAGGCCTGATGCACGAATTCGTGCACGGGTGGGGTCTGGCCAGCCCACCCCTGATTGGGGCCAATTGGGGCCAGGCCAGCCAGGGGGGAGGGCCACGGGAGGTTGGCCTGCTGGCGCCACCCCCAATCAGGGTGGGGGTGGGCTGATCGGCGGGCCAGCCAGGGGGGAGGGCCACAGGAGGTTGGCCTGCTGGCGCCGCCCCCAATCAGGGTGGGGGTGGGCTGATCGGGGGCAGGGCTGGCTGGGGAGAGGGGCTGTGGGCAGTTGGCCAGCTGGCCCTGCTCCTGATGGGGTGGGGGGGTAATTGAGGCCGCAGTGCACATCAAAGCAACCAATCATTCTGGTCATTCCAGTCGTCCAGTGTTCCGGTCACTTGGCTTTTATATATATAGATGACCGATGGATGGATAGATAGCAATAACTTAAATATGTACTAGTATACTATAGTGCTTTACTCCTTATACACTATAATTGAGGCATAAGAGAGTATAATATGTTCATTTACTTTTTAAAAAATCTTTATTGTTGAAAGTATTACAAATGCCCCTCCTTTTCCCCCATTGATCCCTTGTAGCCCACACCTGTATATATACTGAGTTTCAAAATTATAAAATGCTATAGTTCATAGCTGAATAATAAGTAAAAAAATGCATGCATATCTTCTAACTCCTAGGCCAATGATTATTCCAACACACTTTAATGCCCTATGTGTTTTCTGATAATTTTTAAAACAGCAACACAGAATGATAGAAGAAAATGGGTACTGAGCCAAGGACAGGAAAATGGTGCGAGTGTAGGGCAAACAGGAATAAAGCAGTGGCCTGGAGAGGAGTTTTAAATGACAGATCAAATTCACATGAAAATATTGCAAACAGAATACAATTCCAGGTATATTCATGTATTAGTTAAGACAAGCTTGGCTATGTGCTGAGATAACAAACAACCATAACATCTCAGTAATTTAAAACAATAAAGGTTTATTTCTTGTTCCATTGAGGGATGCCGAGGCATATCTTCTTTAGGAACTCAAGCTGACGAGTAGCCATTAAATGTAACATTGCTCATCATCAAAGCAGATGAACAGCACACTCTAGAGAGCCTCTTACTGCTATTTAAATGACACACGTCACAACTGCTCACACATCATTGACCAGAATAAGTCACATGGTCTCCCCCAACTACAATGGAGCTAGGAAGTGCAAGCCTATCACATGCTTCCAAGGTGGAAAGAAATAGTTGGTGAACAGCATTAATAATTACCACAATTTTTTTCAAAGCCAAATTTATAAAGAACGCTTTATCAAGAACTTGCAATTGAAGGTCATAGACAGCCGGTTAAGGTAGATGAAGCAATGTTGATATAAACTTGGTACTTGAGTAACCGTTTTTCCATCATAGTCATAGAGAAGCAGAAGAAGCCAGTCTACAAAGAAAGAAAAAGTGACACAGATACTCAAAACAAAACAGAGAAAAGTGACAGATTATAACTAGGTGTCCTGATGGTTTTCTTAATCTTGACTCCAGTCATTTGGGAGCCCTAGTTGCCCTTGTGTTTCATTAGATAACTCAATGTCTATGATTACATTTCCTAGTTTTTGTAAATTCATTCCAGTTGGTTTATGTTGTTTGCAATCAACAGAATTTTAATTAAGGCAATGATACTAAATATTTCTTTACTATTTCTCTATCAAGTAAAATACATATAGAGTCTAATGCAATATAGTACTTAAAGTGTTCTCTGTTATTACAAACAAACAAACACACTATAACACAGGTTTTTTAAAAAAACTGAGAAAGTACCAAAATGATCAAGCAACCCTATGTAATATTTAAAATATTAAAACAGAATTTACATCAATCAGAGAACAAAATATTAGAATATATAATGGTATTGAAAGAAATAGAAGATAGAAAGCATTTAAAAGTGTTCAAATCAAACAAACAAAAATGTTCAAATTCAGAAATAAATGTAAATTATGTCTACCAGAGAAAGTAGAATATAAAACAAAAAGTTTCTAAAATCCTTAAAATGATTTTCCCAGGAACATTTCATATCAATTATTCATGTCCTTGAGCACAACTACAATGCTTCCCCACATTCTCAAGTTGCAAAGTAATCATTATGGTAGAAAACCATTTTTTTATTATTAACTTTATGTGCAAGAAAATAATTTGGTTCATGTTGTGAAAAAATTAGACAATTGTGAATAGAGGCTGTCAGATAGACCAAACTGTCAGTTTGGTTTAAACATTTCTGAAAAGATAAAGTAATTTGCCAAGACTTGCCAAAAATATGCCAACTACTTCAGTGTATGCTTAAATAAACATGAAACAATATTTGGATATACTGAGTAATGATAAGATTTTGTTATATATTTATAATATCCCATTTAAAACTGTTTCTTTCAGTAAGTGAGCCAATAATGCTTTTTAATATCAAAAGAATACTAAAAATCTATTTCCTAGAAAGTGTAACAAATAAGAATATGATATTAATTACACAAAGGTTAAGCATAATGATCTGAGGTAAAACATATTGCCTACCATAAATTTTTGATTTAATAATTATATCTTCCTGCATAATCCTCTAATTTTCAGTCGCAAAACACTTGCCCATACACAGTATTTTAAAATAATTTTCTTATCTATTTGAATAGGATATAAAAATTGTGATTTTCTTATCATTCATATCTCTAATCTCAAGTAGGGTCAAAAATACTGACCAGCACAGATAGTGACAGACAGAGACCCAGTGATGACTGGTTCTCTGCCATGTAGTGGCATTAATTTATTTTTTAAAATATCTGAGTGTCTACTGGGTGCCAGATGTTGTTTTAAGTGCCTGGGGTTCAGCTGGGTAATTTTAGTAAATGCTATTAGTTTGTTAGAAAAATATTTTAAAACAAACAAAAATATAGGATATAAGTGCTATGAAGAAATTTAACTCTGGTAAAATGACAGACATATAAAGCACCAATATCCCTATTGGGACTCAAATTGGGTATTCCAACAACCTCTTTTAACCTCTCCTCATAACCTCAACATTAAAATATACAGTTACCTATAAACACATTTAGCATGTATACACAGTAACAACTGTTTTTTCACACAAGGCCACAGCTTAAAAATATATTTATTAACTTTAGCCTGTTGTTTTTCTTTTCCTCAAAAGGGAGCACTAGCAACGTTTTTCTATCCATTTTACAAAATAGAGAAAATGAACCTCAGGGACCTTAAATGGCTGGCCCAGGTCTAGTTGACACTGCTGGGAATTGAACCTAGGTCCACTGAAGAGAATGTTATTGAAATTCTTTGATGAGTCAGACATGTGATAAATATTATAAAAACAAATACAGTTCACTGTTTTTAATCCCTGGGTAGAAGCAATCATGCTTCTTCTAAAATTAACCGAGTAAAGCACCCTAACCCTTAGAAAACGCATGAGCCTGGAAGTAAGAGGCTTAGTCTCAGTCTTGCTTCCTCTGGTAAATGCCTGTCTCGCTTCCAGAAGCTATCAGAGACTGCATGCCAACAACTCAGTCTATCTAACTTAAAATGTAGCTTTCCCTGTTATCATTTACAAACGTTATCTGAGGTGAGTGAAAAACACACAGAAGAAAAAAAACACAGAATGAGCGCAAAAACGTCCTTGTTTTCCCCAGGCATGACTGACTGACACTGGGAGGCTGAGGTGTGGCTTCCGGGGCCCCAGTGGTCACCCACAGGGATGGGAAGAGGAAGTGGCTCTTTTTTCCCAGCTTAAATGTCATTTGATACAAGTAGCTTCTCTGGATCATTGATGTGTTAAAGGCTTTTGGAGAAAAGGACTTATTGAGAGGAAACCCAATAGATTCCCCCTAGAGCTACATAGGTAGATTTTCAAGGTAACGAAAAGGATTGTTAAATTCCTAGAGGTATCTTCTTTTGAATTAGATTCAAATGGAAGAGTTCATGTTGGTGCTAAAAGGCCTAATACTGGCTAATGTCCACAGCAGGACAGAACAATTAAGCAACTTTACAAAATTGCTTTCATCTATGCCTTCGATGATATAGGTAAGTTTTGCAAATCAAGTTCTTCCTTGCTTCAATGAATTCATGTTTATTAATAAATTCAAAAGTATCTTTTTAAAAGTTATTTTGACTTTATTGTACTTTATGCCTTAGGAAAATCTCTTAAATACCACTGGTCAAAACATTATAAACTGAATAAAATAGGATTTAACCATGAGAATTAAAATATTAAAAGGGGAATAATTCACTAATCATTCATTTTAACTCTCTATCTTTACTTTCCTCCCAGAATTTTCTAATGGCTATGGCCCAATTAATTACCTTGGGGAATAAGCTTCTACATTGTTTTTTCCACATAGGCCCTCGAGTGCTGGAGGAGATCATCGAAAGGATGCAACCACCAGTCGACTCTCCAGCTGGACCCAGGCATTCAATGCTCCTTGCCCCTCCTCTGTCATTAAAATGTACCTTCTGCACACAGTTTCCACCGTAAAAGCCACATTCAAGAATATAGCCTGTAGAGAACAGTGTGTTGTTGAGACCATCTGGATGGTATTTGTTTCTGAACCCAGTTAACTTCTATGTAAACTTTTTAATTTCTGGCAGGTGGGTGTGGAGATCACCTCATCTTGTGCCCACCCAAGAAAAGGCTGCTACGTGAGTTCCTTGCTTATTAAACCTGCCACCTACCAATACGGAGTTGCCTGCCTCTTTCTCTCCTAGCACTCTGTATGGGGGCCAGTTTCAGGTTTCACCTGGGAAATTCCTGAGGTCCCAAACCCTAACCAACACCAGTCAATCAAGATGTGAGTAAACGAGGACAAGACCCCAGAATCTCAATGACAGTTAATTTCACAACAATTCCCTCCCAGGCTCCCATCCAAACCTGCCACACTCTGGCCCCTGGTGTAGAGCCTTGCTCTGAGGAAGTGGCCAGGTATGTGCAATGAAGCTGATATACCGCACCCAAGGGATATTGGTTCTTCAGAAAGCCCAAGCACAAGACCCCTGTGAAAAACATCTGCTCCTAAACTCAGGGCTGATATTCTCCCAAATCTAACTCTGGTTACAGTGCTTGGCACATGAGGAGCACTCGTTGAATACCTGTTTAATTAATTACTTGATGATAAGAAAAAATGGCAGGATCCCCCAAAGTGAGCATAAGAGTGTCAAATTTTAAAAGCTAGCAAAACAGTGTCAAGAAGAGATGATGAGAACTTTCTATTTAATTTGCCTTCGATAAATCAAAATGTTCAATATGCAAAAACTGACGGACTCCTAAGACTACAAGGGAGCTTAAGGGTACATTAGTTCCACTCTGTTGTTCTCAGAAAGGGGGATTTCTAAACTTTCCAATGCAATGATTCTCTTATCTTTTCTAGAAAATCTCTAGGGACAAATGATTTCACATTCTCTTGAGCATACTGACCCAACAATTTCATGAGGGTAAACCTAATGGTGTAGATCTAAAAGAGATGATTAATCACTGTGTCATTCTGAAACTTAAATTTTTCTTACTTTCCAATAAGTCATTTATAAAGACGGTTTCTATTTAATCTGTATTCATTTTTCTCATAATATGATGATTGTAAATATAAAAATTAAAATATATTTTCTTCGTAGAAATTTTTTAAAACTCTGGAAATTATGAAAAGAAAAAGCACCTGTATTCCTACCAACCAGAATCCCAGCATTAACATTTTTTAAAAATTTGGTATATTTCCCTTCCCTTTGAACACTTTGAATTCACAAATTTAAGTAAAATTAAGTTATTTACTCTGTGTGTTGCATTATCCTTTCTTAATTGGACATTACATCATGAAAATTTCTCAAGACTTTAAACAATAACCAAACTAAAATTCTTAATAGCACTGTTACAATGTAACCTATTATAGTGTATTGAATGGTAACCCCTCTCCCCAAAAATATGTTTTTGAGCCTGTGAATGAGACCCTATTTGGGGAAAAGGTTCTTTGCAGACTAAACGAGGGATTTGAGATGAGATTATCCTGGATCAAGATGGGCCCTAAGTCCAATGACAAGTATGTTTATGCGAGAATAGATGGAAAGGAGACACAGAGAGGTAATGTGAAAATGGAGGAATCATGACGCACCAAGGACTGCCAGGGGTCACCACAGTTAGGAAGCATGGAATGGATTCTGCCTCGGCGTCTTCAGAAGGAACCAATTTTGCCAACACCTTGGTTTGATGGAGGAATAGTGACGAAACAAGGACTGCCAGGGGTCACCACAGTTAGGAACATGGAATGGATTCTGCCTCGGTGTCTTCAGAAGGAACCAATTTTGCCAACACCTTGGTTTCAGACTCCTGGCCTCCAGAACTATGAGAAAATAAATAATTTCTACTGTTTTAAACTACTCACTTGGGGGTAATTTGTTTTAACAACCCTGGGTAATTAATACGCATGTAAAAAGACTCTGATTTATTTAACAATCCCAAGACAAAAGAATTTTCCCATTTTTAAATTTTGTTTTCATAAATAATGCTAGAATAAACATCCTTGACATTCACTTATTCATTCAACAAAAATGACACACCTACTATGTGCCAGATATTCTTCCATTTAACTGAAGGAACAAGAGATCAAGAAACAAGACAAAGATTTCAGTCCTTATTGAGCTTTCAATGAACAATATACATGATGAACACATAAGTAATGGAGTATTTTGAAAGGTGTCATGTGCTAAGGAGTAAAAAAAAAAGGGGGCAATATAAGGGATTTTAGGTTGAAATGGTGGGATTTGCAATTTAAATAAGTCTGTTAGGAAAGGCCTTATTGAGTAGTTGACACTTGATTGAAGATGGATATAATAAGGGAGTGACCTATGTATTTAACCCAAAAAAGGCCTTCCAAGCAAAAGGGAAAAGTCAATGTAAAGTGCCAATTTCTGAATACGTCTTTAGGATAAATTTCTTGAGATAGAATTACCAAGTCAAAATGGATGGACATTTTTAAACCTACTGATAAATATCTACCTGAAAGTTTGCATCTTATTAGCCACCACTGGAAATAATATCAGTAATGAATTCCCTAAATTTTTACACTGTATATTATTGTTTTTAATTGCCAAGTTGAAAGGCAAAAACAAAACAAAGAAAAAAACCTTCATTGTTCAAATTTTCATTTTCTGGTGCCAATGTATTTTTTCATGTATCTAGTAATCATTTGTATTTTTTTCTCTTAAGAAATGTCTATACTTTGAAATGTATGCTTTTAAAAATATATTAAATTGAGAATGTATATTCTGCAATCTGAAACCTTTACTATAATCATTTGTTTTTTTTCTCTTAAGAAATGTCTATACTTTGAAATGTATGCTTTTAAAAATATATTAAATTGAGAATGTATATTCTGCAATCTGAAACCTTTACTATATAATACAAATGTTTTCCCCCTTTTGGAGATTGCCTTTTACATTTGATTGTGTTTAATTTAACATGAATGAATATTTTTAAGTTCATGTAGTGAAATACCTATCTTTTTCTATAAAATTCACTTTCAGGTAATGCTCAATTATTTCTTATCTCCAGGAAAAGAAGGATAACCAAGAATATTTTTTTGCTGATTTATAAATCTATTTTCAATTGAGTATATTTTATAAGAATACTTACAACTTTTCATGAAAGATGACTAGAAACTCAAAAATAATTAAATTTACATTTCTTGCAAAATTCAAAGCTCAAAAGCTTATCTTAGGCAAAATATTTTGACAATGAAAGCATGGAAAATTCAGCAATGATGGTTAAAATATATTACTCTGGATATTTATTCCAAAATTTAATTCTGGCTGTACTACAAAGTGCTTATATTTGAGAAATACTAGTTTTAAAATAAAACTTAGAATTATTCTTCTACATTGTACTTTATAATATTTAATTTTATTTAGAATTTATTGTCTTGTGTAAAATACATATAAAAATGTGTGTTATGTGTGTGTGTGCGTGTGTGTCTGTGTGTGTGTATCCAGTAGATAATACTGACAACAAACAGAACAAAATGTGGAACAAAAATGAAATGGATATATCAAACTCAGAGTAACTGAATTACCTTGATAGAGCATTAAATTTAACACAAGCTTCCTGGCTTAAAAAAATATTTGATACAACAAAATCAGGTCTACCCTCTGCTATCACATAACAAGTGGCCCACAGGGCTTTTGTAACCTTTGTTTGATTTAATTACTGCCTCTGAGAGGTTCAGTGAAGCATTTTCTTCCTCATAGCAGTCTCCATCATTCTGATATTTGTAAATATCAAACAGCAGCAGGCTGCAGAGAAAAACTTTCACTGGAATAACACAGCTTTTTTTAAAGTGTCCAATATAAATTAGCCCATTTATAAGTTTCTACTAAATTGCCAGCCACCTTTTAGTTTTCTATAATTTCTTACACTTAAAAAAATAGGTACTTCAAAAAAACATTTAAAAGTCTTATTCATTCAAAATTTTCATCTGTTTATATGTGCATACTAGCATTAGAAAACTGTATTCATGTAATCAAAAAGATGTGACAAAATAAAAAACATTTATTAAGTATTCTACAGTTATTTTTTCTGAATTTTTCCCAAATTTGATTTTCAAAAATAAATCAGAATTACATTTACTATACTCTACGCATTCTTTCAATTTTGTTATCTGCATCCTATACATAAATTTATGCCAAAAAATTTCCTCATTAAAAAAGAAATTTAGGTTCTTTAAATTATGTGACTTATGGAGGACCTAGAAATATCTAGGCGATTTTTATTATATACCTATTGATCAATAAATATATTTGAAGGAATAAATTTTTTGAATTCTTAACTTTATTCCATAAATGGGTAAAGTACATTTTAAAATGATTTTTAATTCCTCACTAGTAAAACAGTGCCTTGTACCCCCTCTGCTGGCTTTAAAGAGTAGTTTTAAAGAATCTTTTAAAAGATTCATATAACTGTATTTGTATTATAATTTAATATAGAAAACAGAAACACTTAGAAATGCTTTAATCTTACATAATTGATTCACCCTAATAATAATTTAATAAAATAAGCATGTTTATCTTCATTTGGAATTTAAAATTATATTTCTATGTTATAAGAAGTGAATATTGAAAAAATATTAACATAAAATCACAGAACGTTAATCAAAACAGTTTTGAGGTAAACATAAGAAAAGACAAAAAGATCAATGTAGAGAGTAGAACATCCAAAAGATTGTATTAGGAATTTAATAAATGACAAACGTGACAATTTACTCAAGTGTGGAATAAGGAGTTTGACAACAATGCATACTGATATAATTAGTCATGTTTCTGGAAGAAAATAAAGATACACCTCCACCTCATACTCTAAAAATACGTAATTCTATTGGTCTAGCACTATTTATTTAAAAGATAATGCTTTCACCATTGAATTATCTTGTCACCTATACAAAAAAATATTGATCATTTTCTGGTTTATTTCTGAAGTCTACACTTTCCATTCATCTTTGTGTCTATTCTTATGCTGTTTGCAGCATCAGTAAATGGGAACTTAACTTTATGGGCTGACTATTGGTGATCTTTCCTCAGTCTAATATTTTTGGTTGTTCTAATAAATTGACTATTTTCATTTTTATCATCAACTTGTAATTTCTTCTTTCTTTTTATGTTTTTTTAAATATATTTTTATTGATTTCAGAGAGGGAGAGAGAGAGAGAGAGAAAACATTAATGATGAGAGAGAATCATTGATCGGCTGCTTTCTGCATGCCCCTTACTGGGGATCGAGCCTGCAACCTGGGCATGTGCCCTTGACCAGAATCAAACCTGCAAGCCCTCAGTCCACAGGCCAACATTCTATTCACTGAGCCAAACCGGCTAGGGCTCTCTTATGTTTTCTTGAAGGCTTTACTACTATACACTACATGCAAAAAATAAAAATAAAAAAGAGCCAGTCTCAGAGATTCATTGAAAGGACTATACCAGGTAATCTTTTTAGAAATACTAGAGGCCTGGTGCATGGATTCGTGCACCGGTGGGGTTGCTTGGCCTGGCCTGCAGGGATGGGGCCAAAACCGGCTCTCCAACATCCCCTGAGGGGTCCTGGATTGCCAGAGGGCGGTTCTCAGGTGACACACCCCAGAATTGGGCTCCCTCCTCTCTGGTTCCGGGTACGTCACCCAAGAACCACAGCTGCCAAATCACCACAGCTCAGCAGCTCCTGTATTGAGCGTCTGCCCCCTGGTGGTCAGTGAGCATCATAGCTAACCGGTCGGATGGTCA
Organism: Myotis brandtii; assembly: GCF_000412655.1. NCBI lineage: Eukaryota > Metazoa > Chordata > Mammalia > Chiroptera > Vespertilionidae > Myotis > Myotis brandtii. The sequence goes on from NW_005371324.1 coordinate 9,880,722, forward strand.
GCCAGTCACTTAGGCTTTATAGAGATACCCATGGTTACAGATTTTGGAGTTTAAGCAGACATTGTGCAGACAATTTTAGACAGTCCAGAGGATTGAATTATGACTTCCAGGAATGATTTTATCCAGAAGCAGAAGATTTAAAGAAATTAGATCCAAAATAAAAGAAACTACTTGCATAGAATAAAATAAACTACTAGTAATGAGGCATATTCAATTGTGGTCATTTCTTTTGGTGTACTGTTAGTATTATTTCTAGAAATCTGCTTTCTGGTGGATTTATGAGGAATTTGTTTCCTTTATTAACCATCTACCTCTAACCAAGCAATAATAAGGGGATAATAGAGAGAATCAGTTTGTGAGGCAGTGTAGTCATTGAAATTATTTTATACAGAAAAGGTTTGTTCTTCTTTTTCTAGTCTTATGTTTAGGTAATTGGTGGTGGACATGGGAAGAACATCAACATTCTCAGTTTCATCCAGGCTTCTCAAATGTTCTTTTCTCATGATATAAAACTCTACCCCTTCCCATCAATACTTTCCTATCATTGTAAGAGACCTACAGGGTTTGATAAATTAGTTGAGTTAGAACTCTGGAACCTTCACAACTGGTCCTTGGAATGGATGTCACCCATATCTTCCTTCTGGCCACAGGAAATGAGGGACTTCTTTAAGACTTCTCTTTAATCTTCCTGATCATCCATGCCAGATATTTTTAGTTTCCAATTGCCCATTTTCTACATTTCTACTCTCTAGGGCAGTGGTTCTCAACCTTCCTAATGCCGTGACCCTTTAATACAGTTCCTCATGTTGTGGTGACCCCCAATTTCATTGTTACAAATTGAACATAATTAAAGCATAGTGATTAATCACAAAAACAATATGTAATTATATATGTGTTTTCCGATGGTCTTAGGCGACCCCTATGAAAGGGTCTTGGACCCCCAAAGGGGTCGCGACCCACAGGTTGAGAACCACTGCTCTAGGGCCATTAGATGGAGCCAGATAACACCACAAATCTTATCATCTGTGTTTTTGTCACAGCAAAAATTTTATAATCTGTGTTTTTGTCATTTTTACAACCACTTGATATCCCAGTGCCATAACCTGTCCATGTACTTTATCCCATGCCACTGTCAGTGATCATTTGAGTCATCAGAATGACACATCATGGATTACCCATGACCCATTTCTCCCCAGGACACCTTAAATATGTGAGAAATTCATTTCCTAAATTTGAAGTTCTGCTTCCTGGGCCTCTTTTTGGTACCAATTATTGTACCAGTCAAGGTCCTGGCAAGAAACAGATGAAGCAAACTGGAGAAGGGGATCATAAAGAAACTATTTACACAGGTGCAGGTAAGGCGTAGGAAAACCACAAGGGATCATGTAGGATCCTGGATACTATAACATTTCCAAGTTTTTACTTCCACTCCCCTAGAACTTTATTTCACTATGTCAAACAAAATACAAATTTGGGAATCATTCAATATTTTTTTTCTATTACATACTACTTTCAATTATTTAAATACCAGTCCTTCTAAATATCCATCTAAAATATCTACTCTTTCTACAACATTGCCCCATCCAGTGTGTCATCATATTCAATTCTTATTGAATCATAAGAATTTTAGTGTAATGTAGATTTCATATACAAGAGTAGTAAGAGAGGACACTGGAGAAATATGGAATTAGTAGGTCATGGAGGACTATTTCATAAAGAGAAGTTCATTCTCCTTTAACTGATAGCGAAAAATAAAATAAATTGGGATAACAGAGCTCTTTATATTTCCATATTATTTGTTATTGCAATTGAATGCTCAACTTGAGAAAATATATTAATACAACATCAGCACAAAAGATGTGAATTTTAATATGTAGCACATCCAATTACAGCACTATAAAGAATTTAGAGAAAAGCAGCTATAAATATCTAGCTGCAGAGTTTAAGCTGTCTCATGCTGTGACTTTAGAAAAAAGGCAAAGTATATGTTCTTGTTTCATCTTTCATTTTATTAAAGCTCGAGCTATATTATGACCTGGGAATTACAAACTTTAACATAATTCAGGGGACATATAGACATAGTTCTTTATTTTTATCAGTATTACTAAGGAAATGTTACATGGCATAAAATGGATAAGGCCAACATATCTAAAGGTCTCCCTATGTCAACTATGGTACCATTTACTAACTATGAAGTATAGAATGAAACATATCTATGATTCCCCCCACCTATTGTGTATTGCCTATGTATTTCATATTAAATTAATATAATATAATATAATATATTATAATATAAAAGTTTAGATTAACTATAAAATGTGAGGGTAATGCATACCCATTGGTTTCCTATCTGTATTGTAGTAACGTGTTAATATAAAGTGTTGATTGTTGTGTTACTTGCAAATTAAATGTAGGCCAAATTCATGGATTCTGTTTGTCATTTTAAGATATCTTTTTATAATAATTTATTTTTAAGAATAAAATATAATAATCACCTTTTATGAGACCTCTATGAGAAAAAGTAATATCTAAATAAATTATGCATATGATTCCCCATTCCTCAATTTATTTATCCAATTTTTCTTCATTGAATAGCATCTCTCTAGCTCACTTACTTTAACCCAAAAATGGAAGACATATTCTTTGAAGGAGAATCTGTACTACAGGCTAAAACAGACAACTCTTTCAGGATATTCAATATATCTCACCACGTTAAACATCTTTTAATTGCTAGAAAAAAACAGATCTTGGAATTTTGAGCCTTAATAAAGCATTATACAATAGAGCATTCATGAAACAAAACGAGGCTAGATAGAAACATCACATTTCCTTTCTTTTCTAAACTCCATAAGGCATTGTTCAGGCCAGACAGCCTTTGGTTCAAAGAGGACATATCTATTAGAAAGAAAGATCAAATAAGATGTATTCCAAGAAAAGAATTAATTAAAAGATAGGACAATAGCTGCACTTTTCTGTTATTCTAAAATTAATCAACACATTGTTAATAGTCCCTACTGTGCATATGAGAAAGAAAAAATCAGACAAGAAATATGCATAGTCCAGGTCACCAGTCTCCCTATAACCTCTGTCCATCAAATATATTTTTAGTTCTTCAATTTGGGTTTCCATTTTTTTTTTATTTTGTTTCTTTTTTTGAAGGCACAGGGCAGTTAAAATTCCAAAATGTCATTTCAAGACCTCATGTTAATTGCTTTAAAAAATTATTTTCTGAAAACGTATTTCTTTTCTAGAAGATCTAGAAAAAAAATGGAACCATTCTAGAGAACTGAAAGGTTCTCTAAATAGACTACAATATCTCAGGATATTATTGAAAAGCAATGTGGTAATTATTATGCTTCATGTTTTTTGGAACCTAAAGCCAATTCCATGAAATGATATTTTTTTCTATCTCTCATTTGCATGAACTACCATTTCAAATTAACTAGGAAAATAAAATATCTTTTCCTTTAAAAATAGTGGGAATTATTATAGTCTTATGATACTATAATAGAAACTTTCACCTTTCAATAAACCTATGTATGATTTGGTTAGAAAAATAATATTTTTTCACTCTCTGAACTAGAAAATATACAATACTATTTTTCTACATTTTCTTTCTATGGAAACTTATTGTGTGATATTTGAGAGGTTTTTCTAAGCCAAAAAGAAATACGTTGCTACATCCACCTGAAATACATTTATGGTGATAGCTAATAGGCTAAAGCAGTGGTTCTCAACCTTGGCTGCACATTAGAATCACCTGGGAATCTTTTTAAAATCCTGATTTCTGGGCCTCATCCTCCGGAAATTCTGTTTCTTTGTTATGGAGTGGGGGGCCCCACCCCATAACAAAGAAACAGAATTTCCGGAGGATGAGGCCCAGAAATCAGGATTTTAAAAAGATTCCCAGGTGATTCTAATGTGCAGCTAAGGTTGAGAACCACTGGGATAAAGCTTCCCAAATATTTACTTTAACATAAAATGTGATGTGAATTTCTGTATAGATATTTTACATAAAACAGAAATTTGTAAAGAAAATTTAATTGAAACTGTTTAAAGATTTGTATACACAAGTTTTATTATATTGTTTTTTTTTCTTTTAGGATAGTTATAATCTAAAAGTCAGTAATTTTCTGTTAATTAAAACATTATGGCTCAACATTATAATAAAATATTATTCAATTATAAATGATTAAAACATTGGCTTATCAGACTAATGGTGCTTGCAATATAGTAAGTGGAATATAAAACACTATACTGGGAAGATGAATACCAGTGCATTGATAGTTCATAATTCTACATAACTTTTCTTTCTTAAAATTCTACATTTACGGTAGTGCTCTGTCCCCAGATCTCTCTTTTGCTTCAACGGTGTTTGGATGAAACAGACCCGGGATGCCCCTTCTTCCAGCTTTTAACCACCCTCCAACCCCTTTCCAGTCACCACCTTCGGAACCACCTTAGCCATCCATCCTCAGCCTCTGAAACCAGCCAACATCGTTTTTTGACCTTAATTCCTTATTGTTGAACATCCATGAGCCCCCAAATTTGTCAGAACTATTCCACCAAGGTGGAGGCTGCCATCAATCGCCTGGCCAACCTGAATCTGCCGGCCTCCTACACTTACCTCTCTCTGGGCTTCTATTTCAACCAAGACGATGTGGCAGTGCAAGACGTGGGCCGCTTCTTCCTGCAGTTGGCGGTGAAGAGGTGAGAGGGCACTGGGCATCTCTTAAAGATACAAAGGCAACACCGTGGCCACATTCTCTTCCAGGATGTGCTGAAGCCTTGCCAAGATGAGTGGGATAAAACTCAGGATGCCATGGAAGCCACCATGGCCTTGGAGAGGAACCTGAACCAGGATCCACCTGCCCTGGGTTCTACCTGCGCAGACCCTCAGGCTCTGTGACTTCCAGGAGAACCACTTCCTGGATGAGGAGGTGAACCTCATCAAGAAGATGGGCAACACCTGACTAACTTCCACAGGGTGGCTGGCCCCCAGGCCAGGCTGGGCGAGTATCTCTTCAAAAGGATCACCCTCAGGCATGACTAGGAGCCTCTGTGTCCCAGAGGCCTTTGAGGGGCACCTCTGCATTCCCCTGATGTTGGCTTTTGCTTGAGCTTCTCCCCAAAACCACTAGCCATCCTTTAAACCAACCTGGAACCCTCTCTCATGCATTGGAACAAATGAAAATAATAAAATTTTTGCAATAAAAAAAAGAAATCTGCATTTTCATCTGACTCTACTACTAGTATCTAGGGAAAATATAATACTCATATACATATACACTTTTAAATGTACTGTAACTCAGCCTATCCTTTAGCAGAATTAATACTGTATAGAAATGTATTGGCCACCAGGTAGCTGAGAAAAATATTTTGTGTATTCATTTGATACTAGAAAATAAGAAAAAAGAAGTTTAACAATTCTTTAGTTAGCATTTCTTTGGAAACATATTATATGTTAGTTTTACAACTTTCAAGTATATTTTTGCTCATTTTCATAATTATAAAATGATTTACTGGCTTACAAAAAGTTTTATCAAATAAGTAAAGAATATCATTTCTATTTGGGAAATAAGGTGTTTGAATCAACTGGGGTACTAACTTTAAAAATTTTTATAAAAAAACAAATTTTGAGAAGTTTAATTTGTGTGAATACTATTCTATGTATGAAATGTATGAATCCTGTCTTGCAAATCAATTCATTTACCAAATATAGGTAAGGGATTATATTACAAAGAATGATAATTTTCTCAAGTGTGAATGGCAGCAGTAATAGTATTTATCAAAGGATTGTTAGGAGATTAATGAAGTAATGTATGTAAAGGTCTAGTACAGTTTTGGACAATATTAATATTACTATATTCATTATAATCATCAACATATTATTATTCAACCATTCATAGGGTTGAGTATAATCATAGAGTTCATTGGGGATTAAATAATACTAATAAATCTTAGCACAGTGTCACATTATTATTATAATAATAAAAGTAGTAATTAATTTCTGACATATGTTCAGCATCATATTAATATCTACTGGTTTCTCTAACATGTGTCTCTTTAATGACCTCAAATTAATGGTTTACTAGTAATTGACCTCAAAATAACATTTCTACTTCAGGTGGAAATATCTGGTAATTACGAGAGGAAAAAAAATGTATTTAACTTTTAGCAAAGTAGTTCCAAAAGTCCAACATATCTGTGTGCTTAGCTTATACGGATATAAAAATACATTTTAAAATCTATATTTGAAAATGGGCTTTAAGTGAAATTATATTTTTACTTTTCAAGTGGTATTAACATTAGCCTATTTAAAGAAGCCTGTGCAATTAAATTTGAATGATGATAAAATTTAATTCATATCATATGATTAAAATCATATATTTTTAAGTAACAAAAGTGTTAAAAGTTTTCAGGGAAAAATAAAGAAGAATGGGTAATTTAAATATTGATGGGTTTATTTGTAAGACATCTAGCACTCTTGTCATTTGAGAAATTTTTTCTAGTCCCTTAACATTTATAATTGTCATTATTAATTGAAATTAATAATTCCCTGTTTAAAATGACACTCATATCTCCACGTACCCATCTAACATTCCATATTTGTTATTTTGTAGTCATTGGAAAAGGAAGAAGAAATGGGAAAAACATTTAAAACCATATTAAATGTTTACATGGAAATTAATCACATTTATACTACATATAAGCTGTGTGACTGTGCAAAATGACTTACCATCTCTGCTCCAGTATTCCTATCAGTAAAATGAGCCTGTGACATTATTATAGTCAGTGACAAATATAATCCTGTATAATTTTACTTTGGCAGTGTAAAAATATTATTAAATATTACTGATACAGAACATAAAGTTATTAATATCTAAAATATTACAAGCAAATAATTCCAGACAGGCAATTGCAAGTGCTTCCTATTAAAAACACATATGCTGTTTTATGCCTTTATTATTTTTTAGTTTTAATTTTTTTCTTACAGCACGAATTTTGTCAAAGACTCAACTAAATTGATTCAAGATTAATTTACTGTGAAACTTTGGTTAACTGGCCATATTTCATTGCAAACAAGATGATTAAATGTGTAAGAACTGAAGGAAAAAATGAGATACATAATAGTAAAATAATAATAGGTAACACATATGAGTACTTACTATGTGCCAGTTACCATTCTAAGTGTTTTGTATGAAAAAACTTATTTATCTACTTAAATCACCCTATGATGTATATATTATTTCAGGCTTACGACCTTTTGCCTACAATTTGAAAGCAAATGTTTCTGAAAACTTTGTGTGTGTTTTTCTCACACAAGCAGAAATCTGATCAGAATTGAGATGAAGGTATTTATATTATTAAATTACCCTTTAGTTTGAATAATTAATTTTGCTTCAGCAATTTTAATATTTTAATATGCTTCTTGAGACTCTGCTGTGACTGTTATATAAATACTAGTGGTCCGGTGCATGAAATTCATGCACAGGGTTGGGGGGGTGTCCCTCAGCCCGGCCTACACCGTCTCCAAGCTGGGACCCCTCAGGGGACATCCCTCTCGCAATCCGGGACCGCTGGCTCCTAACCACTCACCTGCCTGCCTGCTCAATAGCCCCTAACTGCCTCTGCCTGCATGCCTGCATGCCTGATAGCCCCTAACCACTCTGCCTGCCAGCCTGCTTGCCCCCAACTGCCCCCCCTCGCCAGCCTGATCGCCCCCAACTGCACCTCCTGCTGGCCTGCTCACCCCCAACTGGGTCCCCTGCCGGTCTCATGGCCCCCAACTGCCCTCCCCTGCCAGCCTCACGGCCCCCCACTGCCCCCCTTGCCAGCCTGATCACCCCCAACTGCCCTCCCCTTCTGGCCTGATCGCCCCTAACTGCCTCTGTCTCAAACTCGCCACCATGGCTTTGTCCGGAAGAATGTCCATAAGGTCTTCCGATCTAATTTGCATATTACCCTTTTATTAGTATAGATATAATTTTTGCACTAAATTACCTATTTAAAATTCAAAACATTCTGAATTTGAAATAGCCTTGGACCCAAAGGTTTTAGAAAATAAGTTGTAAACCTATATTACTATGCTCATTTTATTTTTAAAAAAATCTTTATTGTTGAAAGATTACATATATCTCCTTTTTCCCCCCATTGATCCCTTCTAGCCTGCCCCCACCTCCCATACCAGGACTTCACTACCCTATTGTCTGTGTCCGTGGGTTATGCATACTAGTATATGCGTACAAGTTCTTTGGTTGATCCCTGCCCACCCACCTCCACCTTCCCTCTGAGATTCAACAGTCTGTTCCATGCTTCTATGTCTCTGAATATATTTTGTTCATCGGTTTGTTTTGCTCATTGTGAAATCTATTATGCTTATTTTACTGATAGGTACTGGGGCACAGAGACAGAAAGTCATTTTGCAAAGTCACACAGCTTATAAGTAGTAGAAATGTGAGTAATTTCCATGCAAACATTTAATATGATTTTAAATGTTTTTCCCATTCCTTCTTTCTTTTCTGCTGACTTCAAATCTCAAACATAGAATGTTATATGAATATCTAGAGATATGAGTGTCATTAAAAAAAGAAAACTAGAAACGCTTACTGTTCCTAATACTGCTAGCTAAAAAATCATTTGTATTTAATATATATATTATTGATTTCAGAGAGGAAGGGAGAGGGGAAAGATAGAATCATCAATGATGAGAGAGAATCATCGATTGACTGCCTCCTGCACACCCCCCACTGGGGGTCTATTCTGCAACCCAGGCATGTGCCCCTGACTAGAATCAAACCCAATCGAACCCAGGACCTTTCAGTCCACAGGCCAACGCTCTAACTACTGAGCCAAACCAGCTAGGGCTCATTTGTATTTTAGGAAGACCATATTGGTTGACCCAGATGAGTCAGTTGAGACTGGAACATTATTTATTTGAATATATGTATGTCATGGTTACTCCAAAAGAGTGCCAAGTGCAGTGCCAGCATGTACTGTCAAAGAAGTGTAAATTACGATATAATAAGCAGTCTGAAATCTGGAATTACAGAGCAAGCAAAGTTTTCAAAGAGCTTAAATACATCTGTCTTGATTGAAATTTTACAGATGGAATTTCTAGAGTTATTCATATAGCAGCTTGGGGTGCATGTTAGGAAATTGAGTTTCTGTTTCTAGCAAAGAAACCAAATGGTTGTCTGACCTTAAATAAATAATTAAGCAGTATTTAATTTCATATGTTCCCATTTCTAAATTACATTTACAATTCTGTTTTCATGAAATCTGTATGAAGTAAATGTTCGTGAGCACAGGAAGGCCTAAAAGTATATTACTACTATTTCAATGTCTAATCTGGAAGCATTTTGTCCCATTTTCACAGTATCAGAAGCCAAACTCAAAAATGTCAGCTGCACTGTGTCCCAAGATAGGACCTTTAAGCTAGTTTTCAAATTCTTTAATAACATCTTTCAAAATGACAAAACAATAATAATTTTGTAATCATTACTCTAAACATAGATTCCATCCTTAGTCAAATTATGAATGTGTAAGTTAATAATCCAAGCATATTTTTTCCTATTATACTCTACATAAATTATTAATGTTTCTCAATTTCAGTAATTATTTGTACAGCAGAATACTGCAAACTGGATGAAAGAAGGTGAAGAGATCAGCCAAAAAAACATATTTGCATAACCCATAGACACAGACAACAATGTGGTGATGGCTGGAGGGAAGTAGGGTGGAGGCAGGCAAAGCTGGGATGGGGACCATCTATAATAGAGTCAACAATAAAAATGAAGACAATAAACAAACAAGCTCTTAAACTAGTTTAATTAAGAGCAAAGAACAATTCTCTCCTTTCCCACTGGATCAGTGGCTTCTGATTTCTAGAACAGTACATATTCCACAATTGGTAAAACCTCTAGGAACACCAAAGAGTTGTTGTCCTGACTTACGGGACAGCTCACTTATTAGGCCACTAATGTGGAAACATTTCTATCAAATCAAAGAATGTGGATAAGGCTTTAGAGTTGATGATAGAGTATATACCCCGTAAAGAATATATAATTTTCCAGAGTTATAAATTCTGATAATTTATATTGCAGATTACATCTCAAAAAAATGTTAAAGGGCTAGAATGGGCATGTTGTAAGCCCTCATCTCTGATTTTTTATTAACTTTTTAATTAAAGTATTCCAAAAATAAAGTTGCTTGGAAATGGAGGTAAGAATTTAATAAACAATTTTAGCTGCAGTTTGTCACTTTTTACTAAAGGAAACAGCTTTTGTGAATGTTTACAATCGAAGATGAGACATTGATACTACACCAAATTGTATATTGATTAGAACAAAAGAAATCTGGACCACTCTTCTCATTATGCAAGCATAAAATGCAAGTCATATAAATACTGTGCTAATGTTTTAAATGAATTCAGATTTTAATCTACATCAAAATCTACTGCCATGGTAATCAACTCAAGCAGAATTTTTGGAAGAATTTCTCCTAAGGATGGCAGGAGTGGGTGGATGATATTGCAGATCCACGTTACTTTCTTCACTGATGTGAACAGATCATTTGAGGGCTACTTAGGTGTAAATCCAAGAAACAACATTTTCAACCCAAGTCATCTCCTTCTACTAGTTGCCCTATTTCTGTTATATTAATATTATATACTAGAGGTCCTATGCATGAAATTCGTGCAAGAGTAGGCCTTCTCAGCCCCAGCTGCCTCAGCCCTCCCAGCCCTGACTTTGTCCAGAAGGTCATCTGGAAGGTTGTCCGGAATGTTGTCTGGATGGTCGTTCCGCTGTTCGGACGTTGGGCTTAGGACGGACTGGTTAAAGTGTCCTTTAATGCTCATTTTATGATTATACCATCTAAGCACCTCTGCTTTTTGTGGGATTTCATCAATTTAGGATTATGGCATTTGGCTGCCTCTGCTTTGTAGGTGATGTGCCTGAGAGGTCAGTTAGTCCCTTCCTGTGGTTATGCCTCTATCCCAGAGGAGGTTGACCATAAGGAATTTGGTCTACTCTGGCATAGAATCATCATTTGAGTGTCATTGTATATCAGAGGTTCAGTGATAGAGCTAGCTCGCTGAGATAACAGTTTTCTTAAGCCTATATTACTATACTGCATTACTACATTGAGGACCAGAGCAATCACAGATGCCTGTGCACAATAACAGGAGTTACAAAGAATTGGCAGCATGGAGATATTTACTGTATCAAAAGAGTAGTTTCCATATACTCAATCATTTTTGCATTTAATGCTATTGGAAATGCACAGGGTGTCACAAGGTTTTTTTGAATATACCATGAACTGAGTATGGTTAAATTAAACTATGCTGCCAGGAAACAATAATCTCATGATAGCTGGGTTAAATCACCAAAGAATATTAGAACAATAATTACAAAAAGTGCTTTTTAAAGAAATTCTTCTTTATCTTATTTTACCAATCTTAGGCAAGGGTTGTATATCTACTGTAATCTCCTTGGTTCAGAGTTTTGGGGCAAAGTGACTGCTTCTTGAAATTGTCTGCTTCTGAAGACCTTTCTGACTAAGCCTCAGTTTAAGGTCTTGAGAGGAAAATCTCCGATTTGGGTTGGTAGTTTGCTTGCACTGTGACACATAGCCCATAAAAGAAATATAAATGGTGTCCCAGTAATGTTGTAAAGTAATTCCATATTGATATATGCATATATGCTAATAGCATGATATATATACTAGAGGCCCGGTGCACAAAAATTTGTGCACTCCGGGGGGAGGAGGGGGTCCCTCAGCCCGGCCTGTGCCCTCTCGCAGTCTGAGACCCCTCAGAGGATGACCACCTGCTGGCTTAGGCCCGCTCCCCAGGGGATTGGGCCTAAGATGGCAATCAGACATCCCTCTGGCAGCCCGGCAGCCCTCGGGGGATGTCCACTTGCCAGCGGGGAGCAGGCCTAAACTGCAGTCGGACATCCTTAGCGCTGCTGAGGAGGCAGGAGAGGCTCCCACCACCACCACTGTACTGGCAGCCATCAGCCTGGCTTGTGGCTGAGCAGAGCTCTTCCCATGTGAGAGCGCCCTGACCACCAGAGGGCAGCTCCTGCATTGAGCGTCTGCCCCCTGGTGGTCAGTGTGTGTCATAGTGACCAGTCATTCCCAGTCTTTCTGCTGTTAGGGTCAGTTTGCATATTACCCTTTTACTATATAAGATAGAGGCCTGGTGCATGGGTGGGGGCCAGCTGGTTTGTCCTGAAGGGTGTCTGGGATCACGGTGGGGGTCCTGCTGGGGTGCCTTGCCAGCCTGGGTGAGGGGCTGATGGGTGTTTGCAGGTTGGTCACACACCCTTCTGGGCGGGGGTCCCTACTGGTGTGCCTGGCCAGCCTGGGTGAGGAGCTGATGGCTGTTTGCAGCCTGGTCAAGCCCCCCTGGCTATGAAAGCTCCCAGCTTCTCCTTTTTTTCTTTTGTCCTTTTTATTCTGGGATTTATTTACCTTCTATGGTTGTCACTGGAACCGAGAGCCGGCTTTAGCTCTGAGGCTCGGCTCCAGCTCTGAGACCTCAGCTGCTGAAAGCAGGTATCTGGGTTTGTTTGGCTTCTATAATTGAAACACTGTTGCAGCTCCAGCTCTGTGGCCCCGCTGGCTGAAAGCAGGTTTCTGGGGTTTCTTTAGCTTCTATAATTGCAACATTGTTTCTTAGAGTGCAGCTCAGAGGCTGGCAGCGGCAGGTGGGGAACCTTGGCTTCCTCCATCACTGGAGCAAGAAAGCCTCCTGTTCGCTTCAGCTGCCTGGCTGCCGGCCACCACTTGGTTGGTAGTTAATTTGCATATCGCCCTGATTAGCCAATGGGAAGAGGGTCAGAGGTACGGTTAATTACCATGTTTGTCTATTATTAGATAGGATATATATATGCTAATCCCCAGAACCTCAGAATGTGACTTTATTTGGAGATAGGGTCTTTACAGCAGTGATCAAGTTAAAATGAGATAATTAGGGTGATTACTAATCCTATCTAATAATAGACAAACATGGTAATTGACTGTACCTTCGCTACGCCCCCATTGGCTAATCAACGCAATATGCAAATTAACCACCAACAAAGATGGCAACTAATTTGCATACTGCAGGCAGGGTGGGACAGCCTGCAATTCGAGGGGTCTGGGGGTCCCCTGCCCAGGCCTGATGCCTGGGCCAGAGGCATCAGGCCTGGGTGTGGGGTGGAGCCGGT
>NW_005371324.1:9894147-9908640 GCF_000412655.1 Myotis brandtii
GAGGGAGATGGGGGTCCCCTGCCCAGGCCTGATGCCTGGGCCAGAGGCATCAGGCCTGGGTGGGAGGCGGAGCCAGTGATCAGGTGAAGATGGGGGTCCTCTGCCCAGGCCTGACTCCTCTGGTGGAGGCATCAGGCGTGGGCGGGGGGGCCGATCCTGCAGTTGGAGGGTGATGGGGGTCAACGCCTCTGGCTGAGGTGTCAGGCCTGGGCGAGGGGCCGATCTGGCGATCGGAGGGAGATGGGGGTCCCCTGCCCAGGCCTGATGCCTGGGCCAGAGGCGTCAGGCCTGGGGGGTTGGGGGGGCAAGCCGGCAATTGGTGTGAACTACAGAGGAAACACCTTTTCTGACCGCTCATTGGTTAAGCTCCCTGTATGCCACTGGTAATATTCTTAGTAACTTGGGTAATAAGAATCCAAAAAGGTGATCTAGGGTTTTTCACCACACTCCTGGTGAAAAAAATGAAGGTCTGCTGCTGGAGGGCTAAGAAATGTCATATCCTACCCTAGCCGGTTTGGCTCAGTGGATAATGCCTTGGCCTGCCCACCGTAGGATCTGGGTTCAATTCTGACCAAGGGCATGTACCTAGGTTGCAGCCTCCTCCCTGGCCAGGGCCCAGGTCAGGGCTCATGCAGGAGGCAACCAATCAAAATGTTCCTCTCACTTTGATGTTTCTCTCTGTCTTTCCCTTTCTCTTCCACATTCTCTAAAAATCAATGGAAACATATCCTCAAGTGAGGATAAAAAAATAATAAAGAAATTATTATTATATGAAAGACACATCTTGAAAATGCCTAAAAAAAGTTGTCATTTTTTCATGGTGAAGGGACTGGAGTCCGTGTTGATGAAAAAACCTTGCTGGCTGCGGTGACTGGCAGTGGCTGCAGCAGCAGGGTGATGGGGCTGGTGCCTTCCCCTGATCAGCCGGGTCACCTCCCACAAAGGGAGGCCAGACTGCGGCTTAGGCCCTATCCCCAAGGGGAGCAGAGAGCAGGCCTAAGCCATCACTAGGACATCCCCTGAGGGCCCCCTGTATGTAAGAGGGGCAGGCTTGGCTGAGGGACACCGCCCCCCAAGTGCACGAATTTCATGCACCGGGCCCCTAGTACAATATAACTGTAGTATTATAAAAAGGGAAATTTGGACATGGCGACACTCACCCAGGTTGACCACCATATAAAGATAAGAGGTATGCTACCACAAGCCAAGAACTACCAGACCTAGAAGGTCGACATGGAACAGATCTTTTCCCTGTGCCTTCAGAGGAAGCATTGCCCTTCCTTGCTTATAGACTTCCAGCCTCTACCCCTGTGATAGCCAATTCTGTCTTTCAGAAGGTTGATCAGATTGCTGGTTCAACCATAGCCAGTTTACATTGAGACAATTATCCATCTGAAGGTTTGGTGGGGAGAGATGTCAACTTAGAAGCATCACCTATAACTGGGATGGTAAGAGCTGCTCATTTAGCATGTAGCATGCAAGGCATGGCTGTTGGCTTTTGGTCTGCCTATGTGCTCCTACCTTAATAACCATGGTTCCCTTGCGAGTTTGAAATAGCTTTCACTAAGTCCCTGGTGTCTTTCCCACTATTAGTCAAAATATCTGAAGTTACAAATTCTTTAGCTTCCATAACACTTTAAGTCATGAACAATTCTGAAAGCATATCTACCATCTTTTTATCTCTTGTCTTTTTGCCACAGTACAGGTTTCATTCCATCAGTACTATTAATTCTGCTACCTGGTGAAGCATCGTAACCCACATCTTGTATAAAAACTGCTGTTTGAAATTCTCTGCTATAGAAATTCTGTTAGATAGTCCCTTGTTCTGTAAACTCTGTCATTTTTAGACAGTTTCTTATTCTGTAGAATAACTGTTTTAGTTTGAATAATAGAAAAAGATAAAACTTAACTGTCTGATCTTGCAAGCTATCTATCTAATGTAATGGACTAATACTGATAATAATTCCCATATTCTTATGCCAAATGTTCATACTTTATGTATCAAAGATTACAAACTGTAACAATAGCTCACAGAGAGCCCTTTGTAAAATGTGCAGAAAAAGAAGCTCAAAAGGTATAAATACAGAAAACTTCCTGTGTGACTTCACTCAGAGATTTGGAAAAAATACCTCCCTCTGGGCCACACACAATAAACGACTCCTAATTAATTGGCTCATTAAGGCGTCTTGTATCTCACTCGCGGATTTATGATTCAACACTGGGAAGAACAAATATTGTATAATGGGTCTGCTTTAATGGCTAAATTTTCAGTATTACAACAAAAGAGAATGCCTTTGTAATTTTCAAAATAAAATCCATCTATAAACCATAGTAAATCAAAATTAACTAAAAGGATGCCTATCAGACCTGGGCACACTTTCCTGAGTTACTGCTATAGTCACATGTTTCCAATTCATCCGGAAGAGGGAATCAAGTTGCAAGTGTAAGGTTTGACCTATGTTAAATAATGATATGTAAAAGAGATAATAAAAGGATTTCATAAATGCAAATGTTGCTGATAGAGAAATCTTGAGCATTGCCTAAAGTACACAAGGATTGCACAGTAGGTACAAATCATAGCGAGAAGCAAACACAGTATTGACAGAAGCTTCAACCAGTTTGGCAACCACTGCCACATCTTGCAAACATATAAAATATTCCTGTTACCAAACCGGGAGTTATGCAAACAGAGGCAATCAACAGGTTCCAATGAGTTAATACTCCTAATGTATCATTTGTCTTTCCTGAACAAAAGAGAGAAGGGTTGACAAAGTGGGAGATTGTTGAAGAGAAGCATTCAAAGAGGAGAAAGCTTCTTTCATGTTGCATCCCATGGAAGAGGCTCCCTAAATACCCTACTTTTAAAAAATATATATACTGCCCTGGTCAGCGTGGTTCTATGGTTAGAGTGTTGGCTCATGCACCGAAGGTTTGATTCACAGCCCTGTGAGAGAGGCAACCAATCTCTCTCTCTCTCTCTCTCTCTCTCTCTCTCTCTCTCCCTCTCACTTCTCTTCTTTCCACTCTCTCTCTCAAAAAAAAAATCAATGGAAAAAATATTCTTGGGGTGACAATTAACATATACATTTTTTCCTATACATACATACCTATGATAAAGTTTCATTTATAAACGTATGGTTGCTTTAATAAACTCATGAGAATATTTAGCTTTTTAAAAATTAGGTATTTATTGCTTACAATAACCAGTCAATCCTAAAAATATTTTCATTGTCTTTTAGTTTAGGGCCTTGGCAAAATGAAATCAGCTCTGCTCTGGTGAGGTCAGCAAACCTCCGTGTGCTGACAGATTGTGACACAAGTTATTTGTAGTTTCTTAACAAAATAATAGCTTTTCTCTAGATGGCTTGTAACCCTTTCAGCTCATCTTGAAAAAAGATACAATAGCCTCTCCCCACCATCCTCCCATGCCCCGGCTTTATCTGGGTGGATATGTGCCAAGACCACCGCAGCGGATGCCTGAAAAGGTAGATAGTACTGAATCCTATATATGTTTTTTCTATACATACATACCAATTGCAAAGTTTTATTTATAAATTAGGCACAGTGAGACATTAATAATAATAACAAAATAGAACAGTAGTTCAGGGGTCCCAGGTTGCGAGAGGGCGCAGGCCAGGCCGAGGGACCCCACTGGTGCAGGAATTCATGCACCGAGCCTCTAGTATTTTAATAAAAGTGAAATGTAGTCTCTCTCTCTCAAAATATATTATTGTACCATAGTCACCCTTCTTTATGTGATGTGAAATGATCAAATGCCAAACCTATTCCTGAATCTCTGCAGCCACACCTACTTGCAATAAATAGCTTGGTGTCACTATTGAGGAGATCCCTTGCTGAAGTCTTCGCATAGGCTCAATGCTTATGGGGGGGTGGGGGGACATATTGCAGTGAATTGAAAATCTTTTTCTGTTCATGTCTTCCACCCACAAATTTAATGCCTTTTCCATCTTAACTAAGCACTTCTCATGCACCGTGGCCATAACTTTTGCAGTTTAAGGTGCAACAGCAAAACTAGCACAAACTTCTTTTTCCTTCTTCACAAATTCACGGGTAGGGGACTCACTCTTACTGTGGATTTTAGCAACATCAGCATACTGTTTTTTCCCCTTTACTTACTAAGCTGAAAACTTTTACCTCCCACTTAAAGGATATACTTCACAGCTTCTGGACATATGGTAATAGCCATCATCACTACTCTTGCACTTTAGGGCCATTATTAAGTAAAGTAAAGGTTACTTGAACACCAGCACTGCCATATTGGGACAGTCAATTTGATAAAGTAGGTGGCTACTATGTGACAAATGGGCTGGAGGATACTCAGTGTGGAGACACTGGACAAATGGGATGATCAGGCCCTCACGGGGGGACTGAGCAGGACTCACCAGATTTCATCATGCTACTCAGAAGAGCGTGCACTTTAAAATGTATTATTTCTGGAATTTTCCATTTAATGTTATTTTGGACTGTGGTTGGCCACAGGTAACTAAAGCTGTGGAAAACAAAACTGCAGATAAGGGGGGACTACTGTACATGAAGTCTCCCTGTGAACTACTTATGCAATATAATATCGTTGTGGGCACAGCAACAAATCATCTACATATTGTATGAGGATGTACTCCAAGGAAAAATCAAGTCCTTTTGTTCAGATTGACTTGTTGAGGTTGAAATATGAGGGGGATTCTGTAAAACCCTGAAGTATAACTATCCATATATGCTGTTAGTTCCACAAAATAGCAAATATTAACTACCTTTATCTATATGTCTACTAAGAAATACTGCATATGAATTGCTCACTGTGAAATTTACTTTTTTTTTAGGGGATAAAGGACAGGGCAAATCTGTGTTCAAAACTACCAGGAATCTAGGGATCACAATTCTATTGCTCAGCTTGAGATCTGGAACGAATAGGGGTACCCTTTCTGATAAGCTTCTTATGTGGAAGTATCACAAGGAATATAGAGTTTATTCTAATAAAGACTCAATAATGGTTTTATTCCTGAGATTTCTTCAGGTTTGAGTACATATTGGGATAACTTCGGTGGGGGGTGGGGGATGAGGTAATAAGGATTCATTTGAACCTTAGTAGATCAGTTCCAAATATTCTACTCAGGTCAGTAGAATCTGCAGCCCAGTGAATAGAAGGAATCTGATCTCACATTGCATCAGGAGAGGACAGTACTTTCAAAAGAACTGCTATAATTTTGGTTGCTCTGATGTGGTGCCTTCTAGAAAATATTAAATTTCACAATGCTGTTACAGAGCAAGTCTCAACTAACTTAGCTGGAACAAAGATACACAATTGAAATTGATAAAAGTTACAAGACCAGTGAGACAATATGTCTTTTGGACATATATTCCTCACGTATTTTATTAGTACGCTAGGGAACAGGTGGAGATAAAGTGGTGAGATTTCAGGTGAAAAATGTAGCATCTGCACACACTAGAAATTGGAAAGCCTGCCCCACAAATAGATATAAAGTAGCATCTGCATCCATTAGAAATTGGAAGACATGCCCTATAAATAGATATAATTTGATTTCATAGGTTCCTTTCTCAGTTTCAGCAGCTAGCCATTTTTTCAGTACCCAATCTCTTTACAGATGTCACATTTCCTAAACCGTTAAATATATACCTACCATATGATGGAACAATTCCATTCCTAAATATTTACCCAAGAGAATTAAGACCTATATACAGATGTTTATAGTAGCTTTATTTGTAAGAGCCCCCAACTGGAAACAACCCCAATCAATAGGTGAATAAACAACTGCTGGTATATCCACATAATGGAATACTCAGCAACAAACAGGAACAAACTATTCGTAAATGCAACAACATGGATGGATCTCAAAATAATTATGCTGACTGAAAGAAGCCAGGCCAAAAAATAAAAAATGAGTACATGGTATATTATTCCAATTTTATAAAATTTTTGAAAACATAAACTATCTATAGTAACAGAAAGCAGATCGGTGGGTTCCTGGGACCAGTTTGAGAGCCACTAAGAGGTTTAATTACTAAGGGCCTAGAGGAAACTTTTGGAGATGATGGTAATGAATTTGTGATTATAGAGGTGGTTTCATCATTGTGTACATGTACCCAAACTCACCAAAATTATACTCTTTAAACATGGTCAATCTATTATACCTCAAGAAATCCATCTGTAAAAACCTGGGTCACTAGGCCCATGAGATGTGCATGTCTGATGCAGGACTCTCTATCGGTTCCATGGGTGATTCAATCAGGTGTTCTCCACAGGAATTGTCCAAATACAGAAAGATACCAAAATATTGATGCTCCATATTTTAGTATAAATACTTCCCCTTATCAAACTCCTAGGGAGAAAATTAACTCTATATATCAAATACCTTTCAAGTTAGTATTCAAAGGCCAAAAAAACAAAACCCAGAATCAAATTCTCTTGCCCTCATAAGGTAAAAGTCCAATGCAATTAAAGTCCTTCCCAGTTTATTTTGTTCATTCACAACCAGAAATGTTCTTAATGGCCTAGATGGATTTTTATAGGAGCTACAGCCTGTGTGTCTTTCTTGGGAATAGATGTGAATCATTCAGCTCCTTAAAAGTTAAATTAACTCCACATTAAGTCTATGGTGTGTCTCAATTTTTAAAAGGTCCAGAGAATTAATAGAACACCCAAATTCACCATAACACTTGCCTAACCTCCACAAAATTTAACAAGCAGTAATCCTGAACAAAATTATGTTCCCAGAAAATTGCCAAAGGCAATACATAGCAGAAACCCTATCGTAGAAACTCATGAATCTGTAGGAAGGAAAGCTGTCAAGGGCTTTCTCCTCCGAATGCCAAACAGTATATGCCAGAATCCATGACCTGCACACTAAAACTTAGCTGTCAAGGGCTTTCTCCTCCTCCGAATGCCAATCAGTATATGCCAGAATCCATGACCTGCACACTAAAACTAAACTGGAAAAAATTTCTTATCAAGAAGTTAAATTTGCCCTACCCGGTTTGGCTCAGTGGATAGAGGATTGGCCTGCAGACTGAAGGGTCCCAGGTTCGATTCCGGTCAAGGGCACATGCCCGGGTTGCGGGCTCGATCCCCAGTAGGGGCATGCAGGAGGCAGCCGAACAATGATTCTCTCTCATCATTGATGTTTCTCTCTCTCTCTGTGAAATCAATAAAAATACGTTAAAAAAAGAAGTTAAATTTATCACCATGCATTTAGCCTGGCAAACTATCTTCTCAGTGTCGTTTGAGACACTAATGCTATCTTGCAAAGGATAGATATGCAGTGATGCAGTACCAATCACATTCTCTCTAGTATATTCAAAATCTCTTTATAGTCAAAATTTTCTGTTTTACATTGCATTTTAATGACTGGCATGAACAATTTAAACCTGAACTTCTCTAGAAGTCTGTTTGGCATACAAGTCTTCTGCCTTGAAATTTAAAGCAGCAAATATTGATAGTCATTAATGTTTAGCATATCTACAGTATATCTTCTTCTGACATTAAATCCTTTCCTCAAATGAGTTGCTTTCCCATGTCTCTGCAGCCTCTAATGAATTAAAATGTGGGTCAAGGTCAAGCCTGCACCCTGGAAGCTGCCTATCCATGCCAATGCCTGTTAATGCCAGTAAAGCCAGGGTAGCTCACCAAGTGTCATCTTAGCTGGCACTGTCTGCAGCCATCCAGGAAGCCAGCATGTGTGAGCCACAGTGACACGTTCTGAGTTTGCTGAAGCTTGTGTCTCTACACTCCCACGCCCCAACCCTGCTTCTTTGTTGAGGTCTGTGCACTTCTCTGTTTAAGGCCCAGTATTTCACCGTCTCCAGAAATAACCAATTTCCTGTGGACAAAGCTACCTTACATTTCGTGTTAAAATCCCATGTGCCCTAAGGCTGAAAGCCTCTTGCCAAAACCACAGCAACTAAAAGCCTACTGCAGTAATAAAAATAAAATTAATGGCCCAGTATACGCCTCTACAAACTGCCAAGATCAAAACTCCCTGAATACACATTAAAGTCTGAAACAAGCTCTTGGCCACCCAATGTTTCTCCACTTGTATATTGTGTTCCCTCAAATGTCATTCCTGCTTTACTTCTTGCTGTACTCGAGTATACAGCACAAATTGGGAGGTTTAAATGTTTCCTTCTTCAAAACACGAGGTCTCTGCCCTGCTCTGCCTCCATCTCCATACCCTCCTACCCATCAATACAGCCTGTTCTTTACAATTTTTTGTAGAAAAATAGTAATCAAGAGTACATGCACTGTACAGACAGGCCAGGTCCTCCTCCCAAACTCAAGTCACTACCTCCCTGGGCAGAAAAGTAAGGAGAGTAGACACCATGTTAGGCTGAGGGTGCCCCACCATAAGAAAGGAAACAGAAATGGGAAGTTGAGTGTGATTCCCCAATCAGTAATAATATACATGTAACCTAACTACTCTTTAGACTTTTAAATTCACTGTAAGTTTTGTTCCCTTTGTAAGTTCCTTCATGCTGTCACCTCTAACTCTCTTCTCATTCTGGAAGGCTTTTCTCACATGCCATCTCATCCATGAAACTTTCCCTGATGTCTTCAATGAGATGAAACCTCTCTTCTGAGGCCTGGGTCCAATGCTTTGCAAAGTATGGTCTAAAGACCAACCACAACAGAATGTGTTAATAGCTGTTAAAATACGCGTTACTGAGCACATCAGTGCTATCCAAATCTTGGGGTAGGGCCCTCGAATGGGCATTGTGAGCTCTCTAGGTGATTCTCTGGTGCACTCAAGTCTGTGTCTTCGTTTTGCACCTGATCATTTCTGATTACTTTTTGTCCTATAACCTTAGTTGTCATTTGCTCTATACATCGGTTCCCAACCTGTGGGTCGCGACCCCTTTTGGGGGTCGAACGACCCTTTCACAGGGGTCGCCTAAATACATCCTGCATATCAGATATTTACATTACGATTCATAACAGTAGCAAAATTACAGTTATGAAGTAACAACGAAAATAATTTTATGGTTGGGGGTCACCACAACATGAGGAACTGTATTAAAGGGTCGTGGCATTAGAAAGGTTGAGAACCACTGCAGATCCTTGGAGGAAGGAATCTTTTTTTTTTTTAGAGTAACTCCTTAACCTGGACCTTGCATATATAACAACTGCTCAACAAAAAAATTGTTAAAATGAACTTAATTTTTACTCTCAAAAGGACTAGATCTCTTATGCTTTGTCCTACCCTGATAAAGTGTCTAGAAGTAAAACACAAGCAAATCATTATAAAGGAATTAAAATATTTTACTCTGCTTCACAATGTACTGTCTTCACCAATGTAGCCAAATGTAGGTTTTCTGAGTTATTTTAAATGCAATATTATGCACTGAAAATTTCTAAGCATTGTTTCACTGCAATAAAGACTGCCTTTCTTTAGTAAGTTGCTTCCTCAGCATCTATTACACTTTTAAATGTAGTGATCAGTAGAATGCAAGGACTCCTCAAACCTTATTGCAATTTCAGGCTGTCTCTCTTATTATTTTACTAGGGGCCCGGTGCACGAAATTCTGTGCACTCAGGGGGGAAGGGAGGGGCCCTCAGCCCGGCCTGGGCCCTCTCGCAGTCCGGGACTCCTCGGGGGATGCCCATCCCCTGGGGATCGGACGTAAGCCAGCAGTCAGACATCCCTCTTGCAGTCCGGGGCTCTCGCAGTCCAGGATCCCTTGCTCCTTACCGCCCGCCTGCAGCAGAGGTGAGAAAGGCTCCCACCACCACTGCTGTGCTTGCCAGCCGTGAGCCCGGAAGGCAGATCCTGCATTGAGCATCTGCCCCCTGGTGGTCAGTGCACGTCATAGTGATCGGTCATTCCACTGTTCCGTTGATTTGCATATTAGGGTTTTATTATCTATAATAATAAAAGCATAACATGCTTATTAGACCAGACAGTCGAACAACCTTCCAGACATCCTTCTAGATGAAGCCCTGCAGTGGGGGCTGAGGCAGAGGTGGTTAGGGGTGATCAGGCAGGCAGGCAAGCAGTTGGGGGCATCAGGCTGGCAGGCAGAGTGGTTAGAGGCAATCAGGCAGGTAGGCAGAGGGCCATCTTTGTTGGCGGTTAACCGCCATCTTAGTTGGCCGTTAATTTGCATATCGACCTGATTAGCCAATGAAAAGGGTAGCGGTTGTATGCTAATTACCATGTTTCTCTTTTATTAGATTAGATAGGCTTTATTATGCAATGTTTTACAAATATCATTTACAATGATGACAGTGAAGGCTTTCTCATTTTGCAGAGATTGCAAGGAGGCAGGCGGAGCAGTATTTCAGCAGTGTGTCTCGGTTCACAAGTATACACAGAGATAACACAGTCATGTTCCAGTGACAATGTCTTACACAATAACATGATCTGGAAAGCTTAATTACTGGTGTGACACTGCCGAGTTCCCAAGATCTTACACTAATAAGCTATGTACTCCCACTTTGGGAATATTTATAAATATCAGGCTTTCTGCATTTTTACACCAAACTCTGCTTTATGAAGACCCCATAGTTGAATGGTGGGGACAGAAGATATCGTGCAGCGTGTTCTCAGGTTTCTAGAAAGCCCACTCCCCTATAACATGTGCTTAGTTTAAAAGTAAGTAAGTAAGTAAGTAAGTAAGTAAATAAATAAAAACATTCAAGGAGAATCACTGCCTCCATTATTAAAATGAATTTTAAAACCGTAACAGTTGTTTACTAAATTGAAAATTTTCATTGAAATGCTCCATTGAAAGCTCTGCTCCATTTTAAAAACATTTTTATTTCATCTGAATTTATGTGGTACAAAAGTACTGTCACCCAAATAGCAGGTTCTTTCAGTCATTCAAGCCACCCTTTCTTCAGGGGCAAATAAATAGGAAGCAAATGATATTATGCAGAGTATATGTAGAAAAGTTTCCTTTATATAAATGAACAAAAGTTTTTGGACATTTTGTATCGCTTAGCAATCCTGTTTATATTGACAAACCTAGTGAATCGTTAGGAGGTGCATAACATATACAAAAGAACTCAAGAGGCAGCAGATATTTTAAGCCTTGATTTAATATAAAGTGTCTGATTTAATTGTTTTCTTGTATTTTTTTTAGAAGATACTCCATCTGTAAATTTAAGTTTGGTTGGCCCTTTTTAGTCTTTTTGCTCAATATTTTAAACATTTCCATTTTCTTCTTTTTGTAGAGTCTTTGAGCTTCTTCTCTCTCTTGCTTTCTCCTCTCAAATTCCTGAAATTAACATATGTAATTTTCATTAGTAAAAAACAGTAAATATAGTTCCGAAATTTTGTTGAAACAGGTATCACCATGCTAAAACTTTAGGTCTGTCTCTTTTATTTTCAAAATATTAAGTGTCTCTTTTATTTTCAAATGTTAAATGTTAAGGCAAAGAGTATGCACTATAATACATGCTATTACATAAAGTTATTAAACAATTTTAATTATCAGTATGCAAATAAAGTCGGAGCACAGAAGGCATATTTATGAAATGATTTCATCATTTAACTAGACCCATTGAAGAATTAAAAGTGACTTTAGTCATGTAACACTAAAACCTTCATTTCCAGAATATCTCATATTCTTTTTAATTTGCCACCTGACAGATTTAATTCCAGGAAAATTTTTGGCTACATACCATATATGTGTAAAACACTGTGCTAGGCATTATGATTTTTAACCATTTAAGAATGATCATGCTCATTTCATCTGCTAAGAGAAAGACTCAAGTTCATTTAAGTCTAAGGAAAATAATTCCGTTATATAGTGTATAGACCCAAAAGTACTACTTGAAATGTACTATAACATTTACTAAATCAAATATGAAAGTTAAACAAAAGTTCTTCAATAATGCAATATATCAGTGATGGCAAACCTATGACACGCGTGTCAGAGGTGACATGCGAATTCATTTTTTTGGTTGATTTTTCTTTGTTAAATGGCATTTAAATATATAAAATAAATATCAAAAATATAAATCTTTGTTTTACTATGGTTGCAAATATCAAAAAATTTCTATATGTGACACGGCACCAGAGTTAAGTTAGGGTTTTTCAAAATGCTGACACGCCGAACTCAAAAGGTTCGCCATCACTGCAATATATGGATTGTTTTTCAATTTCCCCTGTAACACATATAGCCCCCAAATGACACAGCCTTATATTTGTATGGTCACTTATATTTAACCAAGTACTTTCACATACATCATAGTACATTTCATTCTTTAAAAATGTTATCTAGGTTTTTTATCTTCATCTTACAGACAAGGAGCTGATGCTCAGTGATATGGAAAGTGATTTGCCCCAAATCCCAAATAACTGATATAGTCAAGTCACATATCCAGATCTTGTGAATTCAAAGTCTGAGCAATTCTCCATTATGCTACGCCATTGTCACTTAAACTTGTTCTTATATGGTATGGTACCTCATTTATTTTAAAAAGCACATAAAGATCTAGAACGTAATTGTGGGAATTTAGGTATGTGGAGTTTCACTAAACAAAGTAAAAAGAAAGTAGTCTTACTATCAATTATAGGTTCTTATTTAATTAATCTTCTTAATTTTGATTAAGTAATGATGCTGGGTATTAACATTCGAAATCGAAGAGACTGTCAATTTTCATAATTATAAAGTCCTAGCATTTATCTATGTAAAGAAAATTTTAGGACATTAAATGTTTTACAGTACAATGGTCCTTATTGGTATACTATTTCCAAAGGTGGCAGATATCAGATGCTTGGTTAGGAAAAAGCAGAAAGTAACAAGCTATGAAACAAAGGTCCACTATTTCCATGGCGAAATATTTCTGCTTCATCCTAGTCTGCCGCCAGTTTACAAATAATCATACAATTTTAGATGTGAAACTTCCAGAAATTCCCAAATTCTAAAGCTAAAACACAGAAAAAATTCTAAATCAGTGCAATCACTGATATGCTATCCCTTTTAAAGTGCTAAATTAATAAAACTTTAATAGAAAAACTCCGAGTTAATCACAGATTAAACAAAATGAAGATTTTATTAAAGTTGTAGATAATTTTGTTTTCCTCATTAGAAAGTCTATTCTAATTTGGGGTTTCTGAATGATTACAGAGAGTGGTACCATTTTGCTAAGTTAATGTAATAGACTTTTTATTTTATTTTTGCGAAAGGGTGGGAGGGAAGGTGGGAGGGAGGGACATTGATATGTTGTTCCACTTATTTATGCATTCAGTGGTTGTTTGTTGTATGTGCTGACTGGGGATCGAACCTGAAACCTTTGTGTATCGGGAAGATGCTCCAACCAACTGAACTATCTGGCCAGGGCTCTAGTAGGCTTTTTAATTAGCAAGACTAACTCTTTATAGTAAAGAAATATTGCATTCACCTCCCCTCTGGCTTTTACTTGCTTCAATGTAAAATTATGCAAGTAATCTATATTTTCCTTAGGTCAGTGGTTCTCAAATGTTATTATACATAAGAATCTCTTGAAGTACTTGTTAAAAGTGCCAGTTCCTAGACCAAACTCTTAGTAAACATTATCCCAGAAGTTCATATCATTAACCTGTAAGCAGTATCTTTAAAATTATATTTCTGACCACCTCTCTAGGATAATATAAATAATCAAGGAATCTGAATATGTTAAAATTCTCCAATTCTGATCATACCATTCATTTATTCAACAAATGTTTACAGAGGGCATACTATGTACCCCACACTAAGAAACACAGATTATGTATACATTTAGCATAAATAGGAATCTGAATATTTTTAAAGATCTTACTTGTTTCTTAGCGGCACGCTTAGCTTGTACCCGTTCATATTCTTCTTGTGCTTTTTGATTTGATGTTTTCTTTTTATTTTTCTTTGGAATAGTAATGAAGCTTTATAAGGTAAAGAAAAATAAGTTGTAAAGATTAAAAACAATATAACTGAAATTATGACAAGTATGTCTAATACAGTACTTGTATATTAAAATCTCACTAATGCAAATTAATAGAAGGGGAAGAGATAAGAAAGAGGACATTAATCTTATTAATAAAATATACAAATAACATTATTAAAAATATAGTTATAACTTTCAAGATAGATTACAAGGGGTAACAGGAGAATCTTGGAGAAATATTTCAATCAGGGAAAATACAGAAAGACTTGAAAGATCCTAGAATGTAAAAAAACAAACAACCCCCCCCCCACACACACACACACATTAAAAAACAAAACAGGAAACCAACATATGAATGGCAGGAATGACAGACTGAAGAAGGCATTAAATTGAAGGACATAATGGAAGTTGTAGGTGGATATGAACTTGAATCCCAAAGTTCTTTGACCACTTCATTTCCATTCCACTTCACCTACTTGTTCATAAATGACCCCAACTCCACTTAGAACTATTCTATCTTTTGTTTTGTTCCTCACTTGAGGATATTTTTTCCACTGTTTTTCAGAGATGGAGGGAGGGAAGGAGGGGAGGAAGAAGGGAGAGAGGGAGGGAAGAGA
>NW_005371324.1:9909019-9914280 GCF_000412655.1 Myotis brandtii
GAGAGAGAGAGAGATATCAATGTGAGAGAGAGATCGGCTATCTCCCGTAGGCACCCCTGGGTCGGGCAGTGAACCACAGGGTCGGGCAGTGAACCACAAAGTGCCCTTGACTGGGAATGGAACTCATGACCCTTATGTGCGTGGGCCAACACTCCAAACACTGGGCCACACCGGCCAGGGTGAACTATTCTATCTTGAAGTACTTCTCAGGTCTCTGAAGGTGTCCCACATTGTCACAGATAATTCAACCACTTAGATCCAGACTCCATCCATTTCCTCAGGCTATCTGATTCATTAATAATCTTCCTTTTTCCTGTTTCTCAACTTTTCACTATACCAACTTCATAAACACAGTATAAAAATTTCAGTAGCTACCTTCTTAAAGTAAACAAATGCACTAATTATCCATCACCAAACTCTAGATCCTCTTCTAACTACCAATCTCTTATTCCTCATCCTTTCATGGTCACGTATCTAGAAAGAATAGTGAATAGACTAAGATAGGCACTTCATATTCACTTAACTCTGTAATCTGATTTCTGCTCTCACATTGTAATCAAACTACCCATGCCAAAACAGTCATGACCTTCTAGCCAAATAGGATGATCAAGTCAATGGGCACTTTTCAGTTTCATTTAACTGACCATTCACTACCTTTGAAAATTCAATTCCGTTAGTTTTGGTGACATCCTTTCGCCCTGACCCTTTCTAACTGCTCCTTCTCAGTGTGCTGTGCTAGAGCTTCTTTCTCTTTCTAATTCCAGGTTTCCCGCCAAGTGTTTCTCTCTTTGGTCTCCATGTTCTTCTTTGATAGTCATATCCATGACCATGGCTTTGGATGCTACATGTAAGGGTAAAAATTTCACCAGGGTTATCTATTGAAAATCTTCTTTACAAGGTCACTAATAATAGCCTAGAGCACAAACTCAAAAGACCTGCTCTCAGTCTTGTTTTCTTGGATGTTACAGTATTTGAGTTGATCAATCCCTACTCTGCACAAGTTTCCTATATTGACATAGCTGTCACTGTATTTCCCTCTTTCTCCAATTAAGGCAGTTCTATTGAACTTCTTCAGTGACAACTTTTCCCTGTTTCCACTTCAAAATAAGAAACCTCTAAAAATATTACTTTAACCAAGGAATTTTGTGTCATGATTAAACCCTCCTCACTTCAATTATCACTGGAAATGATTCATTCCTCCATTTCTAGAGCTATTTTTTTGCCAAGCTTTACACCCACTGATGAACAAACCTACTAAAAATCTGAATTTTTAGTGTCTCTGTCTTCATCCCCAACTACACTCTTTCCTGGGGTCCAAGTTCCTATTATATTTAGCACAAATAGCTCTAATTTTAAAGGACAGAATTTTAGTGAAGTTAAAGGTTATAGTCCCAAGTAACACCTAGCTTCACTGCAAGTTTAGATTTTGGCATGTTTTTTTAACTTGAGATATGTGCAGAGAAAGCTTTATAAGTTAGCATTTATAAAACCAACGTGTATGGTGCTATGCTGTTTCTTTTCTTTTTTATTCTATTTTTTTTTTTTTTATTGTCTGAAGTTTTACATGTCTCCTTTTCCCCCAACTGCCCCCCCCTCCCCCAGCCATTCCCACCCCAGGCAAGCCCCCACCTCCCCAGTGTCTGTGTCCATTGGTTATGCTAATATGCATGCATACAAGTCCTTTGGTTGCTCTCTAACCCCCCACTTGTTCTGGATCTATTCTTGTTCTCTGTTTCTTTTTTAATTGATTCTAAATCCACATCCTCTGGGGGGAAGAATCTGGATTAATAATAGTAGTAGCAGCAGTAGTAGCTAACACTCTTAGGTGGTACTTCTCACGTACCATACACTTTTTAAAGTATTTTATAACAAATGAACTCATTTAGTATTTATAATGTCACGATAGGTCAGGGAGACCATAGAGTCTGAGAATAATTCATTCTGGAGAGGTACAACATGGCAACTCTGAATTAAATACTTATTATCATAATTTCCATTTTAGAGAAGTCCAGCTCAAGTCCATTCATGCTGCTAACCACCAAACTATACCTCTCAAAAAATTAGTTAAAAAAAACACACACATCCTATCTAATAATAGACAAACATGGTAATTGACCGTACCTTCGCTACACCTCCCATGGGCTAATCAGCAAGATATGCAAATTAACCCAATCAAGATGGCGGCCGGCAGCCACGCAGCTGAAGCGAGCAGGAGGCTTGCTTGCTCCAGTGATAGAGGAAGCCAAGGTTCCCCGCCTGCTGTGGCAGCTCTGAGCTCCGAAAGCAACAAAGTTTCAATTATAGAAGCCAAACAAACCCCAGATACCTGCTTTCAGCCGGCGGTGGCCACGGAGCTGGAGCCGGCTCTCAGCTCCAGTGACAGCAACAAAGTTTCAATTATAGAAGGTAAATAAATCCCAGAATAAAAAAGAAAAAGAAAAAAAGGAGAGGCTGGGAGCTTCAGTCGCCGGCAAGCCTGAAAACGGCCCTCAGTCCCTCACCCAGGCTGGCCAGGCACCCCAGTGGGGACCACCACCCTAAAGGGGGTGTGGCCAGCCTGAAAACAGCCATCAGCCCCTCACCCAGGCTGGCCAGGCACCCCAGCGGGAACCCCACCCTGATCCGGGACACCCTTCAGGGCAAACCAGCCGGCCCCTACCCATGCACCAGGCCTCTATCCTATATACTAAAAGGGTAATATGCAAACTGACCCTAACAGCAGAAAGACTGGGAATGACTGGTTACTATGACACACACTGACCACCAGGGGGCAGACGCTCAATGCAGGAGCTGCCCCCTGGTGGTCAGTGCACTCCCACAGAGGGAGCTCTGCTCAGCCACAAGCCAGGCTGATGGCTGCCAGTACAGTGGTGGTGGTGGGAGCCTCTCCTGCCTCCTCAGCAGCACTAAGGATGCCCGACTGCAGCTTAGGTCTGCTCCCCGCTGGCAAGTGGACATCCCCCAAGGGCTGCCGGGCTGCCAGAGGGATGTCTGATTGCCAGCTTAGGCCCAATTCCCCGGGGAGCAGGCCTAAGCCAGCAGGTGGTCATCCCCCGAGGGGTCCCAGACTGCGAGAGGGCACAGGCCGGGCTGTGGGACGCGCCCACCCCCCAGCCCCCCCCAGTGCACAAATTTTTGTGCATCGGGCCTCTAGTATATTAATAACAGGCATTAGCCACAGTCCAAGTAAGCTAAATGTACTTGAAAGGCTGAAATCGAAAACCCAGATATTTTAATACCCATTCCATTACTTCTTCAATTAAGCTAACCTAACCTAATTCAGTCATTTAAGATTAAAAAAAAAAAAGCCTCCATGAAAAATTATCGCCTAATTACACTGTGACTTCTAAAATGCCTCAAATAACAATTCCAATTTCTACATAAATTGTCTAATTTCATAAAACACTACTTATACTTAAAACAAAGGATTTCAAAATAAGAAAATACATACTTTACCCTTTCTTCTTTACATGGCTCTTCTGGCTGAGGCTGGTCAATGCTACAATGTTCTTCAGACAAAGCCTGGTCAGTGTTACATTGTTCTGTTGGCAAAGCCTCATTAACTTGTTCTTCTGACTTGTTCTTCTCAACTTTTCTAAGCTGCTTCCTGAGTCTTTCCTCTTCAGCTAAGTAAAGATGTTTCAGATGATCGGGATATCGATCTCTGAACTGGGATTCCTGTGAGGTTTGAGCCTTGTTTTTCCGCCATAGCAATTTCTTGTAATTTTGCTGAATCTTCAATTTTCTTCGAAATGCAAAGCCTTGTCCTACATTGAAGAACATAAATCGTTAATTACTTTCTCAGAAAATAAGTGGCATGAAAAAATGTAGCTGTGACATTCAGATGCTAGAATTACTTTGTTTTGCTTTGAAAGGTCATTTCAAGAAAACAAGTTTTAAACCAATGGCGTGAACAGCATGTTGATTCTTTGCAAAAGACCAGGCAAACTTAGTCATGCAGACACTTCAAGTAAGACTCTCAAATACGGTAAAATGGCTAGAGCATTGCAGGACTCCAGTTTATTGCGCTCACAAATCAAAACAAATTCCTTAATCTATCTAAAAGACTTTATCTAGGTCTTTAATAGGTACTTAAAACATACAGCTCACAGCTATTATTTTACCTTAGAGAAACTACTGTACGACTCACTTACTTTTTAAAATATATATATATTTTACTGATTTTTTTTACAGAGAGGAAGGGAGAGGGATAGAGAGTTAGAAACATCGATGAGAGAGAAACACTGATCAGCTGCCACACCCCCCACTGGGGACATGCCTGCAACCCAGGTACATGCCCTTGACCGGAATCGAACCTGGGACCCTTCAGTCTGCAGGCCGATGCTCTATCCACTGAGCCAAACCGGTTAGGGCTGTACGACTTACTTTTAAAAGTAACTCAACACAAGAGAGAGAAGATGGTGCATGACTTTCTGAACAGCTACCAGAACTTAAGATGTATGCATTCCAAAGGAGATCTGCGGGAACTTACAGACAACAAGACACAATGACAAACGCAAACCAAAGCAAAGCAAAGGAAAGGAAGATTGGTAAAAGAAGACTGGAGGACTCTGGGTTACTTGCAATCAGCAAGGGCGTGGGGCAGATTTCTGGCCCCATTCTTCTGTCTGTCCTTCCCCGTAATACATGCACCAAGGTGTACACATGATACATCCACAAGTGGAACCTTGGATGCTCTCTGCTTACGCTTTCGTGGGTAAATACAGAGAGAGAGTTCGGAACAAGAATGGAGACAAGTGGGGGAAGATGATTACAGACGGTCACCAACACCGCCCCGTCTTCCCACCCGAAGCTGAGAAGCCCACGGCCTCGGCCGGCTCAGGAATGACTCCCTCCGCCCGGGAGGGCCCGACCCAGCGCCTAAACCCTGCTTCCCCGCATCGGCGGGTCGCGCACTCTAGGAGTTCAAAGGCCTGGGACTTGGAAGGCTGCCTTCTTACCCTCCCGAACGCTCCCCACGAAGGCCTGCAGGTGGTTAGGTCGCCACGTTCTCTGTTTCACATTCTTATTCTTGAATCCGACCGGAGAAAACCCTTCGCCAGGCGCCCCAAAACCCCCCGTCCGCCGCCCGGGTGCCGGCCTCGAGGGCGCCATGGCATACCCAGCGCGTCGCCGGGAAACTCACAACCGACGCAGTCAAAGTACGTCACCAGGCGGAAGCAATCCATCGCCCACCTGCAGTGTCGATCGGAGCTCTACTGATCCGGCCTGGGCGGCTTTCCGCGGAGCCCCCGCCTCGC
>NW_005371324.1:9914644-9940964 GCF_000412655.1 Myotis brandtii
CTTTCGTCCCGGGTGCCTGTGTAGTTCCACAACTTAAAGGGACTAGAGCCCGGCAGGGGTCCATTCATTCAGTCACTCAGCAAGCGTTGCTGGGCGGGAGGAAACCGGGAACAGGGTGCTCACCATGCCTGTCGGTTCCCTGTGGAAACGCGGCAGCAGGACAGCAACACTTATTAATAATACATCAAGATAAGTTCACATGATGATGATGGGCGAGAAGACAATGAAAACAGTTGGGTGGGGGGCAGTAAGAGATCAACGGAAGGACTTGTATGCATGCATATAAGCATAACCAATGGACACAGACACTAGGGGGTGGGGTGAGGGCATGAGCAGGGGGTGGAGGACAATGGGGGGATAAGGACACATATGTAATACCTTAATAAAGAAAAAAATACAATTAATAAAAAATAGAACCTGAAACTATATTAATGAACTTTAATTGATCTTGCCCCTTGCATGGATTTTATCCCATCATGCATGAGTAATTTAGAAAATATTGGCCAGGTTCGGGCGGAGGCTGGATCCTGGTGCCGAGCGGCGCCGGTGTGGGAGGCAGGCAGGAGCCGGACTGCCTGGGGAGCATATTGGGTCTGAAGCTGATAGGAAACGTTGGAGCCATTTAGTCAATATAGTGGCCTGAGTTCCCTTTGAAAAGATAACTCTGATGGTTATTTGCAGAACAGACTAGAGGGGCATTAGCCGGGAGGCCCGTTAGAAGCCCATTTCAACAGTACAAGAAAGAGATGATTATGTTGGGGCCTAGGGTGGTAGCAGCGAAGATCTGGAATATTTACTAGTTCATTTGAAAATTGTTTATAAAGTAGCTAGGACGTGCCATGAACTTTGGTAGGCTGTGGGGTTGTTTTTTTTTACCCTCAAGAAACTTAGATCCAACCAAGGCTAGTATATTTTGGAAGTAGCATGACGAGAGGGCCCGAACAGGCTCCTGGGTTCTCTCCTACTTTGCTTCCAGCTGTTCCCAACCTTGCCCTTGCGAGTGAACCTTATGCGCTGGGCATCCTCCGAATGCAAAGCTCCACTAGAGGAGCCTCCTATAATGGGACGTGGTAAATATTGGTTTCTTTCTAAGTCACTGATTATTGTTGAGAAAGTTAGGCATGTCCTCAGTTTGCTCTCCTAATATCCACTATTTATGATAATGTGGCAACTTACACTTCAAACGGGCAGAGACCATGTCTTCCCTATAAACATGTATTCCCAGTAACTAGTCAAATACCTGGCATGCATAGCTCAATGAATATTTGTTACTTGAATGAATTAATGAATGACTCATGGTAGCTTAGCTTCCCCCCAAGAGAAAAGAAACTACCTTTAAATGTAAAGCCCAAGACTTTTCTATGGCTTTAACTTTGTCTTCATGCAATGAAAGAATTAGGTTGTCTTACATGTTCCAATCATGACAGTAGGATTAATTTTTATTATTTAGTCTGCAGTGTACTAAGTGTTTTCTTGATTCCAATCATGACAGTAGGATTAATTAATATTTATTATTTAGTCTGCAGTGTACTAAGTGTTTTCTTGCACGTTTTCTCTTTTAATCTTCACATCAGCCTTGCGGGATGGGTTCTGTTTCTCCCAAGTTATGAAACTGCGACTTGAGGAGTTACTTTGTCAAGGGCACAGCTCTTCATGGGGTTTCAAACTTCTGACTCCAGAGTCTGAGCTCTTTGCCACCATGATAAAATTATACTCAATTATTTAGGGATGAATTCCAAAGGCCATTATTATTAAAACTAATACTTTTTGTGACATTAATACTTTTCTTAATTTTAGCTATGTTTTTATTGTTTCCCTTTTCAAAGATGGAAGAATTGTTTTGTTCACTGCTGTATACTTATTGCCTGGAACAATGCCTGGTCAGATTAGGTGGTTAGTAAATATTTGGCAAGTAAGTAAATGAATGAATAAATGACACCACTTATTTAGGCTAGGGATAAAATTCTAACATCTTTTGGAAAAACCTTACAATCAATTTTGTATCTATCCAACAAAAAATGGTATCTCGACTCAGTCGTTCACCTTTGAAACGTCTTTGGCCGTGGAAACAAAATATTTAATTTTTACAGATGGCCAGTTGCCTATAGTGTTAAAAAGAATTATTTTTTACAATTTATGCTTGTAAGGAATATTAATTTCTGTTTCTGTGGAGATTATTTGAAGATGGGCATTTTCTCCATTCCTATTTGCAGTCTGTTGTTTGTTTGTGTCAGAGAAGAGCAGTGGAATCCTTTGACCAGATTTATACTTAGGAATTGTTAGCTCCTATGGACAGTATAACTTAACAGTTAAAATTTTAGACTTTTGTGTCTGATAGGGTTCAAACTCCAGTTCTACCTCTTACCAGCTGTGTGACCTTGGAAAAGTTCATTCATTCAGCAATGAGTGTCTACTTTGGGCCAGCACTATCTGGGAGCTGGGGAAATAGCAGTAAAGAAAACAAACAAAAATCCTCACCTTGCCTGCATTCTAGAGGAAAGAGTTAGACCCCTCCCCGGAATCCCCCAAAAAAGTGCCACAGAGAAAAACTAAGTAGAGAGAGTAGGTAAGGGTAAGTGCAGGAGGAAAGTATATTTGCAATTTTAAATAGATTGTTTCAGCAAGACCTCATGGAGATGACACTGGGAAAAAATCTAAATAAGGGAAAGAATGAGTCATGAAGCTACCTGGAGGGAAAGCACTCCAGATAATGAGATCGGGGAGCGCAAAGGCCCTGGGGTGGGAGCCTGAGTGGTGTGCTTGAGGAGCAGCAAGGAGGCTGGAACAGATTTCCATCAGGGACTCACAAGAAGTATGGTTTACTGCTGGTTTTGTATGAGGAGTTACAAATAAACACAATTCCCGGAGCTGCAACGCGTTAATGCACGGTGTATGGAAGTACACTAACAGATGTTTGGCACAATCATTTGGTGTTTTATGAGAACAAGTTGTTTCTGAAAATCCTCAGTGTAGCCATTTCAGTAGATCTTGCCAGGTGATCTTTGGGCCCAGGCAGAGTCCTGGAAGTTTCTTCTCCTCTGTTCAACTAAAAAGACCTATGAAAAAAAATACCAACTTGATTCTTCAAAATAAAAAAGGAAGATGTTTAAAATAGCTATATTTCAAAGACATAAATTATGGGTGTTATAGATTGAATTGTGTCCTTTCAAAATTTGTATGTTGAAGCTCTAATCACCAGTGTGACTGTACTTGGAGATGGGCCCTTAAGGAGGTAATTAATGTTTAATGAGGTCATGTGGGTGAATCCAATAGGAAGAGGACGAGACACCAGGAGGGCATACACTGGCAAAAACTATGTGAGGATATAGGGAGAAGGCAGCCATCTAAAAGCCAAGAAGAGAGGCTTCACCAGAAATCTACTCTGGCAGCGTTTTGATCTTGGACTTTCAGGTTCCAGAACTGTGAGGAAGAAAATATATTGGTTGTTTAAGCCACCTAGTCTGTGACAGCCTGAGCAACAGTTCAGTAGGCTTTGCGGACACTACCTGGATTCAAGTCCTGGATCCCAAACTTATTAGCTTTGTTAACTTGGGCTTTAATTCTCTGTGCTTCAGTTCCTCATCTGTAAAATGGGGATAATAGGTACTTGATGGAGTACTATGAAAGTTAAATGAGTTAATACATAGAAAGGGTTGAGAATATGCCTAACAAATAGCAGCACTTAATCCATTCATGTATTTGACTAATGTTTATTGGTCCTGTTAGTTAAGCCAGGTCCTGTTCTAGGCCCTATAATTAGGGTGTTGAACACAACAAAGTCCCTGTCCACTTGGAGCTGATGTTTAGTGAGGGTAGATACGTAGTAAACTCTGTACGTAATATCAGGTAGCAGTAAATATAGTGAAGAAAAGCATGACAGGCATGGGGAAGTGAAAGATGATGGTGAGGTGGAGAGAAATGCTACTTTAGGTACAGTGATCATGATCAGGAAGTCTTATCTATCAAGACAGAATTTGAACAGAGACTTGAAGAAAGTGAGAGAGCCAGTCATGCAGTTGTCTGAAGGAAGAGTTTCGGCCCTAGTGAAGAGCAGGTGCCCAAGCTGGGGCATGCTGGGTATGCTGGAAACACAGCAGAGCTGTCAGGTTAGCCTGGTAAGAGATGAGGTTTGAGAGGTGAGCTGGGGCAACTTCATGTAGGACGTGTGGGCCATACTGAGGGCTTGGCTTTTACTCTGAGTAGCATGGAAAGCTCTTCAAGGATTTTGTGTGGTGGTGTGATATGTGATTTATGTTTCAAAGGGATGACTTTGACTTCTGTGTGGAGCAAAGGCTATTGAAGGTAAGGCAAGAAGCAAGAAAACAAGATAGATAGAGGCGATTAAAATAGTCCAAGGAGACTTCAGGTAATGGCAGCTCCAAGAGGTCAGGTGATTTCTCTACTAGTAACAATGATAAACTGTGGCGAGGTTCCTTTTGGTGAGCATCTGTATAATTAATTTACTATATTTTAACTGAAGAATACAGAAAGTATATGCCCATGATAGATTATTACTTTGTGGAGCTTTCTCTTACATTGTTTTTCTTTCATTTAATAGATTAAATTTCTTTTTGGCCATCCTTGGTAGTTTTTGTTGGTTGTGGTGGTGTTGGTGACTGTGGTGTATTGAAATGGCGCTCACCTGTAATTTGGAACACATGGAGCCAGAAAGCATGTTGGAAATAGAAAGGGAGATTAGAGAAAGAATTAGTGACATCTGTTTTGTTCTGTTGTATTTAACCTTTATTCACTCACTTTCCTCGTGTAATTTATCCTGAACTCTGTTTTTTCCTTTTTTAGTTTTTTGGGTCTTTTCAGGAAATAAGATCATACCACAACAAGAATCATTAAAAAGTTCAGTAAAACAAAATTCATGGAGAATACTCTAATCTATGGCATTTTTCCCCCTCATTCTAGTTAAATGATACTTTTGTTTAGCCAATCAGAATAAATTTGAATACCTACTATTTGTTTAGCTATCCATTTATGTTGTTGTTTGTTTAAATTATGTCACATCATTAACATTTCACTGGAAGCTTGCAGTTATAGTAATCTAGCTTCATGATTTATCATAATTTAGATTTCTTCCCTGATTTATAAAGAAAGAAAAAAAAACTTGCCTACATGGCTTCATGACTACTAGTGTTTATGTTTCTTTTATTTTTCTCATCTTATCACCTCAATGACTCCTCTATAAATGGTATTAACATCCTTCCTGTTACTCAGACTTATTTCTTTCTCCATTTCTCTTGGATCTGCTGCTTCTTATTTCCACAACAAATAGTTTGGCCCCTCCTTTCTTAATTTTGCAACAGAATTTTAGCAATAACTCAGAGCTCTTATTCTTGCCTCCAGACCCTATTTTTCAATTGCTTTTTCATTCAAACTGATCTCCAGTTGTCTTTCAAAGTCATAGCTATGATCTTGTCATTCCTCTGCTCAAAAACCATCATATAGGTCTCCATTTTGTACAAATTAAAGTTCTTTACCTTCTGCCCTTATTTACTATCGCCTCTCTACCTGGAACCTCCCACTATTAATGAAAGCAAATAGGAGGCAACATATAAGGGATATGCGTCTTGTGGTAATCATGTATAGATTTGAATCCTTGTTCAGATGCTTTAGTGCTATGTAATCTTGGGTAAATTAGTTAAGCTTTTGAGCCTCAGTTTTTTTATTTTAAAAAATAGGAATCAATTCTGGCCCGAATAGGTTGTATAAAAGTAAATGAGATAGATGTTAAAACCTACTCATATAAGTGAGTCAGCATAATAAATATTACTCACCTTCTTTATATTCTGCTCCCCTCGGGTAGAGGCAGAAGCCCAGAGTCAGAGACCTGCTTCTTCCCATCTCTAACTCTGATCAGCTGCATATCTTGCACAGGACATTTAGCTGTAGGCCTCAATTTTCTCATTTAAGAAGTAACTGCCTAGGGCAGCGGTTCTCAACCCCTTTGGCAGTCGAACGACCCTTTCACAGGGGTCGCCTAAGACCATCCTGCATATCAGATATTTACATTACGATTCATAACAGTAGCAACATTACAGTTATGAAGTAGCAACGAAAATAGTTTTATGGTTGGGTCACAACATGAGGAACTGTATTTAAAGGGCCAGAAGGTTGAGAACCACTGGCCTAGGGTGTTCATCAATAGCTGACATGGAAAAATAGCCAACCCCAGTCTCGCATGGTTTATAAACATATCTTGCATGACCAATAAGTGTTTACATTTTTTAATATTTTAGGAAGCATTTCAAAATTCACATACACAAATCTGGGTTTACAGCTTCTCTTGGAAAAAAATTAAAAATCTGACTACTTGTTGTATAGCTCCCTTTACTGGGTGTATCCTCTTCCCCTCCCTAACTTCACAAACTGAAATAATCTTCCTGCCCCACAAAGACTGTGGCTCTTGGTGTGTGGGCTTCAGTCAGTTTCCTTGTACCCCTGGAAAATGAATTCGGGGGTTTGCTTCACACTTTCAATAGGAATGAAAATAGTTATGGATCATTTGACAAAAAGATATCTAGGGTTGCTTCTGGTGCTCAAATCCTATGGAAATATAATGATTTAAAGTTTTCAATCTCCATACCTTAATAATCCCTACTGTTAAAGTCGTAATCATGTTGAGGGCCTGGATCAACCGGTATCTTGGGATGAAAAGCCTATGACAAGTTGTTATTGGGTCAGCCAAGTTAATAAAGGATTGAACTTCTTACATGATCGAACTCTAGATAAACTTTAATCAGGGAGGTAGGTGGCTGGAATAATTTGATGTCAGTTCTAAATTTTTTAAATGTGTCTCCAACTAGAGTTGACGAGAGGGAATATGAGGGAGTAGTATAGCATTATCAATGGTTTTTTTTTTTTTAACCATTCTCTTTCTACCCATATACCTTATACTTCAGCTGCCTTGTTTCCTGATATACATGTATTTTTCCCCTCTGTGATTGGGTATATGCTGTACTCTTTGCCTGAACTCTCCCACCCCATCTATTTAATACACATTCATTTATTTCTCATCTTCTTTCAAAGCCCAGGTCAAATTACACTAAATTAATAACCAAACTAGTCATCTATATATGCTTTTATTCCTACCTTTATTAGAGCACTTAGCACATTTTGTTACAATGATTGGTTAGCTTTGACTCTCCTAGTCTGAGTTCTGGTACCTAGTATATAATAAGTGCCACATAGTGGGTGCTCATTACATGTTTGTTGAATTTAATATGGCTAAGTAGAGAGTATATGGGCCTTCCAGGAAAGTAGAACAGTGTAAGCAAAAGAGTGAAGAGATTTGGGGATTGTAAGGAACGCAGAGCAAAGTATTCATCTATAATAATAAAAGCGTAATGTGCTAATTAGACTGGATGACCTCCTGGTCGAAGCTGGGGCTATGAGGGAAGCCCGGGTCCCGGGTGCCTGCTAGTGGCCCGAGGGAAGGAAGGTCTACTCTTGCATGAATTTCGTACATCGGGCCTCTAGTACATTTATAAATAGCTAAAAATAAGGTTAGAAAAAATATTACAGTCAATTTCTGGAGACAGGTCTGGTAAATTGTTCAGAATCATCCTTCCTTGGGGACATGGGTTAAGATCCTTTTGTGCTAGTCTAGAGATGAACACTGTTTCTGAGGCAAGATGGAAATGGAAAGGAAGTGATGGTGATTACCAGATGGAAAGGAGTGTGGGAGGAGGTAGAAAAGGGTGAAGGGGGAATAAATGGTGATGGAAGTGATGCTGTTATAATAACCTGGTTATTATTTAACAGGAGAGGAGGAAAGAGGAGACCAAATAATAAAGGCATGCCATTTTATACAGATTTGCCAAAAAAATGCATTTAACACTCTATTCAAGTCTGTTCCCACTGATTGATGGGGGAAGGGACTGGACAAATGCCATTTAGACACATGCTCAGTAAGGTCTGAGTGATGTGGAGAGGTACCTACCTGTCTGCCAGTCATATCTTGGAGCAAATAAGTGGCCACAATGGGCATGGCCCCTGCAAACATGCAAAATCTAAATATACCAGAGGCCAGGTGCATGGATTTGTGCACCAGTGGGATCCCTCCAAGGGGTCCCAGATTGTGAGAGGGCGCAGGCCAGGCCAAGGGACCCCACCGATGCACAATCGGGGTCAGGAAGGGACTGTGGGGGGGCTCCAGAGTGTGTCCGGACCATCTAGCCCAGTCCCGATTGGCTGGACCCCAGCAGCAAGCTAACCTACCGGTCAGAGTGTCTACCCCCTGGTGGTCAGTGCACGTCATAGTTACCGGTCAAATGGTCACTTAGGCTTTTATATATATAGATAAACTTCTAGACAAAGAAGCCTCTCTCCCTTCTTCTCTAGCCCTTGGCTTCAGGGCACCAAGCTCCTGTGACTCCAGTTGCAGGGACATGCTCCCCTGAACCTACATGGCACTCAGGACTTTACATGGACTAATGGGCTTTAATTAGCTTGGATACTAAGCCACATCTGGCTACAACATAAAATGAAAACTCTGGACACTGGCCTTCCTTCTGGCTCTGCTAGAACCCCAACTGCACCTTTCCCAGACTGACTTAAAGGGCAGGGGACTCTGGAACCTGAGAAATATAACTTCACACAAATAAAATCTTTTTCCACATACCATCCTCCTGTGCGAATCTTAGAAAATTCATTTTCTGAAGTTATTGCAAGAACCTCGCTCACAGAAGCAACAGAGGAATTCTCCTTCTGGTAACAGAAGGAGACTTAATTTGGGGTGGTGAACACACAATACAATATAAAGATGATGTATTATAGAATTGTATACCTGAAACCTATATCATTTTAATAACCAATGTCACCCAATCAATTCAATTAAAAATAAGTAAATAAAAGGAAGTGATAGTTTAAAAAGATACTGTACAAAGAAAATTGGTAAGTCTTGGTGAATGATATTTATATAGAGTTCATAGAAATGGAGGAATCAGAGATAATTCCAAGATTTTCACTCTGGGAAGGTCTTAAAGAATAATAATGAATAATACTATTAGCAAAATTAGGAAAATCAGTAGAGGAGCTGTTTGGGGAAATAATGCATTCTGTTTTAGATATATTGAATTTGAGATAACCCAAGTAGTGCATCTATGCTCACAAATGGACATGAAATTATATACAGCTATAGGTGATTCATAGGCCTCTAGCTTTTACACCTCAGGACAAGAGATTGAAAGCATTATTGGTCACAGAGCTCTTTGAATTTATCTTGATTTTAGACCAGCACCTTTGCTCATTCTGCATTTTCTTCTTGTAACTTTTTGTTCCTTATTACGGTATATTTACATATTTCTAAACATTTATTTAACTCATCTTAATCAAGTGCTGAAATCGGTCCTCTGTGAGGGGAATCAGCACCAATTGTCAATTACTGAAGCTTAATTCTTCCCTCTTATTTGATTATTTAAATAAAATGGCAAAACTTAAACTTTAAGCTAACATTTTATGTTTATTCTCTGTACAGCAGCCACCAAAGAATAAAATTGATTTGATTTTTATGAATTATGTACATTACTAATATTAAGCAAGTAAAGAACAAGATCTGCTGGAGATACAGTAGGAACTAGATAGAGAAAAATATATATTGAACGCAAATTCCTTTTGCATGTTTCTTTACTTGGCAAATGTTATAACTGAATTTATGAGACAGTAGACTAGACATGCATGTATTTTATATTAATGTTGAAATGTAAATAATGGAGTTTAGAATAAGAATAACAGAAGAAATTAAACTCAAGTTAATAAAATGCACAAAAAGTACAATTTTAAGGGAAAGTTGTGACAATTTCACTTTCTCAAAATCCCTCTTTAGTAATTTAATTACAATTACAGTTTACTTGGGACAAAAAGTCTTTTATGTGTCTTGCCTCAATAATAAAAATCTGAAAAATCTCTTTTATTCTTGAAAGCCTGGAAGTGTAGGCCCATGTCAATGTATAGAAAAGAAATACTGGTCTTCTCAGTAAGAGATCAATGGCAGAGTTAGTTCCTAAAATACTGGCATTTGTTGAGGCACCGTGGGGAGTAGAGCCTACAGTGCGGTTGACAGTTGAAGTAAGAAAGGAAATGTCTGTGGTAGGAACAAGAGAAGAACAAGAGATTGATTTTAGAGCACTTAATGCACTGAAATGCATTCATTTTTAAAAATAGCCTTTACAATTATAACATCAATTTTTTGAAGTTTTGCAATCTGGAATTTATTTATTTGCTAACAATCACATTGATTTATTAAATTTAAATTAACTTTTTATTTCATTTATTAAATACTTCTATTTTAAATTGAGTTTTGAAGTTGTTGAATTTCTAGAAATCTATTACTTGGTTTTGGTTATCTTCTGAAAATAGAAACTTTTGATTATCCTATATCTTATATAATAAAAGCCTAATATGCTAAGTGTCCGGTCATCCAGTCATCTGTTCAACCAATCGAAGCATAATATGCTGATGATATGCTAAGGCTGCTCAACCACTCACTATGACGTGCACTGAACACCAGGGGGCAGACGCTCTGACT
Source organism: Myotis brandtii (assembly GCF_000412655.1). Lineage (NCBI taxonomy): Eukaryota > Metazoa > Chordata > Mammalia > Chiroptera > Vespertilionidae > Myotis > Myotis brandtii. Next base: position 9,925,182 of record NW_005371324.1, read on the forward strand.
GGTAGGTTAGCTTGCTGCTGGGGTTCAGCCAATCAGGACTGAGCAAGACAGGCCGGACATGCCCAGGAGCCCTCCCGTGGTCCCTCCCTGGCTGGCCAACCTCCCGCATCCCTCCCTAGCCCCGATAGTGCACCAGTGGGGTCCCTCGGCCTGGCCTGCACCCTCTCGCAATCTGGGACCCCTCGGGGGATATCAGAGCTGGTTTGGGCCCGATCCTGCAGGCCAGGCTGAGGGACCCCACTGGTGCATGAATTCGTGCACCGGGCCTCTAGTTTTATAGATAAATCAAGTCTTAGAACAAATAAATAGTTCATGGCCACACAGAGATAGACAGTCTGAGAACCAGAATTCAGACCTAGTTCTTTTTTTTAAACATGTTTGTTTCTTGTTTTTGTTTTTGTATTGATTTCAGAGAGAGGAAGGAAGAGAGGGATAGAAATATCAATGATGAGAGAGAATCATTGATTGGCTGCCTCCTGCAATGTTTCCTATTTGGGATCTAGCCAGCAACCCAGGCATGTGCCCTGACTGGGAATCTAACTGTGACCTCCTGGTTCATAGTTGGACATTCAGCCACTGAGCCACACTGGCCAGGCTCAAAACTAGTTTTTGCTCATTCCTTTGTTCATTCATTGAGAACTTAACCAAGCGCCAGGCATTATTCTAGGTTCTAGAAATATGGCAGTAAATAAAAATCTGTGTTCTCTTGGATTTTACTTGCAATGTCAGATGATGTAAGTGCTATAAAAATTAATAAAGAATCAGAGAGTAATAAGAGTTGAGTGGGGTGCAGTTTTAAAAATAGGATTGTCAGAGCAGTTTTCACTGAAATGGTAACATTTGAGCAAAGACCTGAAGGAAGTGAGAAAGTCAGCCATAAAAATATCTGATAGAAGATGGTCTCAGACAGAGTTAAAAACAAGTGCAAAGACCTGAGTAAGCACATCCCATGTGGCATCTCAATAAAATTACAACTGGGTAGTGCTGATCCCCTTGGAATTAGGATCCACACTTTGAACACTTGTTGTCGAAATACTTTGTAAATGATAAGACACAATGTCCCATAGATGAATCACAAATTGTAACAAATTAACTTTATTCAGGTTCAGTTATTATGTTGTACATAGTGGGCGCCTCTGAATTGTTTCCTTTTTAAAAATTGATTTTTAGAGAGAGAGAGACAGAGACATCAAATTGTTGTTCCACTTATTTATACATTCATTGGTTGATTCTTGTATGTGCCCTGACTGGGGATCAAGCCTTGATGTATCAGGATGACGCTCTAACCAACCGAGCTACCCGACCAGGGCTCACTTGTTTATTTTAATGAAGTTTATTTTTCGTTTACCAAATCAACTTATAAATTGCTGGGAGTTTTGTATGTTTTTTTCTTTTCTTTCAAATTAAACTATAGAAAGGATCTGTTAGAGTTAAAATACTGTGGTTAGGTTTTTCCTATTTTTATATTTAATTTTATTTTTGTAAGTAACAGCTAAATGTGAATAATGCTTCTGAAATGCTTACACGTGCTTTATACATCCAATCTCATGTTAATATTGGCACAATAAGGACATGCATGTCAATTCTTTGTTAGTAATATCTTATTCTTTCTAAGAGGTTTTCATGTGGAAATAACATATTTTTTCGTTTTGTATGCAACCATAAATTACACTCAACTAGCATTGGCAAAGTTTTTTAGCGCATAATTGGATGATATAAATTGATTTATTTTAAAAAGCAACAGTATATATTCTGTTTTCTTTCTTACATAAATGATAGAATTATAGGTATATTAAAGCACTCATAAAATTTAATACATCCCATCTATATTTTCATAGTTTAACAAGTCAGACTTTAACTTTGCATTGAAGTCTCCTAAGCAAGTATAAAGAACTGAAGCCTCAAGTCAACAGAAGCCAAAGCCTTAAACTATGTTATTAAATTTGCATTGAATATACTAGTAAGTAAGTTTCCATTCTAGAAAACATAATTCAACTCAGCCAACACTTACTGAGCATTGTTCTATTGTAGTTTTATCGGTAAGGAAAAATATCACCTATGAAGCTATTGCTGTGGCACTGGTGAGAGTTAATGGAGTTTAAATAACAGCATGATAGTGGCAGCGGGGGGTCCCCAGATTTTCAGTGTCAGCACTGGGTGAGGGATAACACTGTTAATTAGATAGGAAACAGGAGGAAGGAAAGGTTTGGCGAACATGAGAACGTTTGTTCAGTTTTGAACTTTTTGAATTGCAGATATCTGTAGGGCATTTATGTAGAAACTAGAGGCCCGGTGCATGAATTCGTGCACTCGGGGGGTGGGAGGTAGGGTCCTTCAGCCCAGCCTGTGCCTTCTCGCAGTCCGGGAGCCCTCGGGGATGTCTGACTGACAGCTTAGGGGGAGCAGGCCTAAGCCGTCAGTCGGACATCCTTAGCACTGCCATGGAGGCAGGAGAGGCTCCTGCCACCACTGCTGCACTCACCAGCATTGACGTCTGCCTTCTGGTGGTCAGTACAAGTCATAGTGACCATTCGTTCCGCCGTTCGGTCTGTTTGCATATTAGGCTTTTATTATATAGGATGAATACAGAACATTTTCATGTCCTTGTGAAGATTGTTAAGAGGGCACTACTGATTTCTTCTTGAAATTCTGGGCATGGGACTGTTCTAGTCTGTGTTATAATAGCAGTAGTAACCTTTGCCCTAATCCCTTGTAGCACAGTTAAAGCCCAGAATTAATACACGGTTGCATTTTATATTTCATCACATTCTAAATTTTCTAAATCACTCTTTTCTTCACTTTGCAATTATAAACATTAGGGCTGAGGTGAGGTTTCATGCTGCTCTCACAGGCTCAGCTAGTGAAGTCCTCCTAGTGGCCTCAGTAATCACTGCCACCACAGAATCTGAGAATTCGTTCTGCCCAGGGTACCTGGTGATGCTACAGTAATAAATGTACTGAGGAATTGTTTTCATTCATTCATCCATTTAGTTCCTATTAACTGAGTACCTGCTACATGAAAGATATGTTGCTTTTCAACTGGACACGAAGCAGTACCATTGTCTTGTTTCTACAAATAGATACCACAACAAAACCTTATCATGAAAACTTTTATTTCCTTTTCAGAGACTTATCAGTTGTTTTAAATGTAGAAATTACTTTTTTCATTTCTTGAAACCTTAAGACCGCTTCTGGTAAAGAGGGAGGTGTTGAGGGGAGTAAAGAAAGTGAAAGAATTAAGAAGATAAACAAAGTGAGTATGAACTAGCTTAAGATATTACATGTATTGATCTATGCCAGAGGCAATTCTTGCTAGACCTGATTCTGACATTCCAATCTGTCTAGCACTTTTCTTAACTGCTCTTTTGCCTGATTTCATTTGTTGTCCAGTGGACTTACTGTTATGGCATGCTGATTAAATGTGGGAATTAAAAGCAAGGTCGAACACTGCCTTGGTTCACACCTTGCCACTTCGTGTTTCTGTGAACCTGGATACATTGCAGCCTCTCTAAGTCTCAATTTCTTCCTCTATAAATGGGAATAATAGCACTATGTAGCTAGCTTATCAGACTATTCCATTTAATGTAAGCTGTTTAGCATGGTGCCTGGCATATAGTATATGTGTAATAAATGTTAGCAATAAAGCAATAATAGTGATGAGTTTTTGTGTATCCTAATAGCACTCTGACTTCCTTAAAGTGCTAGGTAGTATTCAAGTAAAAGAACACATTTAGTTTTGACATTTTTTATTTATTAAATATAAATATTATATATTCATTGATTGTTTCTATTTTATTTTTAATTTTGAAACATTATTATTCATTTCTTTACCTTAACTTTTTTTAAAATATATTTTTATTGATTTCAAAGAGGAAGGGAAAGGGAGAGAGAGATAGATACATCAATGATGAGAGAGAATCATTGATCGGCTGCCTCCTGCACACCCCCCACTGGGGATTGAGTCCGCAACCTGGGCATATGCCCTTGACCAGAATCGAACCCAGGACCCTTCAGTCCGCAGGCCAATGCTCTGTCCACTGAGCTAAATCAGCTAGGGCTTTACCTTAACATTTTTATAATTCAATGTGTATATATAACTTCCCTGTCTTTCCTTATACATTGATCTCTGCTGTTAAAAAAACAATACTTAGAGATTTCCTGATCTCATATTGTAGACAGTAACTTCCCTGCCTGTTTGCTCCCCTTGCTTCCTCATGCCCTATTAACTTATCTTATAAGAAACCTCTGTGGAACAGTGATATAGGGTGTATAAAAACTAATAAAGCCAATGCATGTAATAAAGCAAAACACGTACGTCCAGTAGAGGGAGATGTTGGCAAAATAATCAAGCCACATAATATGCAGGTGCAGTGGGCACCAAATTTGAAAACAAAGCTTTCCCTGTGTAAAAACATTAACTAATTAAGAATTAACTAAATATAAATTCAGTAGCGCTGTGGATTCTGTTTTGCTAGCTGTCAAACCCAAACTCATTATACAATTACCTAGAGAAGGACTATGAGGAATATGTACACTGTTACCACTCCATATAGTTTTGCTCACATACTGTTTCAGAGATGGAAGTAATGACAAGAATATTGACACACATCTCTCTCTCTCTCTCTCTCTCTCTCTCTCTCTCTCTCTCTCCTCCTCCTCCTCCTCCTCTCTCCTCTCTCCTCTCTCTGTAGAAGTTACAGGCTGATTACTTGAAAACAAAGAAAGTACAGAATCTATATATATTTCTCTAATTCAAAAATATTTTTTCATTGAGTTCTAGATTTTTCTGAATAAACTGGTGTCACTGTTAGTAACCTAAACTGATGGATTGAATAAAAACACTATTCTTTTTATAAAAGTAAACATTATTGAAAAGATAATATCTTTGTATTTTAGATCTCCAAAATTCTGAATTACTGGGAGGCCTATAATTAAAAGCAAATTAACAACATTTAATTAAGCTTGAATTGGAATTTTTTCAAGTATTTTGAGTAGGATAGTTAAGTTGATTTGAACCTTTACTCTTCCAACAGAAACATCACATTTCTTTCTGTTGGCAACATTGTCCAATAACTGACTACTATAATAGTCCCTCTGCACTTTGAGATTTAATACTCTTATTCTATCACACTCTAAGAAATTGCTGCCCTGGAACTTGGGGATGTTGAGACGGCCCTTAAACCTGAGAGTCTCACTTAATAGTTGACTGAGTTTTCCCCTCTGTATCATGCCTAAATATTTTGATGTGGATTTTATTACTTTTGGCTGCATTAGTAATTTCAGTTTGTAAAATGTCCAAAGAACTTTATATTATATACAAAATATATGTTAAATAAATCACTATAGTAATTTTACAGTTTAAATTCCCACTTAATTGATTCAGAAATGGAAGTTATATATCTCTGCCAATTTTATTTTTATTAATTAAATTGGTAAATGTTACCACCAACAACTTAGTAGATAATAACTTTAAAAAGATACTATCTTACCCTGCCGGCATGACTCAGGGGTTGAGCGTTGACCTATGAACAGTTCGATTCCCAGTCAGGGCACATGCCTGGTTTGCGGGCTTGATCCCCAATCGGGGGTGTGCAGGAGGCAGCTGATCAGTGATTCTCTCTCATCATTGGTGTTTCTATCTCTCTTTCCCTCTCCCTTCCTCTCTGAAATCAATCAAAATATATATTTTTTAAAACTTTAAAAAAAATAAGTAACAAAAAATAAAAAGATACTATCTTAAGCATACAGTTTTTGTTTTGAATTCTGCAAACCTTCATCAATTTTCTTGCTTTTAATTTTTGCTAAGGAGCATCATTCTTTGTGTGTAAGTGGATTTGTATAATTTTATAAGGAACTATGGAGGATCAGCTATCATAGAATAGACTTCATAATATGTAGTATGGTTTTTCTGGTAGGACCAAAGTTGTTCCCTGGATTGCACATGCTTTTATAACCAGAAGTCTTTAAATACTTCATTTAACCACTGGATGTGTGGCTTTTTTGAATTATTAAAAATAATTTTCAGTAAATGGACTTCATTGGACTTCTTCATTCAAAGAGTTTCTTTGAACCACTATAGACACATTTGAATGCCTTTTTTAACCTTTCGTTAATAAATTAACATGTATTAAAAATGACCATAGGAAAGTGGGATTGAGTAAATACAAAGTAAATCTATCAGTGTGTTTATGCATATTCATTAGAATAGATAATATTATGCTGCAGTAATAAGCCTAGAATCTCAGTGACTAAAAACAACCAAGTTTACTTTTCTCATTCTGCATGTCCGTTGTAGTTTGACAGCAGTGATGTCTTTGTTGTAGTTACGTGGGGACTCAGGCTAAGGCAGGTTCCACCTTGACACTTCCTTCAGCTACTACAGTTCTGGGGAAAGGATGTGCAGTGAATCTTCTAATACTCTCAAAACTTCTGTCTATAAATGACACAGTTCCCCTGGGCGAGGTGTGGCCACACCTGAGTTCAATAAGCTGCGTGATCCTCACACAGAATGGGCCACTGGATGTTGCAGGCAGTACAGCAGTTCACCAGACTCTTCTAAATGAGTGAGCATTTGGAAACTGTTGATAACCTCAGAGTGTCTGGTTTCAACTGCGCATGGGAAGAAAATGGAATGTTTTCACCTGATCATCATCTCATTAGTTTTAGAACTCATATTGGGTCAGGGCACTGAACACATACCCCCTCCCCGCCGCCCCCCCCCCCACACACACACATACAATGCTACATGGTTTAAATTATTTAGGAACTGTTTTACAGAAATATTTATACCACAGGGGATATTGGCATTATTCCACATGCAGTGTGGACAGGGAATGACAGTGTTGTGGGGACTAACCTTTAAATTCACATTTGTAGGTCGGCCAGGACCATTAATAAATTTCATGACTACATTATAGTTTAGCAGGATTTAAACTTCTTTTTCTTTTTTTCTGTCTCATGGAACAAAAAAAGGCCACATTTTAATTTGGAGTTTAAATATATTAATTGTGTACTGTGTTAGGAGAAAACTGAGTGCTACAATAGCTAACAGTTTAAATAACAAATATAATTGAACCATTAAAGTTATTGCAAAATTCACACTAAAATGAAAGTATTGTAATTTGTTGTAAAGATCCACTGTTTTTTTCATTTATTTTTTTTAATCTCACACAATTAGCTTTTGTTTAATTATTGCTAACATTTCCTGGCTTTTTTTTTTTTTAAGGTATTACTGGTTTTTCCAAAATATTTTGTGAAACTTCCCAGAAGCTAGTTAGTGTGGAAGCCTTTGCTCTGGCTGCGAAATATTATTCTATACAAAACTTGGGAATATGTACTCCTTTTGAGCAATTGCTTGTAGCCCTTCGAGGAAATAAAGAAGAGAAAACTGGTAGGTGTGTGTGTGTACACGTGTGTGTATGTATGATTTTAGGCACTTAGAAGCAGTATATTGTTCATATATGTATGTCTTTCCAATATGGTCTTAATTTAGTGTTCAACCTTATATCATGAACCCACATAGGCTTATGCTAAGTGGGTTTTCTCATGCAACATATTAAACAGAACTTCATTATGGATCTCCACATTTTTTTCTATATGATAGTTCAGTTATCAGTCTTTTTCTTTATAGTTAATTGTTTTATGTATCAAGGAACATTTTAATAATGTTCTGTCGATCTTATTTATTTTATTAATTCAAATTTGAATCATAGGAGCTGAACCTATAGAGATCTATTATATACTAGTAGATACCACAATAGGATCTATATTATTTTCATAGTTACTTACAGAAAACATGAATGCCAACTGATGGTCCTTATTCACTTTTGTTTCTTTAATAGCAGTGTTTTAATTTTGTTGTATTTCTACTCAGGTGACAATGTGAAGCCAGATGAGTTTATGAATTTGAAAAAATCTCACGAAGTTCAGGCAATGTCAGAGCTGATCAGCAGTATTGCTGATTACTGTGGGATAAAACAGGTAAGAGTATTTCCCTTTATTTTCAGGTGTTAAGATTATTGCCTCTCTCTCTTTTTTTTGTACCATTCAAATTCTTTTTTCTACTATTACTATCTAGTCTTTAAAATGCCATTAAATAATAGCTGACATGAGATATGTCAGAGCCTTTAAAAATGTGCTCTCATTTCCCAAATACACTCCAATTATAACAAATCTCTACTAAAAATAAGGTATCACTATGCATGTTTTGCCACAAATTTCACTCTTTTCAGAGTGGATAGAAGTTAAAGATGATTCCCTTTGACATGTTATAACTCCAACTTGAGGCAGCATTATGATGATGACATTTTGCAAAATTGTTCTCAGGACCTGGCCAAACTGTGATATGGGGCACCTACCTCATTATAGTAACACAAAGAAACTGTATTTTAGAACTTGGATTCTTTTACACTGTCAGAATTACAATGCATTCCTGTTGTGAGAAATCGCTTTTGTGTAACAGATCTTTGAAAACAGATGTTAAAATAAAATCAAAGATTGCCTGGACCTATAAAAATAGTAAGTTATTTTTCCCCCTGGCTTATAAAAATAGTAAGTTATTTTTCTTATCCCTATGAGAACATCTATGGGGGTAATGGACAATTTTCCCTCCTTCAATTTTTATTAGGTGTTAGGATCTTTTCCATGGATTCTTCCAGACTTGAGGAGAGCCTGAGGATGGTTAGAAAATGATCACAGTGTGGGCTAGGTGTGCACAGCCACTTGTGACAATGTAGCTCTGTAGGGTAGAGACTAGAAGCAAGAGCTAAGCAATAGTTTTTAATCTTTTCTTAAGTGTATCATACCTAAGCAACACCTTTCAGGATTAGTAACAGGCTCACCATGGCGGTGATGCTCATCTGGACCAGAAGGTGCAAGTACACAGTGAAACTTAAACTATTGCCATACAAATCACATGGGTGAATATTAGAAACATAAAATTGAATGGGAAAAAATAAGCAATTTACAGAAGGCCACATATTTTATGGTACCATTTTTAGAAGCTCTAAAGAAAAATAATGGTATATTCCTAAGACAAAAAATTATAAGAAAAAAAGCAATGGAATCATAATAATTTGAGAATAGTTAATTACCTCTGGTAGGGAAGCAGGGAAATGGGTTATAGATGGAAAACCATCCACAATTAAGGCAGCAGAAATACTAATGTTCTAGTTTTTAGGATGGCTGATAGGTTCGTGGGTATAGCCGGTGCTGTTGGACACCTAACCTAATACTCTTGGGCCTTCCCATTGCATGGTGTGCCAGCCTACTTCCTACCTGGCAATGTCTGCATTTCTTTCCCTGTGGGTTTTCTTTGGCTGCTGAAACAAGGCGTTGCTTGCATACAGGTTCTGGGAATTAATTCCTCTCTGTGGCAAGCCTTGAACCACTGATCGGTACAAGCTGATATCAAATACATCAACTCCCTGACATTTCAGGTGGATGATTCTGAGTGTGCCTTCTACACTAGCTCTCAGAATTTCCCAGTGCAATTAAACCCAAGTTGCCCTAAAAGTATCTTGATTAATAATGCACCTTTTATTGGACTGCCTTCCTTTCTCTTTTTCTCTTCTCTACTTCCCTACCCTTCTTTCACCTCCCAAATAAATCTCTGGTGTAGAATCTGCTCTGTTGTAACACAAAAACTAAGATGAAGGGTATTTACTGTGCTTCCATAACTTTACATTTTGACTATTTATTCTTTTATTTATGTGAAATATTGCATAATTATAAATAACTTTAGTAAAGCAGATTTATTTTATTTCTAAATAGCAGGAAAAAATTTTGAAATAGCTTAATATATCATGTTAGACCTGCTTTAAGGGAATTTTTTCAAAGCAAAGGAGATTGTTCCTAGTGGATGAAATCTCCTAAAGTAAAGACTTTTACAAGGTCTTTGTCTTAAATCATTTAATAGCAATATTTGATTCTCACAATAGTTCAGTTTAAAACATTTTATATATGTACTACTTTACTTTTAAAATGCAGATTTCATGATGGTTGATGGAAATCCAGAATCAGAAACATTTGCCTTTACTAGTGGCCCTAGAGAGCTCTCATTAACTGTGATGGAGAAGATGTGGGGAGAGGCAGAAAATATTTTACAGAAAATATCAAGCACTTAGTTTGGAACATGTTAAGTTTGAGATGCTTATTAGACACTCAAGTGGAAAAATTAGGTAAACTGATGGATATATGATTATGAAGTTCATCAGAGAATTCCATATTGGTGTTATAAATTTATTTAAAATTTGAAATTTGAAAGCCTTTAGCTTAGAATGGTAATTAGATCTTCAAGTTAGTCAACACAATATAACTTTTCTATCTGAAGTATAATGACCACTGTGTGTAACAATGTTTTTGTGAGAAAGTATCCTAAACAGAATTAGGAGACTAGGAAGGTCAGCCACAGCAGGCATTGGACTGGAGTCTCCTCTGTCTTCTAACATGTAAGGTGTTAGAAGGAAATCAGGATGGTGGAAATTTTGCAATTGAGACCAGATAGTGTGAAGGCAAAACGTTTTATGGCGTATACAACTTTTAATTGCACAGAGTTTTCCATTCTATTGCTAACACTGCATATGTTACTAAGTCAGTTTGGAAAGGGATAGAAGTCAGCTTGGGTCAATAAGATGTAAATGTAGGCTGACAAATTTTCTAGGAAAAGTTACTCATTACTGAAAAGGTTTTTAGGTATTATATTGTGAAGACATGATTCTAAGAGTTTCTACAGCCATCAAGAGGAGTTAAAAATAAGCTAGCAAAAGTTTATTTTGCTCTTTAAATTCTACATGCAAGTGAAATAATGGTATTTGTCTTTCTCTGATTTATTCCTCTTAGTATATACACTTTAGTTCCATTCATGCTGTCACAAATAATAAGATTTCATTCTTTTTATGACTGACTTAACATTCCATTGTATATATGTATCATAGCTTTTTTATCCACTTGTTTGTTGATAGGCACTTGGGTTACTTCCATATCTTGGCTATTGTAAACAACACTGCCATGAACGTAGGGGTACATATTTTCTAAAGTTGAATGTCGTTGAATCTCTGAATGGTTCAACTCTTCTACTGAAAGATTTCCTAAAATGAAGTGAATTTTCTTCATTGTTCAAAACTTGATGTTCTGTTACTTGCAGCCAGAATTTTCCTCATTTACAAGTGGAATTATTATAAACATACTAGAGGCCCGGTGCACCCGTGCACCAGTGGGGTCCCGTGGCCTGGCCTGTGGGGATCCGGCCGAAACCAGCTCTCCGACATCCCCCAAGGGGTCCTGGATTGCAAGAGGGCAGTTCTCGGGTGACGCTCCCTGGAATTGGGCTCCCTCCTCTCTGGTTCCTGGTGGGTCACCTGAGAACCACAGCTGCCAAGTCACCACAGCTCAGCAGTTCCTGTGTTGAGTGTTTGCCCCCTGGTGGTCAGTGCATGCCATAGCTACTGGTCAGAGTGTCTGCCCCCTGTGGGTCATTGCGCATCATAGCTACCGGTCGGACGGTTGCTTAGGCTTTTATATATATATAGATTTGAAAACAAACTCAATTACCTCTTGATAAGAAAATATCTAAATTGGTGGGAACAAATATGCTGATGTTTACATCAACCACTGGTTGCTAGCATTAAATTTGTCATTGATATCAGTGAGTGTGTTTTATAGAATCAAAGGAAAGTTTTGCTTTCTCTGAAGATTCAGATATAAGGGAATTGATTAATAGTTTCTACTGTACAGCTCTTATATTCATGAGTATAGGTATGGTAACTTCAATTAGATTATACTTCCTTAAGTCAAGATATATTATGCTTCTGTGTTTCCCAGAGATTAACATTAAAAACTGGTATAGGGAAGTATTTGTAAGCTAGTTACTTATTTAGGGGACATTATTTATTGGAGTCTTACCTATGAAATACTTGAATTACAAGACCCCTGAAATTTTTGAGGATTTAATTAATGATATGCATTACTACAAATATAGGCATGTTTCCTTGAGTGGCTCATACTTATGACAGAGTTTAATTGATTTTAGTTAGGAATTAAAGATAGTTGTAATAATATTAGATAATTTCTTATGATAGTATTTCTGTAATTGTCCATTTATTTCTTATGAAGAGGCATGGCAATATAATGGTAATCTTGGTAACTTTTTACTTATTTTATCATTTTTAGTTTAATTAATATATTCTCCAATTCTAGGTGTTCAGTTTGATAAATTTGGTAATTGTATGCAGTTGTGTAACCATCACCATAATAAAAAATATTTCTGTCGTGATAAAAAGTTTCCTCCATGCCCTTTTGCAAGTTATTTTCTCCTCTATTCTCAGGGAACTACTGATTTGCTTATAGTTTTGACTGTTCTAGAACATTGTACAAATGACATTTTGTGTTTGACATCTTTATGACATAGCTTTTGAACATCCTCAGTGTTGTTATATTTACTCTTTGTTTCTCTTTTTTGCTGGGTAGTAGACCATAGTATGTTTATAAATGTTTTTTCATTTACCAGTTCATGACCATTTGAGTTGTTACCTTTATTTGGCTGCTATTACTATTCACTTACAAGACTTTGTGTGGACATGTTTTTATTTCTCTTGAATAATTAGTCCAGAGTGGGATTTGTAGATTATATAGTAAGTGTATGTTTTAACTTTATTTTAAACTACCCCTGTTTTCCAAAGTGCCTGTACCATTTTACATTTGTGCATTTCTCATTATGATTTTAGTTTGCATTTCCCTGATGACTAGTGATATTGTGCATCTTTTAATATTGGCTGTTTATATGACACTAGAGGCCTGGTGCATGAAAATTCATGCACTGGAGGGGGGTCCCTCAGCCTGGCCTGCTCCCTCTCATAGTCCCGGAGCCCTCAGGGGTGGGAGGCAACCCAGCAATCAGGGGAAAGTGATGCCCCCATCACACCTCTGCTGCTGCCACTGCCAGCAGCGCCGCAAGCCTCCGGCCCTGGTTACCTGAGCCTCGGGCGGCCTGGGCAGCCGCCATCCAAGGCTTGCCTGCACCTCAGGCTGGACCTGGGCGGCTGGGCAGCTGAAATATGAGGCTTGCCTGCACCTCGGGCATCGGCTGGGTAGCTGCCATCTGAGGTTTGCCTGCGCCTCGGGCCAGCCCTGAGTGGCTGGGGGGCTGAGGGGGCTGGGGGACTCCAGAGGCAGGCGCACCCTGATGGGGCTGAGGGTACTGGGTGCCGCCATCTTTGAGGGCGTGGCAGTCAATTAGCATATTTCCTCCTTATTGGCTGTGGATGCTGCCATTTTTGAGGGCATGGCAGCAATTAGCATATTCCCTCCTTATTGGCTGTGGGTGCCACCATCTTTGTGACAGTGTGAGGGTCAATTAGCATATTCCCTCTTTATTAGATAGCCTATTGTGAAGTGTGTGTTCAAATTATTTGCCCATTTTTAATTGGTTGCTTGTCTTATTACTGAGTTATAAGAGTTCTTTATATATTCTGGACATGAACCATATGTCAAATAAATGATTTGCAAATACACTATTCAGTAGTTCTTTTCCTTTTTAACTATTTTAAATAGCAAAAGTTTTCATTTTTAATGAGTTTTATTTTTTCAATTATTTGTAGTTCATGCTTTTAATGTTCTACATAAGAAATCTTTGCCTCTCCTAATGTTACAAAGATTTTTTTATGTTTTCTTTAAGAAGCTATTAGTTTTTACTATTACATTTAGATATGTGATCCACTTTTAATTAATTTTGTTTTTGGAATGACATAAGCAAAGCTCATTTTTTCATACAGACATCCAGTTATAACAGCACCATTTGTTGAAAAGACTCTTGTCTTCATCAAATTACCTTAGCAGTTTTTTTGAAAAATCAGTTGTCTATATTAGTATTAGTATGTTTCTGAACTCTATTTTTTTCATTGGTTTATATGTCTATTTTTATACTAGCATTATACTGTTTTGATTACTCTAGTTTTATATTGATTCCAAAATTGTGTAAATCCTCCAACCTTATTCTTTTTCAAAAGTGTTGTGATTATTCTTGGAACTGTGCCTTTTCATATAAATTGTAATATCTGTTTGTCAATTTCTTTTTAAAAATCTGCTGCAATTTTTATTAGGATTGCATTGAATCTATGTCAGTTTGGGAAATTGCCATCTTAAAATTGAGTCTCATGTTTTGTCAATATGGTATATCATTATTTAATCTTTTAAATTTTTTCTATGCAGTGTTTTGTAGTTTTCAATATATAGGGATTTTACACAACCTTTGTTACATTTATTACTAGGTATTATATTATGCTATTTTAATTCAAATATTTTATAATTTGTTACTGTATTGTATATATTCTAGTGGTTTAGTATTAATTTCTAATGATCCTGTATTCTGACACATTGCTAAATTCACTTTCTGTGTTAGCTTTTTTGGTATATTATTCAGTATTTTCTGAGACACAGTCATATTATCTATGAAGAAGGGTTTTATTTCCAATATTTATGACTTTCGCATCTTTTTCTTGATATTACACTGTCTAGAATTTCTTTTAAAAACTTAAATAAAAGTGATAAGTGTGGTTGATTTTTAATAGGAATCAAAATTAAAATAAAAAACGTAACAGGTTGTATAAAGTATACAACCATTTGTTTACTTTAATTCATTCTGTTTTTCTTTAGGTAATTGACCTGGGTTCTGGAAAAGGCTACCTAAGTTCCTATTTGTCCCTGAAGTATGGCTTAAAAGTTTATGGAATCGATTCCTCAAATACCAATACTCATGGAGCTCAGGAGAGAAACAGGAAGCTGAAGAAACATTGGAAAGTCTATCATACTCGGTCAAACTTAGATGTCAATGACCTGGCATTAAAAATGGCAAAAGAAAAGAAAATGCAAGATCAAGTTAAAAATAAAGCAGATATTGAGGGAGTATGTAACAACAGTCCTGCAAATCAAGAAATGATGTCTACATCAGATTTTTTGCCAGATTTTTCGAGCTCTGTTATTTCTAACATCAGAAAACAAATGGAAAACCTACATGTTCATTCCCATCGAGAAGATAATTTGTGTTTTGAGAATGCCTTTTCTCTTACCGACTTTTTGCCTGTTAATGCCATTGAACCTACTTCTTCCTCCCAAATACTCAAGAGAAAAGTGTCTGAAGCAAATAGAGAGAGAAGAAAAACAACATCCAAGTCAAATGAATCAAATATATACTCACCTTTAACATCTTTTATTACTGCTGATTCAGAACTACATGATATTATTAAAGATCTGGAGGTAATTTCACATTTGAATTCCTTAATTTGATTTACAAAACTGCTCTAGGACATAGAATAAATTTTAATAGTAGCTTACTTAACCTACATATCTTATTTGGTTGCATTAATCTAAAGAACTAAAATTATGTATA
The DNA here is from genome assembly GCF_000412655.1 of Myotis brandtii. Classification (NCBI taxonomy): domain Eukaryota; kingdom Metazoa; phylum Chordata; class Mammalia; order Chiroptera; family Vespertilionidae; genus Myotis; species Myotis brandtii. The sequence goes on from NW_005371324.1 coordinate 9,940,564, forward strand.
GACTTTTATGATTCTCACAGCTATCAAAATCTGATAAGAGTACAAAATATGACATTTACAGTTTGCCAAAATAGAGTGCCTTTCACTCATTTTAAGCCTCCTAAATCAAACAGAAGTACTAGCACAAAAGCTAGTAAGCTAAGTTCTCATTATGTAATTTAGGGATTAAAATTCCAATTCAAGAAAATCTGTACATTTTAATTAATATTTGAAGTAAAGAGATATCTTCAGCAATGTTATCTATCTATATATATAAAGAGCCAGGGGCCATTGCAACCGAACGGACAACTGAACAGGCTGCGTGGGGCGACCAGGCTGGCAGGGGGTTATTGAGAGATGACCAAATGACTGAACACCAGGCTGTGTGGGGCGACCAGGCCGGCAGGGGGGTTAGTGAGGGA
>NW_005371324.1:9941154-9943519 GCF_000412655.1 Myotis brandtii
GCCGGGCTGAGGGACCCACCCGAGTGCACAAATTTTTGTGCACCGGGCCTCTAATCTATATATATAAAACCCTAATATGCAAATAGACCGAACAGCAGAACAACCGAACAACTGGTCACTATGATGTGTGCTGACCACCAGGGGGTGTGGAACATGGTGGGTGTCAGCCGCAGCTGGATGGTAGAGCAGGTGAGCAGGGGTGCCAGACCAAGGCGGGGCACCAGTCACTGTCATTGGGGCGACCTTCTGGTGGTTACTGAAAATTCTTTGCTCCTGCACACTGTGCTCCCGCTCGGCGCTTGCACCTGCTGCTGGCGCCCAGCACTGGCCCCGATCACTCAGCGCCATCAGCAGGTGCGAGTGGCGGCTGCCAGCCCTGATCACCCCTCAGGGCTTCTCCACCTCCCCCTGCTCTTGAGCGGCAATTGAGGCCGGCAGTCGCTGCTCGCACCCACTGCCGGTGCCGGTCCTGCTTGCACCCACAGCTGGCGCTGGCATCGATTACTCTGTGCCGTCAGCAGGTACAAGCAGGGCCGGCGCCGTCAGTGCGTGGAAACGGCAGCAGTGGGCAGGAGCAGGGCTGCCCACAGACAGGAGACTGGGGGCCATGGCAGGAGGGGCCGGTTGGGGGCGCGAAAGATGGGCTGAGACCTGCCCCTGTGCCCACTGCAGTCTCGTGGCCCACAATTCCTTTCAAGGTGCACAAATTCGTGCACTGGGCCCCTAGTATTTACTGTTAGCCTTGGTAACCAAATATGCAGTTTTTTGAGCAAATGTTAGCTTCTGAGTATTCTTAAAGAATTTCAACTTTTTTCTAAACTATAAGTTTGTCAAATGTAATTCAAAGAGAATACTTCTTAAACAAAGGCACCATTGTATGTGAAGACAATATTGTAGAGGAGCTTCTAGAAATCATTCAGCCTAACTCATTGTTTAAAAAGAAAAAAAAGGTAGCCTTTGAAGCTATACTATTCTACTTATTAAATTTTTCAGTTTTTAAAATTAATTTTAATGGGATGATTAATAAGATTATATAGGTTTCACGTGTACATTCTATGATACATTATCTATATATTGTATTATATATCCACCACACAAAGTCAAATCTTCTTTTGTCACCATATATTTGACCCCCTTATAGTTTACTAACCTCCCACCCCCCTTCCCTCTGGTAACTACCATACTGTTGTCTAGGTCTCTGAGTTTTTGTTTTTGTTTTTTCTGTTTATTCATTTGTTGCTTTCAGTCTTACATCCCACATATGAGTAAAATCATGAGTGACTTTTTCTGACTTACTTCGCTTCGCCTGATATTCTCAAGATCCACCCATGACACAAATGGCAGCATTTCATCTGAGTAGTGTTTCATTGTTTATATGTACCACATCTTTATCCAATCATCTACCAAAGGACACTTCAGTTGTTTTCCATGTCTTGGGCACCATGAATAATACTGCAGTTAACATATATCTTCTGCATATATCTTCATTTTTTCTTTTAAATTTCTATGCACCCAGGAGGCTGGCCCCTCAACTTAAATATCCTGTGCAGAGTCTTGGCCCTCTCGGCTGTGGGCGGGTGCAAGACTGGGTCCTGGAGCCCTTGTCGAGGGCAGTGGAACCCAGGGACCAGAGGTGGGATGCCCCTGAGCCGGCAGCTGCCAACAGCAGCAAAAGGTGAAAAGGAGATGGGAGTCAGATACGCATCCCAGTCCCAGAGATACCAAGGGAGAGAAGGTGCTTTGGGCCCACTGACAGACTGAAGGTTGGCTAAGCTGAGGTGCATACATGTGGAAGAAGTGGAGGTCCAGTGTCAGGGGCAGAGGCTGTAGCCCAGGTGCCTGCCCCAGTGCCAGCTAACCCGAGATAGGAGAGGAGGTTGGCAGTTGTGCCTCTGAGGGACCCAGGTCTTGCCCTCCTGTGGAGTGAGGTGGTATGGGGGAAAGCAGGCACTATAGTCTGAGTACTTGCTGAGGGGTAAGTTTCTGAGCCTTTTGCATGGGTAGATGCCCCCCCACCCCCCACCCCCCAGCTCTTCAAAGGTTGATATGGAAGGCATCTTGCAGCCACTGGTCACGGGCATTGTGCGTCTGGGGCACAGTGAGGGGAGGTGGGTCCGGGGGCAGGCTGGCGTCAGGAGGTTCGTCGTCATCAGAGAGGCCAGCATCAGGTGGGTAGGAGCTGTCTGAATGCAGGGAAGATGACAGGTCCTGGCACAGGCTCAAGTCTTGGCACAGGTACTTGTAGTCCTGGATTGACTCATACAGGCCCCACAGCTGGCACAGCTGCCGCAACCCCACCATCTCTTTGCGCAGCGCAGCTAATGTCGAGTCGAGGTTGACAGGGCGCCGCGGGCCAGGGGGACCG
>NW_005371324.1:9944083-9974934 GCF_000412655.1 Myotis brandtii
GACGACGATGCGGACTCCTTCCCTCCAATGCTCCGCTCGGGCTACCGCCCTCGGGGCCTGCACCCCGGGGCCCCACCGGCCGAACCTCTTCTGCATATATCTTTATGAATAAATGTTTTCAAGTTTTTTGGGTAGATACCCAAAAGAGGGGCTACACGATCATATGGTAACTATTTTTTTTTTAATTTTTAAGGGAGCTTCTGTGCTGTTTTTCATAGTGGCTGTACCAGTGTGCCTTCTCAGCAGCAGTGAACGAGGGCTCCTTTTTCTCCACAACTTCTCTGACACTTGTTGTTACTTGTCTTATTGATAATAGCAATTCTAACAGGTGTCAAGTGGTATCTCATTGTAGTTTTGATGTGCATTTGTATGCCTGCTTAGGAGATGTGTCTGTTCAAGTCCCCTGTCCATTTTTTTTAACTGTATGAACATGTTTTTATTTCTCTTGGATAATTAGCCCAGAGTTGGATTTGTAGGTCATATTGTTAGCAAGTGTATGTTTTCACTTTATGGTAAGCTGCCAATGTTTTCCAAAGTGCTTGTACCATTATTATCCTCATTTTACAGATGAGGAAATTAAGGCACTGAAGAATTAAAAGAAAATTGGTATATTGATCAAGATTCCGTGAGTACATGCAGCTGTACCCATTCAGTATGTGTATACATTAAAATTAGGCTTTGAAACAGTTCATAGGAGAATATTCAGATAAAACGGATGTTATAAAATTTAGAACAAAAATTGTTATATTGAATTTAAAATTATTATATTTGATGCAAGGAATGAACTAAGTAAACTTTCTTGGTGTTGAAGTAGAAATGTTAATTTGGCACCTTTTATTTGTTTTTTATTACAGTTTTTTATAAGTTTTAATGGTTAATTTGTGCAGAAGTGAATTTTAAAAAAATATTAGTAAGGTATAAATGTGTCTCAAATCACAAGTTTGTCATAGTCATGCATGCTCCATTTGATTAGTCCAATCTTTACTTTGGCTAGTTGTGAAACAGAAAAGAGAAAATTCAAATGGGTAACCAAAAACAGTAGAAAAATCAACTCAAAAGTATTTAGTTGTGATAAATGATCACAGTCATTTTGTCCACAAAGGGAATCATTATTTGTTATAAAAATAAATTAAAACCACTGTATATTCTAGGTAGAATTTGGTCATTTTTAAAAGCTCCATATATTCTAATGAACATTTATAATCTTCACCTGAGATGTCTTTTTAGCCCTCCTTTTAATTGCCAAAATTTGTTTTTCTTCTCATTTTTAAAGGATTGCTTGATGGTAGGTCTACATACTTGTGGTGATCTTGCTCCAAATACTCTACGAATATTTACTTCCAATTCTAAAATCAAGGGAGTTTGCAGTGTGGGTTGTTGCTACCACCTCTTATCTGAAGAATTTGAAAACCCACATAAAGGTACAAAGTTCTCCACATCTTATAATTTCATTTATTTCAGCATAATTGCTGCTTTCTAGCTCTCTATCTTTTTTGTTGACATTGTTGTCATTTTGAATTAACACTTAAAATAATATCTGATATTCTTGCAATTTTAATATTATTATATCAATTGAAACTTGATGCACTATCACCTTATGCATTTTGTTATACTTCCTTTGCTCATTAAATGGTTTTAGTGTATGCTGAAAACTGCAAATATTTGAAATTTTAATGTGGTATATATTTTACAGAACTTCTATTTAAAACTACTTGTAAGATATACATTTACTAAAATAGTAAAACTAAATTATTTTGTCATGAATATAGAGTTGCAAGGTTTGCTTTCATTTTCAAAACCTTTTCAGTTTTGTGAGGAATATTGATATTTCTCAAAAATTTTTTCTTACTGTATTTTTAAGAATTAACATATTATGATTTTAAAAGCTGCAAAACTGTGCAATGGCATTAAAATAATGGTATTCAAACTGTGCTTCCTGGGCTGAGATGCTGCCTGATGAGCAAAGTACATAGCAGGATTTAAAGCACCACATATAGCCCTGACAGGTTTGGCTCAGTGGATAGAGCGTCGGCCTGCGGACTGAAGGGTCCCAGGTTCGATTCCAGTCAAGGGCATGTGCCTTGGTTGCAAGCACATCCCCAGTAGGGGGTGTGCAGGAGGCAGCTGATCGATGTTTCTCTCTCATTGATGCTTCTAACTCTCTATCCTTTCCCTTCCTCTCTGTAAAAAAATCAATAAAATATATTTAAAAAATAAAAATAAATAAAGCACCACATATACCTTCATCCATAGCAGCTCTTTTTATATGTTATATCTCTTAATAAGATATGGTTTCAAAACTGCTGGTTCAGATCAGATGTTTATTTAGTTTATGAATATTAGCAGTTTTCTTTTCTATTAGTTTAATGAAGTCTTATCAACATCCAGTGTCCCTTGCTAAGAATTCTTAAGCTAGGAAGTTGTGTGCATATGGATTCTGGTTCAGATCAGATGTTTATTTAGTTTATTAATATTAACAGTTTTCTTTTCTATTAGTTTACTGAAGTCTTTATCAACATCCAGTGTCCCTTGCTAAGTAAGAATTCTTAAGCTAGGAAGTTGTGTGCATATGGATGGTATTATTTGTTCTTTTCTCAGTTTTAAAATCCAGATGAATAGGAAATTTCTAATTTTTATTTAGTTGTGTATAAGAGGTAAAAATTATCATTATATAGTTCTACTGAAATTTGACTGGGTGAGACAGAGGTCATCCATTAGACCTGGCAAAGGTTTTTATAAAAAAGAGTTCATCGAATTTGATTTTTTTATGTCAGAGTTTTTAAAAGTATCTTTTATAAAAGGTGTATAGAAGAAAAATTTTGAATATATAGAGATATATCAATTGAGAGATAAAAAATTGGCAAAAATTTAATAGTTTAATTTAGATGGAGCATATATGTTTTTCTTGCCATTCTTCTAATTTTATTCAGAGTACAAAAATCTTCAAGATAAAAATTTGGAGAAAATAGTGAACCTAAAAAAAGAAAAAAATATAGTTACAATAAAATATTTACCCAAATATCTATACTATATTACAATCTTTTTGTGCATCTTTTCTAAAAGAAAGAAAAAAACTCTTTAATACAATCAGAATTTTACTGCTTTTAAAATATTAAATGTATAGTGTTTTCCTGGACCAACAATAGCATAAGATTTTATGAAAGGGAGGTATGGTTGTTAGTTTCATTGCACCTCTTCTGTAGGTGTAATGAAATGAGTTTTTAAAAATTTATTTTTGTTGAAAGTATTACAGATGTACCATTTCCCCCCTCATTCCCCCTCACCCCATTGACCCTCTCCACTATCCCACCCCCTCCCCAGGTCTTCACTGCACCATTGTCTGTGTCCATGGGTTATGCATATATGCATATAAATTCTCTGGTTAATCTCTTCGCACCCCTGCCTTCCCTCTGAAATATGTCAGTCTGTTCCATGCTTCAATGTTTCTGGTTCTATTTTGTTCATCAGTTTGTTTTGTTTATACATCCCTGCCTTCCCTCTGAAATATGTCAGTCTGTTCCATGCTTCAATGTTTCTGGTTCTATTTTGTTCATCAGTTTGTTTTGTTTATTAGATTCCACATATAAGTGGGATCATGTGATACTTGTCTTTCTCTGTCTGGCTTATTTCACTTAGCATAATAGTCTCCAGGTCACACCGTGCTGTCTCAAAGGGTAAGAGGTTCTTCTTTTTTACAGCTGCATAGTATTCCATTGCGTATATGTACCACAGTTTTTTTTTTATCCATTCATCTACTGATGGGCATCTGGCCTGTTTCTACATCTTAGCTATAGTAAATGACACTGCTAGGGTTTCTTTAATAATAAGCTCCATTGGGAGTGGGTGTAGACAGTTGGTGTGTCTTTTAATTCAGAGGTATTGTCCTTCAGTATATTAACTTCAGCTGCCTGCTTCCTTCTTTCCTCTTTATCATCATGCTCCCAAAGATGCCTTCTCCTTCCAAAGGCCTCCTCTCTTCTTTAGGCAGTACCTTCTTAAGACTATCATCTCTGATCCTGTTGGACCCTTGAGGCCATTGCACTGCATCTTCAGGTCACAGACCCACTTTCAGTATTTCCCACCATTTTGAACAAGTGACTAGGAATAGGGAAAAAAATCACTGTTGCTACACTGGCAGCTGCATTTTATACTAGTAGAAGATAATAAGCACTATGCTTGGCACTTTATCTATATATATAAAAGGCTAATATGCTAAGTGTCCGACCAGCTACTATGATGTGCACTGACCACCTGGCCTGTGCCCTCTAGCAATCCGGGACCCCTTAGGGGATGTCAGAGAGCTGCAGGCCAGGCTGAGGGACCCCACCAGTACACAAATCCATGCACCGAGCCTCTAATGTAATAACAAATAATAATACAAGAATAAACTGTGTTTTACGTACTCACAACTGTAAACCTATTTTTGCCCACCCCTCTATACTATATAGTACTAGTATTCCTTACTAAAATAGAAATCCACCACTATACAGTTTGATCATTATATTTTAACTAACTTACAAGGCCAGATGTTTGTATGCACACGTTAGCATATTTCCTGTCATATATCCAGCACTAGGTGCCATGGAGTTATATCTCTGAGTGATCAAGTATGTCATGTGTCTCTCCCTTCACATCTTACACACCTAACCCTCACCCTCACTTTGTTTGCACAGCTGTTTTTGAGTTTGAATTGGGGCAGTGTTGCCCTTTGGGATGTAAATTTGAGTTATTAATAGTCCAACATAGTATACTAGAAAAGTCTGGTATGTATACTGCAACTTTTTATGATGATATGTACTATGTAAACATTATGCGTTTTACATGAATATGTTTACCCAATACACTGTGGTAGACCATAGAGGTGGTCTTTCATGAATGTCAATTTTCAAAAGTACCTCAAAGCTCTCTGAGCCACTATGAATACCAAAGTTAGACCATATGTTTTAAAAACTGCCTTTAAATATTTATATATTATGGGCCAGTAGTTCCTAGGAGAACAAGAAATACCAGAAACAGTTTATTGCAGTGCTTTATAGAATATATATATTTGTTTAAGCTTGACATGTTTCATTGTTTTGTCTTAATATTGATTATTATCATAGTTAATTCTTCAATACTTATTTCTTCCCCTAGAAGTCGGAGAGAGAATTTCTTTTGGTGGTTTTTTCCCAGAAAGGTAGAAACACACTGTAGGAAACACTACTGGTTACCTGTCCAGATCCACATACCTCTTCCTCCTCACTAACTGATTTTGTTCAGGCGTAGGTTATTGGGAAAACTGAGCCCTTCTGTAGCCTCACAAGCTGGTGAATCTGAATCTAAATTATTACTGTAATTCCATGTGTATAGTAATGGATAAGAGACACAGTTCTCAACAGTGAGGTGTGAGGAGCATGTCTTCTAGGAGGTTTCCTGGAATGTTTGTTTGTTGTTCTTAAAACTGAACAGAAGACAAGAACATCACTTTCCTTCTCTGCCTCTGGACTTGGTCATCCATATGTGTTTGTTCAGCCTACTATGTATTCTGTCAGAAATTGGTATTAGTGCTCTGAGTCCTGCAAGCCCAGTCTGAGGGATGAAAGATAATTTTACTTTTCCTGGATCATTTCAGAGACTTAGGAGTGCAGGAGAGGAAAGAAAGAGCTCAGACCCCATATAGTCACACCAGCTGCTATCACTGAGCTTCTTCCTTGGCCTAATAGGAGCCCCTTCTAGGAGCAAGCGTTGTCATGGAATAGATTTGTGCTTTGTCTTTCCCTAGGAAGCCTTCTAGTATTATTAGTGCCCTCCAGAAAACTGCAGAACATTAGAGTCAAATATAAATGGTGTAACCTCTGAAAGCCTTTAGTCTACTTTCATGTTTGTTCCCAGCTTTAATCTGTTACAGGACATGAATGTGATTCTCCCAGAGATCCCTCCATTTACTTTTTTTTTTTTTTTTTAAATCAGGGGAGGGCTGCAGATCATCTTTTAATGGCACCTTTCAATCTGGTCCTGCCGTTTTTATATCAAACACATTTGTCAAGGACATATGATATCTATTCTATTGTAGATTGTACTTCAATTTATGTTACCAGTAGGAATTTACTGGAGGAGACTAGATATGTATATAGTCGCTGTCTTTGTGGATTAACAGTTGGTTTCATCACTGTAAATGTAGAGGCACTTCATCTGGAAATGTGTCTGGAGGTTGAATAAAAATATGTTGAGCACTAGAGGCCCGATGCACGAAATTCATGCAAGGGCCTTGGCCCCAGCCCCTGCCCACCGCCGCTGCTGCCACGGCCAGGGGGCCTCTACTGCCTCTGCCTTGGCCCTTACCCACTGCGGCTTTGTCCAGAAGGAAGGACGTTTGGTCTAATTAGCATATTATGCTTTTATCATTATAGATATTATTTGAAAATTTAAAATATCCTATATAATAAAAGCCTAATATGCAAATTGACCAAATGGTGGAACGACCGGTGGAACGACCGGTTGCTATGATGCACACTGACCACCATGGGGCAGACGCTCAACGCAGGAGTTTCTCCAAGCCCACAGGCCCCAGGTCAGCCAAGGCGGTGCCAGCGCCCCCCGCCCCCAATTGCCCCACAGAGGGAGGCAACCAGCAGTGGCGGCAGGGGGCGGGGCTGGCTGGTGAGCAGGCTGGCGCTGCCCCCTGATCACTCCGCCAGTTGCCTCCTGCAGAGGGAGTCGACCAGCAGCAGCGGCAAGGCGATCGGGGGGTGGGGCCGGCGAGTGGGCATTGCCAGGCCAGCCAAGGCAGGTGACAGTGGGGGCCTCCCGATCGCCCCACCAGTCACCCCACAGATTGGTCGTGATTGCCGGCCAGGCCTAGGGACCCTACCTGTGCACGAATTTCGTGCATCAGGCCTCTAGTTATTTAAAAATAAGCTTCTTTTAATTTTGAGATCTTTCAGTATGTAATATTAACAAGTCATAAGACAGTACTAGCTAGTTAATATCATCATTTAAGCAGGTATTGTATCATCCAGAAAGGTGTGACTCATTTCTTAATCAAGTTAGTAGGAGTGAATTAATCCCATTGCAAAAATTCAGTTGCTATCTTTTCAGTAAAGATTTGACAGTACTTTCTATATCATATAATATGTATTTTATTAAATCTTTCTGTTTGCTATGGGTGTTTAATGCTAGAAGTTTAGAGGATGTAGAGCAGTGGTTCTCAACCTTCCTAAGCCGCGACCCTTTAATACAGTTCCTCATGTTGTGGTGACCCCCAATTTCATTGTTACAGATTGAACATAATTAAAGCATAGTGATTAATCACAAAAACAATATGTAATTATATATGTGTTTTCTGATGGTCTTAGGCGAGCCCTGTGAAAGGGTCGTTTGACCCCCAAAGGGGTCGCGACCCACAGGTTGAGAACCGCTGATGTAGAGGAATAAAGCATGATTTCTCTTTTCAAAAAAGCATGTATTTCACTTCCATCTTTAGTGTGGTGGGAGATGTGACTTTTTTCTGAGGAACCCTCTTATTACAGTTCAGCTAGATCTCAGGTAAATTAAAACATGTATTTTTTAAGCATTGCTGAATGTACACAAAAATGGGGGGGAGGATTCTTTGTGGATCAAGAAAAATCACAATAAGAGTTAAAAGGAGAGAAGGAAGGAGAGGAGTTGAAACCAGATCAGGGAACTGTGAGCCATAAAGGTGCAGACAAGTGTCCTGAGGCAAACGCTTATCACACTGGAATCTAGACACTAATATTAGGCTTCTGCATGGTGGGGAGCTGAGCCTGAAAAGTCTATACTAAGCTATGGCATTGAATGAGATAAAGCAGTCTTCATTCAGCTCCATGTAGAAGCAAATTCAAATCCTTGTGGGGGAATACTCCCAAATTCAGGCCCTTGGAATTTCTACAGATTAAAATCTACCAAGTATAAGTTCAAAACTAAATATAAAAAGTGTGGCAAAAGTAGGTTTACAGTTGTTGTAAAGGAAAATAATACAATAATTAATAAATACTATAAGAATAAACTCTGTTTCACATACAATTGTAAACCTATTTTTGCCCCACCTTGTATACATTACATATAATGTATACTGTATATGTATCCTATCTTTTATCCCTCCTCCCCATTCAACTAAAAATACTGATTATTGTTAAATTTTCTTTCCTGAAAGCACTGACATACTGGAAAGATCCATAGTACTTATTAAAACAGTATATAGGAGAATGCAGGAGCCCACAAGGAAGATGGAAACACTGAAGCTACAAAGGGTATCTGTGTATCATGGCAAACTTGAACTTTGTTTTTATAGCCCTACAAAGGGTAGGTAGGGTACAGATGATAAAGCCTATACTTACACATGCAGAAGGGGGTATCATATAACAAATATATATAACAAATGCTCAACAAAGAAATAACACAAAAGTATAGATTATGAAAAAAACGGATTCAGCACTGGTTAAAACTAAAGAAATAAGGCACTTGATAAGACATCTTGAGATGAAATAATTATGTTGACAAAGGAATTTGGGAATTCTCGGGGTACTGGGCTGGCTTTGCCCTTCTTAGCAAAGAGAAGCAGCAAAAGGTTAGAGAAGAAGGTTTACATTCCAGAGACTACGGGAGTAAGATGATGAGAACACACTATCCTGGCGAGACAGAGGTCTTATTTAATTTTAAATCGACACAAACTCACATTTCTTTGTGATCATAAATTATAATTCCTCTTTGGTATTCCTTGAAAGAAACAAAAAGCTTCCAAATATTCACCTGTTAACTATGAAGTTCTTATTTCTCTCCCAAGCAGGTAATGTTTAACCACAACACATATAATTGCCAGAAGATTGTAAAATGTTTGTGGAAGAAATTATATTCTCTTGAATATAGTAGTAGTTTCACATTTTTTAAAACTCAGATCTATAATAAGAAATACATTTTACACATTGTCTGGTATGTAAATTATATAAATAAATAAATAATAAATAAATAGATAAAACTGGTACTGAAATTTTACAAAAAAATACTCTTTTTTGTTGTTGTTAATAGTTGTTCTTTGAAAAGTACTGGCTCTTACAACACAATGCATGCCAATGTTTTTATTCCATTTCTTTCTATTAAATTTTATAAAATGTTGGTCACAATCCACTAAATTGACTTCATGTCCCATTAATGATTATAGCCAGTGGTGTGATGGTAAATGTTTAATGGTTGGCTCTGCCCCAGAATAAAAGCCCTAAAATCAATGTTTCCTGATTTCCATGGTGTAAATACACCCAGCGTGGCCAATTTCAAGCTACCAGCCTGATGTCACTGAAGGCTGCACTGGGAAAGGATGACACAGTCAGCTCTCCCCAGAGCCACCTCAGCCAGCTTCATCACACCACTGGCTGTAACCCACAGTTGAAAACAAATATAAGTTTATGTTTGTTTTAAGTTAAGTGAATATGCTCATTTAAGCTGTAAATCACCTTATCTGTTAACTGTCCCAAAGAGTGTCTGGTATGTAGCAGATGCTGAATATATATTTGTTAAAAGAATGAATTGCTTTGTTTTGACAAATATAAAAGAATATTTATGTCTCCCTAAGTTTGTTTCTTTTCAGTTCAATTTTTACATAAGAACTTCAATTTCTCAACTGATTATCACAGGGATTTTTTCAGATTCATAAACTTCAGAGTTGGGAGAGTAAATATTTTTCTTCATTTATATGTATTATGATGCCTACTACATCATTTGGTATGACTTGAATTTTTTTCTAAGAATTATAGCACAAATTTTGAGAAAATGGAAAAATCAACAATAAATTACAATTACATTTTAAAATCTTTAAATAAAAGAAAACTTTAAAACCAAATGGATGATAAATGATTGATTGTATCTGAAATTAATTCTTGTCAGAGAACTTTCTTTTAGCCTTTCTATAAGTCATTCATATTTGATCCAGAATCTGGATATTGGGGCCTAGAAACTCCTTAGCAGCTCCTATTAACTTAAAACTAATCTTAAATTAAAATGAAGACTAAAATTATGAGAACAGAATAGCTGATTTAGGAACAACAACATTGGGCATTGAGACTATCAACAAACATTTATTCAATATAAAATGTGCTGAAATTTGGGAAACACTCAAGAAACTGCATACCCACCAACTGCCCACTTTGCTAGATACCAGGGATTTCTAGATAAAATGATTTAAAGCAATATACAACCCAATGGGAAGACATATAACAGGTCAGTTGTAATGCTGTGTGATAGGTACTATCTATAATAATAAAAGGGTAATATATTAATTAGACCGGATGTCTTCTGGACTTCATTCCAGATGTCCTTCCTGATGAAGCGGGGGCTGGAGGGAGGTCAGCTGGGGTCCCAGGTGCTTGCAGGCGGCCTGGGGGAAGCCATCTGGGGTCCTGGGTGCCTGTGGTTGGCCTGGGAGAAGCCAGCCCAGGTCCCAGGTGCCTCCCAGCAGCCGGAGGAGGGAAACCCAGGTGCCGGGTCCCGGGTGCCGGAGGGAATCCATTGCCCTCAGCCAGGGGATGGAAGGCCTACTCTTGCACGAATTTTCATGCATTGGGCCTCTAGTATTAAATAAGTTATTTGGAAGCATAGAGATAGTGATACCTAAATGCTCAAGGGAGTGGAGTCTAAGAACACCACATAGAAGAAGAAACTCTTGGACTAAAATTTTACTTCTGTCTCTGTAGTGCTGTAGCCTTGGATAAATTAGTTAATCTTTGTGGATCACCTGTAAATTAGTGAAAAGAAAGGGGTTAAATTAGATGGTCTTGGAGGTCTCTGATGACTAATCATATGATCCTGTGACTTGAATGTAACTTTTTGAAACATGCCTTTTATTTCAGCTGAACCTCACCTCTATTTATGATGATGTTTAGTTTCAGTTTTAATCTTTTTTAAAAATTATATTGGGTTTGCATAAACAAATACTCTGGTTTTCTGCTATGATTCTGTACTTGAATGATAATGTGAAGTTTTTGAAAATCATTTTTTTTAAATCTATGCCAGTGTAATAATGGCCATAAATTTTATTTTTCCCAAAGTTTTATAAGTTTACTTTTTAAGAAGTAAAATTATGTAATAATGATTCACAGTAAATGCATATTTAAGTTTTCATTTACTTAACTATTAACAGTTTATTAGTTTGTTCAGTAATTCAGCCACAGGCTATCGGGAGCTATCTCAGCTTGACTAAGGTATTGGTCTTGTAATCTTAGAGCAGATAAGTAGACAATATTGTTAGCCTTGTATATTTAACTGTTTATAAACTTTTGTTACATATCACTTTACTTCTCACCATTTAACTGGGATTATGTCTCAGAAAAATTCTTGCCAATTAATATGGGATGAACACAGAGATTTCTAGATGTACTTGGCAGTCTTCGCACAATTACCTCACACAAACAGCTGTATCTGATCTTCAGTCAGTTGTGTGTTTTCTAGAGTGTTGGCACTGATTTTACTTATATCACAGGGCATCTTTTGCTTCCTAGAAGTAGTTAGATATAGAGTTTTAATACATTTTCCCATTTCTTTTGCACCTCATTATTTTTTGTGACTAATATAAAGTGGTTCTTGAAGCTCATGCAGATTGCATATATATATTCAGCATTATAAAAAGTTCTCTGTGTTTATGATAAATAAAAGAAGTCAAGAATGTAATTAAATCTAAAATAGAAAATTAATATATCCACTTAAAAGAAGTAGTAAAGAGAAATAGTGTATGCTTCAGTGATAAAATCAAAGCTGATAGAAATTCTGTCTGGAAAGTTGACTATCAAATGAATATAAAACAGACTTTTCAAAAACTTAATAAATTTACTTATTTTTTAAGTATAGTTGGTATGCAATATTATATTAGTTTGGGGTGTATAATACTTGATTTGACATTTATGTACCTGGAAATGCAGTCACCACACTAAGTATAGTAATAATCTGTCACCATGCTAACTTATCACAATATTATTGACTATACTATTCACCATTTTCACTCCATTCTCCTTCCCTCTGGCAACCATTGTTTGATTTCTGTTTATATAAGTCTGGTTTTGTTTTGTTCATTTGTTTTGCTTCTTTAGATTCCACATGCAAGTGAAACCATACAGTGTTTGTCTTTCTCTGACTTATTTAATTTAGCCTAATACCTTGAGGTCCATCCATGTTGTCACAAATGGCAAGATTTCATTATTTTTTATTGCTGAGGAATATTTCATTGTATATGTATACTGTATCTTCTTTATCCATTCCTCTTTTGATGGACACCTAAGTTGCTTCCATATGTTGGCAGTTGTAAATAATGCTGCAACAAACATAAGGTGCATAAATGTTTTCAAATTAGTGCTTTCATTTTTTTCAGATAAATACTCAGAAGTGTAATTGCTGATCATACATTATTTTAGTTTTTTGAGCAATTTCTATACTGTTCTCCATAGTGCCTGCATAAGTTTGCAGTTCCACCAACAGTGCATAAGGATTCCCTTTTTTCCCCATCCTCACCAACACATGCTATTTGTTGACTTTTGATAATAGCCATTCTTAGGGATATGAGGTGGTATTTCAATGTGGTTTTGATTTGCATTTCCCTGGTGCTTAGTGATGTTGAGCATCTTTTCATATGTCTGTTGGCCATCTGTATGTCTTCTTTAGGAGAAATGTCCTCTGGCCATTTTTTCAAAACAGGATTAAAAAGAACTAACTTACATTTTACTAGTTTTATAAACAAATTTGGATTTGTATACTTTGGAGCAAATGATCTTGAAAAATATTTTGTTATAAATATGTATTCTCACATTTTTCCCCCATGATAGACAAATTTTAAGCAAGTTGTCCAATTTTTTCTCTTTCATCAGACTGGCACAGTGAATAAATTTTTCATGGGAAACAACGTGATTTATAATATTAATGTCAACACTGTCTCATTGACTTAATATTTCAGATGTTCCATTTCAAGACTAGACTCTTGATAAAAGATTATACGGAATCTATAAGAACAAGCAGAGGAAACTTGTCTTGCAGAGTGAGAAGTGCCATTGGGAAGCTGCTATCATAGTTTTTGTCAGGCCAACAGTGTTTTCTCTCAGCACCAAACTTTGCCATTATTATAGCCATGCATGAACATACCAAGACAGTAGTATCTAGACTGATTGCATTAAGAAACAGTGTTTTATGCCCAGCTGGCATGGCTCAGTGGTTGAGCGTTGACCTATGAACCAGGAGGTCACCTTTCTATTCCCGGTCAGGGCATATGCCTCAGTTGTGAGCTTCATCCCCAGTGTGGGGTGTGCAGGAGGCAACCAGTCAGTGACTCTCTCATCACTGATGCTTCTATCTCTCTGTCCCTCTTCCTTCCTCTCTGAAATTAATAAAAATATATTTTAAAAAAGAAACCATGTTTTATTATAGACATGACTCTGTTAAAGTAATATATATATTCTTAACTGAGTGTTTAGGGGGTTTTTTGTGTATAAGATACTTTACATATTCCCTTGAGATTACATAGCTATACTTTTAACCAAAGGATAAGTGAAGTACCAATGTATTGATGATATAATAGAACTAGAAGTGTAAGAAAAATGAGACACTCTCTAGCTCCTTAGGGAGCTTATGATATAGTGAGGAATTTAGAAGGAATTACATAGAACTTTCATGTATGTTTGAGAGTGATATATTCATGCCCCTATGGATCTTAATCAGCGAGGAACATTAACTATTGAAAAAAATGAATGAAAGGAGTAATGAATGATGAGCATCTAAACCAAGTGCTATTAAAACTAGAAGAGGGAGTAATTCTTCATGAAGGAAAGCTTTCTAAAAAAGGTGACATTTGGTCTTCATTTAGAAAGATGGATGAGATAGGGAAAGAGGTTTTGAGAACGTTGTGGAGAAAGGCATAGAGGCAGAAACTATGTTGTATGTTCTGAGTAAGGCAATTCCATATGGATATATGGCAGAGAGTAAGGTGGGAGTGAAGGTGAAGTTATGAAAATATGAAAAATAAATAATAACAATAAATTTTCTTTAAAAATAAAATATAGCATGAAAGAAAAACAAATTAGGGCCAGATTGTGAGAGCTCTGAATGGTATGCTGAGACCTTTGAATATTATTCAGTAAGAGACAAAGTATACTTTGTTCCATAAAAATATCTTTTATGTATTTGTTTAATGCAAAAGAGTTGCATAAATTCATCTACATTTTTTAGCATGGAGCTAGATCAGAGACAGGGAGACTAGTTAGGAAGCAGCTGTGAATGTCAAAGCAAGGATACATTAGATAAGAATCATAGAAGTCAATAACTGCTAGGACTTTTCAAAGGTAAACCAACTGACTTGGTGACAGAAGGTGGGGAAATGGGTGGGGGGAGGGGCAATGAGGGGTAAAGATAATGGCAAGGTTTTAGCTTGGTTGATTCTATAATGACATATTATTGGGGAAAGATCAGATTTGTGGGCTCAGGAAATTAGTTTGGTTTTGCATATATTTAATTTTAGAAATGTTAAGCAAACAGTTTAAAATTTTTATTTAGAAATTCAGAAAGAAGATACTGGAGATATGTAGAGATTAAATTTAAAGGAGTAGATGTTAATTGCTCAAGAAAAGAATTTAAAGAGTGGAAACAGAAAACTTGCCATAATGTAATATTGAGTACACTAACATTTGAAGAGTGGGCAGAAGAAAGGGCCTTTGAAAAGAAGAACCTGTTATCAAAACCAAAAGAGAAACAAGTTTTAACAGAGAATTTTAATACTATGAAATTTATGGACCGGTCAAATAAAATGATGGCCAAGATTGATTATTTTTGTTGACTTCAGAGATGGCATTCTAAAGAGTGGAAAGCCAGAACAGATTGTATTAGTTTAGTCATTCTCTATTAATTAAATAAACAGTTTCTTTTATCCTACTAAGTACCAGGTAATGTAAAACTCATAGAAAAATAACTTCATAGTGCAGAAGTAGAAGTAAATATTAATTTTTTAGAATCACAGTCATTATAACATTATTCAAGCACTTATTATGTACTTAGCACTGTTTTAAACCCTTACCTACATTTTTATTTAATATCAAAACTGTTGCAGTAGTTTTCCTCTCTGCATATAGGGAAACTGAGTTATAAAGAGAGTAACTTTCCCAAGATGACACAAAGCTGGTAAGTATGGTAGCCAGTTAAAATAATAAAAACACACATTGATCAAAGCTGCTATGAAGCAGTGCTAATGGATAGGCTAAAAACATAACATAGCAATGCTAATGAAGAAAAGCTTGGGTAGTGGGGAGGCAAAGTTAAAAAATTAATTGTGAAACTTCCATGAGAATATTGGATATAAGTTTTGTTAGTTTGCTATGACAAGTAATTCTTGAGGTTAAGTTACTTGTTTTATAAACATCTATATTCATTATCACCTATTTTAGCACGTATCTTTTTTCTACAATAGTAGTTCATTCATTCTTTCATTCATTCAAAAATATATATTGAATTTGAGATAGCACCAGTGAACAAAAAAAACAAAAATCCCTGTGTACAGAGAGTTTACATTATATTTTAATGGAGACCAGGGCAATTGTGTGGGTTGGGATGGGGGTAGACACAATAAACAATAAATAACTTAAGTAAATAAATTAAATAGGGAGACAGAGGTAGCCTCATTAAATGGTGAGATTTCAGCAAAGAGTTGAAAAAGGTAAGTGAGTTACAAAGTGGATAGCTGGGGGAAAATCATTCCATACAAGAAGACAATCTGGTGTGTTTGAGGAATAACAAGAAGCCAGAGTGGAGATGAGGGAACAGTAGGAGAGGAGAGGAGATAAGAGAGGTCAGAGCTTTGGGTGGAGGGTTGTATAGAGCTCTGTAGGACATTACAAGTCTTTTACTTTAAGAGAAATGGGAATCAGGGAGTTAAACAAGCAGATGGTACACATCAATTAGAATAATTTGAATTTTGTTTACAAATGGATTATTTACAAAGATACGGGTGAAGAGGAGGGGAAATAGTGTAGAAATTGGCAGCTTACCATGCCTGTGTAAGGGGAGAAAGAAATAACTGAAACCTTAAAGGAGAATGACTTAAGAATTGGCTGGCTTTAGAGGTGACCTTCAGTCAGTGGGTGGCTGCCTCTCAGAGAGGCAGCCAAAAGTATGAATATTCTGACCTTAGTCTTTTCTGTCTCCAATCTTCTACCTAGACTCACCATTGGTCAAACACAGTCAACAGCTAGATGGTATAGGAACCAATTGACAAAGTCCATATGAGTCAGCATCCAGAGGGGTACCTCAAATGTATCTATATCATTTGTTGTGACTTGTCTTTCACCTTTCCTCAAATTTCAAAATTTCAAATTTCAGAATTCAGTCTGTCATTATCAAAATTGCATATATTCTGCAACCTCTACTCTGAAATTTCCTTTATTCTCTTTCTAATAAAAAACCTAACTTTTTCCTAAAGAAGCACACTTCCCATACACCTCAAGCAGTGGATTTTTCTGTTTCACATACCTTGTGTGAGATAATTAGCTTCCTTAATGCTACTTCTACACTGTGTATCATCTAATGCTATTTGAGAAATCACCCCAAAATTAAATGGCTTAAAGCCACATAATTTTTAATATTTCTCACAGTTTCTGTGGGTCAAGAATTTGGGAGTAACTTGGGTGTGAGTTTATTATATTCTTTTTCCTAGAAACAATATACCCCTTTCAATGGAATGAATTTTCTAGAAATACTGTTGCACTTGCAATCTAATATTAAGTAGTAATCTTTTTCAAAGTTTTCTTTAGATTATTACTGAGGTAGGATTGTTCTACCTTTTTCAGGCAAGTAGACATGCTTTTTTCCTAGCAGTATAAGGTGAATTGCAGAGCAGTGATGGTACACTAATTATATCTTTCATTACAAATTCCCTGTATATTTTTTAAGTGGGATTCTCTTCACATTTGTTCAATAAGTTGACTTTAGTCTCCTCTTTCCCAGTGTTACAAGTTCATTTTTTAGGCACTTGGTTGAGATATTACAAGTTAGAAAATTGCTAGTATTATCATTTTAAATTATAAGATAAGCTAGTATTATGTTTTTTGGTATTAACTAATTCTTTTAAAACCTAGTTTGTTTCTTTGAGTTTTTTTGGGGTTTTTTCTTTCATTAGATCTTCCCTTAATCTCATGGTTTGCTTCCTCAGTTAAGTCTCTGCTCAAATATCACATCCTCAAAGAAGACTTCTGCATAATTAGGACAGAACTATCCAACTGTGGATACTTTGTGAGTGTTCCTGAGACACGGCTTCCTGCATCCCCTGGGTTTTGCTTCAACACAATCATCATATTCTGATTATTCCAGTTTGACATACAAATTTTGCCATATTCCAAGAGTGCTGAGCTATAAAAAGTTTGGAAAACATTACATTAAGATAAAGATTTAGATGTGAAGTTGTTCAGACTCAAAGTAACAGTGACAGAGGGATATTTACTTTTCAATCCAGAAGTAGGTGATTGGAGCGGAGCTCTGTAACAGAAAGTCTTCCAAGAACCCAGAATCCTTTTATTTTGTTGCACCATCCTGTGCTGCTCTTGTTTACATGGTCCGAGGTGGCTTGCCCCTCCCTTTGAGCATCTGACCTAGAATTTGCACACATCATTTCTGCCCACATTCAGTTCTGCAAAACTTAGTCTTGTAGCTATCCTAACGGCTGCACTTGAGTCTGGGAATTGCAGTCTCTAATCTGAACAGCTAAAAATTGAGTGCTATCTTAATACAAGGGACAAAGAGAGAATGGATGGAGAGGAGGAAGAACTCCATCTTTGTAACGCTTTACCCTTTACAGTAAAGATCTAGGTGTTTCTGTCTATTTGTAAGAAGAAAATTAAACTACTTATAGTAGCCCTTTCATTTAGAAATAATTGTCTGAGTTAAATCATAAAGCCTTCTCAAGCGTCTGTTTCAAGTCATCTTGGAAACAGAGGAAGTGGTCCAGGGTCCCTAGGACCTGGATAAGTTTCAAGGGCTCCATGAGTCCTGTGTAACTGTAAGTGAAGCTGTTTATATATCTTGGAGGTTAAGAGCATGGCCTCTGAAATCAGACTTCCTGGAATTAAATTCAAGCTGTGCCATGTGCTAGATTTGCAGTTTAGGCAAGCAATTCACAAACCTTTCTGTGCTCAGTTTCCCTATCTGAAACATGAGAATAAGAGTATACCTACTTCATAGAATTGCTTTAACCTTTCTGTGCTCAGTTTCCCTGAGACATGAGAATAAGAGTATACCTACTTCATAGAATTGCTGTGGGGACCAGTTAATACATTTAAAACACTTATAATAGTGCTAATAATATTAAATGCTATGTAAATAGTAGCATTATTATTTCCATTCCCGGGAGGTCCATATCTTCCATCTGATTATTAGTAGGGTCTATTATAAATCTTAAGTTATTACCTGAAAGAAAACATTTTCAGGGGCTTATGATCTCTGTGAAATTTAAACTTTCTCTATTTTAATCTAAAATCATCTGATCCTACATAGCACAAAAGTTTATTTAATGGAATTTACCTCCATATTTTCTTTTAGAGTTTTCTTGTTTTCAAGTTTTTAGTTCAGTTTTACTTTTTAATCTAATAGAATAATTTCACTTATCACAATTTTCTTTTGTCACAGTTTTGATAAAATTTAAGCTCTTATTTTTCAGGCTTTAATTTAAAATAGAAATTGGTTTGTTTTCTTTTTCAAAAACTTTGTAATAGTTCTACATAAGGTGTTTAAGCATCAGCAAGTTGAATATGTAACTACATCAGTTGGACAAGCAATGAATGTTGATTTTTGTTATTGTTACTTGAACCATAAATGCAATTGAGCCAGATTGAATCACAGTTGAAAATATTTCAGCCTCTTAATATGATGAAAAAAGAAAAGCCTTTACAGCTGTTCTTTTTTTGAAAAGTGAACAGTGGCTGAAAAAAAATGATACTTCAACATTGTTAGGAGTGAATTAATATTGTCCTGTAATAAACTGCCAAATGTCATATTTGATAGATCATTTTTCTAGAAAGTCAGGTCAGCATTAAATGTCCAGTATCTCATTAATCATCTACTATACACTGAACATGAAAAGTATTTCTATTTTAAACTGCTTTTGCGAAATCTTACAGAAATAATTTTGGTTGGTTTTAAATTGTTGGCGCTTAAACACCAACAGCTGTTGTTGAGAAAATACCATTTTCATTACATTAATATGCTTTCAATTAAGAATCTGGAATGAACTGTTAAACATTACCACTTTCATGTTGAACTACTGTTTGACTCTCTCAGTGATTGATTTGCTTTCTCAATAGATTATTTACTTTAACTGAAAGAGGAAGAATTTTATTGAAATAATCCATATTTTCCCCATCTGCAGAATGTACCCAAGAAAAGTGGGGATTTCCAATGTGCCACTATTTAAAGGAAGAGAGATGGTCGTGTGGTCGCAATGCCAGAATGTCAGCATGTTTGGTATGATTGCATTTTTTTCCTGGACTAAGAACTTTATCCAGATGTTGCAGAATGTATTGTTTTTGGCTAATACCATGCATTAAATGCCACATTTTGCAGAGCATCATCATTGATGCATTTCAAATTATGGGAAAAAGAACTTTCTCTTCCAACATTATCACTCTACATGCAGTATGGTAACAGTTTATAGTTATACTATAATCTACATTATGATACTTAATTTTAAATATAATTACTTCAGTTGTTATATAAAATGTACCAGCTACCAAGTCTTTTTTTTTTAAGATTTTTTATTGATTTTTAGAGAGAGAGGAAGGTGAGAGGGAGAGAGAGAAACTTGGATGTGAGAGCAACATTGATTGGCTACCTCCTGCATGCACCTACTGAAGATCGAGCCTGCAACCTGGGCTTGTGCCTTTACCGGGAATTGAACAAACAACCTTTCAATGCACAGACAACACCCAACCAATTGAGCCACATCAGCCAGGGCAACCAAGTCTTAAACAGAGAATTAGTTCAGTGCTCTATCCACAGCTCTATGGTGTGTTTGTGTTTATAGAAGATAATTTCGTCTCCTAATTTTTATAGAATAGGAAAAATATTATTAAGCTACCTGGAATATGAAATAACTATCTAGTTAAATAAAACCTTTATTGTGCTTGATTTGTCTAATGTCCTTAGACCTAGAACACTTTATCCCATGGTCTTCTCTGGTTTTGGTGCTATAATGGTTTACAAAGGAACAGCTGCAGGTCAAACAGTGCATTATTTTTTCATCAGAAATTTAAAATATGGTTGATTAAATAATGTGTTTAATGTTCAACACCAAGATAAATTAATATTATAAGACCATTATATCTATGCTAATAGCATTGCAATATAAAAAAATGTGTACCAGTGTTCTAAATCATGTATCATAGAATTATTTTAGAAATCTACTTATGCTCGAATAATAATTTATTTTTATATGTCCTCTTAATATTCTTTTTTGCAACCTTATCTTGTTCTCTATTTATATCTGTAAATGATACATGTTCAAGGTCTTGTTAGAATGGCAGGTCATTCTTAGAATGACTTGGTTCCAAGAATGCTGGCAGGCAGGATTCTACCTCATGCCATCAGGTAAGAAATGAAATAGTCTTTCAATATAGGGAGTCTGACTATTCTAACAGAAAATGCCTAAAGATATTGGCATCGGGGATTTCTCAGTGAAACAGGACCGATCTCACCTTTATGGTGAGGCCCACAATTAATAGTCTCCCTCATAAGCACAGTGCTTCTACTCAGGTCTGTGATACCCCCATTTGAATTGTCAATAGACGGCTAAAAATCTAAGAAAGTCTAACATGAAAGAATCAAGATCCAATAAACAAATAGAAAAAATAGCAACTTGGAGGTAATGGACACTATCCAAAAGAAAATAGTTACTAACATCCCAAAGAAAGATAAAAGAATGTATCCACAAAACAGGAATGTACACTATAAGCATAAACATTCAAAGAACTAAAAAGAAGCATTTTTGAAAAGTAAATTCCAAAATATAGAATTTGTAGACCGTGGGAGGCCTCTCTCTAAATTTCATTCCAGTTCCTGCCCACCTGGACTTCTTTTTTTGATGCTAGAGTCATTTTGGAAAGCATAAGGAATATTTCTCGTGGTGCATCTTGTTTTATTGCCTTTTGCTCTACAACTGATCGGTTCCACAAATATTCAAAGCTTAAGGGGCTTTTTTATGGTGTAGTTGTTTTTTAAATACCTTTCTGGTGATGCCTTCAGATACATTGTTAAGGGCACTAACCAGAAATAAACTTTTAATTAGATTAGTGCAATCTTGTAAACATACTTTAAGCCTAACAAAACTGCAAAATATTTTTTGTATGAAGTGAATACTTGCTATATTGTCTTCATTATCTTTATTTATTGGTCAAGGGAAATATTAATATTTGTAAGACACTTCTTATTACCTATGTGATTATCTTTTATTATGTAATCAAAGTTTATAATTTGTATTTCTAAAATAAACTCATCAGCAACACATACCGAAAGTAGCCTTGTGTTATGTGATATTTTATTGACATCAAATAACTTATTGTTAAAAACTATTTTGTATTCAGTTCAGCCTTTTAGCAAAAGCCATAACGAAAATCTAATTTGAAATTGGTACAAGTACTATAAATGAAAACTCATTGTTTTCTTCAATAATAAACCTGTTTTGGGTCTATTTCTCTTTAATAGAAAAATTATATAATTATCTCCTGTATTCATAAAACTCTGGCACTAGATATTCAGTGAAGGGACCCTTCAAGTCAATGGGAAAATAACATATTTTCTAAAATAATTTCTGTAAAACAAATTTTCATACAATGAACTCTTCTTCCCAGTGAATCTACATGGTATGAAGTATGAGAAGTAAATTAGAGTTCACAGAGCAAGTTTTATGTCCCTGCTCAGCTGCTAACTAGCTATGTTACTTTACCTCGTCAGTGACCTTGTGCATCTGCGAAAATTGCACTTAACAAGATATTTTGTAAATTATTCTTCAGTTTTATAATTATATGATGATTCAGCTATATATAAAAAGTATTATTTATCAAAACAGAAATCTGAAGCAAATACGGGTATTTTAAATTTGAATAGAAAGTATATGCAGATCCATTATGTTTTTGGTACTTTTCTTTATGTTTGAAATATTTTCTAATTAAAATGTCAGTTAAAATATTTTAATCTAAATTATTTATAAAACTATGTGAGTGTGGAAATGTATGTCTCTAAAAAATGAAAGTTTCAGTGGGCTCTATTCCACATTTAAATTCTAATAAATCTTTCATATACATCTTTTATATATTGGGTTAAGAGTATTTTTTAGAAATATTAGGAAATTTTTTGTAAAAATATTTTGGATCTTAAGAAGATACAAATTTAAAATCAGCTACATATAAAATTATAAAAATATGTATTCACTTTCTCTTCTACTTGGCACTTGATCAGGTATGAATTTGAGTTGAATTTGCAGACCAAAAATATATGTACTTTTCTAAACCAAATGTTTACTTATAATCTGTTCATTTTTTTAATGATGTATTCTATGTTTACAAAAAATTAGAAGAAAACAGCTTAAAAGTAGTATATAAATGTCTATGTATATGCATAAGAATAGCTCTGGATTTATCTGATTGTTTTAGCTACCCTAAAAGTGAGCCAAGAATATGTCATTTCATTTCTTTCCTGTTTTCTAATGCCTTCTAAAATTCAAGGATTATATACAGTAGGGGTGTGTGTTTGTGTATGTGACACATGTATATTATAAATCAGCCCTAAATTATATAAGTAAACTAGTTAACATTCCTTAATGATGTTAACACTTTTAAGTGTATAAACATATATGTTATCACTTAATTAATCTTTTCAAATGTCACTTTTACAAGCCCTTATACAGTATGTTTATAAGTCTTATATGATAAGACTAAATATATCAGCCGTCTTAGTCTTATTTTTTTTTTTCTCCTTAAAGGCACTGGAGCGGGTTGCAGTTGGCCAAGGGGTAAGTTATCTGGTGTTTATATGATTCAGCTGATGAACACGATAGTTTTCTCTCAAGTGCTCCTCATACTTGACCTGCTGATGAACTTAAAACCTGATGGATTTTCATAAATATCACCTCTTTTTTGTCACCTCCTCAATTTTATATTTATACTTCTTTTTATAAGTTTACATTAAAACATAAGTGAACTTTCAGAAAAAGTAAATTGAACTTTTAGGAAGACTTCTACATTGTACTCTTGTACTGTCTTATTTCTTCATAATGTACTAACCAGTCTTTAAATATTTCTAAAGAATGCTATCACTGACTATCAGGCTTTTAATAGGCTCAGTTTAAGCAAGAAAACCAAGATATAGTATTAAATTTATTTTCTGACTGTAATCCAAAATACATATTACAATTGGTTGTTTTTAACTTTTTTCTTTATTGTCTTGATTATTCATTATTTGCAACAGCCAAATAGGTTTACACACAAAAACGGAAGTTAAATGTATCACCAAAATATCCATATAACTTCCTAATCCTCCACCTTAAGTTCATGAAACATGCTAGGAACTTTTAAAATTATTTTTAAGAGTTCTTTTTAAACTTTTCACAAAATTTTTATTGTTGGACTTAAATTTTAGAAACCTCTCTTTGCTTCTCTTCAAGAATCATATGTCAATTTAAATTTTTTAAATAGTAAGCTTAAAATAATAGCAACAAGTATCATTTACTAAGTGCTTACCCTAGACCAGGCACGATACTAAAAACTTTGTTTTAAATGTCACCATCTAAAAATTGATAAAAACTGAATTTTTGAAGGCATTAGAGCATATTGTTTGGGCTTGTGCTTTAATCTTCAACTACTAGTTTGCATTTTCTCTTCAATAGTTACTTGTTTAGTGACCTTGGACACATGTCATAATTTCTCTGTAGCTTAATTTTTTATCTGTAAAATAGGAATAATAACAGTAATAATGGGAATAGAAATAATACCTTCTTCATAGAGTTGTGAGAATTAAATGAATGAAAAATGTAAAATGTTTAAAACAATGTATAGCACATGGTAAATGCTCAATAAATGTCAACTGCTGTTGCTCTTATGGATAATTAATAATTATGGTTATGAAAATAATATTTAAATCTAACACAAAGGTTACAAAGCATGTTACAAAGTTTTCTTCATCAACTGAAGCATACTATATGCATAGTATTATGAGATAGGTACTAATATTATCCTGTGATACATTTGAGGAAACTGTTAAGTAGTGAACCCTGAGATTTGAATCTCTGACTTTGAAGCCCAAGCCCTTAACTCCTCTACTGCATATCAACTTAGTGGTTCCCTAGGAGCCTGGAAGATGAAAGTGCCTTTATCATAATAATGCCCCAAAGCATTTGTATGATGTTTTTCAATTTCCCAAATACTTGCTCATGTTTACAATCAATCTTATGAGTTGGGTATTATACCAAACTTACATAACATGATACCCAGCAGAATTTTAATAATGTATTCCAGCTCCCTTAGTTAATTGCAGAGTCCCAACTTCCAGTTTAGTACCTTTTCCACAAGACCTGTAAAATGCATGTCATACACACACACACACACACACACACACACACACACACACACACACTCTAATGGTGCACTCTTTCTGCTCCCTCCCATTTTAACATGCATTAAAGTGTAAAGTTGATTTATCACTTGTGAAGGAAAGAAAGTAAAATCTGAGCCACATCCAGTTTATTCCTGGAATAGTCAGGCCTAGGCTGCTTAAATGTTGACAATGTTGACTCCCTTCCCACCTACCCACTTCTGTATTTACCAGGAGAGATAGTCCTAGTTATTCCAGGAATGCACATTTGAAGGCACTTCATTACTCTCTTCCCTTCCTCTTATGAAACAGCTATAAAGTTCTTATTTACTCAGAGTAACTTGGGAATGATGATTTATTCCATCCTGTTTGTATTTTTCTATGTGTCCCATTTCTTTATGTTCTCTTATTAAAATGCATTTCTTGGTCTTATAGTTTTTCTACAATTGATTTTTAATAACAATGTAAATATACACTTATTTCTCAGTTATCTTGATATAATTTTATATAATTTTCAAAAGCATGGCAAAGGAGAGCTTTAACTATTTTAGGAGTTTTATATAAAAGTCACATAAAATTAAAGTCCCCATCTCTTACACCTAATCAAATTAAGAACTTTGTAAGCCACTTGTAATACTAATATTTCACTTTGTGTAATAATATATTTCCCAAAATGCCTTGAATTTTAATAGAACAATATAGGAGTAGGTGTCAATAGATGAAAAGTGATCTCAGCATTTTTGTGAGAGAACTGAAGGATATTTAGGGGGAGGAGAAGTGAGACACAGATGATAAAGTAGAAATTTTGGGTACTGCAGAAATAAATTACTCAAAATTAAAAATATATCCAAAGATTGGAAATTTTGAATAAAATGTTTTGAAGTATGAATGTTTGGAATATGAAATGTTTCAGGAAAGGAAAGTAGAAGTCTCAAGGAGTTGCATTTGGAAAAAAAATTTATATAAGAAATGTGCCTTTTAAAGGTTATAAATTTTTGTGTGGGCACTCAAGTGTGTGTGTATGTCTGCTTTTAGTGAGTTATTGCAAGAATCGAGACAGGGGCTGGTATTCCTAATGCCATTCTTACTAGAATCACCCTCCACACTACTCCCACCATCCAGAAAAGATACATATGTTCATTCAAAGTGCTCTATTAGGATCCTACAAGACATTCTTCAATGACTTAAGAAGGTGGTACCATCAGGCGAAGACCCAAGATATAATGGTGGACCTTCAATTCTCAATTTGTGGTGTTTTGAGTCTCAGCATCTGGGGCCCACTGTGTAGGAACTTGACATTAGATAGGGGGGAGGGACAACAAGTAGGTTTTCTTCCTGAGCACACAGGCGCAATTTATTTTGTGCTAAACTCCATCTTAATCCAAACATTCCAGTCAAAACAGATGAAAATTACAATGTTTGGTCTTTCATGAAAAATAGGAGTTACAAAAGGATAACTCAGTGAATGTATACATTTCACTGAACTCTTATCTTTAAAACTGTATCAAGTCATTGGACAGGTTTTAGATTTTATCTTATTTGAGTTCTCAAAAGCAGTTAATATTGTTGACTTCCCTCCATTCTTGCTTCTTTTTCTTTTTTTCTAATAGTAACTTTGCATGGAAGCTGATATTATTTTGAGTTTGATTTTTCTCTACTCAATATTAACAGATCTTTGGGGATGTGAATGGAATTTAATGAATTTCGTAGTTTCTTGGATTAAAAGTACCTATTGCATTGCTACTGAAAAATACCCTTTTCTCTGTGCACTCTTTCTCTGTGTTGACACTTGAACAATATGGGTTTGAACTCTATGGATCCACTTTTATATGAATTTTTTTTTCAATAAATTCCTGTACTGTTTTCTAGCCATGGTTGGGAGTCCATGGATGTGGAGGGCCAACCATGTGCATTGATCTCTGCCATTTTATATAAGGGACTTAAGCATCCACAGATTTTGGTATCTGCAGGGGGTCCTGGAACCAATCCCCCTCATATTACTGAGGGATAGCTTAAGTTTGGGGAAACTTAAAAGTTATACACAGATTTTTGACTGTGTGGAGTTCATCGCCCCTAACCCTAATGTTTTCAAGGGTCAACTATATAATACTGTTTTTACCTCCTCCTTCTGTGAAACTATCATGCTTCATTGGGGCCCTTGTCTTCATCCATTCCTTTTTTCCTTTGGGGAAACCTTTGCACCTTCATGGACACCTCCTACCTCTTTTTCCCCAGGAAATGAGGCTTTGCCAAAACTTCAATCTCTGATACTATGTTGATTCCAAGATTCTTTTTTTCAAGCCTACAAGTAGCCAATGCTATGATCATTCAGGCCTCAGACATATTTTTAATGTGACCTTACTTAGAGTAGTACCATCTCTTTCTGGGTGTTGATCCTAGATAATATCATCTCTAATCCACCACCATTAGGACAAAGCCACATTCTCTTTCACATATATTCTGTCTTACTGCTGTCTTACACAGATTTGGCTGATTATGAAAGTTTATTTCTACATATTTAACTGATACGCACTCCATTTGGAATGTTAGCTCATTTTTCTTTGGTAACATTTTAACTTAGAATGGAAAAATTATAAAAAATTGTATCTTAGGTTTCACATCAGGTTTTTAACATTCACTGATGGTCCCAACTCTCTTGTATTGATTTGATTTCTGTTACCAGTGGGGATTGTGCCCGCAACCAAGGCACATGCCTTTGCCCGGAATCGAACCCGGGACCCCCGAGTCCGCAGGCCGACGCTCTATCCACTGAGCCAAACTGGTTCGGCTCACATCAGGTTTTTAACATTCACTTATGGTCCCAACTCTCTTGTATTGATTTGATTTCTGTTATTTGTTTCTTGTGTTTATATATGTCTACATTTTTTTCAGCTGCCTACTGAATCACTCTTCTATCGTGCTGTCCTTCAGGATATTATTAAAGATTGTTATGGCATCACCAAATGGTATGAGGATTTTATTTTAATAAGAATAACTGCTGTATTGTATGTGAAGTGGCTTTTAGTTTGCAGGTAAATTTATTCAGGGTCACTTTATTGGTAGGAAAAGCTTTTAATTTGAGCATAATTTCAGTAAGTAACAAAGAAGTATGCAATAACTGTATCTGGGTTAATCATTAAAGTGAAGGCTCAAATGATTCCTTTTTGTTGTGAAAGATTGTTATAATAATAAAGTAATATATGCAAAATGTACTTTAGAATTTTAGTAGTATTGAAATGTTATATATAAGTAATTTGGTGAATATATTATTGGAGCAGGAGTTATATTTAAAATGTTACACAACTGCCATAACTGGTTTGGCTCAGTGGATAGAGCATTGGCCTGCAGACTGAAGGGTCCCAGGTTCGATTCCGGTCAAGGGCATGTACCTTGGTTGCGGGCACATCCCCAGTAGGGGGTGTGCAGGAGGCAGCTGATCTATATTTCTCTCTCATTGATTTTCTAACTCTATCCCTCTCCCGTCCTCTCTATAAAAAATCAATAAAATATATTAAAAAAAATAAAATGTTACACAACTAATACTGCATTAACCACTTAACCAATTAGAACAGATGTTGATTATAAACATTTTGGCCATTCGTGTATCTACTGGTAGAACAGTAGCCCTACATATGCTTTTGTTACTGTTTCTGATTTCCCCAAATAATGCCTTGCTTATGCAAAAGCAAGGGGTCGGAGAATTTTTCCATAATATTGATGTAATAACTGCTGTACTCAAGAATACATTTGTAATCCTAGCAAGTTTTATGAATGTCTTCTTTTTAATTATAATTTTAGGATTTTTATAGCCAACTGATTTTAATAGGATTATTCTTCAAATTACGATAAGGAAACTTTCAGGTTCTCAAAAACTAATTTACACATATTAATGAAGATAGACGCTACTTTAGATTAGCTATTATTTCTCTGTGAGAGGAAATCATTTTTTACTGAAAGATTTTACAACACAAATATCTGCATATACTGTTGGTTTCAACTGTCTTTTCTATGTAGATAACTCCCAAATCTGTATCCTAATCTCCATTCTCTTTCCATCTACTAGAGGCCTGGTGCACGAGATTCGTGCACTAGTGGGGGGTGTCCCTCAGCCCGGCCTGTGCCCTCTCACAGTCCAGGACCCCTCAGGCGATGTCCACCTGCCGGCTTAGGGCACTCAGACATCCCTCTCACAGTCGGGGACTCTTGCAGTCCAGGACTCCTCACTCCTTACCATCTGCCTGCAGTGGAGGTGAGAGAGGCTTCAGCCACCGCAGCTGCGCTCGCCAGCTGTGAACCCAGTTTCTGGCTGAGTGGCGCTCCCCCTGTGGGAGCACACTGACCACCAGGGGGCAGCTCCTGCATTGAGTGCCTGCCCCCTGGTGGTCAGTGTGCATCATAGTGACCGGTCATTCTGCCAATTGGTCGATTTGCATATCAGGGTTTTATTATATAGGATTTACTAATCTTTAAAATGTCTATAAGCGAATTTCTTGTTTTCCTGAGAACTAGCTCTGTCTCTTGACCCACCCCATGATGCAAACCTTGTTGAAAAATGTCTCAAAGTTTTGCAAATCATGTCCACTCAAATATTGATTATCTGCTTTCTTTTAAGACCTCAAATCTGTTCACTAATTTGTTTATTAATGACCAGTTAAAATCATCTACATTCTTTTCTAAACCTTTATTCTTACTTAAAAATGTAAATCTCTTCAATCTTCCACATTCCTGCTTTCCTTTACTAATCAGAAGATGGGTGGTATTTGTTAGGACGACTTTCATCCCAGAGCTTCATTGATTTCACCCACATTTGGCCATGATAATTGCTTTTCTCCAAACTCTTTCTCATTATCTTCCATTAAGCTGCATTCCTCTAAGTTTCTTTGCCTACTCTAAACATTTATCTATTTTCTTTAAGGGTCTTTCTCCTTAATCATCCCCTAAGTATATCTAGGTATTCTCTAATGTTTTGTACAAAGCTTCCATCTCTTATTTCTTTATATTTCCTCTCAGTAATTACCCTCACAACAAATACCTTGAATCTTGTATCCAGCTCCACCTCTTTTGAGAACTTCAAATCTACATTCCTCAATTTTATCTCAACAGCTTCTCTTAAGTACCTCATGAATACATCAGATTCAGCCATGTCCAAAAACCAAAGTCAACTTTCAACCAATTCTATTCCTCTTTTCCACTTTCTTTTTTTTTATGTTTTTATTGATTTCAGAGAGGAAGGGAGAGGGAGAGAGAGAGAGAGACATCAATGATGATAGAGAATCATTGATTGGCTGCCTCCTGCATGCCCCACACTGGGGATCGAGCCCACAACCCGGGCATGTGCTCTGACCTGGAATCCAACCCTGATCTCCTGGTATCTAGGTCAATGTTCAACCACTGAGCCACACCAGCTGGGCTTTTCCACTGTCTTGACTTTTTTCATTTCTGAGAACAGTATGACCATTATCCACGTTTAGAAATCTTAAAATGATATCTGATTCTATTCTTTTTAATATATATATATTCTTATTTGATATCAGAGAGGAAGGGAGAGAGAGAGATAGAAAGAGCAATGATGAGAACCATTGATTGGCTGCCTCCTGCAACGTTTAGGGATAATGTTACACAACTTGTAACTGATATCTGATTCTATTCTTTTTAAAATTATATATATATATATATTCTTATTTTAGAAAGGGAGAGGAAGAGAGAGAGATAGAAACATCAATGATGAGCAAGAATCATTGATCAGGTGCCTCCTGCACACCCCACCCTGGTAATTGAGCCTGCAACCAAGGCATGTGCCATGACCAGGAATCAAACCATGACCTCCTAGGTCAGTGGTTCTCAACCTTGGCTGCACATTAGAATAACCGGGGAATCTTTTTTTTAAATATATTTTATTGATTTTTTTCTTTTTTTATTGCTTAAAATATTACAAAGTATTTTATTGATTTTTTTTACCTAGAGGAAGGGAGAGGGATAGAGAGTTAGAAACATCAATGAGAGAGAAACATCAATCAGCTGCCTCCTGCGCACCCCCTACTGGGGATGGGCCTGCAACCAAGGTACATGCCCTTGACCAGAATCGAATCTGGACCTTTCAGTCCCCAGGCCGACGCTCTATCCACTGAGCCAAACCAGTTAGGGCACCTGGGAATCTTTTTAAAATCCTGATTTCTTGGCCTCATCCTCCGGAAATTCTGTTTCTTTGTTATGGGGTGGGGCCACAACATTAGTAACAAAGAAACAATTTCCAGAGGATGAGGCCCAGA
>NW_005371324.1:9975228-9976872 GCF_000412655.1 Myotis brandtii
TATACATAGTTATTACAGTATTATTGACTATATACCCATGACTATTTTGTAATTATCAATTTGTACTTTTTAATTCCTTAACCATTTTCACCCAGCCCCCAAAGTCCCTTTCCCATCTGGAGATATCAGCTTGTTCTCTGTATCTATGAGTCTGTTTCTGTTTTTATTTGTTTGCTTTCTTGTTTTGTTATTTAGATTCCACATATAAGTGAAATCATATGGCATTTGACTTACTCTGTCTGATTTTTTTCACTTAGTGTAATACCTTCTAGATCTATCCATGTTGTTGCAAATGGTAAGATTTCATTCTTTGTATGACCAAGTAATATTCCATTGTATATATGTACCACATCTTCATTATCCATTTGTCTATTGATGGGCACTTAGGTTGCTTGCATATTTTGGCTATTGTAAATAACACTGTAATGAGCATAGGGATACATATATCTTTTCGAATTAGTGTTTTGAATTTATTGGGATAAATAACCAGAAGGAATTGCTGAGTGATAGGTAGTTCTATTTTTAAATTTTAAGGACCCTACATACTATTTAGTGGCTGCACCAGTCTGCATTCCCACCAATAGTGCACAAGGTTCCCTTTACTCCACATCCTCGCCAACACTTGTTTGTTGATTTATTGATTATAGCCATTCTGATTGGTATGAGGTGATATCTCATTGTGATTTTAGTTTACATTTCTCTGGTGACTAGTGATACTGAACATATTTTCAGATGTCTATTGACCATTTGAATATTATCATTGAAGAAATGTCTATTTAGGTCCTCTGCCCATTTTTAAATTGGATTGCTTATTTTTTTAGTGTTAAGTTACATGAGTTATTTATAAATTTTGGATATTAAACTCTTATCAGAGCTATCATTGGCAAATATTTTCTCCCAATTGGTAGGCTGTGTTTTGTTTTGTTGATGGTTTCCTTTGCTGTGCAAAAACTTTTTAGTATGATGTATACAAGAATAAATTCAAAATGTATTAAAAACTGTGTCCTGGCTGGGTGGCTCAGTTGGTTGGAGCACTGTCCCATGCACCAAAACGTTGCAGGTTCGATTCCTAGTCAAGAAACATACCTACACTAGTGGCCCGGTGCACAAAATTCATGCGGGCAGGGAGGGGGCGGGTTGTTGCTGGGGTCCAGCCCCAGCAGGTCCAGGGGTCCCCAAAGGTGTGGACAGAGTCGGCGAAGAAGGAATGACATGGAGACAGCCTTCAGTTGATCAGCAGTCTAGCCAGGATCTCTAGCTAGGATCTCCAGCCAAGTTCTGGTCAGGATCTCCAGCCAAGTTCTGGTTCGGATCTCCAACCAAGTTCTGGTGCCATGTTCTCTCGCTAGGTTCTCCAGGTTCTCGTTCAGTCACGTTCTAGTCAGGTTCTCTTGCCATGTTCTATCCAGGTTCTGTCTCTAGGTTCTTCAGCAAGGTTCTGTTGCAAGGTTCTCCTCTCAGGTTCTCCTGCCATGTTCTGTCTAGGTTCTCCAGCCAAGTTCTGTTGCCAGGTTCTGTCCAGGATCTTTTGCCATGTTCTCTCCCTAGATTCTCTCGCTAGGTTCTGTCTCTAGGTTCTGTCTCTAGGTTCTGTCTAGGATCTCCAGCCAAGTCCTGTCTCTAGGTTCTGTCTCTAGGTTCTGT
>NW_005371324.1:9978727-9983072 GCF_000412655.1 Myotis brandtii
AGAACCACTGCTCTAACGGATAACCCATTTATTTGCCTTTTACAGCTTCTAAAAGCAGCCTACATACAGGGGTGGGCAAATAGATTTACAGTTGTGAGTACATGAAACACCAGACTTTATTCTCATATTATTATTTATTAAGTATTGTAGTATTTTCCATAGGAACAACTGTAAACTTACTTTTGCCCCACCCAGTATTTTGGCTCTTGGCTCCTTCATCATCAAAGGTAGCAATGGAGCCTCTTCAAATCTGACTCTAACCTCCTCTTCTTCCTCCCTTTTCCACTTTAATGTATTCTTGAGATTATGTTTCGGCCATCTGGATAATCCAGGGTGCTCTGTTTATCTTAAGGTCAGCAGACTGGAAAAAACTTCATCTGCAACCTTAATTCCTCCTCTTCATGTAACATAATATATGCATAGGTTCTGAGGATTAGAATGTGGACAACTTTGGGTAGAGTACTATTCTCCCCACCACATACAAAATAAGTAAATTTGATTCCTACTTTATAACAAACACAGAAACAAATTCAGCCCAGCTGGTGTGCTCAGTGGTTGAGCATTAACCTGTGAACAAGGAGGTTACAGTTTGATTCCCAATCAGGGCACATGCTCAGGTTTCAGGCTCAATCTTTAGTAGGGAGTATGCAGGAGGCAGTCGATCAATGATTCTCTCTCATTATTGATATTTCTATCTCTCCCTCTCCCTTCCTCTCTGAAGTCAATAAAAATATATTTGAAAAATCAATTCATAGTAGATTAAAAACTTAACTATGAAAGGCAATACTATAGTACTTTTAGAATATTGAAGAATATCTTTATAACCTTGAAATAGGGGAATTATTTCTTTAAATATACACAAGCAAATCTTAAAAGATTAAAAATTCAACCACATTAAAATTAAGAATTTCTGTTTTTTGAAGATACCATAAAAAGAGTGAAAAGAAAAGGAACCAGAGGTAGAAACTAATTATAAGTTCTATAACTGACAAAAGATTAATATCCAAAATAGGTAAAGAATTCCTGAAAATCTGTGAGAGAAAAAAATAACCTTTGTAAAAGAAAGATAGTCTAAAGACTTGATTAGTTACTTCACATAGAGGACTCTCAAATGGCCAATGAACATAAGATAAGATGCTCAATCTTGATTAGTAATCAGAGGAACATCAAACAATACAGCAATGGGATATTATTTTTATAACCATTACATTAGCAAAAATTTAAAGTTTTATAATATCAAATGTCAGCAAGCATGTACAACAACTAGAACTGTCCACATTGCTGGTGGGAGAAAAAAATCAATCCTTGGAAAACAAGTTAACATTATCTAGTAAAGTTGACAATCCTATATAATAAAAGGCTAATATGCAAATTGTTCCCTTGGGAGTTCAACCAACCGGAAGTTCAACAGCTCATTATGATGTGTGCTGACCACCAGAGGGCGGCGTGGAATGAAGGAAGGCCCCAGCCAGCAGCTGGCAGCCAGGGGAAGGAAGGCCCCGATGGGCCCTGATCACTGGCCAGGCCCAGGGTCCCTACCCATGCATGAATTTTGTGCACTGGGCCTCTAGTGTATATATAACTTGTCTCAGCAGTTCCACACCTATGTATATATCCTAGAGAAACTCTTAAACATGTGCTCTTAGAAATTTATACAAGAATAGTCAATAGCAGCAATGTTTATAAGAATAGAAATCTAGGAACAAAGAGTTCATTAATAGAAGAATGGATAAATTATAATGGAATTCTGTGCCACAGTAAAAATGTACGAATTACAACTACATGTATCATCCTGGATCAATGTTGTGAATATAAGTCACAGAAAAATTCCCCTAGAGAAACTCTTAACATGTGCTCTTAGAAATTTATACCAGAATAGTCAATAGCAGCAATGTTTATAAGAACAGAAATCTAGGAACAAAGAGTTCATTAATAGGAGAATGGATAAATTATAATGGAATTCTATGCCACAGTAAAAATGTATGAATTACAACTACATGTATCATCATGGATCAATGTTGTGAATATAAGTCACAGAAAAATTCCTGCAGGATGGTTCCATTTATATAACTCAGTAACAAGCACAATTGTATATCTAGGAATATAAATATATGGCAAAAAAAGTCAAGAAAAAACACATAATAATGGTAAACACAAGCAAGTTTCAGTGCTTAATTTCCTATGGGGAAATGAGTAAACAGAGAAATAGGATGGGGAAGATGAGGGGTTTTAATACACTGTTAATATTCTATTTCTCAAGTTTGATGTTGACTGTAGGGTTCATTTTATAGACATTCTTTATATTTTATATATATTTTATAAATACTTGTTTGTGTTTAGTAGCAATCTCTCATTGGCTACAATATACATTATTGAGCTATATAATATACTCTAAGTAGTTATTATAGTCACCTCATGAGAGTATTAAGAAAAATTAAGGTAAAAGAGGTCAAAGGCTTGCCCAAAGTCTCATACAGCCTGAAAGAACCAGGGTTAGAACTGAATTCCTAGTCTGTAAGTGTTTTCAGTATACCATGTTTTTTTTCATTTAAATTTGGGGGGGAGGGGTGTTAAAATATGAGTTGAATTGCATGGCTCCTTGTATTAGCATTGTAAATCAAGGTTAACTTGATTGGAATCTCTAGCCAACAAGAGTGCTAAGAAAATATGATCACTTATTTAACTTATTTTTCATTTTGTTTTGTTTTCTTTATTAACCAAAATAAATTGTCCTCTGGTGATAAACTGTTTTAGAATACCTTAATTATTTTTCTAAAAGTTTCTTTAAGTGTAATTGTTTATGTAGCCTAAGATTAGAAGTAAACTTTTTTTGTGGACTTAAATATAAAAGCATTTTTATTCAATTAATTGTAATTGTCATTTAGCATCTAATATTTATGTTAAAAATCAGTTATTTATAGAGAATTCTTTTTTATATAAATAGCTCTTATCTGAAAACTTTCTAAGTGGAATAAAATGCCAAAGAAGGAATTTCATGGGGTAAAGTCACTTAAAACTTGGAAAGAGGACAGGGAAAATATGTATACTTTACTCACTTTATTATTCTCTTTCATAATGAATACTGTAAACAGCTATATAAGAAATATATAATTTTGATGCCTATACTTATGAATAACTTAGTTTAATTTTTATTTTGCTATAATCAAATAAGAAAGTGAAAAAACAGATAATGAAAACTGGCTCACAAAATTAAAGCTAATAATTTAATTCATAATATGTGTTCACATTGGAATTAGCAAGTCTGTATTCTTTAAGTTGAAGAATACAGTAGTCTATAAAGGTTTTTGGAGCTCCCTTAAATGATTGCCATTTTCAGCAAAATTTTGATATTTTAAGTCTTTTAATATCTACTAGCATATAAAAGGCACAAAATAAATAGTTCCATCAAGATTTTGTGATGCTGGAGCAAATGAATTTTAGTACTTTCTGCCCTGCACGTGCTTGTTTCCAGTTATTTAGTATACATCAGCTTCACCTCTTCCTAAAATGTTCTGCACTAATGTCGCCTCTTTGGAAAGTTGCACAAGTGAACCATGTTCTTACAGTTGTATTTTTAGAAAAGAATGTGGGTGGTGTAGGATTCACTGGAGTAGAATTTTAATCAGATCTAGTGCATTCACTTTTATTAAAAGAAAGAATAGTAATTCCTTTTTAGCATGCTGGCCATGCTTTAATCTGACAGAGGGCCCCTTTTAATCTGTTCTCCCAGTCCCATCATTTGTCTTTCAGAATTAGTCATGTCACTTTTCTACCTTCAGATGTTTGAGAATTCCTTTTTTTTTTTATACTTAAAAACTAAAATATCCTTATTATGCCATCAAGGTCATTTCTAATCTGTCACTAATAACGTTTTTCCAGCCTAATTCATCACCCCATTCTTCCTCCTCTGCACCTCAAGCACCCATCCCTGCACACTGGCCTGGATTATGCCTCATTGCCCATGCAGTTAATTTTGCACCTTGTATGCTTCCTTGGAGCACCTTTGTCTACCGGGAATATCCTTCTCCCCATTTCTGCCACTCTTTCCTCCGTGATCTCTGGCGGGTAAAACACTAGGCCAGTGGTTCTCAACCTTCCTAATGACGCGACCCTTTCATACAGTTCCTCATGTTGTGGTGACCCCCAACCATAAAATTATTTTCGTTGCTACTTCATAACTGTAATGTTGCTACTGTTATGAATCGTAATGTAAATATCTGATATGCAGGATGTATTTTCATTGTTACAAATTGAACATAATTAAAGCATAGTGATTAATCACAAAAACAATATGTAATTATATATGTGTTTTCCGATGGTCTTAGGCGACCCCTGTGAAAGGGTC
>NW_005371324.1:9983900-9992774 GCF_000412655.1 Myotis brandtii
ATTGGTTATGATGTGCCCAATCTCCCATTTTCTCTTGTATTCGAATCAGATTTTACTTCTGTGTTGCTGAATCCCATTGTCTGTTCCCAATCCTTATCTTATTTGGCCTGTTGTCAGGATTTCACACAATTTACCACTCTTTATTGCAGCCCTTTTTCTCTCATACCAGGGCAAGTCCCTCACAAAATACCCATCTTTTTTTTCTCTCTTTTTTCAGTTTATTTTGCTGACTCTTCTTCTTTCAAACTTCTAACTGTTGGAGCGCTTTTTTTCTCTATATATCTACTACCTAGGTGATCTCATCATGTCTCATGGCTTTAAATACCATATATGTTGATAAATCCTAAATCTCTAGTCTAGTAAATTACAATCTTATTCTTCCAGTTGCTGAGGCCAAAAATCCTGGAGGAGTCTTTGACTACTCTCTTTCTCACACTGCTAGATCCAGTCCTTCAGCAATTTTGTAGTCTCTCCCTATCTAAAATTCTACCACTTTTCACCATCCTCAAGACCACCAACCTAGTTCAAGCCACCATCGTTTCTCATCTAGATTATTGTTATTTTATTTTTATTAAATTTATTGGGGTGACATTGGTTTATAGGATCATATAGGTTTCAGGTGTGGATTTCTATGTTTCAAGATCTGTATATTGCACTGTGTGCCCATCACCCAAAGAGAACGAGATGGCAGTATCCAGAGCAAATTTCCTTTCTGGTCTCAGTTCTGCCACACCGTGCAGGGTAGTTAGGTAAGGCTCAGCCTCTCTTGGCTGCAGGTTCCTCATCTCTGAAAAGCAGGGATTGAACTTGTTATCTTTCATGTGCTTTCTAGTTTTAGAAATGCTTTTGAAAAAGGATAAATCAGACTTTGATTATTCTGTAATAGTGTTCTCTAGATTATTGTCCTGAAAAGCAGTGATTCTATAAAAATAGTTTGAGAGAAAAGAATTTCTTAATCAAGTAAATGCTTTAATGTACTATTACCTTCTTTAAAATTACCAGTGCCCATTCATATTTTAAAGACACTGAATAATTTGGTGAGAGACAGCATAGTTTAACAGTTAAGAACATACACACAAGCTCTACTGCCTGGTTTTAAATCCCAGGCCTCACTAGGTTATAGCATGTGACTGTGGGCACATTACTTAACATCTTTTTATCTGTTTTATCATCTTTAAATTGGGAACAATAACAATACCTACCTCAAAGGAATGTTGTGAAAAATAAGTTAATATCCTTAAAGTATTTAAAACTATTCCTAGAACATAGTGATTGCTATTTTAACTTCCTAATTGGTCTTCTTACTTCTAGTTTGTTCCCTATAGTCCATTCTCTCCACAATAGCCATGATGATCCTGTTAAAAGTTAGATTTTGCTCATAATATTCTCATGGTTTCTTATTCACTTGGAAGTGAAGCTAATATTTTTACTGTAGTCTACAAAAATCTTACATGGTATGGCTTCTCATCTCCCCAATTTCATTTCTATTGTTTTTCCTTTATTTATGTCTATATTTATTTTCTCACTATTCTGTAAAAATGCTAGAAGCACTTCTACCTTGGGTCTTTGCATATGACATATCCTCTACCTGGAATGTGTCTCGCCAGATATCCACATGGCTAGCTCACTCTTTTCCTTCAGTTTTTTTACTCAAAATTATCATGTCTAATTATCATTCCCATCACTAATCTATCACTTCATATCTGTCCTCTCTCCTTC
Source organism: Myotis brandtii (assembly GCF_000412655.1). NCBI lineage: Eukaryota > Metazoa > Chordata > Mammalia > Chiroptera > Vespertilionidae > Myotis > Myotis brandtii. The sequence goes on from NW_005371324.1 coordinate 9,985,620, forward strand.
ATCATCAGCTTCTCATCAAATCTTTTTACTAATGCATTATATATTTTACTTATTTGTTTCATTGATCATACCCCAACTAAAATGATGTTTTATTCACTACAAGTGATAGAAACAATAATCTGGTTCCAGAGTATCCTTTATAATAAAAGATAAACATGCAAATTAACCGTCCCTCTGCTACAATCAAGCCACACCCACAAGCACGCCCACCAGCCAATCAGGAGCAAGTATGCAAATTAACCCAACTAAGATGGCGGCAGCCACAGAGCTGGAGCAAGCAGGAGGCTTGGGTTGCCCCCAGCGATGGAGGAAGCCAAGCTTCCCGAAACTATTCCTAGAACATAGTGATTGCTATTTATTATGAAAAGAAATCTATTAAACTTTATTGAAACCAATATTTATTAATACTATATTGCTTCTCCCAAAACTCTGTTCACAATTAATATTTGTAGCACTAAGTGTTTTATGGGGAACACTCTAAGAAACACAGAAATATCTTGAAAATAATTATTCTAACTTCTTTTAAGATCTCATTTGTGATTTATGTAATAATATTTCTGTCAACTCCAAATGAAATGACAATAACAAAGTTAAATTCTTGTATTTTCTTTATTATCACATATATTGTTGATAGCCAACTATAAAATTCTATGAAAGATTCTTCTGAAATATGAATACTTTCTAAAATTTAATCTTTTCTGTTAGGTATGGTCCAGTCATTCTTTAAATCCACAACAGGAACATGGTGCAACTTCCTTTCCCTTTGGTGACTGGTCTTTGCTCTCCTTTTATTTTTTTATATCATGTCCAGTTGACAACAAAATTTTCTATACCAGTAAGTCTCTGAGTATGTGTTTGTTTGTTTTCAATCCTCACACGAGGACATTTTTTCCATTAATTTCTAGAGAAAGTGAAAGGGAGGGAGGAGGTGGAAGGGGGGAGGAGAGAGAAAGAGAGAGAGAGAGAGAAAGACAGAGAGACAAACAGACAGACTTTGACATGAGAGAGACATATTGATTGCCCCCGTGAGGCTGGGGAACCTGCAACCCAGGTACCTACCCCTGACCAGGAATCAAACCCGCAACCCTTCCATCCTTGGGACGATGCTCTAATCACTGAGAAAACCGGCCAGGGCTCTGAGTGTTTTTTAAAAATTATTTTAATTGAATTATTATTATGTAAATACTTATACATGTAGACAACATAAATTATAAGTTTTTATTTTAAATTATCAATCATGAGGGGTAAAATTTTAATGGACTGAGTCTCCTATTGAGATGGATGCTTCAGAGGATCTTCTGAGCCCTACTTCATAACAATGCAAGAGAGTAATATGGGTGAGAGGAATGCCTTTCCTTTGTCAGGCTAATGCAGGCAAAGGGCTCTTTGTGAAAGGGGATGTGTGAAACAGAATCTAGAACACAGGTACCCACCCAAACAGTTTTAGGAGTATGGATGTAAGAAGGTGGAGGATCTGGAAATTGACTCTTTTAAAATTATTTCCAACTATATACTTCTTAAAAGTCTTTGCAGATCTCTCACAGCCATGTGAAGACCACTGTTGTATATCACTACAGTTAACCAGTTACATTCCTTACAGTGTCACTGCATATCTGTACAAGCAATAAGGGAAACCTCTTATACAAGCAATAAGTAAAACCAAAACTTATTATATCCTTAGTTATAGGAGTTCTGTTCAGCTCGTCTTCAGGTGGTTCTCCAGGTAGATTGCTCGATAATTTAGTTGTCATTTTGATGTGATCCTGGAAGGAGGTGAGCATCTCACCATCTTGACTGGAATCCTCCACAATCAAAAACTATAACTTTTAACAAGTCAGAATACTTATTTAAAAAATAAAATGCCAACACAGTGATATTACCAAAATAAATACTACTGTACTTAACATGTACCACTTTGCATTTATAATTATCTTCCACATGCGTTATCTCATTTACATCTTCCCATCGTCCTATGAAGTAGATGTTGCCTCCATTCCACCTGTTTTCACGGTGAGGAAATTGAGGCTCTGAGAAGTGACTTGTTTACAGAAGGTGGAATTAAGATCTTTTCATTCCTAGTGTATTTTTTTTCAACACCATTTTTTTCTTTTTTTAATTGATTTCGGAAAGGAAGGGAGTGGGAGAGAGTGATGGAAACATCAATGATGAGAGAGAACCATTAACTGGCTGCCTCCTGCCTGCCCCACACTGGGGATCAAGCCCACAACCCGGGCATGTGTCCTGACCGGTAATCGAACTGTGACCTCCTGGTTTATAGGTCGACACTCAACCACTGAGCAACCTGGCTGGACTATAACACCATTTCAGAGAGTATTCTTGATTCAGAGAGTATTCTTGAGTCTTTACTGTCCATGAGGCAAAACTTTGGATTGTAAGAAGGGGGGGAGGAGAGAGAAAGAGAGAGAGAGAGAAAGAGAGAGAGACAGACAGACAGACATTGACATGAGAGAGACATATTGATTGCCCCCATGAGGCTGGGGAACCTGCAACCCAGGTACCTACCCCTAACCAGGAATCAAACCCACAACCCTTCCGTCCTTGGGCCGATGCTCTAATCACTGAGAAAACCGGCCAGGGCTCTGAGTGTTTTTTAAAAATTATTTTAATTGAATTATTATTATGTAAATACTTATACATGTAGACAACATAAATTATAAGTTTTTATTTTAAATTATCAATCATGAGGGGTAAAATTTTAATGGACTGAGTCTCCTATTGAGATGGATGCTTCAGAGGATCTTCTGAGCCCTACTTCATAACAATGCAAGAGAGTAATATGGGTGAGAGGAATGCCTTTCCTTTGTCAGGCTAATGCAGGCAAAGGGCTCTTTGTGAAAGGGGATGTGTGAAACAGAATCTAGAACACAGGTACCCACCCAAACAGTTTTAGGAGTATGGATGTAAGAAGGTGGAGGATCTGGAAATTGACTCCTTTAAAATTATTTCCAACTATATACTTCTTAAAAGTCTTTGCAGATCTCTCACAGCCATGTGAAGACCACTGTTGTATATCACTACAGTTAACCAATTACATTCCTTACAGTGTCACTGCATATCTGTACAAGCAATAAGGGAAACCTCTTATACAAGCAATAAGTAAAACCAAAACTTATTATATCCTTAGTTATAGGAGTTCTGTTCAGCTCGTCTTCAGGTGGTTCTCCAGGTAGATTGCTCGATAATTTAGTTGTCATTTTGATGTGATCCTGGAAGGAGGTGAGCATCTCACCATCTTGACTGGAATCCTCCACAATCAAAAACTATAACTTTTAACAAGTCAGAATACTTATTTAAAAAATAAAATGCCAACACAGTGATATTACCAAAATAAATACTACTGTACTCAACATGTACAACTTTGCATTTACAATTATCTTCCACATGCGTTATCTCATTTACATCTTCCCATCATCCTATGAAGTAGATGTTGCCTCCATTCCACCTGTTTTCACAGTGAGTAAATTGAGGCTCTGAGAAGTGACTTGTTTACAGAAGGTGGAATTAAGATCTTTTCATTCCTAGTGTATTTTTTTTCAACACCATTTTTTTTCTTTTTTTAATTGATTTCGGAAAGGAAGGGAGTGGGAGAGAGTGATGGAAACATCAATGATGAGAGAGAACCATTAACTGGCTGCCTCCTGCCTGCCCCACACTGGGGATCAAGCCCACAACCCGGGCATGTGTCCTGACTGGTAATCGAACTGTGACCTCCTGGTTTATAGGTTGACACTCAACCACTGAGCAACCTTGCTGGGCTATAACACCATTTCAGAGAGTATTCTTGATTCAGAGAGTATTCTTGAGTCTTTACTGTCCATGAGGCAAAACTTTGGATTGTAGTCTGAATCTTTCTGTTAACCCTGCTGCCATTGTCATATTCGTTGGGTAATCTATTTTGTGTTAAGCACTACCTCTATGCTCTTAGGTACTCTCAGGCCTTGCAGATAATCTGTCAAATAATCCATGGATTCTGTCATCAAGGAGTTCACTCACAGTAGAGAAAAGAGTTATGCATATTAAAAAGGTAACTATTGGACATCACTGGAGAATCAAAATAGTACCAATACTCTTTCTCAGGAGAATAGTAAGCAGTACTTGGACGTAGTCCAACAGTCTTATCACAGCAATAAGCTCCCATTATTTGGCATGAGGCCCATGCTTTCTGGGCCTAGTAATCAAGGGACTCTAATGAGTAAGAGAATTCTTAAAGAAAATTCATAATATACAGTGGCAACATAGAGAGGAATCATGTATTGTAAAATTTACCTTTGAAAATTCCTTACATGGTTTTCAATATATAACCCAGAGCAGTGACTGATATATGTAAAGTGTTCAAGTGTATATTAATTGCCTGTATGCAGTATGAGATACATATATAAAAATTTTTACAATGATTTTAATTATATGATTGAATTTGTATAGGACTCAACTCCCTATCCTTTGGCCATGTGATATCCACCATGTATAGTAGATAGTTTTATGGTATGGAATTAGTGAGAGCTTGTGTTTTGGAGTATTTTGTTTGCTTGCTTTTTTTAGACAGAAACTTGAGCATTTTCATATGATAAGTGTAAAGACTCAGTGAGTAAAGAGAAGTGGAAAATACAAAGCAGGAGGCAGAAAAAAATGGCATCCAGGGGACCTTAGGAATTTTCTGACAGAAAACAATTATATTAACTGGATTCAACCTTTGGATCCTTTACTTAACCTCTCTGTGCTTTAGTTTCACCATCTCTAAAATGGGGATAATACTTTGACCTACCACATGGGGTCGTTTTAAGGATTAAATTAGTAAATACAGCAAAGAGACCCTGACACATACTAAACATGAAATAAATGTTCGCTGTTATTTGTTTTGTTTACATTGCACTTTTTCTTATATATTTGATCAGTGGTTCTTTATATATTTTAAATTATACTTTCTTATTTGTATAGTTAAGCTTGCCTATACTTTTGTCCACTTGATTAATAAATAGATCTACTTACAGTAGTAATGTATTGTCCTATTATAGTCTAACTAGATGTTGTTGGTTCTGTAAAACATCTTAAAAGTCTTTCTAAGATGTTATATTAAATGACATCTTTTTCTAGCCACACAGTTAATCAACTCAATATTCTGTGATACATAAGATGTACATATCTATTATATATATGATATCTGTTATACACCAAAAAAATGTAAATATGTGTAGGATTTGAGAATTACATGAAAACTTATAAAATATATAATTTCTGCTTTCTGGAACCTATATTTATTTAAATGACTATTATTTCGAAGTAGTCTTTTGAGCATGGAAGTAAATAAAAATGGTCCTCTAAACAATAGTATAGCAATATAGGCAGGAATGAAGGGGACAGGCTTCAGTCTTACCGTGGAAGTAACTATGATGATCAGGACCTGAGGTAATAATAAGTGGAATTGAGGTGGCTGTCTAGAACCAGAGCTGAAGTAATATATTTAAGGTGTATTTCAATGGAAGAATTGATAGAACTTCATGTTTAATTGATCATAGGGATTAATATACTGTCAAATGTAAATGAGTTTTTATTCATTGTTTTTGATATATGGATGTGATTAATTTTTTATTCCCTTGATTTTTACATTATTCTTAAACTACAGCCAAATTTGTGAGATATAATAGTCTAGCACTAAATTTATTAAATTTTAAACCATCTCATGATATTTTGTTTAAACCTTAATGAAAATCAGCAGGGCATAAGTGAGATCAAGTCAGACCCAACTCAGTGTTTTGGTGCTTGATCAATGGCTGGCACTAAAGATTTCTTTGCATAGCGATTGAATTATCACCACTGTTAGCAGATGGTGCAATGAAATGCGCACTGTAATGTTGAGCCCATAAAATTAAAATGTGTTTTGTAGCACAGTGGAAAATTTTGAAAGGCCTATAGTTCCCTTTAAAATTGAGACTTTTTAATACTATAAATTTACATCTTTCTCATAGTATTGTCTTCATAATGTTGTCTTTCACTGGTGTATGTTGAAGGCATTCTCAAAAGGGAATCTCAAATACTGTGTAATATGTAAGTTTAAAATGTTCACAATAATATTACTACATTTTTATCACATCTGGATCTTGTGCCATATACACAGAAGGTATTTTTAAATATTTTGTGATTCAATTTTGTTTTGCAGTGATCGATATGTTGGTAAAATTTATTCCAAATCCTCTTCCTTTCTGGATTATGTTAGAAAGTCTCTAAAGAAGCTTGGATTAGATGAGTCCAAGGTCAGTATATGATTACCCATTGTTTTCATAAAAACCGGAGAATTTCTATGGGGTAATGAATTGAGATAATACAAAATCATTTGCCTTCTATTTTTCTCTTATTTAGTGAAAACGTTCTAAATTATATTGGAACCAAACCTCCATTACCTTTATTTCAGTTTACCTTTCCTGTCACTGTGGATAGTTTGCAATCCTACACCTTCAGAGATTCCCCTTTTAGGTTTATTCAAGGAAAAACATGCCAATTCTCAAATCAAAATGGGAATTGTAAGTAAAGCAAGAGACAATGGCTTTAATTTTGAACTGCTTATATTTAAGGATTATATAGCTAATTACAACTAAAAATCTTAAATTCAAAAAGCCTTTAGTCTAAGCTAATAATTGAGAACATATTGTTGAAGACAAAGAGTTAAGCCAATTGACTACTAGTAATAAATATTCTAACACAGAAAAAAAATTCTCAATGTGATTTAAATGATTTATCTAAAATATTAAGTTTATATTTAAACTTATATTAAGTTTAGCTTAGGATCGCTCTGGTATTTTGATTGATTATAAGTTGAAATAAAGAATAAAATATGGTTAGAGGAATGAACTATGTTTCTTGAAAGATAAAATTTATACAGATATGGTTATTTCAAAGCTAAAGGTTATTTTTAGTTATTATAACAACTAGAGGCCCGGTGCACAAAAATTTGTGCACTCGGGGGGGTCCCTCAGATCGGCCTGTGTCCTCTCGCGTCTGGAACCCCTTGGATGTCCACCTGCTGGCTTAGGCCTGCTCCCCAGGGGATCATCTGCCCCCAGTGTGTGTCATAGTGACCAGTCATTCCCACTCATTCTGCTGTTAGGGTCAATTTGCATATTACCCTTTTACCCTTTTGGA
>NW_005371324.1:9994854-10017022 GCF_000412655.1 Myotis brandtii
GTCACTGGAGCAAGCAAGCCTCCCTGTTCGCTTCAGTGCATGGCTGCCGGCCGCCATCTTGGCTGGCAGTTAATTTGCATATCACCCTGATTAGCCAATGGGAAGGGTAGTGGTCATACACTAATTACCATGTTTCTCTTTTATTAGATAGGATTATCCATTTACTCTCCAGTTGCTTTATTACTTAAAGCAAGCAGACTGGTACAAAACAGTTTCCTCCCCCTATAAAATTACTATTTAAAAAAGCATTTCTCACTCATAGGATTTAAGAAAGATTAAATGAGGTAATATACATAAAAGACTGAGTGAACACAATGTTTGTTCATAGTAAATGCTAACTAAAGAGTACTAGTTTTTATTCTGATCTTTGTATATTTACTACTTATCATGGCACCATTAATATGACTCCTATAAGTATTTTTATTAAGTCACCAAAATGAAGATCCTTCTAGTCTTGAATAAATTAACAAGAATAGACATTTTTACTATAGTTAATTTATTTCTAGGTTTTGTAAAATATATTTTTAATCAGATTGATCTTCCTTCCAATTAGTATAAATTAGTGCATATCTTTTTTGCTGTCTCAATTTCATGTCTTGCATTGAATATCAAGATCACAAACCTACACATTATTTTCACAAATAAAGAGCTAAGTTTTTATTTAAACTAAAAATATATTATCCTTTGCCAAAAACCAAACAGTAAAAATCCAGAAAGAATGTTACTTATCCTTTCAGATGGCTTTCTCTTCCCAGATTTATCTTTAAAAATAATCCTGGTAAATGTTCCTTAATATGTTTATTTTGTTACTGATAAGAATATTAATAATAGTTCATGTTTACTAAGTACTTACTATGTGATAGTTATGCTAAGGACATTTCAACTTTAACTCATTTATTCTTCACAAAACACTTAGGATCGATACTATTATATTTCCCAATGCAATGATCTAGAAAGAAAGGCTCAGAAAAAGGCAAATAGGTTTCCCAGGGGCAAAGAGCTGGCAAGTGGTAGCGCTGGAACTTAAACACAGATTCAACATCGAAACTTCGACATTAACCACCACACTACTGAGAAGTGAAATTGGAAACAAAAGTGAGAGAGACTAATGTAGATGAGTGTCACCATGTAAAATTAGTCTTAAATGATTAACTTTATTAGTTAATAAAGACAAAAATAGTGCCTCACTAATTTTCTCATTATACTATTGAAACTCATTGAAAACAAATATGTTGAATAAAATTGGTTAGAAAAAGAAAAGCAACAGGAAAGTATAGAACAATATAAGGTGTTTAAAAGGATGTGCTGATGAGAGGAAGTAAATAGCTGAGTTTATGTAATTTGGGCTCTGGTATTTGGGGGGTTTTGGGGTTTTTTTGGCCTGTTTTCATTTTAAGCAACAGGAATTAAGAGACTTGTGTTCATCAGGCCAGAGTGGATGGGAATAGAATAAGTAATTAAAACTAGACTTATATTTCCAATCCAATACAAAATCCTATTTTTCCCCACATTATGAAATATCAGTGTTAAAATGAAAGTTTTAACCACAGCACAATAAAGAAGACACTTGTATATATGTATAGTTTTATTTTTTAAATAAAATTAATTTTCTAAAAAAAATTAATTTTCACCTGGGATTCTGACTACTAAAAAGTATCAAAACCACTTAACTTTAAAATAGTAATTATGCCAAAATATTTAAAAGATCTTTGACTAAATTTATAATCATTTGTTAACAAACTGTGTAATTGAAAGTGTGGTGATTCATTGATGTGTTTCTGAACTTTTAAAGTACAGTACATTTCTTCATATTTAAAATTATGTAAGCAAATGAAGTTCCTAGAAAACCTCCTAACATGATCTGAATACATTTTTAGTCTCAAGAAATCATGTTAAAAGTGGAAGTACACAGAGAACTTTCACAGACAAATCATCATTCCAGAGACCAGAGCTGCCTGTGCTGGGTACAAAAGTGGCTCTCAACAGCTTAAAAGATTAAGTTCTGTAGTCAGTTGTGAAAGACAGCTTTGGACATTTTCTCTTAGAACAGGATTTCTGAATCTCAGGAGTACTGACATTTGGATAATCCCTTGTTGTGGGGGGTGCCCTGTGCATTGTAGGATGTTTACCCACTAGATGTCAGCAGTAGCATCCTAGTGCTAATAATCCAAATAATAATAATAATAATAACAATTAGTTTTTTAAAAAAGCCTCCAGACATTGCCAAAAATGCCCCTAAGGGGCAAAATCAGCTCGGTTGAGATCCATGTTTGAGCATTTGTCATCTGGGTAATTCCATTTGCAGTCATCTAACAGCTCCATTATAAACTCCATGTTTAAAAAAAAAAAATGCCATGTTACACCAAGAAGCTTGGAGAGGCGAAGGGGGGAAGAAGCAGTGATTGATTTTGAAGACTTTTTATTCAAAATTATACCCTCCTGGATCTTTATTTATAGCCCTAACTACCTAAGGATGATATTATTTCAGCCCCACATAATATATAAGCCTATTTAAGAAAAGAGTTTAGATTTACACTAAAGGTAAGCCCAACTCTATACTACTAAAAACAAATTGTGGCAGAAAACCAACTCTTTATATCAGCAGGTATACTGTTTATTAGGTGGATTTCTTAAAATGAAATGTTACAGTAAAATTCTTGTAAAGTTCAGTTATCATTTTAAAACATTTTAATAGAACTTTAAAAATGTTTAAAATAACAAGATCCTAGTGACAGACTTTATCTAGACCTAAAAAAAAAAAAAAATAGTCACTCTCTATCTTCTGTCCCAAACTTTATCTCATCAAATTTCAGAAAACCTCCAAAATCATCTTTAAGGATTTATGTTTTCCTCATGATCCATAGCACTTTATCTTCTTTTGTATTACTTTTCTGTCTTTCTGTCTCCTTCCCCATGTGCAAGTGCGCGCGCGCACACACACACGTAGGATTTTAAAAGCATCAAAAAATGAACTATAGTATTGTCCATAAGAAGAGGGGAATAAAAGGTGCTTATGTTCTAGAGCTTGTGTGTGTGTGTGTGTGTGTGTGTGAAAGAGAGAGAGAGAGAGAGAGAGACACATGTAACAAATACTCAAATAAATGAAGAAGTAATTTCAAGTATTGAATTGATGGAAGGGGGTTATGCTGTTGAATGGACAAAGTTGAAACCCACCAAGCTAGAACTTTAGTTGAAGTAGATAGAGGATAATTAAAAAAAAAATCTTCAGAAATTTTTCCAAAGCAGGTCAGCAAAAGTAAAACTTTTAATTATTCATCAACAAACATTTATTTTGAAGAATCATATGCCAAGAAGAATGAAAACTGGAACTACAAAGATAATTATTAAGACCTAACCCCTGAAAAAAGAAAATGAATAATTGTAGCATGAACTGGAAATAAAGTACAGTGGAGGCATAGGAGAAAGGAGTGACTTACTCTACCTGTGAAGATTTTACAAACAACTTTGGTGCCTTAGCTTGGTCTTGAAGGATGCATAGGAGTTGGCTTAGCAAACAAGGTGGGACGGTTGGGAGTAAGAAATTCATTTCAGGTGTGGGGGGAGGGGAAGGACTTCTGCAAAACCACAGAGATGTGAAAAACATGCTTCTGGACTCTGTTGCTGGAGCATAAAGCACGTAAGGGAGACAGTGGTGAGAGATAAGGTTAAAGATAGGGCACATGTGGAGGCCAACTAAACTGATCTTTGGAAGTTAAATCAGAGGTTGATCAGGACTAATCATAGTAGTTTAAATACAGGTGGGAGGGCAGGAATTGTTCCACAGTTGACCAACCACAGATGTAAGGAGCTCATAAACTTTTTCTTGTGGTAATGTATTGTGTAATGATCTAGATCGAATGAAACCCTCTAACCCTAAGGAAACAGTGGATTCCTGATACAGATTAACTTTATGGAAAACCTGTCATCTTTGCTAATATGAGAAAAACATGTGCATTATTCCTATAAATAAGTTCCTGATGCTTTTTGCAACCACCAAGGTAATAATTGACTCACAGGAAAACCATTCATGGATGTTACAACCATTGGGTAAAAGATTTGGGAGGAATAGGATATTTACAGTCTCAAAGTACCTCCCACAGATGATTTATTAATTACAAAAGTGAATAAGCCTGGTCAACATGCTATACCAAGTGATCAAAGTTAGCATCACCATTAATGGAACAAAATGACATCATCTGACTCTGTCTTTTACAGCATGTACTTAAAAGCATCAATCCCAGATGTGGCATTGCATTTGGTTGTCATGTCTCCGGTCGCATTTAATCTGGAACAGTTCCTCAACTCTTTTTTTGTCTTTCATGACATTGACATGTTCCCTCCCAATGCATCTCTATATCATATATTTAAGCCCCATCTCTATATCAATTCAAATCACTACCTACAGTAGTTCATCCCTGTAGGGATGCATTATCAGAACTATGATTAAATAATTTGCTTTTATCAAGATTTTAAGAAGAAAGGCAGTTATTTGGTTGCAAGGAATAAAGATTTACTCAGCTTTGTTTCAATAATTGATGGGAGGTTATTCCAGGAATATGTATACTTACAAAAAAACAAAAACAAAATAACTAGTCTCTCATCTTCATAATAACCCAGAAAGATACAGCCTCGCCTCATTAGGATGTAGTTTGTTAGTGGGAGCAGGATTCAAAACATGGTGACTGAGTTACTGTTACTTTTTTTTTTTTTAGCAATAATTCATGTTTTCTAATCCTTCACCATTATAGTGATTCACTCCTGAACTACCAACTATTTCACTCTTTGTCCTAGATCATTTTTCTCTACAGATTTTTGCTTAACAATGGGTTGTTTATTCATGATTATGCTTCTCACCTTCAACAAACTTTGTACATGACTTTTAGTCTCCTTACCCTGCCTCATGTTGACCAGGCTTATTCACTTTTGTAATTAATAAATCATCTGTGGGAGGTACTTTGAGACAGAAAAAGAAGGTGTAGTTGACTAATTTGGTCTCTTTCATAACTGTTTGCATAGACTTTTTATTCCCCGCCATTTCATCAGCTGGGCCACCAGAGGACTATGCAATTTTTGGTCTGCACAAAGGCATCTAGCTAAGAGCAAAGTAGAGCTAAAATTACCGCCCATCTTCCTTTTATGATAGGTGTGTTGGCATCTACCCCAAGCAAGGTGATGGAGTATTTTTTTTTAATTTTTCACAAAGACACATATCAACTAGCAGCAGCAGCCCTGTCATAAGTCACAAGTACCCTAAATCCAGTAAGGTGAGAAGTAGGAGAGAGGAAATGTGTGCCTGCGGGAGACCTCTTCATAAGCTGCAGCTCCATGACCCTTTCCCTCAAGCAGGGATTGGTCAGGAAGACGTTAAAATGAGGCTTACTGTTAGTTAATTCTGAGTATTAACTTATTTGGTATGAGGCTATTTTTGGATATTCTATAAGACAATATTAAGAAGCTTTTTATGTTATCTGGATTCTGTTATACAACAATCTACATAAATTATGTTTAATTTTTCATAATAGGATGATCTCCAAAGAACATTAATTTTCTTTTTTGCCTTAGCTATCAGGAGACCCAAAGATCAGTTTATCTTTGATTTCAGCAACTATCCTTAGCTAGGTTATTTTGGTATTATTGTTATTTCTCTTGAATTATATGCCCTTAAAAATTTATCCCTTCTTTACTGGCCCTACTATTGATATGTTTTTGTTTTTCATATTATAAACCACCTCAAATCGTTCTTGAAAATAAGCATATCATTAATAATGTTTCTTTTAACTATGATTATGTAGATATGGAGCAATTAAATTTGGGGGAAAACAAGTATTAACAATTAAACTTCTTTGAAATTGTGATCAAAAAGAATATGTCAAAGCTATATGCAAAGATGAAGTCTAAGGACATTTTAATGCCAAATTCACAGAAGATAAAAGGATGTTTTCATTAAGCAATAGAACAGTCTTATGTAATATAAGTCTAATTCTACATAATAGCCATATTATCTATAAAAATCATCTTTTTAAATATATTTTTATTGATTTCAGAGAGGGAGAGACATAGAAACATCAATGATGAGAGAAAATCATTGATCGGCTGCCTCCTGCACGCCCCACAATGGGGATCAAGCCCACAACCCGGGCATGTGCCCTGACTGGGAATCAAACCTTGACCTTTTGGTTCATAGGTTGATGCTCAACCACTGAGCCGTGCCCAGCTGGGCTAAAAATCATCTTTATTCTCCCAGCTAAGCACAGAGAAGCATTAGGTATAGAAATGTCTCCCTGACAACCAATAGCTCTAGGGAGTAGTAGAAGATATAATCACTGAAATAATAGGAAAACCCATTATACCTTTTATTTTTTATTTAAGGAAGAAAAATAAGAGTTGCTTAATTATTTTATTAATGCTGTTAATATAGGAAAAAACATTAATTTTGAAATTGCATTATTTTAGTTTATTAGAATCGTTATTTTACAAAAACTGCAAATATTTAATTCAAATGAAAATGTATGTAATATATGCTGTATCAATAATCAATTTTAGAATAGATTTTAGCTGAATTTTATATGTAGATTGTGCTATTCAAATTTTATTTTTATCAGCTAGTAATTCAACAGGTATACATTAGAAAATATGGAGAGTACTTTATGCATTACATTTTCCTTTCTTTATAAGAAAACCTGCATGTTATTGTCCATAATTTCAAGCTTAGAGAGATTAGTTGTACACATAATTACATCATTTCTAAAATAAGAGTAACCACCCTGGCTGAGTAGCTCAGTTGGTCAGAGTGTCATCCCTATTCAACAAGGTTGTGGGTTCAGTCACTGCCAGGGTACATATAAGAATCAATCGATATTTCTCTCTCTCTCTCTCTCTCTCTCTCTCTCTCTCTCTCTCTCATCTACCTCTCTGTCTCTATCCCACTCCTTCCCTCCCTCCCTTACTCTCTCTCTAAAAATCAATAAATAAATTTAAAAAGTAAAAATAAGCATCACCTCTGTGTGTGTGCTCCAGAACATTCTCATTGACACTAACTTTTTGAGTGATCACATGGATAACTTCCTCTGTCTACCAACCTAAGATTATCAAGCCCACTTCAGCCTCTTTGCCACTCCCTAGACTGGACAGCTAATAGACCTTAAACCCACATTCACCTACCTTAGTTCTTGAGCTAATTATAACCTTCCCAAGGGTATATCAGCATCTTCAATCCCTCCATCTAATGTTGACAAGTAGGTCACTTGCTAACTCATCTTCTGATCACATAGGAAATGGGGGGTTCTTTGAATAACTGTATATCTCATCTATTCACCCATTTCATGTTAAATTGAAATGTGGTCCACCTTTGCTTATCTGGACCCCCTTATGTAAAGCTATAAAAAGACAATTTTAATAAATACACAGAGAAAAGACAAGTCTCCCATGGAAAATAATTCCTTAAGTATGGGCTGCACATAGTGACTTTTTTCCAAAGCATACAGTATAGAAAGGGGAGTAAAGAGGAACTTTACAGTGAAGAAATGTGACAAACATTATCTCAGCCAGGTAATCAAGGTCAACATCAACAGTGATGGGTCATATTGATAGTATGTGCCTTTGATATAATGTAGGAACATTGAACTTCTTTGGTCTTTCTCTCAAAAACCCATAGCCCTAGTCTAATTATGAGCAAAACATCTGACAAATCACAGTAAAGGAACATTCTGCAAAATGCCTGACAAGTACTCCTCAAAACTGCCCAGGTCATCAAAATCAAGACAAGTCTGAAAAATTCTCACATTCAGTAGGACTAAATGCAATGTGGTGTCCTGGATGGGGTCCCGGAACAGAAAAAGGACATTAAATAAAAATTAAGGAAATCTGAATAAAATATGGATCATAGCTAATAATAATGTATCAATATTGGTTCATTTATTATAACAGATAATCATATTGTAATGTTTAATAGGGGCAAGTAGATATATGAAAACTGTTATCTTCGATATTTCTGTAAATCTAAGTTTAAAAATATAGTTTATTTTACAAAGAACAATATGAGAAAAACTAGTTTTTTTGAGCCTTTGCTTTGTGTCAGACATTGTGCTATAAAGCTTGGTTTATGTTAGCTCACTGAAGACTAAGGATGATCTTATGAAAGGAATAGTTACCCTAGTTTTATAGGTGAGGAAATGGAAACATAGATTAAATGGATTTCCTAAGGCCAAAATCTAGGAAATTTGGGATGGAGGGATTCCATTTCAGACTGTCTAACTCTAGACCCCATGCTGTTTTTTGCCATTTTTATATAACTTGTTAATAGACATCGAGCAAAAGAAGAATGTTTAATAGTTTTCCAGAACTAGTGGTCATCAGACAAATAAGCCTATGAGGAAGAAGAAAGAGGAAATTTGTGCTTACCAGCAGACAAAATAAATGCACATCTAAAACAATTTAGGTCTGAAATAAAAGCAGAAGAATTTAAGGAATCCTGAATCTCATTGAAGAAAAAGAAATGCTTATATCCAGAACTTTGACTCTTGAAACTTATCCAGACAGGATGAAATTGGTCAAGCGTTTGAAATGTGTTGAATAATAACATATACTTTTTAATACATAGGCTATCTTTAAGATATAATAACTGTCCAAAAATTATAAGAACTGTGGAGGGAAAATCTATAACACCTGAACATCGCTACACATTTACTCTATCACCCTAGTTTTTCTTGAAGACTAGATATCTCTCTGAACCCAAACTACACCCCACTGAGTTAGTGCCCTATTACACAGCTTAATTATATTACTCCCTTTTTCTGGAGTCTAGGGGATGGGCAGCAGGGAGCAATGGATTTCATGACCAATACTCCCAGTACCATTCAATGTACAGTTAAGTTTCCACATATGTCTACCTAAGTATGATCTACACCAGTGGTTCCCAAACTTATTTGGCCTACCGCCCCCTTTCCAGAAAAAATATTACTCAGCCCCTGGAAATTAATTTTTTTTAAATTTTAATAGCAGTTACTCATCGCCCCCAAATGCACCTGTGGCCATCACCGCCCCCCTGGATCGCTGCAGTGCCCACCGGGGGGCGGTAGCACCCACTTTGGGAATCACTGATCTACACCAAGCAGTACCTCAATTGTGATACCTTCCTTTATCTCTAGGATGTTGGGCCTACCAAGCTCTCAGTGGCTTTAACACTCAGTAATGTTATCTTTAAAATTAGACCATGGCCTGGCTTGTGTGGCTCTGTTGTTGAGTGTCAACCTATGAACAGGAGGTCATGGTTTGATTCCTAAGTTGTGGGCTCAGTCCCCAGTGGGGGGGTGTGCAGAAGTCAGCTAATCAATGATTCTCTCTCATCATTGATGTTTCTATCTCTCCTATCCCTTCTTCTCTGAAATCAATACAAATATATTTAAAAATAAAAAATAAAATAAAATGAGACCATGAATATATATATATATCAGAAGCCCATTGCACGAAGATTCGCACAATAGGCCTTCCTTCCCCTGGCTGCCAGTACAGGTTTTCCTCCGGCACCCGGGACCCAGGCCTTTGGTCCGGCCACAGTGAGGCTTGGCTTCGCTGTGGCTGCAGCAGCGAGGCTTGGCTTCAGTCTTCAGTCTTCAGTCTTCACTACGGCCGAGCCTTCAGTCTTCGCTCCGCGCCTGCGTAAGCAAATTAACCAAATTAACTGCCATCTTTGTTGGCGATTAATTTGCATATCTCGCTGATTAGCCAGTGGGAGGCATAGCGAAGGTACGGTCAATTACCCTGTTTGTCTATTATTAGATTAGATATATATTACAGATTGATATTAGGATTAAATGAGATAGCATCTTTATTTTTAAATTTTCATACAATCTCTGTGATTTGATCAGTCTGATAGTTGAGCATTTGATTGACAAAGCTGATTAAAGCATGAAATCATACCTCATACATTGAAAATTTTACTTCAAGACATATTAATATCTTTTACTTTTACTCACCAAATGTTTGGTGTAAGAACAAGGCCATTTGTTTTGCTTTGTGAAACAGGTTTGCATATAGTTTCACTATTTGAAATTTTACCTGAAAATTTTGCATCAAACATATCTATAATGTATAATTTATAACATCCAGTTTTGTTTCACATTAAGTGAAGCAACAGACTTCCATTTTTTAGAGAGTAAGGTGAGATTCTCACTTTTTTTTCTTCAGAATCCACAAAAGCAACAAATAGAGAAACAGAAACACAAATTTCTTTGACAAAATCAGACAGCATGCATGTTAAATCTCAAACCGTGGGTTTTGTGAAGTGCAATGAAGGTGAAGAGGGATGCATAAGGATGCCAAGAGAACATGCCTCGGGTTACAGATCAACAACAAAACCAACATAATACAGTTCTCTGGAGTAGCATATCCTGAGTAGCAAAATCAACAATTCTTGGTTTAGGTGGTGCTTCCAGTCTGGCATAAATGAGAAACAGAATATTGGAGAACCCAAGAATCACACTGAAACACCATGTTTGTAGGGAGCAGTGTGCTGGTGAGGCAGGATCAAACAAAGATTGTGTGTTGTCCCATAACTGCTGATCTCAGATGGCCAGAGCAAAGTAAACACTGAAGACTAACTTACACACACAATTTTGGGAGATGAGAATTTTTTCTGGCTTGAAGTGCAGGCCTGGATCCAATCCAATATACTCTAGTGCAGAAACTTGGTTAAGGGGTATGCATTTGAGTCAAAGATGGGCAAAGTTTTAAAAGGATCTTTATTGAAAAGCTACACTAAAAATTGGATGAGGCAAAGCCTCACTTTTTTCACTGTTACACTTTTGTATTTTTTAAATTCAAAAGAAAATTAGTACAATAAGAAAAGGAATAGAGGCTTTGCAAAAATAACAAATTTATTTATACATTTGCAAAGAAATGAGTACAAAGCTTTTCAGATTTTTTACTCTTTTTGTCCATTCTTCATTTGTTTTGACAACAGTTTCCTCTGGTGACTCTCTTTTATCATGCCTTTCACAGAGGCACTCAACTTATAGAAACAACTTTTTGCATTCATATTTCATTGATTACATAATATTTATATTATTTTATTACAATAATATAACTAGTATAACAAGTGTAGAAACAAATACAGTTGACTCAGTAAGCATAAAGCTCAACTGGTGAAAACTAAAACATGTAGGTGATCTAGAAAGTGACCTAGCCACAAAGGTTCACTGGACTATGGGTATCATATGTTTTAGAGAAAGAAAAATCAAAAAGTAATGCTTGTTCATAGATTAATTTAGTTGATTTTAGAGGAAATAAATATGAATTTATGTCATTATTGTGTTTCTATTATTTTGCATTATTTCCTCTAGAATGTGTAGTTTTAGACAGTGTTTTAAATTTTAATTTTATTCAAAAAATGTTTATTGAGCTCCTACTATGTGCCCCTAGCATAAAAACAAGTCAGAGTAAATATTTCATCACTACTGGTTGAAATTAAACAATATTAATAGGATGTTATTTGTAATTTTATTTGTGATATGCTAATTAACCTATATTGATACAGCAGAGTTAAGTAAAAAGAATTTAGATTTATATTGACTTGCTTCATGAATATCCTCAGAGCTCTTCAGACACCTTTACATTTGTTATGTTTATTTTACTTTTGGGTGTGTTTGATAAGAAAAAAATGTTAATTATTGTTAAATGTATTGTTGTTGTTTTATCTTGAAGCTGCCGGAAAAAATGATAATGGACTACTATGAGAAGTATAAGCCTAGAATGAATGAGCTGGAAGCTTTTAATATGGTAAATCTCAGAATTAAACATATTAAATTGGGTTTGTTGCTAGACTTGAATAGGATCCTATTAAATTTTATTATGGGGCCAAACAATCTATGTTGTTTTTCTCTTATAGAAAAACCGTTTGGGATCACTTCCTATTTCAGAACTATATTAGGTGTCAGTAATGTAATAAAGAGAACACATGGTAGATTTCTCTTAAAGTGTATTATAAATGCACAGAAAGAAGTTTCCGAGTTCTTTGAACACATATTGCTCTCAATTCTGTTATTTCACAAGCATTCCTTTTAATGAATTTCATTCTTAGTGCCCATTTAAAAGCTTTCCATCACATATGTATGATGGCTTTTGGATTCTACCTCAAAGTCACTTAAAGGACATTCTTTTCCTATTATTAAAGAAAACTTTTGATCTCTGCAGTATTCATTTTCTGTAGATGTACAATGGGTATTGAAGATTTGGCCATATACAAACTTCTATAGATACATTTTTTTAAACATAATATTAAGTTAGTCGGCTAGTCATTTTTTTTTTCCTTTTATGTAACACCATCTTATCTTATTCTTTCCTTTAGTTGAAAGTTGTTCTGGCTCCTTGTATAGAAACATTGATTCTTCTGGATCGACTTTGCTACCTGAAAGAGCAGGTAAGTTGTGTTATTTTTAAATGCATAATAAATATATTTATTAAATCCAGTAATTTGGATCCACTTATATGTAGGATAAATTTCTTTCACATAAAACTTAAGATTAAAACATAAGATAATCTTTCTCATCATATTTTCAAAGTTTAAATATTCACTCCATCTTTTTAAAACATAAACATGTGCATAGCAGATGTTTTCAGCAATGCTACCATAATAAAGCTTACATTCTTTTAATTGTATGGTAATTACAATACAGTAGGCAGTGAGCACAAGTTATCATATATGCCATATTGTACAGCTAACAGTAATAAAGACCAGACATAAAAGATATCAGATATATGTTACATTTTGTAAGAATTTGCCTTTTATTTCCCTTTTGAATTTTGGGGCAAATGCACTCTGCAGTCAGAAACTTCTATCTGATCAATGAAGACTGCGTCTGTTTTTTTGTGGTGTTTTTTCCAATCTTATTTATCTATGTTGAATAACTAAAAATATTGTCCTTTTGGCTATCTTAGGGAAAATGTTTTTTGCAGATTTTACTCAGCTTTGATCAAAATAAAGTTTTGTGAACTGTTTAAATTAAACCCATTTGTGGACTCAGGCTGTGTTTCCACTATATAAACCCTTTATTTTAACAATTCTGTTTTATCATATGGGGAGCTTTGCTTTCTTCTTTTCAACAGGCTACTTAGGACAAATGGATTTTAATAAACGTTTGCTTTTGTTCTAATTTGTATTTATATGAAGAAAGGCAGTTTTTGAGTATTTAGAAAATGATGTGTTTTCCTAAGCTACTAACTCAAAAAGTACTCAAAGCTTTGAATCAGTCCTACTTTACTCATCATTTCCCTTTTCAAAACAATTTTTATTGACTTAAGTATAATAGGCAATAAAAATGGTATGCACAAAGATTAATAGACTGGTAATGAGATAATAGAAATCATATAAATATTAATTTGTTAATATTTTTAATAATACCTTATAAAATTAATGCATATTTATTTTGGAATTTAAAATGAACAATATAAAAAGAAAATTAAAAGTAACAATAATGCAACCTTTAAGCACTAACAAATTTTTGGTTTGTTTTTTAGTGCTTCTCTCTAATATATACATATACGTATATATATTGGAATATATATGTGCACATTGTTTATACTTTATTTAAAATTGAAATCAAATTATAAATGCTATTTGCATCTAATTTGTTTCATTTATTTAATTTAAAAATGTTCCATCTCATTAAATTTACTACAGAAGCTGAATAATGTTTCATCATATAATAATTTAAGTAATACCCAATTGTTGTTGGCAAGTTTCAGTTTTTCACAATCACAGCAAAGAGTAACCTTGTAGTTCACTCTCTATGTATATCTTTAATTGTTTTCTCAGCGTAAATTCCTGAAAGTAAAATTGTGAATGTTAACTTTATTGAACAAAGAATCGTTTTATTTTATATGGTTTGTTTTTACATAGTTTTTAATATTACATTATATAGCCTAACTGATCTCTCGTTTTTACCTTCAACAAATGGTTTTATTTCTAAATCACTTATCAATTTGCAGGAAGATATTGCATGGTCAGCACTTGTGAAGTTGTTTGATCCTGTGAAATCTCCCAGATGTTATGCTGTTATTGCTCTGAAGCAGCAGCAATGATGTCAATAGAAGCAAGGTATTAGATGTATCTGTTTGTGGAACCTATTCCTAATTTTTCTTTTCTAAACATTTATGTCATGTTATGTAAATATTTTTAAAACATTGACTTCCTTGTATTTGAAATAAACAATAAAATAATAGCTAACAACAGAACACCATAATTCATTTTCTCATTGTCAAAGCATACATTTAATAAAAATAACACATGAAAATATTATAAAAGGATTGATCTACATTCCTGATTTAGCACATCAATAGGACATTGTTTTTTGAGCTTTGTTTTCTTTTTTGTTGTTTTAATCCTCACCCAAGGACATTTTCATTGAAGAGAGAGAGAGAGAGAGAGAGAGAGAGAGAGAGAGAGAAACATTGATGTGAGAGAAAAACATCAATTGGTTGCCTCCCATACTCACCTTGACTAGGGATCAAACCCGCAATCTAGATGTGTGCCCTGGCCTGGGATCAAACCCAAAAGCATTTTGGTGTATGGGATGACGCTCCAACCAAGTTACATGACCTGGCTGAGCCTTGTTTTCTGTTCAATATTTGAGACCTTCGATATTTACTGTATATCACATTTTGCCTTTAATTTATCTTAAAAAAGAGGAAAGGTATAGGTGTAGGTATAGTAAAATTAGTTGTACTGAAGATTATTTGCCTTTTTCTTCACCTTTTGGAAAGACTTTTCATGTTATCAGAAGGTAAAAATCCACATTTAAAGGAAAGAAATGCCCAGAAACCAGGCCAGACATAGAAAGTGCCTGATATAAATTATATATATATATTTGTGTTTTAATCTAAGTTACATGATGGAATATTCTATGCCCTTAAAGGAATATGCATCTTATAGTGAGATATTTATTTTTAAGGATTCTTAAGGTTGTTTATCTTAAAATAAAGGGATGGGTTAGCACTTAATGAAATTACCTTGTGCTCTGTAAAAAGCCACTTAGTAAAGCAAGAGTGAGTGAGAGAAGGCCAGCACTATGCCCAGTGTGGTACATGTTTTTTTTATTATCAGAAAACTGGAGGTTTCTAAACACTCAGAAGAGGTGAACAGCTGGAGAGAGTCTTCCTTGTTGCTTAGCTAGAGACTGTATAAAATTCTCCTAACCAGAGAAATAACTGCTTTCTTAAATATTGAACTCTATCCACAGATGAGAAGAATGTTTTGCTTTGAATTTCAATAACAATGAAACTACACAGAACTTCCCTATGTTTTAAAATATTTTTGCAATTTTTAATTAATGTTTTTTAATTTTATTAATCAGAGGCACATGTATGATTCAGGCATCTAATCAACATGAGATGGCCTATATGATCACACTGAGATAATAACATAGCAAAAAGCAAAGAAATATAATACTTTGGTGGGATTGTAATGTGTGTAGATTTTTATCTCATTAAAACTGCTCTTTGAGAACTCATTTTTAGTTGAGCTAGAGAATGTGGTGCATTGGTGGGAGCATGAGTTCTGACAGTTCCTTTCTGGGTGAGCTAATATCTCAGAACCTCTGTTGTAAAGTGGAGTTTCATATAAAATTTATTTTATGAATGCCTACCATATATCAGAGATTATGGTATGCCCCTGTCCTCAAAGAGACCCCAGTGCCATGAGGAAGAAAGACAATAAAATTACTAATTACAGTAGTTAGAGGTTTAGGGGAGAGTCAGAGAACAGAATTCTCCAGGGATCCTTCAAATTGATTGACTTAGGGCAGTGGTTCTCAACCTTCCTAATGCCACAACCCTTTAATACAGTTCCTCATGTTGTGGTGACCCCAAACCATAAAATTATTTTTGTTGCTACTTCATAACTGTAATTTTGCTACTGTTATGAATCATAATGTAAATATCTGATATGCAGGATGTATTTTCATTGTTACAAATTGAACATAATTAAAGCATAGTGATTAATCACAAAAACAATATGTAATTATATATGTGTTTTCCGATGGTCTTAAGCGACCCCTATGAAAGGGTTGCGACCCACAAGTTGGCGACCCACAGGTTGAGAACCGCTGACTTAGGGGAAGAATGGTGCAGTAATATTAGTGCCATGGTTTAGATTCGTGTGAATTAAAATTGTTTTGTGGACTTGGGTCAGTCACTTTATTCAGTGTACCTCAGTTTTCTCATCTCTAAAAGGCACATAATAATAGAACCTATATTAAAAAGGGTGTTAATGAGGATTAAAAGAATTAAAAATATGTTATTAAACTCCCTTAAAATATTGTTAGATAACTGGTTAATAATGCAAAACTATAGTTTATTAGAACTTTCTGCAATGATAGAGGACACTGTCCTGACAATCTTTTTTAAAATATATTTTTATTGAATTCAGAGAGGAACGGAGAGGGAAAGAGAGATTGAAACATCAGTAATGAGAGAGAATCACTGATCAGCTGACTCCTGCACGTCCCCTACTGGGGACGCAACCCAGGCAAGTGCCCTTGATCAGAATCGAACCTGGGACCCTTCACTCCCCAGGCTGATGCTCTATCCACTGTGCTAAACCAGCTAGGGCTGCCATGACAATTTTGACAGTTTCTGAAGGGGCAAGTCTGAGGAGGGTATTCATAGAACTTGGGAGTCTGGGCTCAAGTGGTTTAGGTGGAGAACAGACTGGGATTTGGAAAAGTTCATGACACAATAGTTTTATGATTAGTATCTATAGCAAGGCGAGAGTCTGAAGTAAGTCTTGATAAGCAAACTGTTGCTTAGTAAGTGAACTCTTTGCCAAGGTGAGCAGATTGTTTGTCTGAGATAAATGAATATATGGGAATTTCCTGAAACAAATAATGAAGTTATTTAGTAGTTTACAGCTTTATCTTTTTTGGGCAAAGATTTCCTGTAACAAACAAATGAATCATGTTGACACATGTGGTCTCAATTCTTAGACCCCATTGCTCTCTTCTATTGATGCAGGTACTTACAGTTCTCAATGTAAAAGCACTTAATTTCAGACACTGTGCATAATATAAAAGCAATAGCTGTATTTCTTAAGTGCCCTAGAGGGATAGAAATGGAAAATTAACCATATTTATAACATTGACACTGTAGGAAAAAAATATGTTCTAAATCAAACAATGTGGACTTGATTGTTGGATGAAAAGCATTGACTTACATATAATATTACTTGCTGAAATAATCTGTTAAGATTGATGTTTATTCCTAGGGTAATTTCTAACTTAGCATATACTCCACATCTATAAGTATAAATGCAGAGACTTGTACAAAAGGCTTTTCCACACTACATACATTCAAAAATGGTTCTTTGATTTGTGGGTTTAGCCACTATACATAATTATTATTATTCATATTTATTATTACCCCCTTTCAACCATACATAGTTATTCTAGAGTCTTCGTCATGAGGTATGAAGTTCAATCCTTTCCTATATGGCTATGAGCTAAATTGATTATTTTTTGTTTTGTTTTGTTTTTCCCCTAGGTTTCTGCTGCTCTGTGTTTTCAAAACACATCTAAATATTTTGTTTAAATCTCAACTTTACTTCATTGTTCTAAAGTCATTTAAAAACACTGTTACCATTAATTTAAAAAATGACCTGGCATTTAGTGAAGCTGAAAAACAAGTTCCTGTCATAGATAAGCACGGTACTCAGAACCTCTTACAACGACATCAGAATTACAACTAGATTACAAAACAACCATCATTCAGGACACCTGAAATCTAGCTGAACATAAGTCCTATAAATAAGGGTATTAAGAAGAAGCCACATCCAGACTGATAGGAGGGGAGGAGATGCAGAACAAGCTGGTCCCACACCCACATGTGGCAGTTAAAAATTGGGAGGGATAGCCCCTACCAGGTAGCTTGGTTGGAGCATCATCCCATACACCAAAAAAAAAAAGTTGCAGGTTCAATTTCCAGTCAGGGGACATACCTGGTTGCAGATTCAATCCCTGCAAGTTGGGGTACATATGGAACGCAGATCAATGTTTCTCTCTCTCTCTCTCTCTCTCTCTAAATCAATAAAAACATATCCTCTTGTGAGACTAAAAAAAAAATTGCAGCGGTCCCCCCCTAAGGAGTGACTGACTGGTCCTAGCCCCATATCAGAACCCCCACCCCAGGGCTCCAGTGCCAGGAAAAGAAGTCGTCATAACTCCAAGCTGTAAGAATCAGCATAAATTGTGGCTGAGTGAAATGATGGACTCCTGGAGTCCCAGACATTCCTCTTGAAGGACCAGCACATGGATTTACTCAGACGAAGTTGCTCTGAGCTCCAGTGCTGTGGCAGCAGCTCCAAAGGCACCAGGTACATATGAGGAGGCACCGAATGGTCTGGCTTCAGGATGGGGGCTTGAGTGGTAGCTTTATCTCAGACAGGAGTGCTGGCAGAGGCCATTATTTCCTTGCTGAGCCCCCTGCCCCCCACACAGGGAGTCTGCATCAACCTGGTTCACATTGTTTGCCCCGCCCTATTGATTCCTTGAGACCCTACCCCACCCAACTTGTGTGCCCACCCATGCCATGTCCAGTGGCTTTTCCATATAAATGGCTCTCTTATCTCATGTTGCACACTTTTCCTAAAATCTCTCAAAAAAAGCAGCATCTGGCATCTGTGAAACCCCTACCTGGCACTAGTGGCAGCCAGCCTCCGTTTGCAGGTTGGCCTCTCCTGGGAACCTCCAAGCCCAGCACAAATAGTAGCCTCTGAAGGTTGCTCAGTAGCTCATTCTGGGTGGCCCCAGGCATGGCACAGGTGATAGCTGACCTTGCACCTCCCAGAAGGCCTCAGAGCCAGTGCACTCAGTGGACAGCTTCAGACCACACCGGATTACAATCTTACCACCTCCATGAGTGACACACTCAAGGGACAAACTCAGGGGGCACCAAAGCCCCACTGAATCAAGTCCTATTCCATGGGGTCAGCCCCTGCACAGCTACTCTGCTGTATTAACAGATGGTCCTTACAGCTGATTCGCCTGGGGATCAATTTTTCCCAGTGACATGCCAACAGCAATCAAGACTCAACTACAACAGAACAGTGCACACAGCCCACGTGGGGTGCACCTGGAGCACCCAACTCAGGTGACCAGGGCCTTACAAGACACTATGTAAGACCACTCTATCATGTCTGGGAGAGATAGTAGCTCTCTACCTAATACATAGAAACAAACATGGGGAAGCAGCCAAAAAGAGGAAACAAAGAAACAGGTACCAAATGAAAGAACAGAAGAAATCTCCAGAAAAAGAACTAAATGAAATGGAGGCAAGCAAACTACCAGATACAGAGTTAAAACAAAGGTTATAAGGATGCTTAGTATGAACAGCATTAAAAAAGACATCTATCTATAATAATAAAAGCGTAATATGCTAATTAGACCTGACGGCCAAACAGCAGAACGACCATCCAGACAACCTTCTGGATGAAGCTGGGCACTGCAGTTGTGAGGGCTGAGCCCCTTGCACGAATTTCGTGCATCAGGCCTCTAGTCCTATATAATAAAAGGGTAATATGCAAACTGATCCTAACAGCAGAACGACTGGGAATGACTGGTCACTATGACACACACTGACCACCAGGGGGCAGACGCTCAATGCAGGAGCTGCCCCCTGGTGGTCAATGCGCTCCCACAGGGGGAGCTCTGCTCAGCCACAAGCCAGGCTGACGGCTGTCAGTACAGCGGTGGTGGTGGGAGCTTTTCGCCTCCTCAGCAGCGCTAAGGATGTCCGACTACAGCTTAGGCCTGCTCCCCGCTGGCAAGTGGACATCCCCCGAGGGCTGCCAGGCTGCCAGAGAAATGTTTGACTACCAGCTTGGGCCCAATCCCCCAGGGAGCCGGCCTAAGCCAACAGGTAGACATCCTCCGAGGGGTCCCAGACTGCAAGAGGGCATAGGCCGAAAAGACCCCCCCCCCCCCGAGTGCACAAATTTTTGTGCACCGGGCCTCTAGTATATATATAAAAGCCTAAGCCACCAGAATGACCGGTCGCTATGACACGCACTGACCACCAGGGGGCAGATGCTCAATGTAGGAGCTTCCCCCTGGTGGTCAGTGCGCTCCCACAGCCAACCTCCCCCTGCCGGCCAACCTTCCACAGTCCCTCCCCCCAGCCAGCAGGCCATGATCACCTGATTGGGGCTGTACCCAGGGCTGGGACGGGGAAACGGGGGTGGGTGACAGCGGATGTGGCTCCTTTCCTAGAGGAGACAAGGGCGGCCAACCTTCCGTGCCCTGTCCCTCCCCCTGGCCAGCAGACCCCAATCAGCCCACTGCCCGCTTGCCACAGTGGCAGCGTGGCAGTGAGGGAAGGAGGAAGGGGGTAGGCGGGGAACCACACTGTGACGGAGCACTCATGATGGCAGCGTCAGCATCCAGCACCTGTTTCTTCCACACCCTGCCCAGCGACCATCACCTCCTCTCCGGCCTGACCCTGATCAGCCCTGATTGCCAGCCAGGCCTAGGGACCCCACCCATGCACAAATTTTGTGCACCGGGCCTCTGGTGGAACCATAAAAAGAACCAGTCAGAAATGAAGGATACATTAACTAAAATGAAGAATAAATTATAGCAAATCAACATTAGAGTGGATAACACCAAGAATGAAATCAGCAATTTGGAATATAAGGAAGCAAAAAACACCTGATCATAATGACAAAAGGAAAAAAGAATCCAAAAAAATGAGGATAGCGTAAGGAGCCTCTAGGACAATTTAAAGTATTCCAACGTTTGCACTATGGGGGTGCCAGAGGAGAAGAGAGCAGGGAATTGAAAACCTATTTGAAAAAATAATGATGGAAAACCTCCCTACCTGGTGGAGGAAATAAATACACAAATCCAGGAAGCAAATAAGATGAACCCAAAGAGGCCCACACCAAGACACATCATAATTAAAATGCCAAAGGTTAAAGACAAAGACTGTCAGCTGATTTCTCAACAGAAACATTTCAGACCAGAAGGCATTGGCACAAAATATTCAAAGTTATGAAAAGCAAAGACCTATAAATAAGGCTGCTTTACCCAGCAAGATTATCATTTATAATTGAAAGGGAAGTAAAGAGCTTCCCAGACAAGAAAATGCTAAAGGAGTTTGTTTGCACCAAACTAGTATAACAAGAAATGTTAAGGGGAGGAAGGAACCAAGATGGTGACATAGGTACATACCTGTATTTGCACAACCACATCAAAACTACAACTAAAAGACAAAACGGATATCATCCAGAACCATGGGAAGGCTGGCTGAGTGGAAGTTCTACAACAAGAAGGAAAGAGAAAAGTGTATTTGAGACTGGTAGGAGGTGCAGAAGTGTGGAGGTACAGAGGCACGTGCAAAACAGGCTGGCAACTGAGGACACGGTTGTCTTTTTCAATCTGGAGGGAGATATAAGCTCCCGGTTGCTCTGAACTCCAGTGCTGGGTGAGACTCTGGGGATCCAGATTCATATGGGGAGAAACTGGGATGTCTGGCATCGGGCAGGAACACGAGGGCGGCTTTCTCTCAGAGGTGCTTGCAGCAATCATTGTTCCTGCATGGGGCGTGGAATGCAGAGATGTGGGGACCTAAGGGACCTCTCCAATGTAGGGCTGACTGGCAGCCACTGCTGTTTGCTCCACCCTGGTGATTCCCTGAGACCCTGCCCCACCCAATTTACAACCCCACCCAAGCTGTGCTCAGCGGCTTTTGCATAAGAATGGCCTGTGCTCTCACCGCCTAAAACCTAACAAACTGCAACTGGGTCAGAGAGCCCCAGAGCTCCCAAAAGAAGGCTTAAGGCTTGACAGCTGGGCCTGCATTGATACACAGCTGGGCCTCATCTGGGAACCTCCAAACCCCAAACAAAGAGGAGGAATCTGAAGATGTCTCTGTAGCTCCTACTAGGTGGCCTCAGGCAGTGGCTGACTTTGTACCTCCTTGAAGATCCAAGAGCCAGTGTACTCAGTGTCCAGTGTGAGACCATACCAGATTAAAACTCTTCACATCCATAAGAGACACACTCAAGGGGCAGACTCAGTGAGCACCAAAGTCCCACTGAAGCAAGTCCTGCCCCATAAAGGTGTCTCCAGCACAGCAGTTCTCCCATTGTAGACACAGCTGATTCTCTCAGCCAATTGGCCTGGTG
>NW_005371324.1:10018244-10047339 GCF_000412655.1 Myotis brandtii
CTATGGGGGGAAAAGAGGAACAACTGTAATAATCTGAACAATAAAGATTTTTTTAAAAAGAAATGTTAAAGGGTCTTTTTTAAGAAGAAGAAAAAAAGATAAAAAACATGAATAATAAGATAGCAATAAATGCAAATGGATTAAATGCTCCAATCAAAAGACAATCTGTAACTGAATGGATAACAAAATAAGACCCTTTATATGCTATCTACAAGAGACTAACTTCTGACTGAAAGACACACTGAGACTGAAACTAAAAAACTAGAAAAGATATTTCATGAAGATAGAAACAAAATAAAAGCGCTGGGAAAGCAATCAATACTTATACCAGACAAAATAAACTTTATAACAAAGGCTATAACAAGAGACAACGAAGGACCCAATAACTCCACTTCTGGGTATTTAGCTGAAGAAACCCAAAACACTAAATCAAAAAGACATACATTCTTGTTTATTACAGCATTATTTACAATAGCCAAGATATGGAAGCAACCTAACTGTCCATCAATAGATGAACTGATAAATAAGATGTGGCTTATATATACAGTGGTATATGACCCAGTCATGAACAAGAATGAAATCTTGCTATCTGCAATAACATAAACAGACATAGAGGGTATTGCACTTAAATGAAATAAGTCAGACACAGAAAGACAAATGGCAGATGACTTATGTGTGGAATCTAAAAAACAAACAAGCAGAATGGAAACATAGGGAATATAGTTAATAATATTGTAATAACTACATATGGTGTCAAATGGGTACTAGCTTTATTAGGGTGAGCACTTTGCAAATTATATAATTATCTAATCATGGGATTATACATCTGAAACTAATATAATATTGTATGCAAACTCTTATTTAAAAATAAAAAGTAAGTCTTAAAAAAATGTTCTAATAAGGTCCTTTCATTGACCAGGAAGAGAATAATAGCAAAAATTATTATCAGACTTTAATAAGTTAAGCTTGAGTGTTGTAATATACTAAGGTAACCACAAGAAAAGTTTTAAAGAATGTAACTTTCAAGAGAATACAAGGAAAATAATGAAATGATACTCTAAATGGGGCCACCCCAAGCGTGAGCAGAATCATGAGCAATTCTTTTTTAGGATGCTTATCCTTACATAAACAATGTGAGTCATCCAAAATTAGCCTGTCAGTACCATTCTGCCAGCCCAGTCTTGCATGGAAGAAATGCTGTGTTATCCAGCAGGAGCAATCTGCTTACCTGGCTGCCCTCCCGTAACTATGGGCCTCAGGCTCACATTACAGGAACAAATCTCAGAATTTGGGGGATGTCAGATTGAGGCCACACATCGGGTAAAGGGTAGGAAGAGTGACCCAAAGGGTTGAAATGGAACTAGAACTCAACTAGTTTCAACTTGGGCTTCCCTACCCAGATGGCACTGTCAACCCAGATGGTCCAAGAGACCAGAGGATACTACAGAGACCCCTGAAGTGTGGAGTCCAGCACAGGCCCTGCTTGCCCAGGTCTGCTGAGTTTCAATATCTCTTTAAAAAAAAAAAAAAGGTAATAAAAGAGAGAAAAAGAAACATTGAATAACTGAGTAGGCAGGCCATATAAAAAGCAAATAATAGGACAGTAGAATTAAATCCAAATACATCAGTAATTTCATTAAATGTAAATAAAATGCTTCAATATAAAACAAAGATTGACTTATTTAAAAAATAAATCCTAACAATATGCTTGAAGAAACACATCTAAAACAAGGTTACAAGAAGTTCAAAGTTAATAGGAAGAAAAAAGACATATTTGAAAATTCTCATCAAAAGGAAGCTATATTAATACCAAGTAGATTTTAATTAATGTCAAGCAAAAAGTATTTTTAAAAATAAATAAAAACTCTTCATAAAGAAAAAAAGTTGCAATTTTCCAGGAAGTTATAATAGTTCTAAATTTATATTTCATTAATAACAATCTCAAAATATACTGTATATTTCCATGTATAAGGCACCCCCGACTCTTCCAACCCAAAATTAAGAAATAAATATTTTAAACATTTTGCTGGTTTTCCTCTTAAGGGCTTCATTTTGGCATCTTAAGGAGTTGATTTTCCTGTTTGCTCCACTGTCTGATCATACACTCAGTGGGAGGAGGTCCAAATTGTCTCTCTGCAGCTCTATTTCCATGCTCTTTTGCAGAGCTGATTACATTCAATTTGAATTTTGCAGAGTAAGACAATCGATTACTGGTATTTATCTTTTTATTTTTTGACATCTTTATGGGCTCAGAATGCTCTAGTCCCTGATGCATCTGCACACTCTCCACCTCCACCTTCAATTACAGCATCAGCTGATGTCAGTAACAATAAGGCTCATGATTGGAGGAAGCCTGTTTGACAAGGTATGGGCAGCTATGCAGCCCCGCGACTCCCTCTTTGGCTGACTTCCGTGTATAAGACACTCCTCGATTTTCAATATAATGATTTTAACCTGTTTGACAAGGTGTGGGCAGCTATGCAGCCCTGCGACTCCCTCTTTGGCTGACTTCCGCGTATAAGACACTCCTCGATTTTCAATATAATGATTTTAGAAATAAATAGCTTCTTATACATGGAAAAATACGGTATAAAGCAAAAATTAACACAACTACAAGGAGAAATAGATGAATCTATAATAATGCTGGGAATATTTTCACTCTCTGATCTATCTGATGGAAAAAGCAAACAAAATTGTAAAGATACAAGATTTGAACAATGTAATAAGTAAAACTGATTGTTCCCAACTACTATAAAGTATATTATTTTTTCAAGCACACATGGAATTTTAAAAATTAGACCATTTGCTGAGCCTCAAAGCAAATTTCAAAAAATTAAAATTATGTAGTCTCTGGCTAAAAATAGTTGTTTTAAATATAAATAAAAATTCCCATATGCCTTAAATTTTAAAAAATCCCATCTAAATAATTTTTGAGTCAAAGAGGAAATCACAGTGGAAATAGGAAACATTTTACTAGTAATGAAAATAATTGAATTATAATAAAAAATTACACATCAAACTTGTGATATGAGCTAAACCATAAGTACACAAAAAATTAGCTTTCAACACTTATATTTGAAAAAAAGATTAAATATTAAAGATGAATAGTTAGTTAAAGAAAAACACACAGAGAAATGATTAACACTTCCAAAAGTTGATTCTTACATTAATAAAATTGATACAACTCTGGCAAGACCAGTCATTAAAAAATATAGAACATTTAAATAACCCAAATCAGGAATGTTAAAGGGAACATTACTATAGATCCTACAGAAATTAGAAAGTTAATAAGAATATTATGAATGACTTTATGTCAATACTGGAGGCCTGGTGCATGAATTTGTGCACCAGTGGGGTCCCTCAGCCTGGCCTGTGGGATTAGGCTGAAACCGGCTCTCTGACATCCCCCAAGGGGTCCCAGATTGTGAGAGGGTGCAGGCCAGGCCGAGGGACTAAATAACCTAAATCAGGAATGTTAAAGGGAACATTACTACAGATCCTACAGAAATTAATAAGAATATTATGAATGACTTTATGTCAATACTAGAGGCCTGGTGCATGAATTTGTGCACCAGTGGGGTCCCTCAGCCTGGCCTGTGGGATTAGGCTGAAACCGGCTCTCTGACATCCCCCAAGGGGTCCCAGATTGTGAGAGGGTGCAGGCCAGGCCGAGGGACCCCACCGGTGCATGATTGGGGCCCAGGAGGGATGTGGGGGGTTGGCCAGCCAGGGAGGGACCGCGGGAGGGCTCCAGGGTGTGTCCAGCCCAACTTGTTCAGTCCCAATTGGCTGAACCCCAGCAGCAAGCTAACCTACCAGTCAGAGCATCTGTCCCCTGGTGGTCAGTGCACATCATAGCGACTGGTTGACTGGTCCACTGTCTGCCCCCTGATGGTCAGTGCACATCATAGCCTGCGGTTGAGCTGCCTTAGCATATCATTTGCATATTACGCTTTGATTGGTTGAAAGGGCGACTGGACAAATGGATACTTAACATATTAGGCTTTTATTATATAGTATATTTGAACATTTGTTTGAAATGGAAAAACTTCTCAAATACAATATGCCAAAACTGTCTCAAGAAGAAAAACAAAACATGAATAATTATATAACTATTAAGTTGAATCTGCTATTAATCCTTTATTAATGCCCTACATTTCAGTAAAAGTACATTATGGATTAAATTATACCTGACATGGTATAATTCATTCCACCACTGTCTATTAGGTCACAACTATGTGACTAAGACTATGCTAGCCCAGCCAGTGTGGCTCAGTGGTTGAGCATTGACCTATGAACCAGGAGGTCATGGCTCAATTCTCAGCAGGGCACATGCCTGGGTTGGGGGCTTGTTTCTCAGTGTGGGGCATGCAGGAGGCAGCCGATCAATGATTCTCTCTCATCATTGATGTTTCTATCTCTCTCTCCCTCTCCCTTTTTCTCTGAAATCAATAAATATATATATTTTAAAAACTTACTTTTTAAAAAAGACTATGCTACACAATAAAGGTTGGGGAGATAGATTTAAAAGCTATGACAGTTTCTAATTTTCAGGAGTTTATATTCTAGTCATTGAAACACATATAGAGGGCACATGGAAAAGTTAAGATTTAGACAATGATATATGGGAAGAGAAAAAGAAAGTGTCTGCATAAGCACACACTACTTTACCATGAACTTTGTACTGAACTGCACACCCCGTCCCATTCTCCCCCTTAATTATAGTTTCCCTTATGTTGTTTTTAAGTGGGGTCAGTAGAAGGGCTTGTTTGCATGAAGGAGGACTGTTTAAGAAGCAGTCTGCTATGTAAAATATGGACCCTGGTTTACCTGTGACCAAAGAAACTGAAAGTCTTCAAACCGCCCCACATGGTTTGTACTTGGCCAATGATGCGTCTGGCTGCATGCAATGGAATCTATTAGTTGAGGTATTTATCTCAATGGATTGCCTCATTAAGTTTGCAGATGTTCTATCCATGGAAGACCTTTTGTTTTATATAAAAAAAAAATTGTACTGTTTTATTAGAATTTTCCAATGTACAATTCAGAATAAGAAAGTTAACACATTTCAGCACAGAACAAAGTAGCATGTATTTAAATCTCATGGGTGGAAAAGTTCTATAACTTGTACTCAGGCAGTTATGATTAAGCATGTCAAATTTTAGAGAAATGGAAAAGGTATGTAAATTCCAACATAAAATTAACCATATTGCTTTCCATTTGGTCAACATGAGATTTAGTGTGTATCATGTCAGCTAAGCATCCTGAACTAATTGCACATGTACTCTGAGTTAGCTACCCTTTCAGGAAAAATTCAGTCTTCTAATACTGATACAACTCTTTTAAGAAAAAGACTTGCCCTAGCTGGTTTGCCTCAGTGGATAGTGCATAGGCCTGCAGACTGAAAGGTCCGGGTTTGATTCCAGTCAAGGGCACATGCCTGGGTTGCGGGCTCGGTCCCCAATAGGGGGTGTGCAGGAAGCAGCTGGTCAGTGATTCTCTCTCATCATTGATGTTTCTATCTCTCTCTCCCACTCTCCCTTCCTCTCTGAAATCAATAAAAAATATTTTTAAAAAAAGAAAGAAAAAGACTTGATGATGGTTTTCCATCGAACAAAGCATACTCAAATAATGTTTTAAGGGAAAGCTAAAACAATTCCAGATACTAAATTTGAGTGTAACAACAGACATATCTGGTGTTCTGGTGACTTCAAAATATTTCTTATTTAATTTTAGTAGAGAATATAGCTAACTCTGTGTAGGTAAATCTCTGTGAATTAAGCCATAAGGGACAGATTTGATATAAAAATAATAATAATGCTCTATTTCCACCTAACTCAAAAGGACAGGACAAAAATTGAAAGCAAAGGAGGGTTCACTTTTAATGTATTGGATGTTGAACATTTTTTGTGTATATCTGGGATGGGGAATGTCCGGCCCCCGGACTGTATAAGGCCCTTGAAATAATTTGGTCTGGCCCTGCCAAGGCAACCGTAGGTGGGACTTGAAATTCAATAAATCTAGGAGCTTTTTTCATAGCAACATTTATATTGAGTGAATTATATTAAGCAAATGATGTTATAAATAAATGACCCACGGCAGAAAAAAGGTTCTGCACCCCTGGTGTATCTCAACAATGCTTTGAAAGGGTCCACATTAATGTTACCAATTTATGCTAAAGTTAGAAGTTCAGGAAGCCCTCCCTTAACAGCAGATTTTTCTAGGAGCTTTTTTCATAGCAACATTTATATTAAGTGAATTATATTAAGCAAATGATGTTATAAATAAATGACCCACGGCAGAAAAAAGGTTCTGCACCCCTGGTGTATCTCAACAATGCTTTGAAAGGGTCCACATTAATGTTACCAATTTATGCTAAAGTTAGAAGTTCAGGAAGCCCTCCCTTAACAGCAGATTTTACTGTACTGAACAATGATATTTAAAAGTTATGACGGTCGTCTGGCCGGTGTTGCTCGTGGTTGAGCGTTGACTCCTGAACCAAGACTTCTCTGGTTTGATTCCCAGTGAGGCCACATGGCCCGGTTGCAGGCTTGATCCCCAGTAGGGGGCAGTCAATCAATGATGTTTGTCACTCTATCTCTCTATCCGTCTTCCTTCCTCTCTTTAAAAAAAAAAGTCAATAAAAGTTATGAGGGTCAACATTTAAAGTATAAGAACTGAAAGCTTCTGCAAGGTAAGTGATTTTCTTGGCTAACTTTTCTCATTAATAGCAAATACTGTTGTTTATCTTAAAAATAAACAGGTTTGAAATTCTTTTAAAGTATGTTTCATATTATATATAGATCCTAGCAGTTTTAATATCCATTTTTGTTAATGAGATTATTGCTAATGTGTTTTTATTTTAATAAATTGGTTGCAGATGCTTAGAGAATAAAGGGTTTCATTAAAATTGCTGTCATTAATAGCATAGTTCCTACCTTTAAGAGTAATGAAATAATGGTAAATTCAATCAAGATCTCCTTACCTTTCTTTTATTATGAAAAGTAAAGCTAAATCTCATGGGGCTTTATTCAGTCAAGTAATTAAAGCAATCTCACAGAGTTTCTGGAGGTCTTAGTAGCCTAGTGAAGTTACATCATACACACTTTTAATTTATGTCTTAATTGTTAGATTGTAGCCTCTCCACAAGATGCAAATGTATAAGAAGGATAGGATAGCTGTTTATTGGGGTGAAAACAGAAATGTTATCTTAGAAAGATAAGAAACAGAAGTCTAAATTTCTATAACTTTTTAAAGAACAGGGTATATGTGTTTCTGACCAAGTTATATAAAGTCCAAAAGAGCTTCATTAAAAATTTCCTATGAAATGGGTACTGTAATGGTTGCTTTCACACTTAACCTTATTCCTCAGAACAAACTAATTTATTAACCTACATCAGGATAGAGATTCTTAATATAAAAACAGTAGTCTAAACCCCAGGAGCAAGCGGTAACTCTCTGTAATAGTTCACTTTAGGAATTTTTTATCTTGAAAGCATAATGATTTGATTGCCCAAAATTTGCTTACAGACTTCCCTTTTGTTCTTTTCTTTTGTCTAGCCCTCAGGTTTCAAAACTTGGGTAGGCCAAGGAATTAGGGTATAGTCCTATATTCAAAACAAAACAAATAAACAAAACAAAAACAACATGTACATGTATTTTCCACAGAAATGTCTTCGCATAGGAAACACATAAGAGATCTTTCAGCTCACTGTTCACAGGCTTAAAAAAAGATTCAATCATAAGAATCCCATTCATATTTCAAATAATATATTTTGTTTTTACTACTTTAAGTAATATATTTTTGGCTTGGCTTTTACTGTCTTATGAGTATAGGATAAGTTATAATCAGAACTTAGCAATTTAAAGTTAAAAGCTTCAGACAGAGGCCACTTTTGGAAAAATTCAACACTAATGATAGAGGTTAATTATAACTTAGGAAGATCAATAAAAACCAAGAAACTTTCTGCACAAGATTTTGACCTTAATGTTAAAAGAAATCCTATATAATAAAAGGCTAATATGCAAATAGACCAAACAGTGGAATGACTGGTCACTATGACGTGCACTGATCATAAGGGGGCAGACGCTCAATGCAGAAGCTGCCTCCTGGTGGTCAGTGAACTCCCACAGAGGGAGCACCGCTCAGCCAGAAGCTGGGCTGATGACTCGTGGCTGGTGAGCAGCGGCGTTGGCGGTGGCAGTAGCGGGAGCCTCTCCCGCCTCCACGGCAGTGCTAAGGATGTCTAACTGCCTACATCTCCCCAGGGCTCCCAGACTGCAAAAGGGCACAGGCCAGGCTGAGGGACATCCCCTCCAGTGCATGAATATTGTGCACCAGGCCTCTAGTCTTATGATAATTACTAAAAATAAACCTAAAGATAATTGCCAATTATTAAATACCAAATACTTTAGCATTTTATATATACATTCAAGAACCACCAAAAGAATCAGAGAAGGGGTTTTATGAAGAGATTTATTTATAAATTAAATTTGAAAATTCCAAAGCAAAATTTTAAAACAGCCAACCAAACAGATATCCACACAAACTGGAGGGCATACAGCAATGCCTAAGTTACCAATACTGATCTTTCTGGGCACAAGAATTGTAAGTAAAAATTGGAAGTTATTTCTATAGACAATAACACTTCTTTTTAAATTGCAATCAACTCCAATAACATGCTTCCTTGCTCAAATATTAGTTTCTTCCAGTCATAGAAATAATATGGAAAGCAAAGATTAATTAGAAAACTCCCTGCATTACTTCTTTTCCTCAAGGTGAGCTTAGAGTCTTTTTTTCTCAAAAACAAACAAACAAACAAACAAACAAACAAAAAACGGTCCTTGGATCATGAGCATGATCATGAGCATGAGCATCATTCCAAACCTACTCAATCAGAATGGGTATTTTAAAGAAATTCCCAAATGCTTAACATTTGAAAACAGGCTTAAAGTGGCTCTTCTGAGAAAGCTTTATGCCCCAGAAGATAGAGGACTCTGCCATGCTCCATAGTGTCTACTGCATAGTGCTCCATAGTGCTCCATAGTGTCTACTGCATTCTGAGGTTAGGAGCATGCAGATCCCAAGGCTACTCACTCACAGCCTTGCCCTAAATGGACCCACATCTTGCCTCCTGCTCAAGGTGTGTATCTAAGATCAGATCCCTCTCTCTTCAGACACTGCCGAAGAATAAAGACAGTGAAGACCAGAATTTCACAAATCCCCTCTTCCTGCAGCTGACATGCTTTTAACAAGGGACTTGTTAATAAATTTGGGGTTTGAATTATGGTTTTGTTTTGTGTGTTTTTTTGGGGGGAGGGGGAGGAAGTTGATAACTATTTCTCACAAACGACTATGGTTATGTCTTTTAATTATAACGTAAAAGATAATTTAAAGGTAAAACCTAAGAATTGGAAAAAGCTGTATATTATCTATATATCTACCCTAAAACTGTAACTTCTGAGAAAACTATATAGCTCTTAGGAACAACTCTTCAAAGGACCACATGCGGCACTTTTCCTGTTTATCTCTGATTATGGTATCTTTTCACCCTTGGGTATCTCCGATTATGGTATCTTTTCACCCTTGGGATCTTTTCATGTTAATAAAGATAGCAAACCAGTTAGCATTGGTATTTGCACAGGATTTATTAAGAAAATCAAGAGACAATCAAGGTCGTCTTGATTGTATTATTGACAACTATGGCATGGAGCCATTTTAGATGTACACCTTATTCTTGTACTTATTGGAGTTGTAACATTTTTTTGATGTCCTATTTCAATTTTTAGTAGCAAATGTGTGTATAGGGTATCTTTAATAAACTTGAGGCATATCTGAGAAAAAAAAACTGAGAAACTAAGTATAATGATTAAAGAATGTGGAGGTTTGGACAAAATTGAAGCTTTACAAAATCATGAAAATGAATCTGTGTACAAAGCATCACTAAACTTGATTGAGAAATATTTTTCTGTAGAGGAAGAGGAAGATCAAAATGTTGTGCCAGAAACTACCTCTGAAGGTTATACATTCCAAGTTCAGGATGGCACTCCTGGGACCTTTAACTTTTAGATTGTAGCAGTCAACAAATTTTATATTCTGCCTCTTTTACTTAACATCATATCCTATATAATAAAGAGCTAATACGCAAATGGTCGTCACATCCTCACGCCGTCACGCCCTAACGACTCAGACATTCAACATTGGAGAGAGAGGAATTGGGACCAGCCAGGCACAAATGAGCTCATGAGAGAAGAATGGGGACCAGCCAGGCTGCGGCCTGGGAGAGGGACAAGCTGCCTGCCCCGCGGTCCTGGGTGCCTGTGGCTGTGGCCTGGGTGAAGCCAGCCTGGGTCCTGGGTGCCTGTGGCCAGGCAGAGGGAGGGAATCCTGGGTCTCAGGTGTGGGGCCATAATTCAAACCCAAAATTTATTAACAAGTCCTTTGTTAAAAGCATGTCAGCTGCAGGAAGAGGAGATTTGTGAAATTCTGGTCTTCATTGTCTTTATTCTTTGGCAGCGTCTAAAGAGAGAGGGATCTGATCTCACAAACGACTATGGTTATGTCTTGGTTATGGTTAATCTATTGAAGCAAACAAATCAGGTTTCTAGGCTAAAGCTCAAATTGCCTTAACAAACAAGCTGTCATTTTTACAAATCTATGAAAAAATGAACAACAAACGTGGCTCTTTAATAATCTGGTTATGTTGTTTAAAACTCTTTACTTTTTCTCTTTAAAAAAATGAAAAAAATATATTTAAAGTATTCATATTCCCATCACCAGGTAGTTATTTTCAGTTAATCCAAATGTATATATTGCTTATATTTCCCTTAGCAGTCAACAAATTTTATATTCTGCCTCTTTTACTTAACATCATATCCTATATAATAAAGAGCTAATACGCAAATGGTCGTCACATCCTCACGCCGTCACGCCCTAACGACTCAGACATTCAACATTGGAGAGAGAGGAATTGGGACCAGCCAGGCACAAATGAGCTCATGAGAGAAGAATGGGGACCAGCCAGGCTGCGGCCTGGGAGAGGGACAAGCTGCCTGCCCCGCGGTCCTGGGTGCCTGTGGCTGTGGCCTGGGTGAAGCCAGCCTGGGTCCTGGGTGCCTGTGGCCAGGCAGAGGGAGGGAATCCTGGGTCTCAGGTGTGGGGCAAGGCAGAGGCAGTTAGGGGCAATCAGGCCAGCAGGGGAGCAGTTAGGGGTGATCAGGTCAGTAGGGGAGCAGTTAGGGGTGATCATGCAGGCAGGCAGAAGTGGTTAAGAGTGATCAGGCAGGTAGGCAGAGGGGTTAGGAGCCAGTGGTCCCGGATTGTGAGAGGCAGTCAGACATCCCCCAAGGGGTCCCAGATTGGAGAGGGTGTAGGCCGGGCTGAGGGACACCCCCTCTCCCATGCACAAATTTTGTGCACCGGGCCTCTAGTAAGAAATTTTTTCATGATTCTATACTACCTTTATGATAATCATTTTAATGACTTTATAAGAATCCATTCTAATGAGGTATATTCTTTCCTATTGTTTTATTGTTAGACCTTTAGGTTGTTTCTAACCTCTTGCTATTTATTGTACCAAAGACTGCTGTGAATGCCTTTGAGCATATGGCATTATTCTTTTCCATTATTTACTCTCTAAGGATATAGTCCCAGAAGTAGAAGTAGGATTGCTAGTTAAAGGCTGATAATAACATATTGTATACATTACTATTTAGGAACTCTGCTTTTTTTTTTCTTATTTATTTATTTATTTTTTGTTTGTTTGTTTTCTTTGCCCCTTTGAAACTGCCAGGGCTGAAGTTCCCATTTTAAAACAAATATATGGAACCCTGGGTTTAGTTCTTCTCATAATAGCTTCCAGATTGGAAAGTCATTGGTGGTTAAACACAGAATCCATGACAATGAACTGCAAATTTTAAATAGTGTATCTACATATTTGTATGTAAAATACAAGTAAATATAGGCAAGCAATCTAATAATGACTTGACGATTCATATAACTGGTATTCAACATAAATGTGCCAATCAACTTAATTCAAATACACCATTCAAAAATAAATGACCAGTCATCAAATATAAGCATAAATACAGCCGTGACTGGTGTGGCTCAATTGGCTGGGCATCGACCCATGCACCAAAAGGTTGCCAGCCCAATTCCCAATCAGGACACATGCCCGGGTTGCAGGAGGCAGCTGATCAAAGTTTGGCTCTCACATTGATGTTTCTCTCTCTCTCCCTCCTTCCCTACCTCCCTCTCCTTCTTCCTTTGTCTATGTCTAAAAAATCAATTTTTTTAAAAAAAGAATAAATACAGAGCTTTTCTCTGTGTTCTGCATTATATTTTTAAACCCGTAATTTAATCTTTGTTGCAAATACTATTTTTTTTCCTCTGCCCCGAAGAAACAACCTCCAATATAGTAAATGCTAAAAGCATATAGTTTAACTGAAATTATGAACAGACACAGAAGGCCAATTTAAACAGATGTCATAATCAAAAACATTTTTATCCCACTTACATGTATTAATAGATGTGAAAATGGCGAGCTTAACAGGAAGAGAAGAATGGGGCCACTTCAGTTATAGATTTCATGGAATCACACCAGAAGTTCCTCTTATATTCAGTCCAGAGGTGTTGCATAAGCCCCTTCCTGGCAAGCAGGGTACATCATCTATTTCTTTGACAGTTTTGAAAGTCTACAATTCATATTACTCTCTTGCCATCCCTGTCTCCACGCAAGATTCCAATATGTTAACATAATTCCTGACTCATTATTTTCAAGTGTGCTGGCATCTGAGCAGCTCTCTCTGAAAGAGTCTTTTGGAGTGGCCAGATCTATCTTAAAAATTTTAGAGATAAGTCCAACTTCATATTTCTCTTACATACATACATACCACTCATACAGAGTGTTCTTGACAACTATTCAATTTTTAAAAGGCTTCTTAAACTCCAAATCATATAATGAACTGTAAAAATGATGCCAACTAAATAGTTGAGTGCCTACTGTGTGCTACATGCTGTTCTGAACAATTTATATTTATTAGCTTATTTAATCCTCACAATTCTAAGAGGGACTATTTCTGCTGCTTCACTGAAGATGAAATTGAGACACAAAGAGGTCAAACACTAAGGGAGAGAGGCATGGATTGTAAAGTCAGATTCAAATCCAAGCATTCTGGCTTGAGTGCTGTCTGGTTACCCATTACAGATACTCTCTTACCTCCTGATTAGTTGAGGGCCTTCTGTGTTAGTCTTCCATTTTTTCCGTTTCCTCCTGAGAAAAGCAAGATATCTGTGGATGTATAACCCTACAGACCTCAAGCAGTTAATAATCTCCTGGTTGCCCTGCCTCTAAATGTGTAGGTCTCATTATCTACCAACCATGTCAGACTGTTTTTGCAAATGGGTAAAATTATACTGGGGCTTTTTTCATAGAAACCTAAAAAATGTTTCATTATAAAAAGAAGGAAAATATGTGTACAACTAAATCATATAAAAAGTGATTTTGAAGTTTTGTCTAAAATAATAGTTATGGCCCTAACCGGTTTGGCTCAGTGGATAGAGCGTCGGCCTGCGGACTGAAGGGTCCCAGGTTCGATTCCAGTCAAGGGCATGTACCTTGGTTGTGGGCACATAACCAGTAGGGAGTGTGCAGGAGGCAGCTGAATCGATGTTTCTCTCTCATCAATGTTTCTAACTCTCTATATTCCTCTCCTCCTCTCTGTAAAAAAATCAATGAAATATGTTAAAAATAAAAAAATAAAATAATCGTTATGTGTTTTATTTATTATATTGGAAAAATAAAACTGTAAGTTCAAGTCACTTTTCCAAAATTACCTAGCTAAAATTTAGAGGTGCTAAAATGCAAAATAGATGACAATTCTAAACAATAGTCAGACAAGGCCACTTAATGACATGTCTGGAACAAGACACACAAGGCCATTCTCAACGTCCTCTCTTCTAACTAACATGTAACTGCTACTTCTTTAGCAGTGACTACTCTCAGACGACTTTAATTCTCCTGCCTCCTATAGAATTTTTTTAAAAAATAAGACCAGCCATTGAATTTCCCTAGCTTCTTGTCAACCTCCAATTCAAAACTGGACCCCATTTTAAAAAATCCTTCCTATAACTGTGCAGTACAATTCCAAATCCTGTCAGAAGCTTCTAAACATTTTCTTTCTTGAGACAACCCACAGTTTCTCTGGAGTTTATTCCCTCTAGCTGAAGTAAGTGAAATAAATCTAATTTGGACTACAATTTTGTTCCTAGTGCTCTTTGATTAATGGTTGATAACACTTTGTACATTGTTTGACTAAATGAAAAGTGATTCTGACGTACACTGAAGAGCAATATTTGGGAGAAAACTTGAAAATTTCATTTTGGATTTGTTGAGTATAGGATTCTTTTGAGATGAGCTGTTAAAGAAGCACTGGTCTTGGAAGGTCTGTAGAACAAAGAGGAAGCCTGAATAAAAATTAGAAGTTATCAACATATAAATGGACATGGATGAGATCACCTGGGGCAAAAGCATAGGGAGAGAAGAATGGTGAAACTTGGACTGAATCTTTAGTAACTGCATTATGAAGGTTCTGTAGAGAAGGATGAACAACAAAGGAGGCCGAGAAAGCACATCCAGAGGAAAAGCAGAAAGACCACAAGCATGTCATCACATGGACCAAGGATGGAGATAGTAAAGTCCTATGGAGTGAGCAATGATTGAAAGCATTTAAGAGATCAAGTAAGAAGAGAATGGAAGAATTCTCTTTGGAGTTCATCTTTGATATTTTTGTGAGAGGTTTTCCAGAGTTTTGATGAAAGCACAAGCCAGATTTGGTGGATGAGGAATAAGTATGAAGTACTAGTTAGCTACCTGAAGAAAGAAAAAAGGGTCTTCCAGAAGAAGGGAAATTGTGAGAG
The DNA here is from genome assembly GCF_000412655.1 of Myotis brandtii. Lineage (NCBI taxonomy): Eukaryota > Metazoa > Chordata > Mammalia > Chiroptera > Vespertilionidae > Myotis > Myotis brandtii. Next base: position 10,033,162 of record NW_005371324.1, read on the forward strand.
CTATAAAGAGTGATTTAAAGAATTGATTCAAGAGAGAGATTGATAGGGTTCAAATCCCAGTTGTGTTCCTCACTAGCTATGTGACCTTGGCTAGATTACTTGGTTAGGAAACTATGCCTCAGTTTCTCCATTTGTAACTGACCACATGGGGTTCTGAGAAGGAATAGATCAATTAATAGAGGTTTTGATTTATAAAAATTAGCAACAATTATTGCAAATTGACTCCAATAAGGGCTTAAAAGAAGATCAATGTGAATGTTTATAAAAATTAGCAACAATTATTGCAAAAACATGCGACAGCATGACTCCAATAAGGGCTTAAAAGAAGATCAATGTGAATGGTGAGTATGGAGATAAAAACCAGCAAGATTGACATGGTCCTAGACATGGAAGACCTTGGATGCCATGTAGGTGAAATATTCCCACTCTACAGTGGAATTCAGAGATGTACACGATTTACTAAAGATGACCCATATTTTCTGACTCCCCAATCAATACTATTTCATTATTATCACTGTTCCTCTTCTACCCTGGGAACAGGGAAGAAACTCATGACTACTAATTTTAGCTTCTACTTTAGCATTGTTTTTATTTTAATTAAGAAAATGTAGAGAAATAGCATTTCACACTGTCCTGCACCGGAGATTGAGAGGCATAGCCGATCTACCTTATACAGAATCACAAACCCAAATAGGCAAAAAATGAGGAGACAAAGAAACAACCCATAAATGAAAAAACAAGAGAATTCTCCAGAAGAAGAAATAAATGAAATGGTTGTTTTTATTTTAATTAAGAAAATGTAGAGAAACAGCATTTCACATTGTTCTGCACCAGAGACTGAGAGGCATAGCCAATCTACCTTATACAGAATCACAAACCCAAACAGGCAAAAAATGAGGAGACAAACAACCCATAAATGAAAAACAAGATAATTCTCCAGAAGAAGAAATAAATAAAATGGGGATAAGAAATTTATCTGATATAGAGTTAGGAATATTGATGGCAAAGATGCTCAACAGCATGAGAAAACATATTGTAACTATGAAAACAGAAATAAAGAATGACATAGCACAAATAAAGAACACATTGGAAGAAATACATAGCAGATTAGGGGAAACTGAGGATCAAATCAGTGAATTAGAAGACAGGGTTAAAAAAATCACTCAATCAGAGAACCAAAAAGAAAACACAATTAAAAAACAGGAAGACAACTTAAGGGAGCTATGGGACAACGGGAAACATAACAACATTAGAAGGTATATAGCCCTGGCCAGTGTTGCTCAGTGGTAGAGTGTAGGCCAGCACACTGAAGAGGGAGCTATGGGACAACGTGAAACATAACAATATTAGAAGGTATATAGCCCTGGCCAGTTGCTCAGTGGTAGAGTGTAGGCCAGCACACTGAAGGGTCGCAGGTTTGATTCCCAGTGAAGAGTACATACCTAGGTTGCAGGTTTTATCCCTGGCCGGGTCAGGGCGAGTATGGGAGGCAACCAATAGAGGTGTCCCTCTCACAAGGTATATACCTGGCCAGTGTTGCTCAGTGGTAGAGTGTAGGCCAGCACACTGAAGGGTCACAGGTTTGATTCCCAGTGAAGAGTACATACCTAAGGTTGCAGGTTTTATCCCTGGCTGGATCAGGGCGAGTATGGGAGGCAACCAATAGAGGTGTCCCTCTCACATCGATGTTCCTCTCTCCCCCCCTCCCTCTTTCCCTTCACTCTCTCTCTCTAAAAAAAAAAAAAAAAAATCAATGGAAAAATATATTCGGATGAGGATTAACAAAACAAATTTTAAAAAGTATATGTAAAAAAAAAAAGAATGTGTATAAAAGCCTGTGTGAGATAAGGTTTGCTTTAGATTCTATGTTCTGATTACCCAGTAATAATAGGTCTTATGCCAGTATAGCCAAACGCAGACTGGACTCTGACTTAGATTAGGACAGTGGCTTGCCAGTCTAATTCAAATACAGTGCTCTGGTTAGGGGCATATGGTGGGTATAGGCAAGATTTTATAGTAGGATAATGGTTACACTTGAGAAAATAAAAATAATAATATTGTGCTTTGAGTTGGGAAGCCTGTGTTCTATTCCTGGTTTTACCACAAGGTAATGTGACACTACACAAGTCACCTAACCTCTCCAGGTCTCAGTGACAGATGACTATTAGAATTAATGGGGTGATCACATTGTAAGGTATAAAATGTCGAATCGCTATATTTTACACCTGAAACTGATATAACCAATATAAAATTGTATACCAACTATACCTGAATTTAAAAAAATAAAATAATAACATATATGTTTGAGATGGGGGAAGGAGGGAGGACAACTACCACTACACTGTGTCCTGTATTGACACCACTCCTCTTCCTTTCTTTTATCTTATAAAGTTTGAAGTAAAGATCCTGGTTGAGGGGTGGCCACTACTCTATGTCTCCACTTTCTTCCTTCCTTCATTTGCCAATTCACACAAGCAGATGCCTCCCCACCATCCCAGCAACTGGCTAGTGTTTCAGCTGGCAGCCAGATCAACAGATCCAAAGGATTCTTTTTTGACCATGTTATCTATGGTATCCACCATTGTGAACTCCCTTCCATAAAGTCCTTAAACTACAGATATTCAAAGTAACTAATCACTTTTTTTTCCTCCTTGCCCACATCTCCTGCCAAAGGGGTAAAACCAGGCAGCCATGTTTTATACCCCAGATTCTCAGGACCACAGCTGATGGGAGTGGAAATGCACACCTGGTCATGGCAGTCGAGATCCCCGATGAGACATGCCTCAAAAAGAAGTGTTAGATCTAGTAGGTTCCCTTCTTCTTGGGAATTTTAAATAGAGAACACCATGGGGTGGTAGCTGAAAGGTCATGTCATATAGAGATTCTAGAGGCAATGCTTGACCATGGGAAGCCAAATTTAGGAGGGTCAGAGACTATGAATGAGCAAAGGAAGAGATCGTGAGAGAGAAGAGATAAAGCTAATATAAAAAGAGAGACAGAAAGGGCATAAGACTCAGAGAGATAAAGGGAACATCTACTGTCCAAGAGTCTACTGTCCAAGAGTTGCTTCCCAGAAACCAAAAGAACCCCTCCTTCTGAAGTTTTCTTCTTCATCTCTCTTTTTCCTCCCTGCCTTCTTTGCAGACTCTCCGCTATTTGTTCCTTAAATATTAGTCTTTCCCAGTGAGAGCTCGGTCCTTGAGCCTTTTTCAATGTACACACTTTCCAAAGGACATGGTCTTGGCTTCCAAAATGAAGTGTATCTGATAATGCTTAAATCTTAATTTCTAGGCTATCTCTGTCCTGAAGCTCTCTCTTGAGCTCAGACCTGTCTATCCAATTGCCTGATGGATATTGCAACTCACTATGAGTGTACTACTAGCATCTCACAATCAAAATTAAAACTTTCCTGTCAAACCTACCCTTCCTCTAATGCTCCTTTTCAGTGAAGTAAACTTTCAGCTAAAAAACAAGTTCATCCTAGATTTTTCTCTCTTTCCAATCCATTTGAACATTGGGTCATATTCATTCAACTTCTTGCATTTTTGTTCACTGCCTCCTCTCCCCAGCCTCACTGCTACTGTCCAAGTTCAGGACCTCATAACTGCCCTCTTGCTTCCCTTGCCACCAGTCTCTTGCTTATAACTCTTCCATGGCCTTGACACTGTCTTACAGAAAAATCCAAACTCTTTAGCAAGGCATCCAAATCCTCCTTGATACTCCCTTGTTTGCTTCATCAACAGAATCTTTCGCTGAACTCCATCTAACCCCAGTTTCAAATTATCCAACGTTCTGTGACTTCCATAATATCTCCATTGCTGTCTCCATCTGGACTTTGCTCCCAGTGATCCCTCTTCCAGGAAAGCTAGCATCCTTCTCTCCTCCTGTCAACACATTCCTATGTTGTCCTTCAATATTTATGATCCTGCCCCCACATTTAAATCACTATCTTTTTACTATGTCCCAACTATGCTTTGTACAGATGACTATGGCAACATCATTATCACTTTATTACACTCGACTTTAAAATGTTTGTATTTTTTCTATTCTACCTGGGGGGGGAGGGGCGGCAGAAAATATATCATTTTTACTGTTTTATGCCTAGCAGTGGGAGCATTGAGAACATGCTGTGGAGAAAAGGAAGGCAATGAATACACTGGTCCTTCATTGGAAAAAAAAGCCTTAGCCTATTCTCTGAGAGAAAAGGATAATGCTGAGTAAGTGAAGTCATGAAATTTTATAGTCATTATTAAAAATGCCTTCCAAAAAATCCCACCCTCTCCCACAGAGAGCAAGAAAGGGCACCATCCTCTTTCCCATAAAGTGTAATGTCACCTCAGCAATTGGAAGCAGAAACCCCTCAAAGACAGGCAACCTGTTTCCCATAAGGATAACGGGGCAAGATGAAACAATTTTCTAAACTAAACAGAAACCTTCAAAAATATAAAGATTTTTTCATCTACATTCCTATCTTAGCAAGAATGTAGTAAATGTGCAGCTGGAACTTCCCCATTTAGGTCCCGATGAACAAGGTGAAAATGTAGCCCCTCACAGAGGAAGGGTCCCAGGACCTGGCACACACAGGCAGAAAGGCTCGGTCATGGCCTGTAAGAGTGCTAGAGAGTCAATTAGTCCCTAAGGAACTGAGCAGCCACTGCTGCTTGAGGACAGTTTGAACAGGAATGTCTGTTTAGGATGTAATAAATGACTCCTTTAATCCAGGTGGGAGAGGACCTCCACTGCTCTAGACGGGATCCGCGGGCTGAAGTGCTGAAGGAGAGATTGGGCCTGTGCGTCTATATCCAGGTATCCCTACCATTTGTACCATTGTATCTAAGGACAGTCATGCACCGCCACCAGTCCTGGCTAAAGCCACGCTTGCACACTGAGGGAGCCGTGGGAGGAAGATGGGCAGGAGAACACTCGATAAATAGGGAGGGGCTCTTGCCAGAAGGTCTCCCTCAACCAAACAAGAGCTCTTTACCTCCTGACAGCTTCTAGAGGACAAAAGGCCTGAGAAGAACTGTGCCTGCCAGAATAGAACGGTGAATGAAAGCTGAATATCCTATCCCCGAGTGGGAAGCCACTTTGCCTCCTGCATTATGAGAACGTCCTCCTTGACACATCCCGGGAGAGCTGGGGTCAGTGCACAACTCCTCCCCTGGCCATTCTTCTCCCCAGGACTCCAGGCTGAGTTGAGTTTGATGCTTGCATGTTTCTTCTGTGCGAAACAGTCTCTTCCCATTCTAGTTAGTGCTTTCTTATTCACCAGTGTTCTCCTGTGTCAATTCCGGTGGGAAGCATTTGCTGATATTCTGCCCAGACCTCTACCACCACCCAAGCGAAGGGTTAAGAACATCAGTGAGGACCCTCCTGTGTTTGCTCGTTAGAGCACATAAACAGTAGATTGTCAGGACTGCTTTCTTTCTGCCTAATCTGGACCTAAGTTCCTCAAAGGCAGGAACTGTGTGATACACCTTTGAATCTCCAGCTTCTGACATGGAGCGTTGTCCAGTCTCACATGTTTAATGAAGATTTATTGAACCGCTATTACTAAGATTAAAAATATATAATGTTTTATAATTTTATATTATAAGAAGAAAGAAGGCAAAGCTGATAATATTCTAAACTGAAGAATTAAAGACACTTTTAATGAACTTCCCAGGGTGGTGACAACCTAAGCAGCAGCAAGTCCGGAAATGCCTTTGGATCCCTTCTCAAACAATTTTTTAAGTACATAGTAAAATACATAATGTGGCAAAGGAAATGAATTGTATTGAGATAACTACAAAAGCATTTTAAATCATAATTTAGTTACATGTGTGTGTTTTACTAACTTATTAAATTACAAGGTCAAGTAGCATTTCTAAATTCTATAATTTTGAGGTAGTAATAAATGTGGACAATATTTGAAGATATCAGCCACAACTGCAATGTAACATGAAAATATCTGTACCTGCTAAGGTACAGGTACTGCCAATACTACTAAGACTTGTTGTCCACATTTATAACGGAAGGAAACACTGAATTTCAATCAGAGGTTAGTGAAGATAAAGAAGTAAGTTTTCTCAAAGACCCAAGACCTAAATTCTAAATGTGTGGATCACCTGGATTCAGTAAAACCCCTGTTTGTGTAACACAGGAAAACAGACCACCTCAAGTAACAACTAAGAATAGCAATTCTTCCATCTTTGGAGGAATGGTATCATCCCAAATCAGTGAAAGCCTACCCTAGATAATAACAACTATTTCAGAGGTAATTGGGCTTTTGAAGGATATCAGGATTCACCTTATTTACTTAAAATGTAAAAGTTCACAAGACTTACTATAAAACTACAGTAATGAAGACAGAGTGGTATTTAAGGATAGCCTTATAGATGAATGAAACAAACTACTGAGCTCAGAAATAGACCCACACATATTTTGTCAGTTTATTAGTGACAAAAGTGACAAAGCAATTCAATGGGAAAAGTACTCTTCTTGACAAATGGTGCTAATAATTGAATAACAAAAACAAACAAGCAAAAAAAAAACAAACCAACCCTCAACTTTTACTACATATCACATACAAAAAGTTACTTGAAATGTATTGTAGATGTTAAAAAAAAAAAAAATTCTTCCCTAGCTGGTTTGGCTTAGTGGATAGAGTGTAGGCCTCAAAAAACAAACAAAAAAATTCTTCCCTAGCCAGTTTGGCTTAGTGGATAGAGTGTAGGCCTGTGGGCTAAAGGGTCTTGGGTTAGATTCTGGTCAAGGGTACATGCCCGGGTTGCAGGCTCGATGCCCATGAGGCAGCCAATCAATGATTCTCTCTCATCATTGATGTTTCTAACTCTCTCTCCCTCTCCCCTTCCTCTCTGAAATCAATAAAAATATATTTTAAAAAAGAAAGAATAAAAGCTCTTAAACTCTCAAAATGCTATCCTAACAAACAAACAAAAACTTCTAAAATAAAATGTAGGAGTTCTCAAAATGCTATCCTAAAAAACAAACAAACAAACAAAAACTTCTAAAATAAAATGTAGGAGGAAATATGTGTGACCTTTGGTAAAGGAGAGATTTTTTAGGATTCAAAAACATGAACCATAAATGAAAAATGACAAATTGGACTTCATCAAATTTAAAATATCTGCTCTTCAAACGACATTAGTAAGAAGATGAAAAGACAGGCCAGAGATTGGTAAAAAATATTAGCAAATCTCATACCTGTTAACGAGATTGTATGCAGAATACATGAAAATAATACAACTCGGGCCCTGGTCGGTGTGGCTCAGTTGGTTGGAGTATTGTCCCTTAAAGTTAAACATATACTTGCCATATGACCTAACAATTCCACTCATAGTATTTAACCAAGAAAAATGAACACACATTGCCCATACACGTGTTAATTGCTGCTTTATTCATAGTAGCCAAATGTCCATCAACAGGCAAATGAATAAAATTGTCATGGTACATTCATACAACAGAATACTTCTCAGCAACAAGAAGCAATGAACTGGTGCCTACAATATAGATGAATTTCAAAAGAATTACAGTAAGGATCTAGGTGAAATAAGTCAGATATAACAAACTCCATGGAGTATGGTTCCATTTATATGAAAAGTCAAAGCTAGAAACTAAAAACACATTGATCACTGGTTGCCAGTGGGCCAAGCGTGAAGGGAAGGATTATCTACAGAGAGGCATGAAAAAACTTTTGGGTGATGAAAATGTCCCATATCTTAATATTGGTGGTAGATATACAACTTGTATGTCTGTTAAAATTAATTAAACTGTACACTTAAAAAGGAAGAATAGTATGCATGTAAATTATATCTCAATGAATCCTGACCTTTAGAAAATCTTAGTTTTGAATCACCAATAGCCAATGATTTAATCAGTCATGCCTCAACTGAAGCCTCAATAAAACCCCAGAAGATTAGGGTTCAGAGAGCATCTGGTGCTGATGCCCAAGAACTGCAGCTGACTACCCCCTGCTGGCTTCTGCAGCAGAATACAGCCACCTCTTGTCACTGTGGATTACTTGGAAGAGGACGGGCCTAGACTGATTCAACATGAAGCAGAAAAATGAAGGAGCCAGTTCCTAGGAACAAAAAAATTGCCAAATGCAGTCAGGTCCTCCCAGCAAAGCCAAGATTGAGCTGATGTTTCCAACTAGCAGGACAGCAGATAGAAGGAAGACTTTCCTGGCCACCATGAGTATTGGGTAAGTCAGGGCCCATTGCATGTCCTCATCATGAGAAAGACGTTCCACTAGTTTGGAACCAAACTTAAGCAGCTGGGGTATTGAAGTTTCAGCTTTGATTTTTCTATGAAATCTTTCAGGTTATTAAAATGCTGAATCTAAAACAAACAAACAAACAAACAAAAAACTAAAAAAAGATACAAAGTTTATCAGAGAGAAAATGTAAATGATTTTAATTTCTAGAGATAAATTATAGTTTTAGAGAACTGAATCAGGATTTCTCCCCCAAAAATGTGAGGCATTGGAGTATACTTTAAATACAGAGAGGAACAGATGCATTGGCTCAGTGTCTTACTGAGTTTGTGTGTGATTTGGAAATTGGATTGTTTTGACAAATTACTTGCTAGCCAGGAAAAGCATTAAGGGATTATTTGTCCACTGCGATTTCAAATTTCTCCCTAATGATAAAATCATTTGAAATACAAGAGAGCAGCCAAACTAGTTTTACTCGGGGAGATATTATTTCATACATAGACATACCAGGAAAAGTATAAACAAAAAAAGAAATTATACTTCAATTTTTAACTTACTTTTAGTGTTATAAATAATAGCAGCAAACACTTTTGATCCTAAATAGCACAAAATTCAGAATTCCCTTTTAAGTGCTTATCAACTTAAAGACTTGAAATAATTTGTGAATGTGGGTGTTGTAAACTTCACATTGCAGATTGAGTCTTTACTTCTCAGGCCACTTTAATTCCTACTTTAATGCTAACTATTCAAGGATATTATTGAACTGCATCAGTATTTTTACTTGTTTATGTGCTATAATGCTTTCCCAAGGCATTATAGAACATCTTGCTTCCAAATCATTTTTATTTAATATAAGTGGTTTCCTTCAGTAAAGCAAATATTTAAAATCCTTTAGAAAATCAATGTTCTTTATTTGTTTGTTAATAGAACATTAACATTATCTGTCTTATCCAAAATAATTCTTTTCTTATCCACAATTCACAGAATGAAGAACCACCTCTTATTTGAAATGAGTTTCTGTTTAACTATCTAATAAATTAATTTTTACATTTAGTGTTGTCATAGCATTAGCTGTTTTAAAGAACCAAGGGTAGAAATTTAGTTTATTTTTTAATTTAATTTTTTTTTTTTTGCCAGAAAGAACAACTAACTGCAAAATTAGGGTGCATTTTTTTATTTTTTCCCTTGATCTCTAAGTATTGCTTACTGTATTTACATGGGGTCTATTCTTTTGCATATCGAGATCTGCTGTTGTCTAATACACTAGCTGCTAGCCAGATGGGATTATTTAAATTAGTTAAAGTGAAATAAAATAAAAAGTTCAGTTTCTCAGTCACACTAGACAAATTTCGCATGCTCAGTAGCTCTCTGTGTTTCCCAGCTATCCTATTGGGCAGCACAAATAGAACATTTCCATTATCACAGCAGTTCTATTGGGCAGTGCGGGTCTAGATGAGGGTTAGAAAACTTTTTTCTTAAAGGGCTGGATGGTAAATATTTTAGAATTTATGGGCCAATGGGCAAAATGAAGTTACTATTTAGGTACTTATATAACCTTTTGAAAAACAGATTCATTTAAAAAGGAAACACCGTTTTTAACTAAGTGCTGTAAAAAAGCAGGCAGCAGGCTGGACTTGAGCCCCAGTTTGCTCACCTCTGGTGCAGATCATTCAGCCCTTTTTCATTTAGCACGTCTTTATTGAGCATGTCTATGTTTTGAGCACTACTGGGCTAATGAAGGATAGCATGGTGAACAAGAAAACATAGGCCCAGCCCTCATGGAGTTCAGAACATAACAAGAAAGGCAGTATACCTCCTTTACACAATTAATCAATTATTATAATTTAATAATAAAATGGAGATAAATAGGATGTTATGAAAGGAAGTAATAAAGACACTTAAACTGGTGTAAAGGATTGACTTGATTCTAAAAATTACTTGCCCTGCCCTGGCTCAGTTGGTTGGAGCACTGTCCCACACACTAAAATGTGGTAGGTTCAATTCCTGGGCAGGACACATAACTAGATTTTAGGTTCAATCCCTGGTTGGGACGCTTACAAGAGGCAACCCATCAATATTTCTCACATCGATGTTTCTCTCCCTCTCTCTCCCTTCCTCTCTATCTCTCAAATCAACTTTTAAAAAAAAGCGTGTCTTTGGGTTAGGATTAAAAAAAATATTAAAAATTATCTGTATCTAATATTATTTTTAATAGATGGAAAATATATTTATTGTAAACTTTCCAGCTTACCCATTAAAAAGGCACTGTAAAAATGAATAAATCTAGAGAATATTCTAAAGAAATTTATATTAAAATAGATTACATTCTTTTATAGCATCTTATTTTTTTTATTGTTGACACTATTACAGATGTCCCCCATTCCCCCTTTTTGCCCCCCCTCCACCCACCCCTGCCCCACCCCAGACCTCACCACATTATTGTCTGTGTCCATGGGTTATGCATATGTGCAAATATGTTCTTTGGTTAATCTCTTCCCATCCCCCTCACACCACTCCCCTCTGAGATCTGTCAGTCTGTTCCATGTATCCATACCTCTGGTCCTATTTTGTTCATCAGATATGTGAGATCATGTGATATTTGACTTTCTCTGACTGGCTTATTTTGCTTAGCATAATAATCTCTGGGCCCATCCATGCTGTCGCAAAAGGTAAGAGGGTTCCTTCTTTTTATGGCTAAGTAGTATTCCATTGTGTAAATATGTACCACAGCTTTTTAAAATATATATATATGTTTTTTATTGATTTCAGAGAGGAAGGGCAAGGGAGAGAGAGATAAAAACATCAATGATGAGAGAGAATCATCAGTCAGCTGCCTCCTGCAAGCCCCCCACTGGGGATTGAGCCCACAACCTGGGCATGTGCCCTGACTGGGAATTAAACAGTGACCTCCTGGTTCATGGGTGGATGCTCCACCACTGCACCACACTGCCCGAGCTTTAAAAAAAATATTTTAAAAAATATACCACAGCTTTTTTTAAATCCGCTTACCTCCTAATGGGCACTTGGTCTGTTTCTAGATCTTGGCTATTGTAAGTTGGGCTGTTATGAACATAGGAATGCATACAATCTTTCTGATTGGTGTTTCAGGATTCTTAGGATATATTCCCAGAAGTGGGATTGCTGGATCAAATGGCAGTTCCATTTTTAATTTTTTGAGGAAACTCCATACTGTTCCCCACAGTGGCTGCACCAGTCTGCACCAGCAGTGCATGAGGGTTCCCTTTTCTCCACATCCTCGCCAGCAGTTGTTTTTTAATTTATTGCTGGTAACCATTCTGGCAGGTGTGAGTTGATACCTTATTGTGATTTTAATTTGCATCTCTCTGATGATTAGTGACCTTGAGCATTTTTTCATATGTCTCTTGGCCATCTCTATGTTCTTGTTGGAGAAGTGTCTATTCAGGTCCTTTGCCCATTTTTTAATTGGATTGTTTGTCTATATCATCTGTTTTATAGATTTAAAATAATAGTACATCTAATGATAAAAAATTACATTTGCTAAAATAACATTTACTTATGTTTGATGTTTTATTTTTCTAAACTAAAACATTTTTTTTTCTGGAAATGACCTGAGATTTATTATTGCTAAAAGAACCACTAGATCAGTGGTTCTCAACCTTCCTAATGCCGCTACCCTTTAATACAGTTCCTCATGTTGTGGTGACCCCCAACCATAACATTATTTTCGTTGCTACTTCATAACTGTAATTTTGCTACTGTTATGAATCATAATGTAAATATCTGATATGCAGGATGTATTTTTATTGTTACAAATTGAACATAATTAAAGCATAGTGATTAATCACAAAAACAATATGTAATTATATATGTGTTTTCTGATGGTCTTAGGCGACCCCTGTGAAAGGGTCATTCGACCCCCAAAGGGGTCGTGACCCATAGGTTGAGAACCGCTGCACTAGATGGAACATGTTTGAGGGCACAGGCTTTGGAGCAAGGCAGACCTGAGTTGAAACGAAGCTTAGCCTATTGGCCATTTGACGTTGGGCCAACTGCCTAAGCTTTAGAAGCCTATTTTTTTTTCAATTACAGTTGACATTCAATATTATTTTATATTACTTTTAGGTGTACAGCAAAATGGATAGACATTTTTATAATCTATGTTGTAATCCACCGGTAAGTCTAATATTCCACCTGGCATTGTACATAGTTAATACACTATTTTTTACTATATTCCCTGTGCTGTACTTTACATCTCTGTGACTATTTTATAACTACCAATTTGTACTTCTCAATCTGTTTACCTTTCACCCATCCTCCATAGACTCCTTTATAATAAAAGTGTATATAGTACATATTTCCTTGTTACCAGAAAAACTTGCCACAGACTAACTCCTTAAATGGCCCCACTCACTATTGTTTATATTAAAATTCAAATTGAGGCCTTCACTGAACAAAACAATATGATACACTTAAAACCAGGCTAATGTGACAATTTTTTTTAGAACATATGACGTCTTTTCATTTATGAGAACTCGGTATACATAATCAGAAAAATAAAAATATATGCTACACTGTCTTTCCATATATTGGCAATATTCCTCGAGATTATATTTGATTTTCTAAGGACATTTGTGCTCTTTGCAGTTCATTTAAATGTGGCCTTTTTTATTGTGGTATCAATAACTTTATATAAAGCTAAATATTTAATCACTGAGCAGGTAAGAGAAAATTGAGTGAACAGAAGCAATTCTAAACTGAACACATGCCTTGAATGACAAATAGGCCAAATTGAAATTGTTTAGAGATAAATCATGTGCCACATACCTGCTTTGCTTCAATAAATAAACCCCATACTGTAAAACATGGCTGATTTTACATCAAGATGAGGATGAAGTAAAGGAATGAAATATTTCCTTAGGTCATGACATTGGGTTTTAATTCTTCAATTTCACTAAAATTGCCAGGCCCAGGAACCAATTCTTCTGCTGACTCAGGTGAACAATGTTCTTTTACGGTGACAAATGAAGTAAACCAAGAAACTAGAATTTGACATTCTCTGCACAGCTTTTTAGAACAATGCATGTTGGAATAATGGAGTTTAAAAACAAATTATTTTTAAAAAATTATATTGACCAAATCCATCAAGAAAAGACCACCTTTCAATCACTAGCTGTCACACTACTTTTCTTCTGTTTCCTCTGCACAATGTGCGGCACGGAGCTGCTACTGTGGGTCTTTAATGCAGCTTTAAGTATGAACATTCTACTTCCTTTGTCAAGGCAAATGGCCTCAATTCATTTTTACTGAGCAAGAGAAAGAGAAAGGCAATGAGAAAGAGAAAGTTATGCCAATTTAATTCAGAGGGTCGAAGGCCTAGCACAGCCATCCTGGCTTTCTGTCATCTCGGATGAAGTCGTATTGACGAGTATATGTTTTCCTTGTGGAACGTGGAGTTTCTTCTAAGCACCTGAGGGAACATCGGCAGGTGAGCTCATCCTGTGCTTCTCCCATCTGAGGTGCCTCTGTCTCCAGGAAGGAGCTGCACCACAACAACATCACTGATGACCCCAGAGGCACTCTTCTGAGGGTTTCCATTGGTAGAGGTGAAAGTGGCTGCTGGGTCATAGGAGGTGAGGCGGTAGGACTAACAGGCTGTCTCCGTTCCACTCCACCCTTTGTTTCTGTACAGTCATGTGTGAATTGAATCAGTATGTCCTAAACCCGATTCTTGAAATCTCAACCATGTCAAAATTCATTTGGCAAAAGTCCAGACTCTACTTGCATTTCAAACGTCCCAACATTGTCATCTGTCATGGAGACCCTTCATGGGTCCTTTTGATTCCTCCAGCTCATGGGTGGGAACCTTTTTCTGCCAAGGGCCATTTGGATATTTATAACATCATTCGCAGGCCATACAAAATTATCAACTTAAAAATTAGCCTGCTGGTCAAACATGTAATTAACTCACCCCTAATGCC
>NW_005371324.1:10050672-10052096 GCF_000412655.1 Myotis brandtii
AGTCACTTTATCCTTTTAAACTTTGAGCAGCAGGGCTGTCGGCTGAAGAAAAGATTGAAGTGTGTTAATTGTGTCCACACGTCCCCACCTGTCCACTCGGCATACACACACCCCACTCACAGGTGCATACACAAATGGCACTTAACGGCATGTGAATTTTACCAGCCTACCTTATGCTCTTGGATGCTTAAGGTCACAGATTAATACTCTTATTGATTGTTTTGTGATTTTTCAAATAGACTTTGTATTTTGAAATAATCTTAGATTTACAAAAAAGTTGTGAAAATAGAGTTCCCATATACTGCTCATCCACTTTCCTCTAATGTTATAGCTTACATTCCCATGGTGCACTTTTCAAACCTCAAGAAAACTAAAGGAGCTGCTAGGATCTCGTTCCCCAGCAGAAGCTCAGTCCAGATTAACCCTCAGAGCCTAAGGAAAATGATGGCCAACAATTACTAGTTTATTCCAGAAAGTGGTTCTCTGGAATTTTTGTTTATGTTATTTCCTTACTCTCTGATACATTTAAAAATATGCTTTTTTTGTAGTTTCTTTTCTTTTCTTTTCTTTTCTTTTTTTTTTTTATTGTTGCAGTGTAAGGGTTGATTTGCTATCCTGCCCCAAATCAGACCTATGACATTTATTTTAACAATAGAGGCCCAATGCACGAAATTCATGCAAGGGCCTCAGCCCTCGTAGCCCTGGCTTCGTCCGGAAGGTCGTCCAGAAGGTCACTCAGCTGTCTGGTCTAATTAGCATATTACATTTTTATTATTATAGATGCTGACATATGTCTCCTCCACCTCATTAATGCCTCTGTTCTGTACAGCAAAGGGGAAACCTATCACATTGTAGTCTCTTTGCTGAAGGGGTAGAAATGAATATCAAGTTGTGCTTTGTAGAGTTTGGAAACAAACTATAATCATTTTTATTGTTATACAGGATGTGGCAAAAGGAGGTTTACAGTTGCTTATATGGAAAATAATACAATAGTTAATAAGTAATAATACAAGAATAAACTCTGTGTTTCCCATACGCAAAATGGTAAATATATTTTGCCCCACACTGTATATTTGAAGATGCTACAAGAAGGCACGAAACTATTTTTAAAAAACAAAAGCACAAAAAAAAGCAAAAGCTGGAAGTTATCCAGTTATGATGACCTATCTTTTCTAACACTGTAATAAGGAGAGGAGTTCCTAAAGTTTAAATATATATATACATACACACACACATATATCTACACTAATAAAAGAGAAACATGGTAATTAGCGTACGACCGCTACCCTTCCCATTGGCTAATCAGCATATCCTTATGCAAATTAACTGTCAGCCAAGATGGCGGCCGGCAGCCATGCACTGAAGCGAGCAGGGAGGCTTGCTTGCTCCAGTGACTGCAGACTCCAACGTTCCCCACCTGACTT
>NW_005371324.1:10053624-10058757 GCF_000412655.1 Myotis brandtii
TAGGAACTTACTTTCCACAGTCACTTTATCCTTTTAAACTTTGAGCAGCAGGGCTGTCGGCTGAAGAAAAGATTGAAGTGTGTTAATTGTGTCCACACGTCCCCACCTGTCCACTCGGCATACACACACCCCACTCACAGGTGCATACACAAATGGCACACTTAACGGTGTGAATTTTACCAGCCTACCTTATGCTCTTGGATGCTTAAGGTCACAGATTAATACTCTTATTGATTGTTTTGTGATTTTTCAAATAGACTTTGTATTTTGAAATAATCTTAGATTTACAAAAAAGTTGTGAAAATAGAGTTCCCATATACTGCTCATCCACTTTCCTCTAATGTTATAGCTTACATTCCCATGGTGCACTTTTCAAACTAAAAAACCAACAATGGTACATTTATATTGACTTAACTCCAGATTTTATTCAGATTTCAATCGTTTTCCAATAATGTCATTTTTCTGTTTTATGATCTACTCCAGGATACCACATTGCATTTAGTGTTTTGTGACGTTTTATAAAGTTCCACATTTCTGAATCCAGTGTCCTCTTTGTGTTTCTATATATTCATTTCATTCTCATTTGAGAATTGTGTTTGAGTGCCAAAGTGCCATGTTTTTCACACTCCAAACTCCTAGGCAGACCTCTGAAGACTATTTGTCCCTTATTTATGACACTATATATTAAAGTAACTGAAAATTTTCTAAATAATGCTTACTTTGTGCAGAGTCCATGAACTCTAACCAGAGCACATAAATGTCAAATTTGAGCAATAAATTTTGATTGATTTTGAAATTCCATTTAAGGTACTATTTTTCTAAATAGATTCTCATGGGAAATATTTTAAAATATTGTTTTATAAAAATATTGTTTCCTCTGGGATCTGAAAGTTCTTTAGGTAGATTTTTAGTGAAATATCAGAACAATTTAAATACTAATTCATATTGTCAGAATGATGAAATTTTTTAATGATTTTATTACAGTGATTTACAACTCAAGTCTGCAGTACTCCAAACAGTGTTTTTTTTCACTTCAACTAGACAATTGGCATTTTTATTTTGTTCTTTTCCTTGTTGTGTACTCTATTCTGAATCACTTTCAAATTTATATTTCTAAAAAAGTCTTATATTTAGGGGCCATTAGTGAATGTGCATGAGTCATTATAGTCAATGAAATAAGCAGTGTGTGACTGAAGATTAAATAAGGGAATGGTTTATGGTTCCATTAAAAGCACCAAGGTATTCCTGGAAAAGCTATGAAAATATGCTTTTCCATTAAGGAAAAGCACTTATCAATGCTGCTGGTCCTACTAAAGATTGTCTACTCTAACATAAAGCAGACTTTTTTTTTTATCACACACATGAGGAGGGCATTAGGCTTGATCATAGCATAACTGTCTGCCAGGTAGAACTCCAACTTCTGAGCAGAACTTTGTAACTCTCATCAACTGCAGATGACTGCAAAGCTTGGCACCAGTTCAAGGGGCAGTCAAGATTCTGATTAAAGGTCCGGGCTTAGCGATCCATTTGGAAAGGTTTGGAATTAAAGGGGATTTAGCCTCAAAAGAAAATTGCTTAAGCATGGGTCGCACACTGGTGACTTGCAGTCTTATTTTGTTTGGCCTAGAGTGTTTTCTTGGTTTGTTTGTTTGATTTTAATATTTGAATGAGGTTGAACTCTTAAATTGCGGGATATTTCACTATAAAATCCTGAATTGCCCTCATTTATGCCTGCCAGCAACAAGCTAGGTATGAGTAGCAGGCCCTTTGCTGACGGGGCATGTCCTCTCCTGCTGTACGCAGTCCCCACCACAGGCAATGGTTTCCCTGCCCTGCAGCTATTGTCACCATCCCTCCTCACACAGCCGTTTTCCTCTGATTTCGAGAAGGCTGTTTCCACGGTGCTGGTCAAAGTAGAAAACGGAATTGTGTTTGAGAAGGCAGGTTGTTTTTTTTTTTTTTTTCATTCATTGATGTTCCTAACTGGCCCAGAGGATTTTTGACCTTGTGACCCTGGGTAAAATGGTGTCATAATGTTTATCACAGAGTAGTGTCCCACTACCCTGACTTTCTTTTTTTTTTTGAAAATATATTTTTATTGATTTCAGAGAGGAAGGGAAGCAGGGGGAGATAGAAATATCAATGACGAGAGAGAATCATTGATCAACTGCCTCCTGCGTGCCCCCCACTGGGGATCGAGCCTGCAAAGCCTGGCATGTGCCCTGACTGGTATTCGAACCGTGACCTCCTGGTTCCTAGGTCGATGCTCAACCACTGAGTCACGCCAGCTGGGCCCATTGCCCTGACTTTAACATTGGAATTGAGATCTGAGTCCAAACATAGTGATTTTTAGTTATAAATTACTTTGACCCGATTGCTTGCAGTAATAGTTTAGTGGTTTTAAGCCCAGACTCTGTAGCTAGACTTCATAGGTTCAAGTTCCTACTCTGCTATTTATAATTATGTGTCCTTAGGCAAGTTACTTAACCTCTTTATGTAGTTTCCTCTACTGTAAAAGAAGGATAAAAATAGTATCGACATCACAGAGTTCTTGTGAGGGTTCTACGAGTCAATTGTGGGAAGTCCTGAAAACAGGTCCTGGTGTGTTTAATGTGCCACGTACATGTTAGCTATTGCAGTCGTTAACCATTTTCTGATTAGCTGATGCAAATTTATTATATGTTGCTCACATTGTCTCCTAATTTGTAAGTGACTGGTAAAAGGAAATTCATCATGGTGTCTGGCCTTCAGCCACACGGTGTACCTCCCTGGGTCTGCACCAGCTCTAGGGTTTGGCCGTGTATTTGCATATTGAAGGAGGTAAATAATTACGGTGAATAAAATACATTTAGAAATGACAGGGACCTTAGAGATCATCTAGTCTAGGAGTTGGCAACTTCTTCTTCTGCAAAGGGCCAGATTGTAAATATTTTGGCTTTGTGGCCATATGGTTTCTGTATGGCAACTGCTCAACTCTGCTGTTGCAGCTCAAAAGCAGCCTAGACAATAGGGAATGAATGGGCGTGCTGTGTTCCACTAACACTTTATTTATGGACACTGAAATTTGAATTGCATGTAATTTTCACATATGAAATGTTCTTCTTTTTTCCCCCAACCATTTAAAAATGTAAAAGCCATTCTTACCTCACCAGCTATAAAAAATAGGTGTAGGGCCAAATTTGGCTGATCCTTGATCTAGTCCAAAGCTTGCAAACTCCAGCGCTTTCTCCCGGGAATTCTACCTGGAAATTTTTTGTTGAAGAATGAAGCTACCTGGGCCCCACTCCAAACCCACGGAACAAAAATATCTGGATGGTGAGCAATGGACTCTTTACTGTGAACATGTGTGTTATCCCCACCAGTGTGGCTCTAGGAACCACACTTTGCGAAACTACCCAAGGCCTTCAAATGAATATGGAGACTTCATGGCCATCTTGCAAATCTAGAAATGACTTATGAAGGTTGACTATAACAAGTACCGCATTGCAAAAGTGAGTGGGATTGCTTGTGACCTAAGTTATTTAAACTTAGTCTTTGCATTCTTTTGTTTTTATTAACAGAGTCTCCTGACAACAAAGGTCATTATTTTCTTTTATTGTATTGGAGGGAATGTGGTAGGACCTTGAAATTACCCTAAAATAACGGCACATTAGAGAAATCTCATTTTGTGTTTTTGTCAAGGCAGAAACAGGTGCATATTTATTGAAACATTCTTTGTGGTGTCAAAAATAAAATAAAATCTGAGCAACTTACCTGGTCTGGTGAATAAATTTGGGTGTTTGCTTGCTTGAAATATTATGTCACTGTGTAAAGAATGTGTTTGAGCTACATGTACTGCCCTGGAGCAAAGATGTTCATACCAATAACCAAAAAACAACAAAAAAGCAAAATGCAGAGTACTGTGTAAAATATGATTCCATTTTCATTTAAAAGGAAATATATTGATGACATTGGTTACCTCAGGCAGCAAAACTGAAGGGGGAAGTAGAGGATGAAAGATTATATTTTTCTTTAAACCTGCCTTTATTGTTTAATTTTATAGGGATAATTTTGAAATCAAAAATTTAATAGAAACAAAAATTCTAATAACCATCATCATTTATTTGGCATAATAATCCATTTCCATGACAAGAAAGAGAAGTCGGCTTCTGAGAATCACCAACCCAAATTTTAATTTATAATGTAAATCTGGCTGCGAAATCACACAATTATCATCTTTTCTTTTTCCTAACTCAAGCCAGCAGTTCCAGAGAATCTTGCTCCAAAGGGAGAAGTCCATCTTCTCCTCATTAGAAAATAAATTTCTGTTGTTTAACCATTTTGGTACTTTGTTATGGCTGCCTGAGAAGAATAAAACACAACATGGGGTTAGTCTAATTCAGACACGGGTGGATTCTAACATTAGGCTGTCTCTCTTGACTTCATTCTCAGTTCAGCATCCTCTCTAGGCCCCACCTATGCCTCATCCCAGGCTGACGTAGTGATTGATTCTAGGTCACCAGCTGCTTCTGGTGATTGTAGTGCATGAGCCTAATGAAATCCCAGGGGCAGAATGTTTCTCTTCCCCCACAGTTCTAACCAAAGGCTTGCAATGGAGTTTTACTGAGCTAGCTTGGATCAAATCCTATCTGAAATCAATTACTATGGATTGGCTAAGCCTGGGTTTTATCTTCCCCTGGAGCAGGCAGCCTGTGGTCAGTCCCTTTTGAACCATTGGTGTGAGTAGAGGAGGGTGGCTCCCCAGAATGAAATACAGAGGGCTGCCCCAGAAGACAGAAGAAATGCCAGGCAGACAACACAGTAAGTTCACCACTGTGTTATAAACCATCCACTAGGCCTTTAGTGCTCAGTGAAGGCTGTGCATTGAAATGCTGAGGGCGTCTGTGAAAACTATTAGATGCTTACCTCAGAAGCCTTTCTAGGGTGCTGAAGTCTGAAATACTTTTCTTTTTTTTTTAAATAATATTTTCATATTCACAATCTATTTTAACAATTGAAATTTCATAGAAACTATAGTTACCCAAATCTGTCACTAGAGGGTGGGTTTGGAGATTTGCTTGAGTTTTCCCTTTTATTTATTTATTTATTTTTATTTATTTATTTATTTATTTATTTATTTCATTATGACTGCAT
>NW_005371324.1:10058897-10061270 GCF_000412655.1 Myotis brandtii
AGGCTAGGGCGGGAGGAGGCACTGGGAAAGGGAGGGGACTGTTAATGAAGTCCTACAATTGGCTCCTCTCTGAGGGGGCGTGGCTAGGCCCTGGGGGGCGTGGTGGGACGAGCCAGCTTAAAGCCAGGCTGAGGCACAGCGGCCCACACTGTGGTGGCTGTTAGGCATCCAGGCATGGAGGAGTGCGCTTACATCTGTGGTGTGGGCTCTTCGCGGGGATGTCGGTGTTGTCAGCAGCGCCAAGGCCCAGCTGAGACGGCAGCGGCCGATGGCAAGCCTGCCCCGGCTCCAGCAGAAAAGCACGTCGAGGCGGATGCGGCAGCGCAGTGCTGTGCGGGGAGTGGAGGAATCGCGAGCCCCATGTCGCCCCCGCCGCCCCTGCACTGCTCATTGCAGGACCTGCCTCCCGAGCTGCTGGTGGAGATCTTCGCCTCGCTCCCCGGCACCGACCTGCCCAGCCTGGCTCAGGCCTGCACCAAATTCCACCACATCCTGCACATGGACAGCATCTGGAGACGGCGCTGCCGCGAGGAGTTTGGCGTTTGTGAAAACTTACAGAACCTGGAGACGATAGGTATGTCTTATCGAGAACTCTATGCGAAGCTGCTCCACCCATGCAGACACATTTTGGGATTGTGGCAGCTAGATACTGAGTACTATAGAACACTAGTGAATGTCGTGGTGGACGGCTTATGCATTACTGGTTGGACGTACTGGTCTTGCCTTAACACCCATGTGGATCGCCCAATGCAATTCAAGCCCTCGTTCAGAATTCGCCTGATGGAGAGGAAACCAGCCACGGTGGAGTGCATGGAAGGCCGCATTAGCAGGCCCCACAGCCGCCACGTGCAGATTCAGAAGGACAGGTTCAGCATCCAGTGCAAGAAGACAGACCACCAAAAGGATTTACCAACGCAGCTTAGGGAAGCATGGGGGCTGGTGCTGGTGCAGGAGGACAGACAGCAGTATGACTGCCTGACCTACCGCCGCCTCTACCTCCCACCCAGCCACCCGGACGACCTCATCAGGCCAGGCCTCTTCCAAGGCAAATACGATGGCTATGGCCTAACGATTGCCATGCTCAGCTTCCATGGGAAGTATGCCAGGGTCACGAAGGTCACGGGAAACTGCAACCCAAGGTTAGAGATCCACCTCATGCACCGCATCCAGCTGCGAGATGGCGAGATCTTCCGCAACTTCAACGAGCTCTTCCGCGTGGTCCAGGAGATTGACGAGCAGGTGATCCGGGAGCAGCTGCAGCAGCAAGAAGACGGGACTGAGGAAAGCGAGGGCCATGGCTGGCAGAGCCCTGCCCAGCCCAGCGTCAGGGAGTACAGGGCTGCAGCTTTGGAGGAGCAGCCTGTTCCGTTTGTTCTGCCTGCGGGCGTGAGCTCAAGAGACCAGAACTACCCCCGAACCTGCAGGATGTGTTTCTATGGCTTGGACACTGTTACCTTAGATGGCTTCTCCTACCCCAGGCGCTTCCCTGGAGTCTTCATCCTGTTTGATGAGAACCACTTGGGGTTCATCTGGCTGGAGATGAAACACTTCATCCTGTACGGCAGAGTCCAGAACACCTTCCAGAATGTGGAGGAGGCACCATCCCTGCAGGCCTTCCTGGAGATGCTCTAGAACATTCAGTCCGGACCCCCTGGAAGGAGCAACTTGCATGCACTTGGAAGATTTGACTTCTGACCAGATTACCCACCTTTGTTTGTTTTTAATTAAATCTTTATTGTTCAGATTATTACAGTTGTTCCTATTTTTTCCCCCCATAGCTCCCCTCCACCCGGTTCCCACCCCACCCTCTGCCCTTACTCCCGCCACCCACTGTTCTCATCCATAAGTGCACGATTTTTGACCAGTCTCTTCCTGCACCCCCCCACACTCCTTCCCCTCCCCCCCCACGAGAATAGTCAGTGCACTCCCTTTCTATGCCCCTGATTCTATTATATTTACCAGTTTATTCTGTTCATCAGATTACTTATTCACTTAATTTTTAGATTCACTTGTTGATAGATGTGTATTTCATAATTTGTATCTTTACCTTTTTATTCTTCCTCTTCTGAAAGGATACCTTTCAGCATTTCATATAATGCTGGTTTGGTGGTGATGAACTCCTTTAGCTTTTCCTTATCTTTGAAGCTCTTTATCGGACCTTCAATTCTGAATGATAGCTTTGCTGGGTAAAGTAATCTTGGTTATAGGTTCTTGCTATTCATCACTTTGAAAATTTCTTGCCACTCCCTTCTGGCCTGCATAGTCTCTGTTGAGAAATCAGCTAACAGTCCTATGGGTACTCCCTTGTAGGTAACTGACTTTTTTTCTCTTGCTGCTTGTAAGATTCTCTCTTTGTCTTTTGCCCTTGGCATT
>NW_005371324.1:10062460-10063635 GCF_000412655.1 Myotis brandtii
CTTTTGGAAGTTCTGGGTCTCTCTGACCCAGCTGCAGTTTGTTAGGTAATTTTCAGATTGCAAAGGGCCAGGCCTTTCATATGCAAAAGCCTCTGCGCACAGCTTGGGTGGGGCGGGGTCTCAAGGGATCAACAGGGCGGAGCAAGCAGCTATGGCTGCTCCTCAGTCCTACCCTAAGAGGCCCCATGTCTCAGTGTCCCGGTAATCGCTGCAAGCACCTCTGAGAGAAAGCCGCTCTTGAGTTCTGACCGATGCCAGACAGTCCAGTTTCTCCCCATATGAGTCTGGATCCCCAGAGACTCACCCAGAACTGGAGTTCAGAGCAGTCAGGAGTTGGAGACTCCCTCCTGATTGAAAAAGACAACTGTATCCTCAGTTGCCAGCCCTCTCCACGTGCGCCTCCGTACCTCTGCACTTTACTTCTGCACTTCCTCTGAGTCTCAGTGTGCTTTTATCTTTCCATCTATTTGTAGGATTTTCACTCAGCCAGCCTTCCTGTGGGGTTCTGGATTGTCTGTTTTGTCTTTTAGTTGTATTTTTGAAGTTGTTGTGTGAGGCAGCAATTTCTGGTGTTTACCTATGCAGCGTTGTATTTTTGAAGTTGTTGTTCGAGGCAGCAATTTCGGGTGTTTACCTATGCAGCCATCTTGGTTTCTCCTCACTTTTCTTTTTTATTTGGTAGCTTAATTCTGACATTCAGTCTATTCAGGTGTAAATTATTGGAAACTAATGAGAGTGTGATATTTTGATTAAATACATATATATTAATCTTTCTCCCAATGTCTGGCACAGAGCTCCTAAATCCTTTGGAATTATTATTTTTTTAATCCTTACCTGAGGATATGCTTATTGATTTGAGAGAGGGTAAGGGGGAGGAAGAGAGAGAGAGATGAGGTGAGACAGAAACATTGATTGGTTGGTTGCCTTCCCAAACTCACCCAGACCAGGAATCAAACTCGCAAGCAACCCAGGTACGTGCCCTGACTGGAAATCAAACTCACAGCCTTCCCATGTATGGGAGGGTGCTCCAACCAACTGAGCCACACTGGCCAGGGCAATGCTTGGAATTTTTTTTTAAATTTTCACCTGAAGATATTTTTATTGATTTTAGAAAGAGGAAGGGAGAGGGAGGGAGGGAGGGAGGGAGGGAGAGAGGGAGAGAGAGAGAGAGAGAA
>NW_005371324.1:10063661-10092515 GCF_000412655.1 Myotis brandtii
TTTTTTTTCTACATGCCGAGAGAGAGAGAGAGAGAGAGAGAGAAAACAACTTCAATGTGAGAGGGAAACATCAATTGGCCTTTTTTTCTACATGCCCCAACCGGGAGGGACCAAACCCGCAACCTAGATGTGTGCCCTGGTTGGGAATTGAACCCACAACCTTTTGGTGTACAGGAAGATCTCCAATCAACTGAGCCACTGGCCAGGGCAGCCCTTGGAAATTTTTAAGTGATCAGAACAACAAAGGCACCCTAATATTCCTAACAAACCTCTTTCAACCACACCTGATCTTGTGTTAGTTAATAAAGTGACTTTTGCAAGCACCTGATAGGAGCTGGTTGCTAAGGAAACCAATTGTATGATTAGAGGGTAGGAACATTCAGTCCTACCCCCCACCCCTGCTCCCACCACTGGGAAGGGGAGAGGGCCTGGAAGTTGAATCTCCAATGGCCAATGGTTAATCAATTCTGGCTGTGTAATGAAACCTTTGTAAAAACCCAGAGGACGGGGTTTGGAGAGTTATCAAGTTTGTGAACACGTGGAGATTTGGGAAGAGCAGAAGACTTGGGGAGAGCAGGAAAGCCCCTGCCCTTTCCCTGTACTTGACCCCATGCACATCTTCCATCTAGCTGTTCCTGAGTGACATCCTTTTATAATAAACTAGAGGCCCGGTGCACAAAAATTTGTGCACTGGCGGGAGAAGGGGTGTGTGTGGGGGGGTGTCCCTCAGCCCCACTTGTGCCCTCTCACAGTCTGGGACCCCTCAGGATATAACCACCTGCTGGCTTAGGCCCGCTCCCCAGGTGGCAGATGGCAGGCTTGATCCTTCTGTGCCTGCCCCGCCTCCCCAGGCCCTGGGTTGGGTCGCACACGGGATGCCTGGATGGAGGCTGGGTGGGCTGGCCGATTGCTGCTGCACCGCCCGGCTGCCCCGGGTCGGGTCACACACGGACGCCTACCGCCCCGGGTCGCAGATAGCAGGCGTGGATGGTGGCAGGGCAGGCCCTTTCACAGGGGTCGCCTAAGACCATTCTGCATATCAGATATTTACTTTATGATTCATAACAGTAGCAACATTACAATTATGAAGTAGCAACGAAAATAATTTTATAGTTGGGTCACAACATGAGGAACTGTATTTAAAGGGCCAGAAGGTTGAGAACCACTGGGATAGGTGAAGGAAAGAGTAACATTTGGCTGAAAATAGTGAATAAAGGAAGACATAACTGTCCATCCTTTAGTATTATGTGGAAGAGAGGGGGAAAATTTTAAGACCACAGAATTCCAACTAAACATGATCTGTGATCCTCTATGGGAACCTGGACAAATGGATAGAAATCACATGAATATAAATTCTGTTTTGGTATAAGAACACACTTTCTAACATTTATAGGTTTTCAGTAGTCAATTGAATGAGGTAGTGAGTTTCTTATTACTGGAAGTAATCAAGCAGAAACTTGATGGCTATCTTATTATTCTTTTGGGTGAGAGGATATAAATATTTAAAATGTCCTTCTTAATCTTTTGTATCCAAATTGTTATTTTTCAGTTAAGAAAATGGGCCTGTAGAACAAAGAAAAAAGAGTACTAAAACTTTGGAGAACATACTATATTCACAATTCTATACCTAACTGATCTTAGAAGCCATGGGTATAATTACAAAACAATCTTAATTTTGCTTTTCTTTCTCCTTTTACT
The DNA here is from genome assembly GCF_000412655.1 of Myotis brandtii. Classification (NCBI taxonomy): domain Eukaryota; kingdom Metazoa; phylum Chordata; class Mammalia; order Chiroptera; family Vespertilionidae; genus Myotis; species Myotis brandtii. The sequence goes on from NW_005371324.1 coordinate 10,065,360, forward strand.
TCTGCTCAGTGGGGTTATTCATTTCCATATTCGGATGAGGTCTTGGTCAGCCTATGACTTCAAAAGTTATATTTAATAGCCCTATAGTCACTTCAGATCACAAACACAATCCAATTTGTAATTTAAAACACCCATTATTGTGTTATAATCTAAGTTTGAACTTGTTTTAAAGTGAAAACACTCCTCCCTCCACACCCCCATTGGCTCGAGCCTGACTTGGGTTGCTGCTTTCCATGCAAGAAGGCTCATGGGAGGAAAGACCGGGCGCAGAGGGAAAGTTTTGCTCAACAGGCACTTTTATAAATGGCTGCATATCCTCAAGAGGTGGCGGAGGTGGGTGTTGACAATGACTCGTTTGCTCATGAGAAATTTTGAGAACTCCCTCTGGACACTCTCCAACTATAACTCCCTTGTTATGGGCTGGGCCTCAGCTTTGGGTGGGCTCCCCCGTCCTCCCCTTCGTCCCTGCCCCGGCTAGTCCTCACATGTGCCTACCATCTCCTTTTCCTGGCAGACCATGTACTTGAGTGGGATCCCTTTCAAAACACCCTGAGGATGATATCACAACCATTGCTTCCACATCTTGTCCCAGGGCCCATGTACCTGTAACGGCCATAGGACAGAGAAGGGGCCCTTACTTCCCAGAGCTCCATATACCTTTTATTCGCCACAGGACAGGGCAGTGCATTGACTTCTCAGGGGCAGCCCTCTGCTCTGTTGTCATCAGCTGCTTTCACATTCTCAGGCGTGAGATAGGCCACAGTCTGGGGCGGCCCAGGAGCACCGATCATGCTCTCTGAGTGGTTGTGGTGAATGAAGCCTCTCACCTGACCTGGCGTTGGGAGGCTGCACCACCACACCCCTCCCCAGGGGTTGGTAAGCGTGCAGCTCCCACCTAAGGAAGTCTCCTGACAGATCCACCCAAGTCCCACTCTTCTGAGTGAAGGACCCCTGGGTAAAGGGCTCATAATCTTAATGGACACATGTATTTTCTTTGTAAATTTGCATTTTGAAAGCCTGTTATATATGATATCATATCTTTGTGCTTGGTCAAAAATCCCAGTTAATCATCCCCATTATATTCATTTAGTCCCCTGAACAAACCTGTTTTATGGTCTTCGATAGCCACATTTTACAGATAGGAAAACTGAGGCACAAAGAGGTGAAATCATTTGTCCAAACCATAATCGTCCATCCTGTAAATCGGGAGACGGGTTATGGATGCAGAATCTGTTATCCACATGTGCTCTGTGCTTGGATTAGCTGGATCAAACACAAAGAGAAGAATCAACCTCCGTGTGTGATATTCCTTGTGGGAGCAGGGAGAAAGCTTGCTGCTGCTGACCAGCTGGAACCAAACATAAATTTCCAATCACTGTATTCCAGTCAATGGCTACTTGAAAGCTCTCCTTTATAGACCAGTACACCCTGACGTGTGCATGGAGGTGGCAGCTGAATGTGTATGTTATTTGGCCAATTTATCTGTAATATATGACAAATTAAAAAAAATAAACATTTACTGAGCACTTAGGCTTTATCCAGATTCTTTCATTCTTTCCTCAGAACAACACAAGGTTAGTATTTTTTCCCATTTTACAGACCAAAAAACAGAGAGACCCAGGGAAACCCTGAAGACAGAAGACCAGCCTTCTGGTTCCTTTCCACATTTACTAGTGCTCAGAGTTTGCTGGACCATTATTCCTTAAGGCCCCATTTCTCCTCATCTATCAAATGAGAATACCATCTATCCCATTTGTCCTGCAGGATCCTTGTGAGGTCAATGAGACAACGGATGGGTAAGAACTTTTCGAATCACAAAGTACTGTCCCCATTCGGGGGACCATTGTGACTCTGCTACTCCCATCTCAGGAAGGCAGCTGAGGAGGGAAAACTGCAAGTTCATCCTCAGCCAAATGTCACATGACAAGAGCCACAAAGATGTCCCACAGAGAGCAGCTCTTGGGCATGGCAGAAGGGAGAACGTGCCCTGAGAGTCATTGAAACAGAAAGAAAGGAAACTTAAAATTAAAATTAAAAAAAAAAAAACCTAAGAAAAGAAAAACAAAAAAACCCACTCCAAACTAGTGTTGTATTCTGAAACAAGGCCAAGCCGGGAAACCTTTGGGATACTTGTGTTGCTCTTGAGAACTATTATGAGGCTTGAAAATGAGAGCCAGGTGGAGGAAAAGAGAGTAAGTCCACAAAAGATGAGCAGCGGGAGAAAAGAAGCAAACTCACAAATTCAGGGAAAGCCAGCATAACAGTGTAGAAAAATATTACTAAATCCACTCTGAAACTGACCAAAGATTCTAAGATAGGACTCCGTGTTTGCAAAACACAACAGCTGCTGAGATCCACCGTCTAGAAGAGAAAAAATGGAAACTTTCTTTTCTCTTTTCCAACAAGACATAACAAAAGCAGAGCTGATGTAATTAATGAAAAAAAGATGGCTATTTGAAGCAGGGAAGGCACTGAACAACAGAATGGAATGGAAATGAGGTCCACATTTAGGGACAATTCATTATTTATTTGCTGGACTTTTTATGCACACCGTGTTCTGCTAATATTTCTCTCTCCAGGGAGAATACCAAAACCAGGTTGGTAAGTGATACAAGCATGAGTAGTTAAAGACTACAATATAAGCAGTGGGTAGATGGAATTATTTCTTGAATATCAATTAGTATAGTTCATCTAACTGAAGACTCTTACAATTGAATACTTCAACTTAATAGATCTGTTTTCAAATTCTTTTTAATGGCCCTTCTGTGACCATAATATCTACTTTTCCAGACAACCTAAGTAGAAACCATTATGGACAATGTATGTAGAATCCTCTAAGGATAGCATATGGAGGAGAGAATGTGGATTGCCAAATTTAGCAGCTCTGGAGAGAGTGTTTTTGAATTAAACTTGAGTCTATGGGGATTACAGTTCATTTGTGACTGGCAAAACATATCTTCTCAATTTTGAAAGATAAATCCCACTGATATATGTGTGGATTTCACAAGTGTTTCTTAAAAACCATATGACAAAAAAAGAAAATCCTTTCCACAAATGCTAAAGTTGTATAACTATTTTGGAATTATGATGTCACAGGTATTTTGGCAGTATTCTTCCTGTGAAATAGAGGGTTTTGTAAGTACTGTACCCACTCTGACCTGAGGAAACTTGGTTCAGAAGTTTCACCCCTGAGATGTTAGGGTTAGATGACTTTCAAAAAACTTAAAGTGGAAGATTAACAGGGCAGTTACTATAGTCTTTGGTATTTTAAAGATAAGTAAAATTTCAAAAGGAGGGGAGGGGGACCAGGGCATTGTCAACACTTTCTTTTGCCAAATACCATCAGTTTTAATTCTAATTTTCTTTATTTAATTTTAATTTTATTCTATTATCTTTTTATTTAAAAAGTCCATTGACAGCACAGACATAGTTTAAAGTCTGGGTCTTTAAATTTAATGTAGTTAGCTTTATGAAAAATTATCTTGGCTTTTCTTAGTATTCCAATATCATTGTGGACCAGTGAAAATATTGTGGCAAACCAGAGCTGGTCTGCCAATCCCAATAAACCAATAGCCTGCTTCACTTCATTAGCATCAGTTAGTTCTCTACCCTAAGCTACTATTAAAATCTTTTGTTGTTGTTGTTTTATAAATTTCCTTAATATTTTTTCAATTAAAATTTACATTGAATATTATTTTTTATTAGCTTCAGATGTAGAGCATAGCAGACAATCATATACTTTACAAAGTGTTCCCCCTGGTATTTCCAGTATCCAACTGGCACCCTACATAGTTATTACAATATTATTTACTGTGTACTTTACATCTCCATACTATTAAAATCTTATTTAAGAATTTCCAACATTTAACTAGAAGGCAAACTCCTATAATTTAGGATAAAATGATTAAATCTTTTAGTAAATATTTACATTTATTGGAGAATGGTATTTCCTTCTGTACCAATTCAATAAATTCCTTAGAATGCAATTATGTTATTTTTTATTCCCATTTTCAAGGACCTGATATAGCTAGGATTTTATCCATCTTTGAATAGTTTCTATTAAAACTATTGTCATATCTTGAAATACTAATAAACTTCTAATTTACATTCACAGACCACTCTTAATTTTGCCTTTTTTTTTCATCATGAATAAGAAAACTCTTTAAACACCTGTTCTTTTTTACAGGTTAAATCAAACCATTATCTCCAAGAAACTACTGGAATTACTCGGGCTGTCTTCCTCCCTCCCTCCCTCCCCTTCTTCCTTTCTTCCTTCCTTCCTTCCTTCCTTCTTTCTTTCCTTCCTTCCTCTCTCTCTTCTCTCTCTCTCTCTCTTTCTTCTTTCTTTCTTTCTTTCTTTCTTTCTTTCTTTCTTTCTTTCTTCCTTTTCTTTCTGTCTTTTTTTTTGGCATTATCTTATGTTGATTGTCTAGTGATAAATGATCTATAGGAGGAGAATTAAGAATCCTTGTAATTCAGAGATTTTGATGTTCTAATTTTTAAATATTTAACCTAATATGAAGAAAGAACTTAATTTTATTAACACAGGTAGAATATCTTTCCACAGAAAGTGAAGGCAAGTCTAAAATTTGGTTGTATTCTCTACTAAAATTTTAAAACCTAGCTTTGGGATACCTACATTCCAGTGCACTTTGTTCTTTTCCCTGTCAGTTTGAAAATTAATATCAGCACTGACATTTCTAAGAGAAAGAACTGAAATCCTCCCTCTGACACTGGCAGCCGACAATCTTCTTGAGCGTTAAGTTCTTTAAGGGCAGGGAAGAAGAGTATTTTTCCCCTCCTTACCCTGTTACTCTAAAAGCCAATATATTCTTAAATTCCACCCCCCAAACTAAGCCTAAAATCCAAAACCAGGTAATCTACATACAAAAATAATTTTTTTCATGGTAAATTAAATCTGGAAAGTAGACCAAGGGGAAGTGCTGAGGAAGAGACTTTCTCTTTTATACTAGTATCATTCAAGAGTGTGATTTTTAAAAAAAAATAAATATTGCATTCCTTTTTTAATAAGTAAAGATGTATCAAGCATTGTTTTTAAAATCTGAAATATGTTTTACTTCTCTAGCAGCTATGCTTTATTCTCAGAAAATAAAACACAAATGGGAGGTCATAAAAACCCAAACACATTCTTGAACTAAAGAAATTATTAAATATAAAACTAAAAACTGCATTAAAACCAGCAGATATCTGTTATCTTTCTTAACCAGTTACTTTTCAATTGATGCTGGTAATTTCCCCCCATATTTCATAAAGAAGCAGCTGCTGTTTGCTAAAACTGTCAATGACTTTGGCTACATTATCGAGGAACCAGAAGAGGTCGCCATCTACCATGGTCTAGCATTGTAGGAAAGGAGAAACATCCTGAATGCTTGATTCCTTAGTGAAAATGAACAAAGAGGTCAGAAGTTTTCAATATTAAGCTTTCCTTTTGGAAGCTTTGCATCATTGAACCAATGCTCAAGTCAGAGGAAAGTATAAATAAAAATAATGGATACAAGATGTTGGTGTTATGGAACTTCAAAAAATAGAACTTCTTAGAAATTACATAAAAATTCTTCTAGTTGACTTAGTTAATACAAATCTTTCTTTATGTCAAAATTTTGGAATGAAAACCTCAAAAAGTATTCAAGTCTCAACACAGTAAAATCTGTATATTTGTAAAATCTATATATTTGGTGGTCTCTTTCTACCACTATGTTTAGAACTCTTAAAAATCTCAAATATTTATTTTTGCACCAACTTCTTCTGTGATTTTCATTCTATAAATTAGATTTTTAAAAATGCATTAGTTTTCTCAACTACACAATAAAAGTAAACTTGTCATAGTGTTAGTGAAACTAGTGATCATCATAATTTACAAAGAATATTGAAGCTTTGATATGTAATTACTACTGCTGGGTTTCTCAAAGATAGTTTAAAGTTCAATTTATTTTCTGTAAGGCATGATTGAATTGAGAATAAATGACATTATAGTTTGGAAGTAAAATGTATAGATATCTTGAAATAAGGAAAGATCTGCCCTTTAGAAGAAAGAATAGGCTTAAGCTTAGTGATCGTAGAATGGACAAATGGGTAGACATATAGTGATATGCAGCTCAAACTAAGGGAAACTTTCCCTATAAACAGAATTTTTTAAAAAAAGAGAAATGGTTGCTTCAGAAGTTAGTGAACTTACCATTACTGGAAATACTCAAATAGATTAGATACTCACTGGGTGAGAATATATTAGAGATTTAAATCTCAGGGTTAGGTGAGAAGCTGTACTACACTTCTAAGAAAGACCAGTTTTAAGACTTATTATTTTATTTTATATCAATAACAGTGTTATAATAAAATTATGCCCTATTAGGATAATGTTAGCTGATCTAACAAATAAGTCTAAAAGTTTTGGTGGCTTAGCACGATCATTTATTTCAAATTCATGCCCTGGTCTCCTGCTGTTCTTGATTTTTGATAGGTGACTTTTCTCTATGTGAAGATTCAGGGACTCAGCCCCTATCCATCTTCTGGCTCTTCCATCTCTTAAGGCCTAAAGTGTTTTGCCTCCAGCTGGGGGAGAGAAAAGAAAGAACAAGGAATCCACACCTACTTCTTAACTACCTTTTCCAGGAAATGACACAATTACTTCTGCTTATATTCCATTGGAAAGAATGAATCATATAATCCCATATAGATTTAGGGAGAAACAGAAGCACAAACTTTGAAGTATAGTTAGCTATCTTTTCCCCAGTCCATCTCTCTAACCACATGTAAGTATCCTTCTACTTACATGTTAAGCAAACTCATTACCTCTTCAAGGAAGTCAACTCAGAGTCACATTCAGTAATTCCATCCAACTCAAAGTCCAGAAAATCAGGGTGATGCATAATCATTCCCATCGGGAATAGATGTGACTCCTCATAGTCTAGTGACTATGTTTGTTTCTTGAAGTAGATTGCATCATTGGCCCAAATCTTAGCCACTCCTTCTATCCACATCCTTTGCCACTTATCTTTGCATCTGCTCGCTGTGGATGAAATGTTGTGCCCACCCTTTTACTCAGAGCCCAGCCACATGACTTGCTTTGACCAGTGGGAAGTTAGCAGTCACGATGCATGCAGAAGCTTGCCCTCACCTGTCAACATGAGAATATGCTCAAGCCTAGTCTACACAGGAATCAGAGACCCATGGAGCATGGCCAAGGCATCCTAGGTTAGTTGACAACTAGCCAACTTCCAGACATATGAGTGAGCTAAGCCAAGACAGAGCCACCTGGCTAAACCCCAGCTGAGCCTAGACACATGAGCAATACATGCTTAATGCTGTATGACACCTCGGTTTTGTAATTATTTTTTATGCAGCCTTCCTATGATAATAGATAAATGATAAATTTTCCAAACTATCGACCTCAGTGAACAGAAACTTACTTGCTTTTGTTTTGTCTATGTCTGCATAATATCTAATTTCCCAAAGTGAAATTCAAGTTTTTGTTTAGCTCAATTTGATACATAGCAAGATTTAGCCAGAGAAAATGCTTTAAATAATGTCAAAGATAAGCACGAATCACTTTTTATCTAGTCATAGCACTCAGATTCCTCAAATCACTTTGAGCTCCTTTCATTTAATTTTTATTGCAATCCTAATGGAAGATAAAAGATATTTACTCTGTATTACTGGCTAACAATTCTCACTGACTGAGTACTTACTCCAATCACAACTGATTAATGACAGCACAAGAACAAACACACTGGAATCCATATCTCCTTGCTCCCCAAATATGCTCCCATTGCTTTACTAAGACTTTGTTAGAGAATTAAGGACACAGCTACCTTCCATTACTGCTGGGGCTGACCAGCAGACCCTGAGCAATGGATGAACAGATTACTCTGATGCACATTTCTGTGAAAGAGAAGGCTAAGGGACTAGTTTGGTTTAGTAGCAAATAGCCTTGATTGCCTGCCTCATTGGCTTTTTATTGTAACAACAGCTTGAACTTAAATTAACCTTTAGATACAATCAGCAGGATAAATATCCTTGAGAAAGTATATGCTTCTACGAGGTTGGGTCTTTAAAGACTAAACATAGAGATTCTAGCAAAACACCCCGAGGGATCGGACTTTTTTTAAAAAGTCAAGGTAGGGGCTGCCGCCTTTGGCAAGGTCCCCTCAGAGGCCCCTGACCTTCCAGAGAATCCTCCTTACAGACCTTCCAACCAAGTCCCGGGCTTCTCCACACATTACTAGTCTATGAAATATGTCATTAGCAGGTTTTGGTTTTTTTTAGGTTAAGCTCTCTTCTTTCTGAAATCTCTAATCCCCACTTATGTATGTTCTCACTAATTGAACACTTAAACCAATATTTCTACTTAGAAAAACTCTAGAACTAACTGGTCAGTAAATAAAAACTGGATGCAAAGGTTTCTCAACCTCAACACTGTTGACATTGTGGACTAGATGACTCTATTGGAGGGGAAAGGGGAATTGCCCTGTTCATTGTATAATATTTAGCAACATCCTTAGCCTGTACCCGTTATATTCCAGTAGCATTTTCTGAGTTGTGATAACCAAAAATTTCTACAGATATTGCCAAATATCCCTCCGGTTGGGGGAGGGGGTAACAAAATAGACCACTCTCCTAGTAAGAAATGGGTCTACATATTAAATGCAACCAGGATTTAGTACTAGTGTCAGATTCTTCAATGTGAAAGCTGAAATCTAAGGGGTGAGTTTGTGTAACCTTTTCATTTTATAAGGAAAGAACTACACTGAAAGAGTTATGCCAGGGCACAAGGCTGGTCAGTGCCAGGTCTTGACACATAAATAAATCATTTCATATACTATGTATCTGCCCTTCTGTACTCTCCAAGTGCAGCTGTAGGACTTTTGGATATTCCATTTAACTTCTAAGTACTATTCTGGGCCCAGGTAATGACTTATTAGCCTGCCTTTAGGTTCCTATGGGAACTCCGAACCTACCTAGATAGGGTCACAGGAACATCCTCAACTGACTTCTCTTCTCTGCCTTTATAACTCCTCAATACACTTGACCATGTTTACCAGTCTCCCCTAGGCCAGGCCCTGATGACAGTCATTTTTAAATTTGTCTTCCCTTTCCAGTCTATACTTTTAGTTCCAGCTTTCCAGCTATTCCCAAGACTCTAATTTCTTTGACTGAGCCTGGATATTCCCTTCTTTGTTCTTTTTCCCTTTTAGACCTTCTTTGAAAACATCTTTTACCATCCCATAATTCCAGTCCTTTAGGCATCAACTGTCTCAAGTCAAGGCAAGACCTTCTCAACCTGAGAGCTCCTTTTTAACACAAAATCTAGATATCTCATTAGTATTGCCCCCTAATCTCCATTTAGGTATCCATGAGGAATATTTACACCTTAAAAGATAAATTATCAATTTGTTCTTGGGAGTTCCCATGGTTCTCTCTTTAATGTACTTCTGTGTTCTATTTCAGCACACTGGCCCTTTATCCTCGCTCCCGATCTGGAGTAGCTGCTCAGTTTCATCACTGCTTTGGGGCACAGGGAATATATTGCATCCCCATCACTTCTTTGAAACATGTAAGTGAGCAAAACAAAATCGCTCTCTATCAAATGTGGATTAATAAATTCAGTCCTTTGGGAATGCTATTCCATGAAATTGGTAGAAAATAATTATTTGATAAGACTGCTGAACTACAATGAAAAGTTCATAATTAAAAAGCTTGCTATCATAGTATTCAAAGAGAAAAATGTCATCTATTTCTATTCAGAAAATTGACTCCACTCATTATAGACTATCAAGAATATAATCTGGTTTCAAATGATTATTTATTAACCTATTATAAAAAGTTGCTATAACATGAAGAAGAAAAAAATAACATTCAAGAGAGCATTCAGGTAAAAGGCACTTGGAAATTGTTTACTCATAACTTTAGGAGTGATGCTTTTAAAAATATCTTGACTGGTCTGGCTGGTGTTGCTCAGTGATTGAGCGTTGACCTATGAACTAGAACAGTGATGGCGAACTTATGACACGCATGTCAGAGGTGACACGCGAACTTATTTTTTTGGTTGATTTTTCTTTGTTAAATGGCATTTAAATATATAAAATAAACATCAAAATATAAGTCTTTGTTTTACTATGGTTGCAAATATCAAAAAATTTCTATATGTGACATGGCACCAGAGTTAAGTTAGGGTTTTTCAAAAGGTTCGCTATCACTGAACTAGAAGTTCATGGTTCAATTCCTGGTCAGGGCATATGCCTGGGTTTCAGACTCCATCCCCAGTGGAGGGTGTGCAGGAGGCAGCAGATCAATATTCTTTCTCATCATTGATGTTTCGATCTCTCTCTTCCTCTCCCTTCCTTTCTAAAATCAATAGAAATATGTTTTAAAAAATAAAACTATCTTGACTAATTTAAGAAAAAGATGGAGGGAGGGAGAAATTTGGGAAAGGAAGGGACTCAAAATCTCTGTGAAGATTTCAGTCAATGCAATTTGATTCTGCCATAAAAACAGGTGCAGAGCAACTTCTGCTCCAGAAGGAACCTTAAAAAGCAGCTGAGTTCAAGATTTATAAAAATGAGAAAGAAGTCTATGGGTATATTGCACAGTTCTGAAAGACCCATTGACATGCAATATATATTAAAAATATCACTCAGAAAACTTAAAATGTTCATTCTTAGCTCCAATTTCAAGTTACATACTTTCATTTTTGTTTGCTTGTTTGTTTTATTTCAAGAAAAGTAATTTCTAAACTTGAGGAGGTACTTTTAATTTGTTGTCTGGGTTGGGAAAGAAACATTTTTATACTTAGCTTATAAGCAAATAATTTTTAATAAAATCCTCTTTTTAAAATGTTGCTTATAGCTATGTCTTAAGATGCCATGAATGAGTATTTTTATCTTAAGTAGACCTTGCGTCTAGGTCTAAGAAGCCACAAAGTGAAGAGAAAAGTTGACAGAGATCAAGTAAATTTAGGTTGCGGTTGCATGCTTGTACAGGAAAGTTGGTTTCACAAAATTTAGTGGCTCTGGTTTGCTGTATTCCTTTTCCCTCTCCCTAAAATCAGGAGAGTCAAAAAGTGTCGTTCAGTTCTCCTTCCCTACTGATCTGTGGGTATTGGCAAGAGGACACTTGGAAGAACCAGAGCAGGCCTCTGAGTTCTTCCTCTCGGGGGCTGTTACATAGCGGGAGGGCACCTCAGTTCCCCATTGCCACGATACTGCTGTATACAAAACGAACACAGCACTTCAGACGAACGTATAACAACAGACATTTATTCTTTCTTATGAGTATACGTATACTTGGCTGGAGTCCTGCAGATCTGGACGGGCTCAGCTCCTCCCAGTTGGGCTTGCTCATGCTTCTGCAGCCAGCGTGAAGACCAGCTAGTGGCTGGCTGTTCCAGGATGGCCTCAGTGGGGACAACCCTGTTCACCTCCACGTTTTTCTCACTTCACTTTAGCTGGCTAATGGGACTTGTTTGCACTGTGGTGGCAGGGATCCAAGCAAGCTGAAGTATACAAGGCCACTTGAGGCCAAGGCTCCGAACTGGAATGATTTTCCTTATGTCACATTCTCATGGTCAAAGCAAGTTTCAAGACTTGGAAAGGGACTTCAGGTCTTCATGGAAGAGACCGGAGAGTCACATCTCAAACAGGGTGAACATAGAGGTGGGTGGAAATTGGGATGTTTTTGCAATAAATTAACCACAAAGCACAGCAAACTTGGTGGAAATGGGAATGAGGGGGCTATAGCTTAACGCTGCATTTTCTACAGCAAGTCCCTTCTTTTATGTAGCTTGTATTTAAGGGAGGTGTGCTGTTATCTCCTTTTTTGGTACTATGACTACTATTGTAAGGCACAATGGAAAAAAAATCAGATAAACCAGTTCAAGTTTTTGGTATATTTTAATAATTCAGAACTTCATTTATCTAAGTAAATTTTTCTACTACCTCTAACCTAATTTTGTGACATTTTCTCTCAATTTATTCTGTGTACATATAAGTAAAGGCTTTTTTAAAAAACCTTCCATGAAGATTATAACTAATGTCCCTCTTATGTTTATTTGTATGTATGCACTTCCCCTGTTACTAATCCCCTTGGTGTAGAAAGCTCTCTCTCTCTCTCTTTTCTTCTTGTAAGCGCACATTCCTTCTTCTTACAATAGTAGCAATTGATTTTTCTATGGGGAATTACCCTTTCTCCTTTCCATGAAGATTGGTTATGGCTGTCAAGATTTAGGGACATAGATCAAACTAGGTCAATGGCGCCTCTGCCCAGGGAATTTTATTACTTGGTTCCTTGGCTTTTCCTTTAATTCTGCGAATTACCTCATGTCCTTCCAAGAAATTTCTTTTTGCACTTCTTATTCAGGAGTGTTTTTTGTTCCTTACAATCAGAGAACACTAAAAGATGTATCCCTTAAATTTTACATGTATGCTTTTCCTTACCTGCAAAAGTTTATAGAGTGTATTACATTGTCACTCTGTTCTCATCTAAGGAGTGTAACTTAGGTATTTTTACTTTACACATAAGCAAACAAAATACCCATAAAGTTTGAGTATTTGTATGGATGACCAGCCATAGGAGGTGTTGGAGTGGGGATCATGATAAAGCATATAGTATTTGTCTATGTTTGTTAACAGTAAAAAGAAGCTACAGATAATAAAAAGGCTTTGATCTTTGAAGCTACATAGATCGGGATTCTAATTATAGATTAGCTATGTACTAGTTTATAGTCTTGGGTAAGGCAATCAGTTTCATACCCATTAAAATGTGATTTATAACACTTTATCATAGCAATCCTAGTAAAAATTAAGAGATTATATCAAGTGCTTGCCGCATTGTAGGTACTCAATAATTGATAAATAGTATTTTATGCATAAAAGTAGTGAATAATGAACTATACCCAAAGGAAGATCTGGACTTTGTCCTTGCTCCTCCAAACCTTTGAAACTTTCCAAGTGATAGGAACATCTTTGTTACTCATGGTACATCCCACACACTACAGCTAATATTTTATGGTAATGAGGTGACTCATAGTGAGCCCCTAGATAATGGATGGTAGCAAGATGACTCAAAATGGGGGCTGGCCACACCAAAAAATCAATCATATGATTAGAAAATTGAGGCTTTGAGCCACGTATCATCATCCTGACCTCTGGGGAGGGGATGAGGGTATACAGGGTGTTCAACCACATGAGCAATGATTCCATCAGTGGTGCCTACATAATGAAGCCTTAATAAAAATTCTAGAAACTGAAGCTCAGGTGAGCTTCCTGGATTGGCAGTGCTTTATGCATGTATTGCCACATTCAATGCCAGAATGGTTTCACATCCCTGAGGACTCAGAAGCTTCACATTTGGTGACCTCCCGACCACAGATTCTGCCATGCATCTTTTCCTTTGACTGGTTTTTATTTGTATCCTTTGGCTATGATAAAACTATAATCTTAAGTACAGCCTTTTCCTGCGTTCTGTAGGTTGTTCTAGCGAATTATCGAAACTGATAGTAGTTTTGGGAAACCCACAAACTTGCATTTGGTGTCTGAACTCTTAGACTGACTTGACAGTCTGAAGACTGTCCTTAACCTTGAGTTTAGTTACTTCTGGGTAGCATATTATAGCCAACCAAGTGAATATTACCTCTTTGAAACTGAGAAAGAAAATCTGGTTTTTCTTCTAGGCAGCTGGAAATGATAATTAGAAATTACATTTAATTGTATTTACAACTACCAATACTCTCTTAGTTTAGTGCATGTATTATATGTTATTATTGTTTTACTTTGGTAAATGTAAAGAAGCATTTTTAAGGACCTTCATATGTTCACATGTAATCTCCCAAGACTTTACTGTCCTTTTATTAATGTCTTATATTCTTAAATTCTTGAATTCCACCAAAGGGATTTTCAGAAACATAACCCTTATATTTGGAAGAGGCCATCATTGCTGGTCTTGGGCTGGTGAGCAGAATATAATCTTCCTGAAACTAACCTATAACAATGACCACCATTTACAAAGTCCGTACCTTATGCCAGACATTAAACCTAGTACTTTTATATGTACATATTCTAATCTTTATAACCAAACTGGAAGGTATTTATTACCATTCCCTTTTATAAAATGTCAGTTATCAACTCCCAAGACAGACCTCCATGAAAACCTATGGATCAAGCAAAACTAAGTTTAGTAGTCTTACTACAGTCCTAGTACCATCTTAAGCTTAGTCCTAGTACCATCTTAAAAGGATAGGGAAGGGTATTAGTAGGGTTTGGAGAATGAGATTAAATGCTTTAGTGTAGTCTACCCTGGCAGAAAACTGACTAGGATTAGGCAAAGCTTGTGGCTTAACAGTTCAAAATTGGAGGACAAGGCAAGATGAAAGTTAAAGAGAGTCTTGATAGTAAAATTTTTTGATAAGTCAGTCATTTGCCCAGATGAGTAATTGTTGTTCTAACAAAATGTTGGCCAGAATGAACAAATTGTTGCCCAGAAAAATTAGTTTTCAAGAATTTCTTGAAGCAGAAGTGAAATTTTGTATTAGTTTATATTCCTATCTTCCTGAAGAAGATTTACCTGAAATAAATAGTTAAGTCATGTTGGCACAGTTGATATCAATTCTCAAAAATGAGAAAATTCAGTAATTCTCCAAGGACTCAGTAGCTCCAAAGTCCTAGATTATTCCATAGCACCAGGATTTCTCTCCAAATATCTATATATAGATATTTGTAAAATATGTAGATATTTTACAATTACATGTAGCTACATAATTTTACTACCAAAACAAGAACTGTGAAACATGATGAAAGAAAACAATTTAGGTGATGCAAACTAATTTTATTTAACACTTTATGAAGTGGACAGTCTCTCTTCAGAGAGCAATGAGGCAAGGGAGAAAATGGCAAGCTTTTATAGAGGGGGGAAAAAGAAACAAGAAAGAGAAAAAATAGAAAATGCATAGGAAACAGCAAAATAAGTATAGAGTCAAGAGTTGGCTTGGCATTTGGGGACTGGCTGATTGAATATCATTTCTGGCCAAGAAAAGCATTTACAGGAACACAAAAGTGATCGAAATTTTGGTTTGCTAACACAGCACCCCAGGCAGGAGCAGCTCCATCATGGGCCTAAAAAGTTATTTCAACAGAACTAAGGTTGCTTACATCAATAGAACTTTTCTGGTTTTTTTTCTAGGAAGAAAAGACTATAGACTAGTAAACTACTTCATTGCTTTGTAGGGGAGGAAAGTTAAATTTTCCCTCTACTTTCTGGGTTCTTGGCTAGGAACCATCTATAATAAAAACAGGTTAACAGATATGAGACTCAAGAGGCAGCTATATCATCCTGAGTTAAGGGATAGGATTCAAATGAGGGAAGGTAACTCAGAAAAAGGTGAAGAAAAAAAATTAATTTGTATGCACATAAGGGAGCCCCACACAGATATGAGACTCAAGAGGCAGCTAGCTGATTGAGGCTTCTATATCATCCTGAGTTAAGGAAAGGGATAGGGTCTGAGGATTCAAATGAGGGAAGGTAACTCAGAAAAAGGTGAGAGGAAAAATGTTTGGTACACAAAGATTTTCCTACCACACAAGTAAGTTTCTCAATAAAAAGGTGGTTTCTGGTAATAGCTCTCTTCCTGACACATGCCCCTCCCTCTCCCTTCTGATGTAAATTTCCTTCATAAAGGTAGATTTTCCTTACAAAAGGCTACTTCTTTGTTTTCAGAGCTTCTCCTGTGTCTGCAATTTTTTAAAAATAATTGTTACCAGAGGAAATAGGTTCTTCAGTGGTGTCATGGGAAAAGGCTTTCAGGGACACTCACATAGGAAGAGTTCTGAAAAATAGTGGTAAGATTTATTAGAGAGAAAAGCTGAGCTATACTCTCAGAGAGACAGAGCAAGCAGGCTCGGTAGCAGCTGCATGGACTCAGGAAAGGAAGTTACGGAGGCGAAAGGAGCATCCTCTGTCACTGCTTGCTTGTCCCCTGGTTGCAAGTCTTATGGGGACCCTTAGAGTTTCAGAGAAAAGAAGGCAAAAAGTACATGCCCAAGAGAAGGAAGGGCACAGGCCTCCAAGGAGGGCGCATGCTGCTTCTTTGTCTAAATTCTACCTATTTCCTTGGGCTCGGGAAAGAGCAAGCTTTCTTTCAGGCTGCCCAATCTTTTCCTGGCTTTTCCCGGGCTTCTGATTGTACCCTCCCTGTATCCGATTTCTTTCCTGGATTTTCCAGAGGCTTGTTCCCTTACCCTATCTAATTCTTTTCCCAGACTTTTCCAGGCTTTGACCTCCCCATTTTATGTTCACCATTTTGGCTCCGATTGGACATGCCTCATAGTTCTGCTTTATCATTTGGCTTCTACTCTGCATGCGCTCCATCCAAGGAACCTCCCCTCATTGTTTTCACCCCCCCCCCCACTCTGTTAACCAGACAGATGTCAGTTAACCTCCAGGGTAGTTGTAACGCTATCTTTCCTACCTAGTTGACTAGAATGTTTTGCTATGTTTGGTGGAATGATGCCTGTTACTCCCAGGGGTGACTGTGCCATTTGTTTCCTCCTCTTTTGTTAATTACCTAATTAACTGCCTACTCTGACATTCCCCCCTCAAGAACTCTGGGCCCTTGTAATCTTGCAAAGGTAAGTGGTTGGAGGTTCTCATCTTCTGTAGGTTCTTCCAGCTGTCAAGGGGTGTAGTCCTGCCTGTCCCCAGGCCCAGAGATTCTTGATATCTGCCAAAGAAATAAGGGAAAAATTAAAGGAGGGAGGAAAGCCTTTACATGGGGAAAACAGATTTTGTAAAGTCAGGATTAGGAAGGGTCTGTCTTCATTAACTGCTTCCTGCTGACAAGGGCAGTGGTCCCTGTCTATATAAGGCAGTGGTTCTCAACCTTCCTAATGCCGCGACCCTTTAATACAGTTCCTCATGTTGTGGTGACCCCCAATTTCATTGTTACAAATTGAACATAATTAAAGCATAGTGATTAATCACAAAAACAATATGTAATTATATATGTGCTTTCCGATGGTCTTAGGCGACCCCTGTGAAAGGGTCGTTCGACCCCCAAAGGGGTTGCGACCCACAGGTTGAGAACCATTGATATAAGGTATGGAAGTCTCTTCCTGCCTGATCTAAGAGAGACAGGGAATGGGATCTGAGACTGGAACATGGAGCCATTGGCTAATTCTTCTAACGTAGAGATGGTCCAGAATCTCCAGTGCCATCATTCTGATATGGAATTGCTGTATCCTATTTGACTAGGCAGGATGTTTTACTCCATTTGTCAGAATGATTCCAGTTACTCTCCAGGGTGACTGTTCCATTTGTTCCATCTAACTGCCTGATCTAATATAATCAGCTCAAAATAATTCTTATACTAAAGAGGCATATTTTAGGGTGGCACATGCTGCTCTTCAGTTTATTTCAGGAATTTCCAGAAAATTCATTCATAAATAAATTATTCAACCAAACCCCTTCTGAAAACAATAGATTGCTTATCTGGGCAAGTTGCTTACTGATGAAATGATTGCTTACTAATTAAATAGCACTTCAAAATCCTCACCTCTCTATGACCACTTAGCTTAAACTATTTATATCATGAATTTTCCCAAACCCAAACAGATCTCTACCTTGAAGAATAAGGACTAAACCACTGAAGCCCAGACCTCAAACCCTATAAATATATACCTGTGACCTTTTTCGGGGACACTATTCAGACTCTATCAAGGTGATATTCAATAGAGATATAATAATATAATAATAATAACAGTGGGTAATAAACTACGTTTGCTGGATCAGCAGATTTTGGTGGTTATCTAGGTCTTTTGAGAAACATGACTAAATGGATAATCAAAGGGAAATTCTAGAGAAAGTAGCTTGCTACTGAATTATCTGATGCATAAATATGTCTCCTACTTGCATTCCTCTTATATCTTCCTATTGATCTCTGGGCCAGAATCTCTAGACAGTGACCATCTGCCCCCACAACATAGGAACATTCCAGCCCTTTAGAGTCCTCTGACAAATAAAATTGGAATAATAGGATGTGAGGTAAAAACTCCATGACAAAAGCATAAAGAGTTTTTAATACCATGCCTGGCACTTTGTAAGTACTCAGTATTGGTAGCTATTATTATGGTTTAGTAGCATTTGATCTCATTTTTCCCCTTTATAATTTTCAACTCAATATTCAACTCATCAATGGAAGGATTAGATTTTGAATACTAAGCAGAATTTGTAGGTCTTTAATTCTAACCTTAATTCAAGTAAATAAACACACAGTTTTCTTCTAAGAAAATAATACATGAAAAATAATTTATAAATTATTTGCAGAATATTTATTAAAGTGCATTTTTACATTAGAGTGTATACATTAAACATACTTACTAGATTTACATGTCAATATTCTACCAAAACAAAGTTTAAAGTGTGATAGATTTTTATTTTAAAAAAGAAAGCTCTCATCTGTATAACACTGCTCCTTACAACTACCAGTTGTAATCCACCAGATCCCAGGGTGCCTGGTGTTTACTGGGACAGAATTCAGACTGTTTTAGAAATTATCCCTGTCCTCTTTGACATAGAGAGGGCAACCAGTCCTCCCAGATGGGTCACCAGCCTAGAGCGGATTTCATTCTCTTGCTTGGAGGGCTGATAACATCATATAATTACATTTGCTTGTTAGTGCAACCTTTTACAAAGAACTAAAGTGTGCCTCCGACTGTCAGACTCAATCACTCTGGATTTATATAAAGTAGAATGTGTTGAAGATAAGAATGGCGTGATATTTTTAGATCTTTTTAAATTTAAAAAGCTTTATGCCACCATTAGCACATTCATTACAGTAGCATTTAATTATGAGATGGGTTTTTCTGTATATAATGTATCAAATTAAGCAGAAGAAAATAACTCTAAGCCTTCTTACACTAACTGCCTTTTCATTTCATAGGTTTTGAAAAAGTAATTCTTAATTTTTCAATTATTTTTTAATTAAGTACTCTCTGTAAGAATGGAAATTCCCTGGATACTTTAAGAAAAACAAATAGAGATTAGTCAGAGTAGTAAAGATGTTCTATAGGGGTCATTCATTGTTTTTTATTCTACATAGAAATAAGCCTAGATTCCCTTCTTGTTTTCTTTATCCCATTATCTACTGTGCTGTAGATCAGGATCAAAAACTCAAAAGCCCACAGAGACCAGACAGGAAAACAAGGGGTATGTGCTCAGTAGAAGGCAATAGAGGTATGGAGACTGAAAACTGGAACCGGTTTGACTCATCTTAATATCACAGTTGCTGTTTATTTAGTTCCAGCCCATTGGAATTGCAGGCCCAGCGTTGACAAATCAGCATATTTATGAAAATTCTTTTTAATTTTTAAATGTTAGCAACTAATTCAAATTAAAGGTAAAATATATTCTGTACATTACACTGTGTAGACCAAAAAAGAAAGTAGCTATGAACCAGAATCAGGTCATAGCCCACCAAGTGCAACGTCTAACTTAAAGTGAAATGAAATTAGAAGACAAAAGTTAACAGACAGAAAAAAAATTAATAATAAAAGTCAGCAATCCTTTGGCTGCAAGTGACACAAAATTCAACTCCAATTGGCTTGTTACAGGGGGAGATATTTCCTGTCTTATGCAAGGAAAAACTCCAGACGTAGACAAGATTCAGGCAGGGTTGGATCTAGCAATTCAAATGATTATCAGCATCATTTCTCCCCATTCCTTCCCTCAGCCTTCCAAGGTGTCTGCTTCATCCTCAGGCTCCACATGGTGACACGCAGGAGACTCCGTTGAAAGGAGCTGCCATGTTCTAGACTTTACACCTTCACACTACACCTACTAAGAGAAGAAAAAAATATTTATCTCCTGCAGAAGAGAGTAAATTTCTCTTTCCAAAAAAGGGCAAAAAGTTTCTCTTTGTATGTAACTATCTCCAGTGAGAGTGTGAACCCTACCTGCGACTACTATGGCCAAGAAATGGGATCACCATTTAACTTAAATTATTCAGAGTTTCAGGAACTCTCCTCAAACAACCTAACTCAATAATCACAGCTGACCCTAGCAAAGAGCAGTTTCACAATATTTCTTTAAGGATTGCTGCTGTATGGAAAAGGAAATGAACTAGAGTTACAATGATAGCCACCAGATTAAAATAAAACTATTAAGGAAACGGAAAGTTAACCACCTTATTTGGAAGAAAAAAATGTAAGAAAAGATAGTGCCAATAAATGTGAAAAGTCTGGGGATCAAAGGACCTGAAGTATAAGAAGAGAAAATACCCACTGTTAAAGTACTAGCAGGAACCATCAAAGAATTTTATATTTATCATTTGAAAGTAAGGTCTTTCTAGTTACCATACAAAACTCAGAAGCCATAAAGGAGAAGCTAAATAAACTTGACAACATAGAACTTTAAAATTCTACGTGTCTACAATAACATCATTTTATTAAAAAAAAAAAGACAAACTAGTAACATTTGAAACTCACACATATTTACAACTCATATGACACACAAAGAAATGATATCCTTAATCTTTCAAGAGCTCTTACAAATCAAAAGGAAAGATAAACCCACGAGGAAATTGAATATAAGTTATTAACAGAAAACGTGGCTTAAAAATATGAAAAGATGCTTAACATCAGTTATAATTAAAGAAATGTAAATCAAAAAATGTAGACATTATTTTTCACATATTAGATGACTAAAGAACAAAAAAAGTTGGTTTTATGCAATGTGGCAAAGCTGTGAGGAAACAAACCTTTTCATGGACCCTTGGTAGGAGTATAAACTGTACAATCTTTTGGAAGAACAGTTGGTAGTAGCAATCAAAATTAAAATGCACTACCTTAGGACTAAGCAATTTGACTCCAAATATTTCATCTGTCAATGAATGCCCTTCAGTCAAAGAGCACCAGAAACATACCTGTAGTTGTACTACTTGGATTTATTACTTATTACAACAAGGAAAGGAGAAAGGGAACTGGGAGGTGTCTTAGCAAGAGGGTGTCATTTCTAACTCCTTGTTAAGGGATTTGGGCTTCAATTGAATGACCAAGGGGACAGTCCAAGGAAGTGGGGTTTTGTTCGAGATTGGATGCTGTCAGAAAGTTGGGACAAGTCTATGGTTATCTCAATCTTTTTTAAAAAAATATATTTTATTGATTTTTTACAGAGAGGAAGGGAGAGGGATAGAGAGTTAGAAACATCGATGAGAGAGAAACATCGATTCAGCTGCCTCTTGCACGCCCCCTACTGGGGATGTGCCCGCAACCCAGGTACATGCCCTTGACCGGATTCGAACCTGGGACCCTTGAGTCCGCAGGCCGACACTCTATCCGCTGAGCCAAACTAGCTAGGGCTGGTTATCTCAATCTTATCTAGAGGTAGGGTTGACTAGAATGAGGCTAAAGCTGTAATTAGTAAAGAACCAGTCCAAATAAGCAGAGGGGATGTTTGGTGTTTTATGGTGTTTTACCATGACCTTGTTTCTTATTGTTCACTAATTTTATCATGGTCTCAGAGTGACTTTATATGACGTTGTTATTCCACGAGACTGTTTATGTCCCTCAGGAGAACAATATGACCTAGCTGTGAGTGCCACGCCAGCGTCAAATAACACTAAAACCTAGCTACGAGTGATGTCAGCGTCTGTCCTCTTCTCGTATCTTAAAGGTATGTTTCCATGTATTCAAAGAGATTTATGTGCAAAGATGTGCACTATAGTAATATGTATAGCAAAATATTCCAGATATTCTCCGATGGCAGAAAGATGAAACAAAGTATGATTATAGCTGTAAAGCAGATTACTATGCAGCTGTGAAAAATGGTGTAAGCATGTGCTGATCGGAAGAATTCTTAAACATTGTTAGCTGATAAAAGCAAAGTATGAAATAGCACTTGTTGTTATTTGTGTTGAAAGTCATTAGTGCTGTTTGAGAAATATTCTGTTTCATCCCCTTCCAGCTCCAGGATGGGAATACCTTTCCTGACCCCTTTGTGTTGAGACAGGGCCATGTTACTCGTTTTTGTAAATCAGTTACCAGCAAAACATGAGTCAGTTCTGAATTGTAACAGTTAATTATTGGTTCAAGGGCCTCCGTAACTTTCTTTCCCTTTGTCATGGCTACTGGCAATTATCTAGTTGGAAATCTGGGTCCTAGAATGAGAAAACCATAAAGCAGAATCTCCAACCAACCTGCAACAAATTTCTGATTGTTGAACCCTCTGAGATGATGGGGTTATTATAACCACAGCATAACTGATAATGATTCTGGCTAATACAGCATCAGCACCAGAATCGGGGAGCTGCAATAAAAAAGAATAAGTGTCGTTAGGTTAGGGGATGGGTAGTGGTCACTGGGAAAACTTTTATCTGAGTCTGTAAAGATGGAGATCCATATTATGCAGTAGCAAAACATATGGTACAATTGTCATCAGGAAAAAAAATTAAAAGACAGTTAATATACCTATTAGAATTGAGTCCTCAGGGGAAGAAGTTGAAAGACAAAGGTCGTTAGTAGCAAGTGTTAGTTTCTATTGACTGCATTTGGCAAAATATTACAAAAAAGAGACAAGCTCAGACTAGAATTATCTGTTTCATAAGCAGGACTGAAGTTGCCCTTTCAAAAGGTAGTTCCAAGTCATCTTTCATTTCAGAAAAGTTCTCTTGATTTATATTTTCTAGTGTTTGACCTCTGGTCAGTTTTGTTCTCAGGACCTCCTTTTTATGTAATATTGAGTCTTTTATTTATTTATTTATTCTTTATTTTTGCCTATCATCTATAACTATCATGTCTCTAAAAAACTTTTCTTTTAAATTTACTTTTATTGTTGAACGTATTACAGATGTCCCGTTTCCCCCCATTGACCTCTCCACCCCGCATAAACACCTTATTTTTTTATTTTTTACTTTTTACCTTATGTTTCTCTTAAAGCATGCAGTACCTGTTTATTATTTCCCCCTTGTGTTCTTCCTGGTTTATTCTTAAATTCTAAAATGACTTTTGTTTTATTAATAAGTTTCTATATTCTGTGAGCTTAAATTTCAACCTTCCTATTCCTTTTTCTCTTCTCTAATTATCTTATTTCTGAATTTTTAGAATTAAGATCTATATTGTTTCATTGCTGTTAACAACTGCTTAAAGAATATTATCTCGCTTTAAAAACCTTGGTTACAGTTTTTATCTGTCTTTGTGTTTGAATTGTCAGGCATACCTTCATTGCCTGTAAGAATATTCTTTTGCTCATTCTCCTTTTTATTATAAAACTTCCTTATAAAAATCCTTTTCTGTTGTGCTTTTTATATGCTATACATTTTCCCTTATTAGGGAGGGAGGGACCAGATAGCTTTCTTAGCTTCCTGGCTCTAGAACTCATTCTGCTGTTATTTTCAAAATGTGTTCAAAAATAAAAGCGGATGTTTTCTCAAGATCTGCTAACTCTGGTTCCTTCTCCCCAAATTTCTCTTTACCTTTCCTATTGGGGTTCTAGTCTCAGCAGTTTGGACTTGATGCAGGATTTGATTCTGGAAGGGATTGTAGCTGATTACTGTTAAGTGTTTATAAAGCCCAGTTCTTCAGCACCGTCTTGCATACCATGGTCCCTGAGCTCACTGTGCGAGTTAAGGTCTGTAACTCTCCTTCCAGCAGCTCACCTCACATTGCCCTGAGGAGTTTACCAGGGAGGACCTGCTGGCAATTCGGGTGTCCTTCAGCTCTGGGAGCCTCAGAGCCTTCTTTGCCTTTCCTCTGCTTTCTCTCACATCCTGCTGACACCATGTGGTTCCTCTTGGTCAGCAGGTGATGGTTGGTCTTCACCTGCTTTCATTTGGGGGTTTATAGTTAACCCATTTTCAGTTTAGTGCTAGATGTCCATGTGTTTTAGGTTTCACTGTCCCAGTCCCTGTACCTGTTTATATGGGGAGGTTTGGGGAAATTAAAAAACTGCCACCAGAGTCATCTACCTAAAAGTTTGAAAATCTTTCTTGGTTTTATGCTTTTATATATTTTTATTCTTTCTTATGCATATACTTTATAATATACAGTTTTATTCATATTATGTGTACATGTGTGTAGCAGTATAGCCATATGACATGTTGAGTGACATGCTGAAGATTTACAGACCTTAATTCCAACTTTGTAACTATTATAAGTAACTCAGATCTCATTATAACCCTCCAGCATCCATATTTGGTCTCTAATCTACATGCACACAGAGTGAGGATGGGGACTCCTTCAAACGTAGATGATTCCAAATTTTAGGGCAGAAAAACATCAGTATGGACCTAGGGACACCTATTGTCGCTACTGATTTCACAGCTGAGAAAATTAAACTTTAAAGGGTGTTACTAGACACAAGCATACTTTTTAGAAATGTCAGCCAAAGTGTGATATAAAGGGAGACAAATTACAGGGCCCTTATTAGCCAAATTGATACAGTTTGAGCATTAAAATAAGATTAATGATAACAATTACTATGCCAATTACAGTAGTTAACTAAACAGATTGAATCTAAGAAAGTCTAAGTTCCTAATAATAAAGAAAAGTTTATATAAGATTACCAGAAGGCATTATAATACACAAAAAGTGAGTGACTAGAATAGAATATGCTTAATATTTTATTGATCTGAATTGCTAATATACAAAGTATTAATTAAATATCTTGCTATAGAGTTTAGGTTTGCACTTTCTTTGACCAACACAGAGAACATAAGAAAGCCAAGTTATCTGAGCAAAAGTAGATTCAGTAGCAAGCAAAGGAAGGGCCTGATCAGCACTTATAATTAATCAGATTCCAAGAGTGTCCACAGCTAATCAGCTTCAGTGGTCACACACAATAATCAAGTAAAAGGAGGGTGCAACAGAGTGTTCTAAAATGATAAATTGGCCAAATGTACAAAAGAGTAAAGCTGACTATGCAGACACAATCCCTCATCTCCTAGGAGTTGGCAATTCTTGATGGTCCAACTAATTATAATGAAATACTAATAAGAAATGCAAAAGATTTTAATAGTACTAACGAACCATACTAATACATCAACATGACAGGGCAATGGACAGGATAAAATTTAGAAGAATCCTTACTTCTTGGAAAGTTACCAAATCTCAAAAAAGTAAAGCTTTTATAAAGAAAATAAATTAGAAGTCTCAGGATATAATGATTAGAATTTTACTATAAAAATGAATTTACTATTGATTAGCAGCCTCAAAATCACTTTACACTGCTCAGCTGGGGCCATGTTCCAACCAAAAATTAAACCCTCCATAACCCATATCCAAAACCTGGTTACTGTGAAATTATACCATTTTCCTACAGATCTGGCAAAGTTTTAAAGCCCCAGGCAGGAGTTTTAATGGAAACCTAGGAAAACAAGACAAGACATAATAAAAATAAGGAGAAGAATGATATAGGGCACTTTTATTCTGGCTTTAGAATAAATGTATTCACTAATTTTGCAATCATTGTAATAGTGTGTTGCCTATTTTTTAAAGATGTATACAATATTGAAAGTAACCTAAAATATAAAGTGTTTAGATGTGTTTTTGTAAAGAATATTTTTAAATTGGGGGAAATTTACTTTGTTAAATTCATACATTTGTTTCATTAATTTCTATAATATTTAGAGGAATTTAAAAAACTGATTCATAGAATCATAAGATTAATAATTTAGATATTAATAAAGTCAAGTATTTGTGAGTATTACTCTGCCATACAAAAACCCATTATATAATAACTATTAATAAATTCTTGTCAGGGAAAAGTGGAATTTTAAAAAGTAAATAAATGAATAAACAATGAAAATTTAGGTAATTTGAAAGGAGCAAACTAAAGTGATGCAATAGAGTCTTGGAGATGCATTAGTTTGGATTGGGTTCATGGAAGGCCGTATTAAAGCTGTAATGTTTTGGGTGAAACCTAAATGACAAGAAACACCAGTCATATAAAGATCTGGGGCAAAGAGTTCTGGGCAAAAAAAAAAAGAAGAAGAAATAGCAAAAAAAACAGGTGTCCTACGGCATATGTTCTTTGCTATATCTGAGACTTAAAAAGAAGGCCAGCAAGGCTCGAAGTTGATAGGTGTCAGAATTTGAGGAGAACAAACCCATTCGTGTAGAGCCTTGTAAATAGTGAGATGTGTACCTTTTATTCCTAGCGCAGCGAGAAGTCATCGGACGGTTGGACTGAAAGGAGTCAGGAACCAAGTGACTTGTGAATCACTGTTCCTATTTAAGAAATAGGTTGTTGGGAAGCAGAAATGGAATATGAAGACCAGTTCTTTCCTTATCTGGATCCTAGTTCAAACACTCCCTTACCCATGCGCCTTCTCAGCTCACCTGAAAGGAGTCAGTTTCTCTTTCCTTACCCTGTGCAACACTGGGTTGCTACTGTTTTATGACATTCGTTGTATTTAGTCTTGTGTTTTAGGAAGCTGTTATACTTCATTTCCCCTCAAAAATCTTAGGATATAAGATCCTACAGGGTAGAGGTTATATCCTGTATATCTTTACATTTGTAATGAGCTGAACTCAGTGGCTAATACAAAATGGAAATTACATGATAAAGGAGTAAAAATTCATTTTGCTCAGAAGCAATACATAGAGTCAGTTCAGCTACAGCTGCCATAAGTGTTGAAAGTATCAAAAAATACATGACTGTGCCAAAACCAGTTTGGCTCAGTGGATGGAGCGTAGGCCTGCGGACTGGAGGGTCCCGGGTTAGATTCCAATCAAGGGTATGTACCTTGGTTGCGGGCACATCCCCGGTGGGGGGTGTGCAGGAGGCAGCTGATCGATGTTTCTCTCTCGTCGATGTTTCTAGCTCTCTATCTCTCGCCCTTCCTCTCTGTAAAAAATCAATAAAATATATTTTAAAAAAATACATGACTGTTGGTATTGACATTAACAAAGTGTAAAGAAGGTGGGAAGAAAGGATGTCTCAACTTTTCATTTAGAATCAATTCAATGTCTGTGTTCTGGATAAAATAGACAAAGTAAAACTGTTTACAAATTTTTTATGGGTATAATTAGTCTGGGTGCGGAAAATAAGATTGAAAGCATTGCTGTCAGTTTGACAAAGTTTCTAAGGAAGAAGGAAGGAAGGAAGGAAAAAAGAAAGAAAGGAAGGAAGGAAGGAAGGAAGGAAGGAAGGAAGGAAGGA
>NW_005371324.1:10092695-10092940 GCF_000412655.1 Myotis brandtii
AAAGAAAGAAAGAAAGAAAGAAAGAAAGAAAGAAAGAAAGAAAGAAAGAAATAGCATACGGAGGCCTTTCAGCTAAGTCATAGAAACACTGAAATGTTAACCCAGGTTCCCTAATTCCAGTTTATTGCTTTTGGCAATATACTCTGAAACTAGGATGATTATAATCCGTTTCCCCTTTTTTTATCATAATGTTTAAATTTGGGGGAGGTGTTCTTTGCCAATTGTCTGCAGATGTGGGGGACTGT
>NW_005371324.1:10092953-10096453 GCF_000412655.1 Myotis brandtii
AAATGCTAGACAGACCTGACTCACTCCCTGGGACTGTGAATCCTGAGCACGCTGATGGTAGGATGGGAAGCTGATGGGGCTGAGTAATCACACAGCAGTAAGTGACAAGCCTGCCACTTAAACTCAGCGGCTTGGATTCCAGGTGCCACCTCGTGCTTGCTCTTTGTGAGCCCAGATCTTTCACTTTCCTTTTGTTTTCAAATTATCCCATCTTATTCATGTATCTTTTGGCTGTTGTTATTACATTTTTAATCTTTTTGCTCAGCACAGAAAAGTCCATTTCTTTTACTTAAACTGAAAGACTGGAATTGCTGTTCTGCTTCTGCTTATAGGAATAAAACATGTCAGGACATGAGATAAAAAAAAAAAAAATTAAGAACCAGAAAAAAGAAAAGAAATGACAGGACTAAAGATTTATAAAATAAGACTGAAGCAGAATTTCAGATTAGGGGTATACATTCATATACTGAGTTAATACATATTAAAAAATCTATTCTGTGGCAGGCAGTCTGAGATAACCTGTGGGCATACAAAGGAATGGAAGTAACGAGATCCCGTTAATACATGTCAGGGATTCAATAGGCGAGCTGGACAGCCTGAAGCAGAGAAAGTGGGATCCGAGAGTGTGGCCTAATGACTTGGGGCAGAGAGCTGTCAGAACAGGATCCTCAGGAAGACTGCCACTTGGACCCCTGGAGCCACTTCTTTCTGACTCCTGAGCGTGGTTCTTACACTCTTTCTTTGATTCTGGAAATTCTGAAATTGATCTCTAGTATAAGGCACAGCCGAGTCCATGGGTAGCACTAAGAACAGAAGGCACAGGGAGATTATTGTATTTTTTCCTGGGCCTTGAAACTCTATTAAAATGTTACTAGAAAAAAATGGTCCTGGAGATGGAACTGGGATTCTTGCCTGATTTTGCATTTTGTACCCCTGAGCCAGACAGTTAATCTCTCTGGGTCTCAATTTCCCCTTCTGTACAATGAACAACAATGCTCTGTTTACCTCCCTGAGTTGTGAGAAACACATGAGAAAATGGATGCGATAGCTTAGTAAATTGAGAAAAAAGATGAAGAGAAAAATGTTACTTTCCCTCCGGCATCATTTCCAGCCTTTGTTATGAACAGCCATTTCTCAGCCATGGCAGAGAGAGGTTTTAGAAACACAGTGAGCTAAAGAAAAGGAGATTGTGGCCAGCTTCAAAGGCCAGCCTTTGGGTTATGTAGCTCCTAGAAATAAGAACAGAACAGAAGCTCTGGGAAGAGTTTCGACAAAAATTAAACTTCAGGAAAGGTATACCATGACTGAGAAATTATCAGAAGATTGGTTCAGAAAACATATGTATTTCCATTAGAAATAATTTCTTTGAGGAAGAGAATAAATCTTTTATTTCTGAACTCCATGCATCTAGTATGGGTTTATCACAAATAAATTTTTGTTGACTAATGAATGAATGAAATTGACTCTTGCCTTGGCCCAAATGTACATACATGCCCAGTCATGCTCATATCTTCTAAAATGGATATGCTGTTCAGAATGGCAAACTGGTTACAAAAGTTGCCTACTACCTGTCTGTAGTCCTGTAACTTTCTATCTCTGAAGTATAGAAATACAGAACAAAAATGGGAATAAACTCATAGAAATAAAGGTAAGGTAGCAATATTTTATTAGAAAGTTTAATTCCAAGAAAGCAGGAACGAGAGCAAGAAGTAGGGAAGGGGAGTAGAAAATTAAAGTGGTGCATCACCAAGCTGGCCACAGCTTTTTAACTTAGGCAACTGGAGTTTTGGCTTCAGAGAGGACTTCTGAGAGTCATAGGAACTACTGTGCCCCAGAACTCCACCGTCAGAGAAAAAGAATGAAGAAATAATCTGTTAACTTCTTTCTATCCCAAGTCTCCTTGTTTAAATGCACCCATATCACAGCACCTTGAGATGTATTACCCACCTACCTGGGCAGGTTCTGGAACCCTGCAGGCTCAATAAAGCCACTTGTTCAAGATCTTCTTGCCAGCTGGTACCATGTTTGAGCCTCTTCAATACTGTAGATGTGATCATAACTGCAGTCAAGACCTGGCTCTAAGTTTGTGGGAATGGATTGAGCCATTGCTAGGGTTGCTCTGGGCAAGAAGTCAAGCAGATGACTGAGGCACACAGGGAGAGCAGAGTGACTGCATGGGTCTGAAGGGGAGCTTTAATGGAGTCCGGTGTACCTCCCAAGCACCCTTCTTGGAGTAATACATCAATTAAAACAAGGCAATTAGAAACTTCAAAAAGCAAAACCAAACAACAAATTCTAATAATTGGGTGTAGAGCCAATTATACATGCTAAAACCCTTAAAAATCTAAAGTGAAAAGCATAACTGTTAGAAGTTAGGCTAAGATAAAGAATTAAAAAGGTGAAAGAAAAGCTAAAGACACTCTTATTTTCACCTTACAAAGTGGGGATTTGAGATATTGTAGTAAAAAAGAAAATGGGAAAAAAATGAGAAGAATTAGTTTAAGTGACTTTGAAACATAGTCATTTGACTGTACATCCCTAGCAGGCTTTATCCGAAGAACAAAAGAAAAACATAAAAATCATTAGACAGTATTATATAATGATATTTTTATAATAATATTGGTATCATTATATTGAATTTATTATATGTTGAAGGGCAGAGCAAATAAACAATTGTGCTCATGTCTTTTAGAACCAATATTTAGAAAATAAAAAACAGAAATACAACAGTAAGAAAACTAAGGAATAGTTGTGATATTTTTACTAGAATGTTAATACAGATTGCTTATTTTTACCTTGCTAAAAGTAACAAAAGCAAAATGCCTTATTTTAGACAGGTCTGTATTGAAAATGCCCAGAAACAATACCAACTAGGTAGAAATGAGTACCCAAGTACCTAGATTTTGGTCTCTGAATATAACTTCCTACTAAGAAGATCTGGGTATCTTTTTAAAACTGATTCCAAATCTACAGCAGAAAATACACAACATAACCCTGGGATATCTTGTTGGATTAAAAAGCAAGGAAACTGCAATTAGACAAGAAGAAATAAAAGGCATCCAAATTGGAACAGAAGAAGTAAAACTGTCCTTATTTGCAGACGACATGATATTATACATACAAAAGCCTAGAGACTCCATCAAAAAACTACGAGACTTAATACATGAATTTGGCAATGTAGCAGGATACAAAATTAACCCCAAGAAATCTGAGGCATTTCTATACACCAATAGTGAACTTTCAGAAAGAGAGATTATAAAAACAATCCCATTTACCATCGCACCAAAAAAATTAAGATACCTAGGAATAAACTTAACTAAAGAGGTAAAAGACCTCTACTCAGAAAACTACAGGACATTGAAAAAAGAGATAGAGGAAGACATAAACAGATGGAAGAACATACCGTGTTCATGGATTGGTAGAATCAACATCATTAAAATGTCCATACTACCCAAAGCAATCTATAAATTCAACGCACTTCCCATTAAAATACCAACAGC
>NW_005371324.1:10097812-10109049 GCF_000412655.1 Myotis brandtii
CAAAAAAAAAGGACACATATGTAATACCCTTTATAATACTTTAAGCAATAAAAAACAAACAAACAAACAAACAAACAAAAGAATAAAATGTTGAATCTCATTTTTAAGCACAAAAACAAATACAAAGTTAAAAAAAAAAGCAAGGAAACCAAGAGTATAGAGGTCATGTCAAAATGTCTCATGAGTCAACTTGAAGAAGTTCTCACTAGCATGAAATGGAAAAATGGACCACCAAAAGGAATGAGTGCACTATAGAAAATAGATAAAAAATTTTAAAGCCATGAATTTTTCATGATACTAAAAACAAAAAAGGCAGCCTCATGGTTTGCTAGAGCATCCCCTAATTATTCTGAAAATTGGTAACTAAACGAAATAAACGAAGCACTTATCCTGCCTTTCCTATATAATCTATCTCAAGGTGTCAAATAGTAAATGTGGAAAAATTATTTCCAGTAGAACACATAATTCATGGGAAGAAAATACCTGGGAAAATTAAGAAAGTCAACATTTTGCAATCCTTAGTAAAATTTTAACAGCGAAAAGATCATCAGTGCCTGCTAAAACCATTAAGTAAAGGCTGATGGGGAACTTTATGACAGATTAGACCAAGCATGTCAAACTCGCGGCCCATGGGCCACATGTGGCCCACAACGAACATTTTTGTGGCCCAGTCAATATAATGTTAAGTAAGAAACATTTTAATAAAAATTTCCTAACTTAAATTTTACAAAATCCTGTTATACATAATTATTAATAAGAACTACAACGTTCGCTAATGACTGATGACTATAATCGTGTTGCATTCATTTCCCTTACGTGCCTTACGCACAGGCGCACCATTTCTCTCCACTAATACTAGCAGCAAATATTTTAGCATCTGATGGCTACGTCATTAGTCTTGGACTGACTTGTTTGGTGTGCAAAACAGGAAATATTTTGCTTTCGGAGAATAAGAAAAGTAGGTTTATTTGCATTACGCTTATTAATTTGTGCAGTTATTCAGTGTCTGGTAAGTTGATGTTTAAGAAAAAATATTAATTTTTATTAAACTGTTCTATTATTTTATGTTAACAATTACTCATTTATTTTAGCCTTTTGTATTCAGCATGTCTCTATAGAAATAAACCTACATTTCTATAAAAATTTTGTTTTTTTGTGGCCCACATAAACTTAAACCTTGTTTATTTGGCCTGTGTTAGCCTTTGAGTTTGACATGCTTGGATTAGACCGACATTCCTTGAACCGCTATTAATCCCCCTGCCACTCAAAGTAGAGTAACCAGACCTGACACCTTTATTCTAACATGATGCTATAGGAAGTACGTAGTACTATCCATGAAATATTTTTGCCCAATAAGTTTTTTTAATATGTATTTAATTAGGCCTCTAGATCTACCAGTTTAGTAGAAAGCATTTAAAGAACTACACATTAGCCTGGCCGGTGTGGTTCAGTGGTTGAACATTGACCCATGAACATCACGGTTCGATTCCCAGTCAGAGCACGTGCCTAGGTTGCAGGCTCCATCCCAGTGGAGATGTGCAGGAGGCAGCTGATCAGTGATTCTCTCTTATCATTGTTGTTTCTATCCCTCTCTCCCTCTCCCTTTCTCTCTGAAATCAATAAAAAACAAACAAACAACACACATATTAAACCACATTATGATGTGACACACCCAATTCAGCTATTCCATATTTCTGTGTTCTCTCGTGTGAGGAAAAACTGCTAGTTTGAACTTCCATGGAAACTATAGAATTATTATTCACAAGGATTACAAATATGTTGTCATTGAAGTCCAAAGTGATCTCAAGAAGTGTATCTGGTGTGCATTCATTTACTTATTCAACCACGATTTATTGGGCACTACTATAGGTTCAACACTGCATTAGGTGCTATTGATTTAGAAATGACCTTAGAATCTCTGTCCTGGATTTGATTCCCTCAAAAGCTAGGCCTCCATTCTTATATATAAATTAACTGTGCAGAGATATTTAGAAGAAAGTACTAGGGAGGAAAAAAGAGAAAGTACCAGAAAGAGCTCTGACTTAGTTATCTAAATATCTGATAGGTAGTAATATAAATATTAGACATGATCCATATTAAGAAGAATGTTGACTTTTAATTTTGGAAATTAAAATGTATATTTTTGTATTCTATTATAACATGGTTTAATCTCAATTCATTTATGTGTTTTTAATTTGAAAGTCAAGTTTCTGTAGAATTATTAGAATTAAAAGAAAAATCAGAAAACTCAGTATTTGAACATGAACCTTTTAAATTGGTTGGCAGGTATTTCATTTATAGATATTAAAAAAGAAAAAAAAACTATTGCAGACAAATTGTTTTGGGATGAAAGTGAACCAGAAGAGCAATATATATTTTGTCATTAGTCACAAATGGATTTCTAGGAGAGTCAGATGATTCTTTAAAAATTTTAAAGAAGAATAGAAACTCTGGAATTTCAATCTCATGTGACAGATCCAACCAGGAACCCCTGCAGTGGTTGCTTTTTGTATATCAAGCAAAAGAAATTATATGCAGCTTTGACATGTAATTGGAGTAATACATCATTTAGTAGAGAGACTTTAGTTGCATCGTTCTGTCCAGTAAGCATTTTTCTATTATCTTGGCTGGGGAGAAAGCTCAGGAGAGTTCCTCGTCTTTGAAATAATTTTGAAAAAGAGCCCTTCATTTTGTAGAGAATACATTTTAACAAATTGACCAAAGTTATGGGAGTTTGGGAAAATAGATCTTCCAAACTTCCTGGGCTTAGTGAGATTTTAAGTTGCTTTCAAAAAGAATCTTTTTGTTTTATTAGCCCTCCCTGGGGAATTTGAAAGACTACGTTGCACTTACACTTGTGTCAAAGTTCCACTTTCAGAGAAAGAGACCAATCTAGCCATTTGAATCTGGCAAAATCATTCTAACTTGCATTGAGAACAGTAGCGAAAGACTAGAGTGAAGAGAAGACAATTAGGACACTGTGAGATGAACTTACTGACAATACCCAAAGCAATTAATCTATGGGAGAATCTTTCAAGGGAAAGCTCTAAACAGGGGATGTAACTATGATAATATGATGGGTAATTTTGAGATTACCACCCAGAAGCCTTGCTCTGGGAATTTTCTCTTATCTCAGTCCATCCCTGGGTTGTCACAAGCACTATCATCATAGCACTATCTTTGAGTGCCTGGACTTAAATTGTGAATCTTAAAGCTTCTGGGTAGCCATGTTTCCTCCACATACAGAAAAATACAGAGATAACTGGCCTATAGGGAGAAAGGAATAATGAAGCAGCAACATTTTAAAAATGAGAATAAAGGCAAGGAGAGTCCTGGAAACTAATATGCTGATAATGTTTAACAACCAGTTCCTTGGTTTAAGAAAAACAAACAAACACAAAGAACAAGAAAACACTAATTGCAGCACTTTTTATTTTCTGTGGTGTAAATGTTTTTTTATCATGGTTGATTTCAAGCTACTAGTGGGATGTCACTGAACGTGCATTGGAAAGAGAACACAATAGTACACACACCATTATATAGTATTTCCAACATACAGATACAATCAATGTAAATAACTTCAAGGGCATGGATAATAGTAAAATATGAATAGATAATATTAAAATTGATAATACTAAAAAAAATTAGAAAATGGTAAGACCTGTTTAGTAAGTACCTAAATAATGTACTTAAATGTAAACAACTTTAATTTAATTTTTAATAATGGCTGTGTTTTACAACCAGCTTACAAAATTCCTGGATGTAATAATTGATTCTAGTGAACTGGTAGAGCTGGTTCGGGCACATTAGTGATCTTGATAGTATATACATGCCTAGTTTTAGTTGCCTTTTAAAAAATATGTTTTCATTGATTTTAGAGGAAGGTAAAGGGAGAGATAGAAACATCAATGAAAGAGAACATTGATCTGCGGCCTCCTGCACACCCCCTACTGGGGATTAGGCCCACAACCCTCAACTCGGGCATGTGTCCCCACCAGAAATCCAACCTGTGTCCCCTTGGTGCATGGGTTGACTCTCAACCACTGAGCCATACCAGCTGGCTTTAGTTACCTTTTAAGCCGAGCAACCTCACTCTAATCTTTGAATGACCTGAGATAGCTCAGTGCCATTTTAACAAATCTTTCTATATATATAAATATATAGATATATAATACATATTATATATCTGTATATAATATATATTAATGTATGTATTATATATCTATCTATATACATAAAGAAGTAATATGCAAATGAGGTCAGGACTCCATAACGGACATGACCAGCTCAGGAGGAGGGGCCAGGCACAGTCCTGAGCCTGAGAGATCAACACAGAGGGGCACCTGCTCCGAGCCTCCGCAGTGCAGCTGGGAGCAGGCCCCCAGCACACACACGGCACCTGCTCCAAGCCTCCTGAGGGCTCCCAGACTGTGAGAGGGGGCAGGCTGGGCTGAGGGACCCCCACCCCACAAAATTCATACACTGGACCTCTAGTATATTATATAAAAATATAGTACATATGTGTAATATATAATTTATATATCTTTTTTCAATTACAGTTTATATTTAGTATTATTCTGTATCAGTTTTAAATGTACAGCATAGTGATTAGACAATCATGTAATTTACAGAGTGGACCCCTCAATATTTTAAGTACCCACCTGATCTCATGCATAGTTACTATGACCACAAACTGTGTTACTTAAAACAATAAAAAATTACTCTCACAGTTCCGGAGCCCAGAAGTCTGAAATCAGAGTGTACTTCCTCTAAAGACTCTAAGGTCAAATCTTCCCTCTCTTCTTCCAGTTTCTAATGGCTCCAGGCATTCCTTGGCTTGAGGCCGTGTAACTCCAATCTCTGGCTCCCTCTTTACATGGTCTTCTCCCCTGTGTCTCAGTGCATGTCTAATTCAAATCTCCCTTTGCTTTTCCCTTATAAGAATGCTCCTTATTGGATTTAGGGCAAATGCTAATTCCGGAATGATCTCATCTCTAGATCCTTAACTTAATTACATTAAAAGGCTCTTTTTCAAATAAGGTCACATCCACAGGTTCCAGGAATTAGGGCATAGACTTATCTCTTGGGGGCCACCATTCAACCACTACAATATCCTTAAAGACTTTTGAAGCTCTATAATAGATTCCAGTGACGATATAACACATAACATTTAACTATAAATCAAGGTAAAATGTGATAAGTACTAAATAAAATTTTAAAAAGAAAAAGAAAAAATTCACTGGGACCAGGGTGAAAAGGGTAAGCACACTTTTGAGGAAATGAGAGAAGGCCTATGGGGAGTGAATTTCCAATAGGTAGATATGATAAAAAGTACATTCCAGGCATGAAAAAAAAATGCATGAACAAATCTTTGAAAGCTGAAAAGGGGGAAATATGACCAATGAATTAAGTTAATGTAGGTGTTTTAATTGAAAGCAATAGGAAAACAAACACAACACAAATTTGATCAGAAAATACATGTATTAGAGGATATTGAGTACTTTACACATTCTTGAGGTGAACAGAATCAGATTTGTGAACCAGAAATAATACACACACAGAGAAATTGATCTCATGAGGAAATCATGCCTCCCCAGACTCCACCTGATAATTGGGCACTGGTGGCCAAACCTTACACCACTGCTACCAGTGACTATAGGTACTAGGTTCTGGACTCCTGCTCCATTACCCTCTTGTACCTCAAAAGAAAAGCAGCATTATCAAACATTGGCCCACATAGTAGGTAGAGTTCAATAAATTGTCCTATATTACTCCATCCAAATCTCCAGGATGTGAATATAATGAGAGACCATGACCATGACCATGACTAGATTATGTGGTACAACAGATTATATAAATGTATGTAAGGTAACTAATCAGTTGGCCATAGGGAGATTATCTGGGTGGGCCTAACTTAATCATTCAGCTTTTGGGGGGGACAAAAAGCAGAGAATTTCTTTTAGTCAGTAGTAGAAGGGGAAGTCAGAGAAATTTGAAGCACAAGAAGAATTTGATGTGTTAATTTTGGCTTTAAAGATAAAGGGGCCATATAGAAGGACCAGAAATTCATCTCTAGGAGCTGAGAGTGAACTCTGGCTAACAGCCAGAAAGGAATCCTACAACCACAAGGAACCAAATTCTGCCAATAATCTGAATGAGACTGAGAGCATATTCTTCTCCACAGCCTCCAGGTAAGAGCCCAAATCAACCCACATCCTGGTCTGCTCTGTGAGACCACGAGCAGAGAACCCTGATAGGTCCTCTCTCTACCCAGGTATGGCAAAAATGACTTGAAGCTAGAAGCTTACACAAAAGAACTCTTGCAGCCCACAGAAACTTTAGTTGCTGTTTAAAGCCTTGGCTTATCTAATTTACTCAATAATATAGTTAAATATAAAACATTTCTTTGGCCTCTGTTACCCAAAAGTTATTCATCAAAACTGCACAGGCCACACCAGCTTAGGAAAATCTACCTGCACATTTCAAGATTAAACCAAAGCAGCCTGAGACACAGTGTGCTCTCAAGTCTGGCCAATATTAAAATTGCCTTTGCTCGTGGATAAAGCAATCAAGGTTCAGTGACCAACCAAAGTAGGGGCAAAATCCTCACCAAAATCCTCATTCCCTGTATTAGTTTGATCCTCAAATTTTACTAAATTCCGTTCCTCAAACTCCACAGCTACCAGAGATATTGTAGAGAAGGAAAGACATAAGTAGTTCTCTCCTTTCCCGCTTCTCTTAGCCTAGGTCTCTTTCTCACAGAAAGCCCAAGACCTGGGCTTGCAGGCAGATCATTCATTTCTGGGAAGTGATGACAGGGAATGGTATTGAAGGATGGAGACTGAAACCAGGACAGAAAGTGTGTTCACTCCCTTGCACTTCCAGGTTGTCATACATGAGTGCCATGCAATTGTGGGTGCTGGCATAGTTTTCTTAGGCATCCAAAGGCCTGGAGCAGAGAGTGAGCAATAAGTAATCTGAGGTAAACTGCCGTCAGGGTACACTTACACAAAGCTGGTTACACAGCATGGCTAGAGAAAAAGGTGGGCCAAGAGGGCATGAGGCTGACCACATCTGATTCACTACTAACGCCTTGAACCAAGGGGGAGATTACACAAAGTGGCAGATGGGGCAAAGAATACCACCTTATTAATATTTACTCTGTATTGGGAAACACGGCTTAGGTGCATGGCAGCAATGCACTTTCTTACATTGAACCTTACATTGGTGACACCAGACCACCACTGAACTTCCAGCAGGAAGAAACAGAGGAGGGCATATGCTTCCAGCAGGCAGCAGGCTCCCGAAAGGAAGACTGAGAGGTAGGGGTTGACGGAGCTGTGCTCAGTCCTTTGCCCCCAAGCCCATGGGGGTGAGCAAGTTAGGGGGAGGAGAGGGACAGAGGGTCCTGCCAGTGGCACTTTTTTCAGAAGGGGGAAGAAGCGTTTCCCCTAGCACAGTGGTTCTCAACCTTCCTAATGCCGCGACCCTTTAATACAGTTCCTCATGTTGTGTTAATCCCCAACCATAAAATGTTTTTTGTTGCTACTTCATAACTGTAATTTTGCTACTGTTATGAATCGTAATGTAAATATCGGATATGCAGGATGTATTTTCATTGTTACAAATTGAACGTAATTAAAGCATAGTGATTAATCACAAAACAATATGTAATTATATATGTGTTTTCCAATGGTCTTAGGGGACCCCTGTGAAAGGGTCTTTAGACCCCCAAAGGGGTCGCGACCCACAGGTTGAGAACCACTGCCCTAGCAGAACACTATCCTCATTAAGGACTTTCCCCATCCTTTGATTAGCATCAAAAGTAAAGCAAGGACCCCTTGGGGCACAATCTAATGTGCCTGGGTGCCAGGACAGATACCACAAACTCCTTCATTGTTAATCATGTTAATTGTTCCTGCACCCACCTAAGTATGTGTCTATCATTTTACTTTTTATCCAATCCCAGGGGTTTTCCTGCTTTGCTTTCTCCTGCCTCTCTAATCTATCACCAATGGATTTCATGTAACCCACCTACGTCCCTTCCTTTGATTGCAATGTATAAAAATAGATGAGAAACCGCCATTCTCTGGAGCCCTATCCCAATCTGTTGAGCTATTGTTTCCTGGCACTTGTTGACAGTTTGGCTCAAATAAACTCACAAAAATATATATAAAAAAAGCAAGGCAAGATTCACATAGGGGTGAGGAGAAAAGGAGGCACTACCTATGGCCCTGGACTATGAAAAGAAGTCAACCATGGTGTTCAGATTAGGTCACCTCTAAGGTGCTGCGCTGTGGCTTAGGGCCAAAGCCTCGGAGTGAGAAGAGGCAAGCTTCTATAGTTCATTTCTTGGTGACCTACAGAACAAGAGTGACCTGTGGAAAGACAGGATGGCGTATTCAGGGTCTTGGGTTCTTTCCATTTGTTTCTCTGTCACTGACTTTAAGTAAATAAATTACAGACATTTGATAATAAATGAGGGGTCAGAATTTCTGGATTAAGGGAATAAACTCAGAATTATGCTTTAGAAAGAAGGGAGGAACATGAAATATATATTTCATAGCCTAATATGTTTCAAGAATAATGTTAAATGTTTCATAAAATTTTCTCCTTTAATCCTTACAATAAAACTGTGTTTTTATCAATGTAATTTTGCAAGTGGGGAATCTTATACCAAGAGATATTGAAAAACTTAACAAGAGATAAAACACTGAACTGAAATTGTTTGACTTCAACACCTATATTTCCAAAACTTTATTATATCTTTTATAAGGACATTAAAGAAGTGATAGTATGGCCTTGTCCCTATTAAAAAAAAATTCCCAAGTGGATTCATTACAAAGGAAAGCATCTTTTCCTTTCTCTACCCTCCAAGAGCAATATCAAATAAACTTTTGCAAAGCTGGAACTTGCATTGCATGGGGTTGTTCTTAAATGTAGGAGTTTAGGCTTAACACATTATGTAATTATTTTCAGGTTCTAAAAATAAACATTCTATGCCAGTGAGGCACATAGGGAAGTTTTCAGTCTTTTTTAAAAATAATATTGTTTTTATTGATTTTAGAGAGAGAGGAAGGGAGAGGGAGAGAGAGATAGAAACATCGATGACAGAGAAACATCAATCAGATGCCTCCTGCACGCTCCCTACTGGGGATCGCCCACAACCCAGACATGTGCCCTGACTTGGAATTGAACCAGCAACCTCTCTGCTCATGGGATGACACTGAGCCAGCTGAGCAACACCTGCCAGGGCAGGTAGTTTTCCGTCTTCAGCGTGAGCAAGGAGCCTGAGCACATTAGTAAAATTTCCAAAATTCTTAATATTTCTAGACAGTTGAGATGCTGGTTTATATAGTTCATTTCTAGCTGCCCGAATTTCACATTGCCATTAACAAGAGACAATGAATGCAACATACTTTTCTGAAAATGCTTCCATGTGTTAAGGATCACTTGAGAATTAATGTCATAACATGACTTTGTACTTGGCCCTTCTCCAAGAACTCTGAATTCTACAAGAAGTTTTCTAATTTATTTTAGTGAATTATTTAAGCAAAAAATAAGAATACTTCAGGGTTTTTTTAAAGTTTAAGCAAATTACCTTTATTTATTATTTTTTTTAATCCTCACCTGAGGACATTTGCACTGACTTGAGGGGGTGGGGGGAGAGAGAGAGAGAGATGAAAGAAACATCAATCAGTTGCCTCCCTTAAAAGTTTCAACCAGGGATTGACCCAGAATCAACCTGCAATCCAAGCATTTGCCCTGACTGGGAATTGAACCCGCAATCTTTTGGTGTAGGGGACAACACTCCAACCAAATGAGCCACCTGGTCAGGGGAACTTTATCTTTAAAAAAAAAAAAATCAGTGCTATTAACCTAACTTCTCTGATAGAAGCCAAGAAAACATAATAATCCAGCAAAAAAAAACTAAGGAAAAAAAATAAAACAAAAGCCTAAGGAAAGTTTTTTAAAAGGTAGTAAGTCGGACACGGGTCCAAAAGCCTGATGGAAAGACAAATTTATCCCATTGAAAAAAGAGAAAAGCAATAGTTCAACCAGAGCCCTATCCTCAATTTTAATTTTCTAACCTGGAGACAAGGAATCACATTAGTATCAAAAGACAAATGAACCCTAGCTGATTTGGCTGAGAGTCAACCTGCAGACTAAAGGGTCCGGGTC
This sequence comes from Myotis brandtii, assembly GCF_000412655.1. Taxonomy (NCBI): domain Eukaryota; kingdom Metazoa; phylum Chordata; class Mammalia; order Chiroptera; family Vespertilionidae; genus Myotis; species Myotis brandtii. Next base: position 10,107,995 of record NW_005371324.1, read on the forward strand.
CCATTCCGGTCAAGGGCACATGCCAGGGTTGCAGGCTCAATCCCTAGTAAGGGGCATGCAGGAGGCAGCTGATCAAGAATTCTCTCTCTTCATTTATATTTCCATCTCTCTCTCCCTCTTCCTTCCTCTCTGAAATCAATAAAAAATATATATATTTTTAAAAGACAAATGAGAGAAGACTGACTCAGATTAGCCTTCTCCTTCCCTTTCAATCTATCTCTGACTCCCTAAGCAAAGCCCAAATCCCAGCTTCCTCCTGCAGATGACATAGCTCTATCATATCCAAGGAACATTCTAAGAACATCAAGGCCCTGGGCACTTACATTTAGTGATACCACCTACATCAATATCAAACATTAAAACAATCACATCCTGCAAAGTTGGCATGATATACTAATAGCTACCTTTTAGAGAACTTACTTATTGACAGGCATAGTCAGAACACTTTATGCCTATTTAATTGTCACAACCATCCTATAGGTAAGTAACATGGTTATTTATATTTCACCAATGAGGAAAAAATAGCTACATTAACTTGCCCAGGGTCATTTGACTGTAGTTACAAGACCCAGGATTTAAACCCAAGGTGGTATTGTTCAAAACACCGTGAACTTATTGCTAAAGTATAGTGACCTAATGAAATGCTCTATAGATATTTAGTTAAATACTTATTTATTTTTGTTTTGAAGTTGTTTTTTCATATTTTGTAACCAGTGTATTCCCCCCCCCCCCCAAGAATCATGTTTATAATGAGACAACAATTGCAAGTTGCTCAGTATAGGGTCAGGCTCATCCAAGGTATATATTAATGACTAGAGGCCCGGTGCACAAAAATTTGTGCACTTGGTGGGGGAGGGGGGTCCCTCAGCCCAGCCTGCGCCCATTTTCAGTCCAGGAACCCTTGGGGGATGTCCACCTGTCGACTTAGGCCCACTCCCCGGGGGACCAGGCCTAAGCTTGCAGTCAGACATCTTTCTGGCAGCCAGGGAGCCCTCAGGGGATGTCCGACTAAAGGCTTAGGCCCCCAAGGGATCGGGTCTAAACCGTTAGTTGGA
>NW_005371324.1:10110106-10116534 GCF_000412655.1 Myotis brandtii
CCCTGCCTGCAGTATGCAAAAAATTAGCCGTCTTTGTTGGTAGTTAATTTGCATATCGCAATGATTAGCCAATGGGAGGCGTAGCGAAGGTACAGTCAATTACCATGTTTGTCTATTACTAGATAGGATGTTGGTGTGATTAATGATTAATGATATTGAAGCAGTAGTTGTTGTAGTAGTCACAGTCTTTAGTAGTAGTAGTAGTAGTAGTAAGAGGAGGAGTAATGGTAGTAATAGTCATAATGTTATTGGAGAATTGTGTGGATTGCCCTTCTCCTTTGCTAGTGAGAGTGGGGTTCTTGGGGTACAGCTGGAATAAGAATTTCTGGAGGGCCCCACGGGAGGAGAAGATGGTAGAAAGCTTTATTTACATGGAATTACATCCCTGGGTTTTAAAAGTACAATTTCCCTTATCCAGTCAGAGAAGAAGTGTAGCTGGAGTTTCCATAGAACTCAAGCTAAAGCCAGTGTCCAGAGTTTCCTTTCCATGGTGGAATTGCATCCATTGTAGTGAAAGGAGTTTTTAGAGGTAAAATAGGCAGGTTTAGGGAGTTTTAGGAATTAGGGGGTTCATGGGGGAGGGAGGGAGAGTTGGTTGGGAACTTGGAGCTGGCAACAGGCATACACTCACAAAGAACAGAAGGCGCCACAGAATAAGGGGAGAGGAAGACACCCATTCACAGAAGATAGGGGAAAGCCACAGGGAATAGAGAAATAAAAGGGAGAAAGAGGAAAACATTTGCACAGGGGAGAGAGAATTCTACCACTGAAGGAGGAGAAGAAAAGGGGGGCCCCATGTGGGGTTTGAGCTTTGAAGCTGCTATAGTGACCAATCAGAAGGGAATATCAGGACACAAAGAACTGCAGCCTTTATAAACTTTAGGAAAAAGGAGCTGGGTGGGTCACTCCCTTGAGACCCTCTCCCCATGTGGAAGTCCGTACTTATTTCCAATAAATTTCCACCTTTTCATGTACCACCTTTTGTCTGTGGCTTCATTCTTCAAATCCACCTGGACAAGAACTGGAGAAAGAGATCACCTTTGCATGCTGCCCAGAAAGAAACCACATGTTTCAGTTTAGTTTCTGCGTTTGTAGCATCAGATTAGTTCCAGTCCATCAGTCCATTGTGTGTGGGATCCACATGGCTGTGACCCATGAGGGCCAGAGCAGAGCCTGAGCGCCCCACAAGCCAGGAGTCAGGTGAAAGTATCAAAAGCAAGAGAGCAAGAGAGCTGGAACTCCTTTGTTCAGGAGCTTATGCATCTCAGATTTCACACCCTTGGAGTGGCCACACCCATTCTGGGCAAGGACCTTCCCTATGTCACCCAGACTTTACTGGGCATGCCTATAATATTTGGCCTTCCCTTTGTTTCTTTCCAGTTAATTAATAACTGGGTTAATTACAATGATATCAATAATAGTGATTGCCTGAGCTGAGGTGTGGATATCAGCAAAGAGGAGAGAGTACGCCAATGGTGGACAGAGATTAGGAAATGATTATGAGTGCTTATTTTTAGATCAGTGAGATTACCTGAAATGTAAAATAGATTGGAGAGTAGTGGGAAATAAAACTGTATCAGTAAATTAAGGATAGGTTTCAAATTATTAGAACCAGTAATTTTTTTTTTCTTAGTTGTGGGTGAGAATGGGTAGGTAATCACCAAACAAATTCCCCAAATAATTTCCAGTTGTCATTGTGAAGCATATACCTGCCTGAGTGAGATGGAGAGTAAGCTATTATCTTCAATTGAATAGAAAAGAATATTTGCGTACAGGTTTGTTCTCTATAATTTAGTAGTCAAGGAATAAGAAATAATCTAAAGTAATTTAAGCTGAGGATGCAGGAATACTCTCAACCACTTAAAAGGGTGTTGGCAGATATTTCTTATTATTTGTGAAATATCTTCAAATCTCTTTTGGATCATAAAGGTTTCTGAGGAGAAAATCATCTGTAAGAAAGCAAGGTTTGCAGGGAGCTGGAAGTTTCTAGCCCAGCTAACAAATAACTGTATGCAAAGTAACTCACACTCTAACAAGCAGCTTCAAAAACAGCCCACAGTGGTTGCCATGCTACCAAAAGTAAACTCTGTGCCTGTCGTCAGTTATTTCTGCTTTGGGGGATATTTTATGCCATGTGTGCCTCGAGGAAGAACCAGGCAGTCAAGGTGGGCTGGGCTGTTTGGTCCTCGGGGGGAAAAGAAGCAAAGAACACATCCCTGCCCAGGGGAACCGGGCTCATTAGTAGACAAAGGTGACAGGCGTTTGCTCTCTGAAAAGACTAGTAGCTAAAAAACAACAAAACTCAGCTGTAGTGGATTTCCAGTAATAAAAGCTGTTAGTGCAGGGAGGAGAGGGGAGATAACAGCAGACTCAGAAGGGAGGTACAAATAGAGTGAGGACCATTCCTATTTGCCCCGACTAAAGAGTTTCCCAGGATGTGGGACTTTCAGTTGTAACACTAGGACAGCCCTGGGCAAATTGGAGTGGTTATTCATTCTAAGTACAAACCCAGTCTTATTATCTGGACCAACTAAAGACCAGATGCTGAACACAGAAGTACCAGCAGAGCACAGAAATGATGCACCAACCTGGCACTTAAACCACAAGCCATCGATGTGTAAAATCATAAATAGTCCATCCAAAGTGACCGGTTGCTTCCTGCATAGGAGTAAGGCAATATGTAATGCTTAACAAATCTAAATATTAATCAGTAAAGATGAATCCCAATGGTATTTAAGAACATAATAAATTGCTGTTTCTTAGTCTTAAAGAAATTGCCCTCAATCATTCCTGCCAAGTTATTGTGAATGACTCCATTTTCCTTTTTCCTGGGGAGGCTTAACAGCATAGTGATTATGATCATGGGATTTGCCATAAAACAGATCTGGCTTAAAATCATGGCTTTATTGCTTGTACACCGTGTGACCCCAGGTAAATTTCCTAACTGCTCTGTGAATTAATTTTCTTTTCTGTAAAGTTGTAATTCCTAGTCAAAAGTATTGTTCCAGAAATTGAAATTAGATCAGAATAGTAAATGGGAAGTGAGTGGTCAACAAATACTAATGACTGTCTTGTTTAGTCTTCTTTTCTCTGGGCACTTCTTTACATCAGGTTTCAATCACAGATTAAATCCCTCAGCCTATTATGAACAGAAGGATTTATTTCAGGGAGTTGGGTTCTTGCAAACTCTTTAGCTGGGCTGGAGGAGCACACAGGGGATAAACCCAACCTGCAGAACCACTCTCCTGCCGTCATCAGGAAGGCTGCCTTCACTTGGCGAGGACGACTAAAACAGCAGCATATCACCCGCTAAACTGGGATGCTGCCCTAGAGCTATTGGGTCCAGAACAAGCTACCTCTGCCATGATCCATGCCTGCAAATTAGCTCTCTCTCAGACCCTGCTTCTCTTCCCAGAGAATTCAGTTCTTATTCAATCTTGCATTAGAACATCTAGCTGGGGAAACTTCGGGTCCAGAACAAGCTACCTCTGCCATGACCCATGCCTGCAAATTAGCTCTCAGAGAATTCAGTTCTGATTCAATCTTGCATTAGAACATCTAGCTGGGGAAACTTAAGTCATGTCAGGAGCCCTAGCTGCCAGGCTTTCTGAGAAATGTGTGTGTTTCTGCATGCACTTGGGGCTTGGAAATGGTTTTAATTGAGCCAATCTATAGCTTCCACCACTGCCCTTATAAAAAGGTTCATTTTGTGTGTCAACTTGACTGGGCTGAGGGATACCTAGATGGCTGGTAAAAGAATATTCCTGGGTGTGTCTGGGAGGGTGTTTCCAGAAAAGATTAGCATTGACTCAGTAGAATAGTAAAGAAGGTTGCCTTCACAATGAGGGTTCGAACAGAACAAAAACACAGAAGGAAGTGCACATTTTCTGTTTTTGCTTGTGCTGGGACATCCATCTTCTGCCTTTTTCTATCGATGCTCCTAGCTCTCAGGCCTTCATATTTGTGGAAGAAAAACTATTTCATAATGTGACCACTGTATGACCCATGTGCTGGGCCTGGGCCAGAATGGAGATTGCTTACTGCAAACCCCCCTTAGAGACTGTCTGATCATAATCAATGTTCATTCTGACGTAAGTCGGCACCCCTCCCCTTCCTCCCACTATGTGCTCGTTCCTGGAACAGGCTGTTGTCCTGACCTGTTCAAGCATGTAAAGTAATTTTCTGTGCCTGGTAGCATTCACACACTAGTACCTTGACTATCCCCCCCCACCCTCCTCTATGTACCCTATATAATTCTTTGGTGCCTGCCAAGGGGCACAAAGATCTATTTTGTCTTCCATCTGCCTAAGTCACACGTTGTACATAAGTTTCCCTTAATAAATTCTACTAAGTACGGTACTAGAGTGGCCAGCCCATTCCCTGCCCTCCACTCACAGAGATAGATTTTCAGACTCTGGGCCTTTTCATGGGTCTGCATGTACTAACATAACTCAGACAGGGACTGACACCATCAGCCTCCTAATCCTCAGACCTTCTAACTTGGATTGGAACTTACACCACTGGATCCCCAAGTTCTCAGGCCTTAAGACTCAGACTAAATTACACCACTGGTTTTTCTAGATCTTCAGTTTGTGGATGGCAGATTGGAGGACTTCCCAGCCTCCATAATCACATGACCCAATTCCAACATAAATCTCTCTATATATTTATAAAATCAATTGGTTCTATTTCTTTAGAGAACCCTGACTAATACACCTCACTTCAGTTTTCCATAGTTAGTTACAAATATGGGCAAAAACCCATACTTATAACCATACATTGGACTTTGAGTGGACCCATTTCTAGATAATGCAATCCTTGGATCACTTTGTTTAAATAAGAGAGATTCTTAGTCTGAGAACATGCTAAAATAAATGTGTTACGCTGTTCTAGTGTGTCCTAATAAGTTGAGTGGTAGCAGGAGTTGAAATTCTCTTTCTGTGATATGGGTTTGGTGACGTCAGTGATAGTTTTTCTCCCTCAGAATGTGATTGAGCTTTGGGTATGTCAAATCCAAAGTTAGGAGAGGGTAGAGCTCAGGGCCTTCTGAGAACCAATTATTCATTCCCAGTATCCATAGACATTCACCAATAATAAAGAAAAACTCATGAAAAGGGAACATAGAGCATGTCACTGAAAACCATCTATTTGGCTCTCATTGGCATGAGCACCTTGGCCACTTTGACTGACTAAAGCAACCTTATCTACACCATGCTATTCCCTCAGCAGGAATTATCATCCAGAAGGATTTCAAACTAGAGAGAAATTTATGTTTGAGGGATGCAGCATCAGAACTTTATGGGGTTATTTCCAGAGGCAGCAGGTCCTTAGAGACTTGTTGCCAACAGCAGAAACCTCATGCAGAAGTCAGACACTGCAATGATGACCAATGTCTTTCATTTGTAGATGAGAGGAGTGTAATGTGAAGCGAAGGGGTGCACAAGTCTGCAAAGAAGGGACTGAGTTGGGGATAGTTGCAAATTAATAAATGTCTTTGGGAGTCCAGCCAAGAATGACAACATAGAACCACAAGCACGGAAGGCAGTATTAGTGTATGTTAGCCATTTTTCTGCCTCCCTGGCCCTCATTATCTTGCTTTTCTTCTAATATCCTTCTTCATGAGCTCCCTCTTGCTTGAGAAATTTGGATAACCAGGTGCAAAAGTGTATGTTTGATCCGTGTCTAATTGTTGTAATTATCCATTTTTGAGTTTAAAGGTTCCACATTATTCAAAGAGTTTTGCACACTTCAATAAGAGGGAAAGATCTGAAAAAGAACAGAGGAATCTACTTTTTCTAAGCAACATAAGATGATGGAGAAAATTAAAAAGAAGAAAGAAAGTAAGAAAGAAAGAAAGAAAGAAAGAAAGAGAAAGAAAGAAAGAAAGAAAGGAAGAAAGAAAGAAAGAAAGAAAGAAAGAAAGAAAGATAAAACTTTGTTTTATATACATAGCAGAGGCCCGGTGCACAAAATTCGTGCACTGGGGGAGGAAGGGGGGTGTCCCTCAGCCTGGCCTGCACCCTCTCGCAGTCTGGGATCCTTTGCTCCTTACCACTTGGCTCGCTGCTGAGGTGGAAGAGGCTCCTGCCACCACTGCTGCATTCGCCAGCTGTGAGCCCAGCTTCTGGCTGAGCAGTGCTCCCCCTGTGGGAGCGCACTGACCACCAGGTGGCAGCTCCTGCATTGAGCGTTTGCCCCCTGGTGGTCAGAGCGTATCATAGCGACTGGTCGTTCTGCTGTAATGGTTACTTAGGCTTTTATTATATAGACTAGAGGCCCGGTGCACAAAAATGTGTGCACTTGGGGGCGTCCCTCAGCCTGGCCTATGCCCTCTTGTAGTCTGGGACCCCTCAGAGGATGTCAACCTGCTGGCTTAGGCCCGCTACCTGGGGGATCGGGCCCAAGCTGGCAGTCAGACATCCCTCTGG
>NW_005371324.1:10117458-10120224 GCF_000412655.1 Myotis brandtii
TCTGATTGGCTGGTGGACATGGCTTAAGGCATAGCGAAGGTATGGTCAATTTGCATGTTTGTCTTTTATTAGTGTAGATAACTTTATATATATGAATATATATTAAAAACTTTGTTATATATGTACTAGAGGCCCAGTGCATGAAATTCATGCATGGGAGGGGGGAAATCCCCTCAGCCCAGCCTGTACCCTCTCCAATCTGGGACCCCTCGGGGCATGTCCGACTGACAGTTTAGGCACGGCCTGCTGTTCAGTCGTTTGGTCGTCCCTCACTAACCCCCCCTGCCGCCCTGGTCGCCCCACGCAGCCTGCTGTTCGGTCGTCCATCCAGTTATTTTGGTCATGATGGCCCCTGACTTTTTACATATTAGGATGTATATAAAGTTGATTGACAGTATTGGTAATCCAGAAAGATTTCAAATCCAATGGCACTTGCTGGGTGCTATTCACTTTTGGTCAATTTAATCTAAATGACTACCTGATTAACATAGTCATTCTTAGCACAGGCATATATTTGAGTGACATCCTAAATCACAGTTAGATATGAAAATGACTAGGATTAATTAAGCATCACAAATCAAAACACACAATAAGTCAAAAAAACTTTAAGGTTATCTATAAACCAGTAAATAAAATTCAATGTAATGTGTAATCTTTTTAAACCTGTACCCAAATCATTGTGTGTGTTTTTTCCCTTTAAATTCAAAGGAGTCAGTATTAGAAATAATGACTCTACAATGCATGGCACCTGGCTACATATCATATAAATGATATGTGATCACTTCCAAAGGCCCTCATACCAGGTGCAAATGACAGACACAACAGGCATGATGATAGAGAGTTCTTGTAAAAACCAACAGGAGAGTTCATTTATTAAGGGGTTCAACACCCACAGCTGTTTCCCTTCAACTGATGTGACTGAACTACTTTGTTAATAGACCTTAAAATACACTCTGATTATGTTACTTTGTTTCTCTGCTGCCTTTTTGAGTATCAGGTTGATACAGTGCTGAAAAGAGACTTTAAAAGATTCTGATGAAATCCAGGAAGATTTCAAATCCAATGGCACTTGCTGGTCAAAATGTTCACTTTTGGTCAATTTAATCTAAATGACTGCCTGATGAACATAAAAGTCCCACGAGGGTTATTTTTTACTGGGAGCGAATCGCACTTTATTTGAGACCTACAAAGTATATGCTTCAATTGAATTTATCAGTTGCACAGTTTTTGTTCAGGGCTTTGAGTAAAATCATTTTCACTGGACCGATTGTACTTATGACAGAGATTGAGTCTGTTCGTGTTCATTCACTATTTGACACCATACATGCTGATGTGTTCTCTAGGAGGGCTATTGTATTGCCATAGAAACCTGAGTCAACATTCTAACAATAGCAGGCCTCTGTGAGTGCACAGTTGGGTGTGCTGATTCACCATGTGAGCTGGCAAGGACTCTTGACATACCTGTATTCAAAATGATATAAAGTAAAGAACTAGCTTCAACATTTGAAAGCAGCATTTGCCATCAGCCAGTTAACAGAATAAAATACCTATTATTAGAGTTGACTAAAGTAAATTACAATATGACTTGTTAGATACTGATGATTCATTGACATTTTTCCATTTACTGGTGATGAGCTATTTCTTCACTAGTTTTATCAAGGTTAATAAAATGATGAGGATGGATTCCACTGAGATTAAGGCTTTGTGAAAGTAAGCCAAAAAAAAAATAATACCAGCTTCTGAAATAGTGAGCATGTTTATTATTTTTCCTCAGTACATTATATGTTTCTGTGGCGAGCTGGCACAGCCATGGCATACTCAGCCCCAGGGCGCCTTATGTGCTGCGCCAGCTCAGCCAGGTTCGGTGAGCCTGAGAGGGGGCGGTGAAGGATTGAGAAAAGACAGACAAGAGAAGAAAGCTGGGTCTCAGTGGGACGCTGTCCTCTCTGATGGAGAGCTAGAGATAGTGCCCGCAAGCCAACTCTTTATTTTATAGCCAGATTCCACGGGGTAAAGTAAGGGCGTGGTCAAGATGTTAACAATGTTCTAATCTACTCAATTACATGCACCTGAACTCTATCAAGCCCACATCACTCAGACACGTGGGACCACGTGTTCGGACCATTGGTTCAAGCTTACAACTATAGCCTCTGGCTATAATTGTGCTGGGAGGGCTTTGCCCTCCAAGCTGGGACTTGCACGTGGCCATGAGAGGACTGTGCCCTCTCATCAGTCCGAGGCTTGAACCTGTCCAAACACTGTAGCCTCTCTCCACATGTTTCAAATATTAAAAATACCCCAAAATATTCATCTTAAATTTAGGCTATTCTAGAATTCATTCCAATAATCTGATCACCAATGAAAGTTAAAATTTGAATTCATGCATTCTAAAATATGAAGAAAATATATGTTCGGTGGTATTCTGGGTTGGCTGACTGCTGAAGACATGTGGGGATATCTATTTTCAATTACATGGTCTTAATTGATGGAACCATGACAGTCAAAACTAAATTTAAATGGGTACTAAGCATCATATCAAGATATACATTTACTATTTGTAAACAGTATAAGGATATTTTTCAACTTCAGGCTTACACTAAATTCAAAGAATTAACCTCTGATAATAATTTAAGCTTTAAAAAAACCATTTGGCCCTAACCAGTTTGGCTCAGCGGATAGAGCGTCAGCCTGCGGATTCAAGGGTCCCAGGTTCGATTCCGGTCAAGGGCATGTACCTTGGTTGCAGGCACATCCCCAGTAGGGGGC
>NW_005371324.1:10120601-10137741 GCF_000412655.1 Myotis brandtii
CCTCCCCAGTAGGCGTGCAAGAGGCAGCTGATCGATGTTTCTCTCTCATTGATGTTTCTAACTCTCTATCCCTCTCCCCTCCTCTCTGTAAAAAAATCAATAAAATATATTTAAAAAAATAAATAAATAAACCATTTGACCCACTATAGGCATTTTATTCATTACTGATAATTATCCTCTTTAAATCATCCATAAGTATTCTTGTGACCAGCAGGGTCCAAATCTACTGCAAAATGTTCTATCAGCTTCACAGGTTCAGCCTTTCAAAAGCAGGACTCACCATGTTCCTCTCTCAGAAGCATTCATCCTCTGAGTTCCCTAGCCTGGTGACAGCTGTCTAAGTCAGAAATCTGGACATCACCTCAAATTCCAACCCCATCTACAATCCACCACCAAATCCTGTCAATTCTAATTCTTAGATACGTTTTTAGTCTTCCCACTTCTCTTAATACCATTGCCTCTACCCTAGGTCAACATCACCTGCTGGTGGATTAGGGCCACAACCACTTAATGGATCGCCTTGCTTTCAAGTATTTATTTTATCCCTTTGATTTTCCGTAAGCAACCAGAAGAACTTCTAAAAAAACTCACATCTGTCATTCTCCCACTGAAAGCCCTTCATTAATTTCCCATGTTTCTTAGGACAGGGTCTAAACTTGTGAGATAAAAGACCTCCAGCATACCCTTCAACCTCACTTTTTCCCACATGCACTATGAATGTGAATTTTGACATCCAGATGTTTGTCCACACAATTCCATCTACACAGAAATAATCTTCTCCTCCCTTAGCACGATATCCATCAGTCCTTCAGTGGAAGGTGTCAGCTTTATTTTTTTTGTAGGAATCCATTTGTAACTTTCCTCCAGCCCCAAGTCTAGGTCACGTGTACTTCCATTGTGTATCCACAGGACTCTGTGCTTATTTTTCCCAAGACACATCACTCTGTGTAGTAATTACCTGCTTGTCTGTCTGTCTTTGCCCATTTGATATAATCTCTCCAACGAGAGAAATCCTATCTCCTTCCCTATATTGTTCCAAGGCCTAGATACATCTCATATATAGTAGTCACTTAATCAACATTTGTGGGATAAATGAATGGTATGAACATTGAATTTGAAGCAACTTGTGGTGCCTAATCAATTAAATATTTTTTAAAGTCACTGCTCATACATGACAGGTTATAAGAACATGAGTTCTTTGTACATGTTTCCTAGGAATGGGTGGCATCTACCTCTCAAAGTTTCTATTCTAAAGTGAAATCTGATTACTAGGCATTCCAAAATTTTGTACATGATGACAAAGGCATCTATAAAAATAGAGTTAGACATATCTAACCAAGTTTGCAACTTAGAAGAGGGCCAAGAAGACAGTAAGTAGTTATTTGAGAATAATATTATCAGAGCAAACTGAGTTTATGTTGGGAGGTTTATTAACTTACTAGGCATGTGGTCTTAAGCAAGTATTTAATCTTTCTTTTAATAAGGTCCCAACTTCATGGGTTATGGGAAGAATTAACACCCAGAGTATGAATATAGTATTCTCAATGCTTATCATATAATCTCCCAATACAAGTTATTTATATTGTACCTCTAGCACCTAGCACATAATAGGTATCCTTTAAATCTTTGAATAAATATTACGTAAAAATGACAGAGACAAAGTTGTTGGCTTTCACAGAACCTTAAAATTGGTATAACATGACAAGATGGTGAGGGAGTCACTTAATAATGCCCTTTTCAGACAAGGACAATTCTCTAGTCTGGGCAATGTATTCTGCCAACTGAGAGTGAAGCATTTTATCAGATATCCACACAAAAAATTCCACCCAGTTATAAACATTCTTGCCATTAATATCAATGAGAATATATATAATTCTTATTAAAATTTTTTTTCAGTAATTTTTCAACAAATTCATTCCAAGAAGTTGAAAATCATAGGAACTTTCACATCTATAGACTGTCATAATAATTCCAGAGTTAAAGGACAAGAATATACTTATCTGAGTGGCAAACCATATAATACAAAAACTTGTTACAAAAGAATATATTCCTTCTTTTAAATGCATCCATTAAATATCTTTTATACTTCTACTAGCGGCCTGGTGCATGAAAGTCATGCACATTAAAAGGGAATTAATTAGAGGAAATATTTTAATATTGCTATTTGCCCTTTCTCTATAATAGAAGTGTCAGAGATGAAAGAAAATTAGTAAAATGTATATGAAAATCTTCCTCCTGTCAGAGTCTGGGGTGCACCGTGGGACCCAGAATCAAGTCCCCGCCCACCCATGCACACCTCGAAATCCTGCGAGACCCAGACCCAGCTGGCCCCATCCCCATTGGTCGAGATCCAGGCCCGGCCGGCCCCACCCCCATCAAGCCCTGCCAGGTGGGGGGCTCAGCTTCAGGTCACCCATCAAGCCCTGCCAGGTTGGGGGGGTGCAGCCTCAGGTTCCCTGCCCCGGCCTGGTGTCACACAGCCTCAGGTTCCTGCTGATTGCTCATTATGGCTTGTTACGGGAACTCTGCCTCTGATGTGGGCATAGCCATCTTGTGATGGTGTGACAGACTGAGGGTCAATTTGCATATTACCTCTTTATTATATAGGATTTTACACTTCTAAATACCTTCTATACTTCAATAGGTCCCAGGCATTAAAACACCTGGTCGGTATGCTCAATTGTTAGAGCAATGGCCTGAGCAAGGAAGGGTCACAGGTTCGATTCCCTGTCAAGGGCATGTACCTGGGTTGCAGATTCAATCCCTGCCCTGGTCAGGGCAAGTGTGGGAGGCAACCAATGAATGTGCCTTTTTCATATTGATGTTTCTCTCTCTCTCTCTCTCACCTTCTCTCTTTTTCTTCCCCTCCCTCCTTTCCACTTTCTCTAAAAATAAATGGAAAAATACCCTCAGGTGAGGATTAACAACAACAACAAAAAAAAGAAGAGGAAACATTCTTGTTTGCAGGAATTAACAGTTAGGTGGTAGAGATGGACAGATACACTGGGTTACAATGCCATGTGATAAATTCAGTGACAGAGTTATATGCATCTGCTGTAATGGCCATAGGAAAGTTAGGAAAGACTTCCCTTGGGAAATTTCTCCTTAGTAGAGTCCTAATTTTGTCCAAAGTTGTAGAGGGCAATGAGGAAAAGATATTCTGGGAAGAGGGGAGGTAAAAATAGTATAAGATGTGTGTGTGGTGGGGGGGAGAGGGGTTCCTTCTTACAATAAGCTGTACAATGTTGATAGAGTGGAAAGAGATGAGACAGGAGAGAAGACAGGGGCCAAATCCTGGAACCCCTCAAATGGTATACTAAACATCTTGAAATTTATACTGAAAGTGATAAAGGTCAGTGAAATGTTTCATGTCAGGGAAAGATGCCAAGAACTTACATGCATTTTAGATAAAGCATGTATGTATATTCTAAACAAAAAGTAGAAGAGATTAGAAACTTCTCCAATAGGATTTATACATAATTCTTATTCACCTTATCAAACTGTTTTGTAAGTCTAGTGGGTTTTCTTACTTTCCTTAGACCACTGGTTCTCAAACCTGCATGTAAATCAGAATCACAGGAGGGGTTGTTAAAACATAGATTATTGGGTGAAGTTTGGGGCCTGATTTTGCATTTCTAACAAGTTCCAGACTCATGCTTAATGAAGCTTATCCTTGTCCATCCTGTGCATACCACTGCTTTAGACTATGTTCTGGCTTCCTTATTATTGATTTTGTTTCTCAAACACCTAGTCCAATGTCTTTTCTAGAAAAAGGTACTCATGACCTATTTTCAAATTAAAAAATTATGGAATGAAAAAATTCCAAGTAGAGAGGAAAACATGTTAAGCAGAATAGCTGTATTTCTCCTTCATTGGAAATTACCCAGAGTGCACTTCCCACTGAAGATGAAGACTGATGAGTGCATTTCCCAGGGCACTGGAACACTGAAGCAGTCTTGCTGCAGCAGAATGGAACCGCCCGGCACACTGGAGCACAGCACAGTGGAGCTGCTCCTTGAAGAGGGCTTGGCCCCACAGCTGACTCACGGCTGTGGAGCTGTTCATACAGAATGAACTTTCCTTCTTCACCATCTCCCAAACTGGGGTTCCTGTTGGCCTTTGAATTGGCAGTTGACATTCCATGGCACCCAACGTGGGGCTCTGAAGCAGCTACCAGATCTCCTGACACCACCCTGAAACCAACTCCTCTGATGGCTGAATAACCCGTGCTTGAATTGTGTTCCTGGTAGCACCCAAGGATTTTGGGAACTGTGCATTGTGAATAATTGAATTGAACTCAAGACTAACCTTTACAATACCCTTTATTACTATTATTGTTATTATTACTAGAGGCCCGATGCATGAAATTTGTGCAAGAGTAGGCCTTCCTTCCCCAACCCTTCCTTCCCCTGGCTGCCAGCACGGGCTTCCTTCCCACACCCGGGACCCAGGCTTCCCTCGCAGCCCCTGCTTCGTCCGGAAGGTCACCCTGAAGGACATCTGGTCTAATTAGCATATTATGCTTTTATTATTATAGATTATCATCCCTAACATTTAGGAAGGTTAAATATTACATTCAAGCTCAGACATCCTTCCAATGGGAAAGACTGGCGTGAAGCCCAAATTATCTGATCTGGTTTTACACCCCCTCTGGAAAAGCCTGGTTTCTAGCCTCTTACAAGCCCTCATCATGTTCAGATGCAGAGGCCGGAGGGAGCTATTGGGCTGAGAGTTGTTTAGAAGCCCTCAGTCTTGGTTAGAGCTGCAATGAGAGGAGGAGAGTCTAGAATGTGAGACCCTCAAGGGCAGAATTAACGGCTGTCTTCCCTGTGGGAGTACTGAGTGTGTGCTTTAGAATTGTGGCAAGTAGGATACAGTTGTGATAGGGTATAGTTATGGACTCACCATCTCATGTGGCTGGGATGCTTCCGATGGCCTGACATCTGCACCAGGGATCGTGCTGGAGCATTGAGAAACTGCATCCCAGCAAGACCAACAACCATGTTTGCTTTGAGTCACATTACCAGCTAGAAGAACAGGCCATGATTGAAACTTTTTAGGATGGGGAAGAAGTGGTGGTAAATTACATAGTATGGCCAGTGCTAAAATGCACCCAAACAAATGTACCACTCTATACATACTAATAATTCAGACAGTTACCTCTTCAAACACAGTTGTGCCAGACAAACAATATTTGGAAAAAAACAAGTACTCTAGACAAATGGACCATTCCAAATCCACTAAAATCTCTAGACACAAATTATAACTAACACGCAGTATGTAATACTTCAGTTATAGTCATTTTCACACACTGGAAAGCTCAACATATTGGCAGTCTGATGCACAGTAATACCTCCAAGCACACCAAACTCTGGGCATTTTGATTTTCTTGTCCAAACAACCAAGCATATGCTAGCAATCACATGCTCACTTCAACTTAGATAGGGAGAAGGGAGCCAGACTGGAATTTCTTTGAGGCCATATCAGACCAATTTATAAATTCTTTATTTTTTAAGGGATATAGCAGGCATTTATTTGTTTCAAGAAATGAAAGAGTTGACCCACTTCAGAAAAGTTGTTTTCCCATCTTGAAAGGTGTGGGTGGATGATAACATTGGAGATCCATTCAAGTCAATATGCACACGTCCCATGAATGGCTAGAGTGTTCCCTCCTAGACTCGGGAGAGCTGCAGAATGGGGGAGGGATGAGGAACAGATCTCCGGATTATGGCGCCCCTCCCCAAACTAGTTCTAGATCAGCTCCTTTTTGACTTTTGAGATGATCTAGACCTCTTTTGGGTGACACTGAGGTTGTTGTATTCCTGGGGGGAGGAGCCATGCACTTTGCCCCCTGGGCTGCTCTGGTCTTTCTTCTTTTGATCTCCCTGAGTGGTTCCATGAGATCTTGGGATTGATTTGTCCCCCCACTTCCTACCAGAATGGGAGGGCTTTTTGGTGGGAGTTTTCTCCTTTTCGTTTTCCTTCCTAAGGGCTTCAGCTTGGCATTGGGAGACTCTCTGGTCTCCATTCTCTTCACTCTGGTCTTCACTGTCTTTACTCTGGCAGGCTGAGACGAAGGGCCCAGCTCCTGGACCTTCCAAGGTCTCTGTAACAGGTCTGTTGGTCGTCTCCCCTCCTGCAACCGAACTCACACTGCCCTCGGGTGTTAGTGCTGCTGCCTCCGGTACTGCCGCCTGGTCAGGCCCTGCTGGTGCCGGGGTTAGGAAAGACAGCGTGTCCTTAAGCACAAGGTTGTCCCATGAAGAATATTGTTGGACTCCTTCCCCACCAGCATAAGCAAGAGAGGTGGCCCCAGACACCTCAGTGACCATGTGAAGGCTTCTGATGCTGACCTGGTCTTGGGCACCTTCTCTATGGAACTCCGTGGCCTGTGCCGAGAGGAGAAACAGGGAAGTAGAGAAGAAAATAAGTGGAACTAGATAGGGCTGTCACCAAGTCCAGTCTCCCAGAAGATGCAGGAACCCCCCTCTAGCATCCCCACAAGGGTCACTGCGGCTTTGTTTGGAGACAAACAAGTTCCAGTGCCAGAGAGAACACTAGGGACTCACCAGTGAGCATCCTTGTACTTTTATTTTACGCTCTTGTCTTAGCATTTCTACAAAACAGATTCCTAAAGGGAGACGGCTGGGCAAAAGCTATGGCCATTTTACATTCTGATAGCTACCGGCTAACAAATTGTGCACCTGTGTGCAAAGCATGCTACAATGCCACAGATTTATACAAAAATCAGTTCATGGCGCAAATAAAGAAAGGGCTTTCTCATAGTTAAAAATGTCCCACAACAGATCAGGCGACCTGAGTCCACGGCAGTATGTGTTCCAGAACAGATGCTATTGGCAGCGTTATAATATCGGCGATGGGGTCAGAGGAGCTGACATCTAAGGGATCTCGGGTATTCAGAAGCATTCACGCCCCCCCCCCACCTCCCCCCAAAATGTGGCAAGGCCTCCACATAGTGGCTCATCTGGCCAGAGCCCATCCACGTGCAGTGTTTCCCCAGTCAGCCCAGGAGAGCAGCCCGAGAGCCTTCAGTTGCCCTCCCGAAGCACTTGGGCCCCTCTCTGAGTTTCCACAAAAACTTACGGCTGGGCTCTTTCTGTCCTCTGCCTCGAACATAAGTATGTCCATCATGTCACAAGCTGGTATGGCCTGGGTTCCGCTGTAAGCCTCCACGGGCGGTCTCAGGAAGAACACCAGGTCTTCCCAGTGTGCAAACAGATCTTCTTTTGCATTTGAAGGGGAGTATAATTGTAGGTAAAAAGAGCTGCCACTGGCCAGCTTCAAGTGGAGCTGTTTGTTCTCATGGCTGTGGATGGACAACTTCACAAGCCTCAAAGGAAGCAGCCTGGTCAGCTCCAAGATCTTCGCTGACTTGAGCCCCTTGCCACGGGTGCATGGGGTGCGTGGGTCATGTCCCGTGCAGTCCACACAGCTCGCAGCCGGTCGTGCCAGCAGCATGACATCAGGGATTGTGAGGTCAGGGCTGGTGTATGCGATGCCCACGGTGACCATCCCCGCATTGTTGTGCATGCCGATCACTTCTCCTCTTTTGTTGATCTGGATGAAGTCACTCTCAAACATGAGAATGTCCTTGAACATGGCGAACTCGCCCTTGCACAGCTGCCGCTGCAGCTTCCCCACGGAGCCTCGGAACATGGGCAGCACGTGGCTGCCCTGCCACAGCATCATGTTGCTACCCAGGTCCATCTCTCACTAAGACCACTGCATGTCCTCCCCAGAACCTCTGCCACGGCCTCTCACTGGCCACCTGTAAGCTTTTGCTGTCCATTGTGACCTGCGGCCAGCTGTCACACACAGCACTGTGTCCTCATCCCTACAGCTGCCCCCACAGGGAGGGACAGCACCCTGCTGCAAACAGCCGCCCCACCAAGGCACAGAGCGTACCACATTCTTAGGGCTTTTGCTACGTGAAACACACTATGCTTCTTCAAGGCCACTTGTTTGCACGCAGCTACCGCAGGCAATGATATGTAAATTACTAGCCATCGTGCGAAAAATATCTTTTATTAATCTAGAGAGGTGATACTCCTAGGTGACAAACACTTAAGGCTTTTTAAGAATTGAATGTGGTTTTGAGCTTTTGCTTAATGTTTCCTTTCATAGTTATCCTAGAATTTCTGTGAAACATTAACTTCAGTCACCAGGTTTGAATTTAAGAAGGTACCTAAAGGTTTAACAGGGAAAGATTTGCTAGGAATCTCCTTATCTTTCTCAAGCCTGCAGCATTTAGTTGTATACATCTATAAACTGCTTTCTTGAAAACTGAATTGGGCTTCTTCATGTTTTTCTGGAAACATATATTTTTTGCCACTTGCCAAAATATTCTTTATCAAATATGCAAAGGTTAATTAGCCATTATAGAAAACAAAATAAAAGTCATTTAAATTCACGAGAAAAAAATATCAAGACCTTTAGTGAGTTGAATGGTGGTAAACTCCCTCCCCCTCCCCCCCCAAATATCCATGTCCTAATCCCTGGAACCTATGAATATTATCTTATTTAGAAAAAGGGTCTTTACAAATATAATTAAATTAAGGCTCTTAAGAAGATTGTCCTGGATTATCCAGGTGGGCCTTTTTAAAATTTTTATTTTATTTTTTCCATCACCATTTAGACCCCCAGACCCTCTTCCACATCCCCCAACCCCCTCCTCCCCACAATCAGCACACTGTTGTCCATGTCAATGAGTTCTTTCTCTTTTTTTTCTTTTTTGCTCAATCCTCCCACCCCCCACTCCCCCTCTCCTGACAGCTGTCAGCCTGCTTTCTATCTATGAGTCTGTCTCTATTTTGCTTATTAGTTCAGTTTGTTCATTAAATCCCACATATGAATGAAATCATATAGTACTTGTCTTTCTCTGACTGGCTTGTTTCATTTGGCATAATGTTCTCCAGGTCCATTCATGCTATTGCAAAGGGTAAAATTATTTCCTTTTTTATGGCTGAGTAGTATTCCATTGTAGTAAAGGTACCACAGCTTTTTTTTATCCACTCATTTACTGATAGACAGTTGGGCTGCTTCCAAATATAGGCTATTGTAAGTTATGCTGCAATGAACATAGGGGGTCCATATATTCTTTCAAATTAGTGTTTCAGGTTTCTTTGGATAAATTCCCAGAAGTGGAATTGCTGGGTCATAACACAATTCCATTTTTAATTTTTGAGGTAACTCCATACTAATTTCCCACCAATAGTGCACTACGGTCCCCTTTTCTCCACATCCTCATCTACGCTTGTTTGGTGACTTACTGATGGATGATAGCCATTCTAACAGGTGCAACTGATTCCTGGATATTTATTTTATTTCCTGCTACTTTACTGAATTCATTTATCAGGTCTAGCAGTTTATTTGAGGTGACATTTCATTGTGGTTTTAATTTACATCTTTCTGATTAGTGACATTGAGCATTTTTTTATGTCTACTGGAAATCTGTATGTCCTCTTTGTTAAATGTCTATTCAGGTCCTTTGCCTATTTTTTAATTGGGTTGTTTGTTTTTTGGTGTTGAGTTGTGTAAGTTCTTTATAAATTTTGGTTATTAAGCCCTTACCAGATGTATTGGCAAATATGTTCTACTATTCAGTAAGTTGTCTTTTCATTTTGTGGATGGTTTTTCTGTGCTGTGCAAAACCTTTTCAGTTTGATGTAGTCCCACTTATTTATTTTTTCTTTCATTTCCCTTGCCCAAGGAGATATATTAGAAAATGTATTGCTAAGAGAAATGTCTGAGATTTTACTACCTATATTACTACCTATACTCTAGGATTACTACCTACATTTACTACCTATATTACTAGCTATACTCTAGGATTTTTATGGTTTCAAGTCTAACATTTAAATATTTAGTCCATTTTGAGTTTATTCTTGTGTGTGGTGTAAGAAACTGGTCTAGTTTTATTTTTTGCATGTATTGTCCATTTTTTCCAATACCATTTATTGAACAGACTATCTTTAGCACCTTGTATGTTTTTGCCTCCTTTGTCAAATACTAATTAGCTATAAAGGGATGGGTTTATTTCTGAGCTTTCTATTCTATTCCATTTATCTAAATGATTGGGTTTTTTATGCCAGTACCATGCTGTTTTAATAACTATGGCCTTGTAGTATAGTAGCATGATTCCTCCAACTTTGTTCTTTCACAAGATCACTGGTGCTACTTGGGATCTTTTGTCATTCCATATAGATTTTTGGAATATTTGTTCTATTTCTATGGAATACGTCATTGATATCTTGATAGAAGTTGTGTTGAATCTGTAGATTGCTTTGGGTAGTATGAACATTTTAATGGTGTTAATTCTTCCTATCCATGAATACAGTATATGCTTCCACTTATTTGTGTTTTCTTCAGTTTCTTTATTTAGTTTTTTATAATTTTTTTTAGTACAGGTCTTTTACAACCTTGATTAAATATATTCCTAGGTATTTTTTAAAGCAATTTTGAGTAGGGTTGTTTTCTTAGTTTCCTTTTCTGATAGTTCATTATTGGTGTATAAAAATATAACTGATTCCTGAATATTTATTTTATTTCCTGCTACTTTACTGAATTCATTTATCAGGTCTAGCAGTTTATTTGCCTACAGGGAACAAAAAATTAAACTGCATTAAGAGTTTACTAAGAATGAGCAGAAAAATGGAGGCCGAATAGGCAGATGTGTCCTGTGCCTTATCCTGGAGCAGATAGAAGGAGCAACTAAATCAAATAACATCCAGCCGGAATTGGCAAATTAGACACAGCTGGTGAGACAATTCATAGCCGGAAAGGTCAGAGGATGCTTGGAGAATGGTAGGATTGGGGATCTGGACGAGAGAGACGGGCAACCACCAGGCCAAGAGGGACAGAAGGAGGCGGCACTGCACCAAGGCCACGTCCGTTGGGGACAGGCGTAACATCTGACCATGGAAAGGAAGTCCACAGGGCTGCTGGCGGTTGGGGATTCTAGATCTAAGTCCACAGCCACAAAAGGCCGCACCCAGAAAGGTGGCCTGAAGAGCTGCCTGAGTTGCACAGTGCCAAGAGGAGAGAAACTCATAGTCAACTTGAGTGGTTATTTTGCCTCTGTTTTGTCCTTGCTTTTATTCACTAAACCCAGTTCATAGGACCTTTCAATTACAAACACTCACCGAGGCTACTATGCAGGTGGAGGTGCAAATTTGTGGAGTCTGGGGAGAGGCTTTGGATTTGGGCAGGACAGGGAGAGGTGACCAGGAATCCAGCATTGAGACATTTCAGACCCTCCAAACCTAAGCAGCCATTTTTCTCCTGAAGAGCCAGCCCCTCTCAGCAGCCTCAAGGCAGCTAATACAGCCACACCCAGCCCACACCTAGAGCTTTTCAAAGGAAACAGACTCTGAATAGCCCCAAAGAGCCCTCAGGGACTAGGTTGAAAAGGGGCTGTTCAGTCCCTGAAAGTGAAACAGCACCAACCCCACCTAAAGCCCTGTCAGAAACAGATGCTTGAGTGATTAAGATTGACAGCAGGCAGACAGGCAAAGTGGGCAGATTGGTCCCAGCTGCTTGCAGCCAAGGCTGTGGAGACGGAGACAGAGGAGCAGTGGATTGCTTGGATCTTCAACACAGTGCTGACTACCTAACTGTTCAGACCCTGAAAGTGAAACAGCACCACCCCCACCTAAAGCCCTGTCAGAAACAGGTGCTTGAGTGATTAAGATTGACAGCAGGCAGACAGGCAAAGTGGGCAGATTGGTCCCAGCTGCTTGCAGCCAAGGCTGTGGAGACGGAGACAGAGGAGCAGTGGATTGCTTGGATCTTCAACACAGTGCTGACTACCTAACAGGAAACTGAGAAGTGGCAGACAGAACAGAAGACTGGGGTCTTTAATGCCCATGGGGCATAAAACTCAGCTGAAGTGAACAACACTTCACTTTTTTATCATTTTTTTAAAAATTATTTTTGTTTCTTTTTTGTTTGTTTTTTATCTTTTATTTTTTGTATAGTTTTTTCTTCCTTCAATTTTTATTTTTTTATTGTTATTTTATTTTATTTTATTTTATCTTTTTTTCCCTTTTCTTCCTCTCTTCATCCTTTTCCATTCTGTTTTCTCTTCTCCTGTCCCTGCTTTAGTTTTTCTCTTTCCTTTCTTTTTACACCTTATTAAAAATTGATCTTCTTTATTTGTTTTTTTTTTACGTGTTATTATTCTTATTATCTCTGTTGTCTTACTCATATCTCTAATTTCTTCTCCCCTACTCCAAGTCCAGGCACCCTTCTCTTTTCTCTTTCTTTACTAGTCAATTTTTTATGCTTTTGTTTTTCTCTCCTCTCTTGCTTTCTTCTTCTCCTAATTAGTTTTACTCACTAAACTCAAGCCTATCTTCTCTCTCCTCTATTCTCCTTTTCCCAAAATAAATGAATAAATAGATAAATTAAAAAAAATTTGTTTTATCTTTTTATTTTTTTTATTTAATTTTTATCTTTCTTTTTTCTTCTTATCCACTAATTCTCTTTCTACCTCCTCTATACTGAACCATGGTCCTTCCCCTATTCATTCATTTTTTTAACCTTTCTTTCTGTATATAAGCTCCGCCTCTACAGATTCTGTCCCTCCCCTTTTTCTGGCTGTTTATTGTTTGCATTTTTTTGGTTTATTTGTTTGTTTAAAAAATTTTTGTTTTATCTTTTTATTTTGTTATTTAATTTTTATCTTTCTTTTTTTCTTCATATCCATTAATTCTCTTTCTACCTCCTCTATACTGAACCATGGTCCTTCCCCTATTCATTCATTTTTTTAACCTTTCTTTCTGTATATAAGCTTTGCCTCTACAGATTCTGTCCCTCCCTTTTTCTGGCTGTTTATTGTTTGCATTATTTTTTGGTTTATTTGTTTGTTTTCTTTCCATATATATTTTTTCATTTTTCTTTTTGCTTCTTTTTCTTTTCTCTCTTACATTTTTCCTCTTCTCAATATCATTTTTG
Source organism: Myotis brandtii (assembly GCF_000412655.1). Taxonomy (NCBI): domain Eukaryota; kingdom Metazoa; phylum Chordata; class Mammalia; order Chiroptera; family Vespertilionidae; genus Myotis; species Myotis brandtii. The sequence continues at coordinate 10,133,577 of NW_005371324.1, forward strand.
CTCTCTTTTTGCTCTCCTAATTCTCTTTTCTCTGGTGGACACTTTTATTTGGGTTATCAGTGTCATGAGTATATCCATGTTTTGTTCCCTTTGTGGTATATAAGCTCCGCCTCTACAGATTCTGTCCCTCCCCTTTTTCTGGCTGTTTATTGTTTGCATTTTTTTGGTTTATTTGTTTGTTTTCTGGTGTTTTCTTCCCATATATATTTTTCCCTTTTCTTCTTGCTTCTTTTTCTTTTCTCTCTGACATTTTTCCTCTTCTCAATATCATTTATGCTCTCTTTTTGCTCTCCTAATTCTCTTTTCTCTGGTGGACACTTTTATTTGGGTTATCAGTGTCATGAGTATATTGCCTCTACAGATTCTGTCCCTCCCTTTTTCTGGCTGTTTATTGTTTGCATTATTTTTTGGTTTATTTGTTTGTTTTCTTTCCATATATATTTTTTCATTTTTCTTTTTGCTTCTTTTTCTTTTCTCTCTTACATTTTTCCTCTTCTCAATATCATTTTTGCTCTCTTTTTGCTCTCCTAATTCTCTTTTCTCTGGTGGACACTTTTATTTGGGTTATCAGTGTCATGAGTATATCCATGTTTTGTTCCCTTTGTGGTTGTCTTATCAAGTTGTATGTTGTGCTGTTTGGTCAACATGGTAGAGAGCAAGCCACATAACCAGACACCCTGAGAGGAGACTCCATCCACAGATGGGACAATAACACTCAAGACTCAACTACACCAAGAGAATCCAAATATCTCGAGTAGGGAGCATCCCTAGAATACCCAGCCCAGAAGACCCGAGAGATTGCATCACTGGGCCCCACAACAAAACATCTATATAAGACAAACTCAAAAAATATGGGTGGCATAGCAGTTTGAGTTAATACATAGAAACAATCACAAAGGAATAGCAAAAAATGCAGAGAGAAAGAAACAGCCCCCCATGCAAAAGAAAAGGAGGGATCACAGGAAAAGGAGGGATCACCAGAAAAGGAAATACATGAAATGTAGGCAAGCAATTTGTCAGAAAAAAGAATTCAGAGAATGGTTATAGGAATCTGAAAATAGTAGAAGACAAATTCAACAACATGTGTAAGAATCAAGAGGAAATGAAGAAGAACCAAGAAGAAATGAAAAATGACATCACTTCAATAAAGAACACTGTGGAAAGTTTCAACATCAGACTAGGAGCTAAGGACCACATCAGGGAGTTAGAAGACAAGGTAGAAAAACACCCAAGCAGAGCATAGGCAAGCAATTTGTCAGAAAAAAAGAATTCAGAGCAATGGTTATAAGGAATCTGAAAAGAATAGAAGACAAATTCAACAACATGTGTAAGAATCAAGAGGAAATGAAGAAGAACCAAGAAGAAATGAAAAATGACATCGCTTCAATAAAGAACACATTGGAAAGTTTCAACATCAGACTAGGAGCTAAGGACCACATCAGGGAGTTAGAAGACAAGGTAGAAAAACACCCAAGCAGAGCAGCAACTGGAAAGAAAACTAAAAAAGCAGGAGGAGAGCGTAAGGGAGCTTTGGGACAATACTAAACCAAACAACATCTGCATAATAGCAGTGCCAGAAGGTCAATAAAGAACACATTGGAAAGTTTCAACATCAGACTAGGAGCTAAGCACCACATCAGCAAGTTAGAAGACAAGGTAGAAAAACACCCAAGAAACATGAACCACATAGTTGCTGTCTACAAGAGAACCACCTTAGAACAAGGGACACACACAGACTGATAGTGCAGGGATGAAAAAAAAAAATTTTCAGGCAAATAGAAATGAAAAATAAGCTGGGGTAACAATACTTATATCTGACAAAATAGACCGGAAAGAAAACTAAAAAAGCAGGAGGAGAGCCTAAGGGAGTTTTGGGACAATATAAAACCAAACAACATCTGCATAATAGCAGTGCCAGAAGGAGAGGAAACTGAGCAAGGAATAGAAAACCTGTTTGAAGAAATAATGACAGAAAACTTCCCTGATTTGGGGAAGAAAAAATTCTCACAAGTCGAAGAAGCACACAGAGTCCCAAACAAGATGAACCCAAAAAGACTGACAGCAAGACACATCATAATTAAATTGGCAAACATCAATGACAAGTCAGAATCTTAAAGGCCGCCAGAGAGAGACAGAAAGTTACCTACAAGGGATCTCCCATTAGACTATCAACTGATTTCTCAACAGAAGCATATCAGGCCAGAAGGAAATGGAATGAAATATACAAAGGATGCAAAGCAAGGGACTGAATCCAGTAAGGCTATCATTCAAAATTGAAGGTGAAATCAGGAGCTTCACAGACACACAAAAAATGCTAAGGGAGTTACCCAGGAAAGTCTCTTCAAATTCAAGAAGATTGAAATCATATCAAGCATCTTCTCAGATCACAATGGCATAAAATTAGAAATCAAGTACAATAAAAACAATGAAAATAAATCAAGCACTTGGAGGCTAAATGGCATACTATTAAACAATAATTCAGTTACCAAAGAGATCAAAGAAAAAATAAAAAGCATCCTGGAAACAAATGACAATGAAAACACAACAATCAAAAAACTATTGGACACAGTGAAAGCAGTCCTGAGAAGGAAGTTCATAGTTCTACAGGCCTACCTCAAAAAACAAGAAAAAATGATAATAAATTATCTAACCCTACAACTTAAAGAATTAGAAAGAGAACAATAAGAAAAGCCCAGAGCAAGCAGAAGGATGGAAATAATAAAGATCAGAGTGGAAATAAATGACATAGAGACAAAAAAACAACAACAACAATACAAAAGATCGATAAAACCATGAGCTATTTCTTTGAAATGATAAACAAGATTGATGATCTCTAGCAAGGCTCACCAAGAAACAAAGAGAGAGGACCCAAATAAACAAAATAAGAAATGAAAGAGGTAAAGTAACAACCGACCCCACAGACATACAAATGATTGTTAAAAAATACTATGGACAACTCTACTCCAACAAACTGGACGACCTAGATGAAATGGACATATTCCTAGAAAAGTACAATCTTCTAAAACTCAATCAGGAAGAATAAAAAAACCTGAATAAGCCAAAAAGTACTGATAAAATTGAAGCAGTCTTCTACCCAAAGCAATCTATAGATTCAATGCAATTCCCATTAAAATACCAATGGCATATTTCACAGACCTAGAACAAACTCTCCAAAAATTCACCTGGAATAAAAAAAGATCTAGAATAGCTGCAGCAATTTTGAGCAAGAAGAACAAAGTTGGAGGGATCACAAAACTAGATATCAGGCTATATTACAAAGCCACCGTTCTCAAAACTGCCTGGTACTGGCACAAGAACATATATATACTGGTAGACAAATGGAACAGAACAGAGAACCCAGAAGTCAACTCAAGCCATTATGCTAGGTTAATATTTGACAAAGGAGGGCAAGAGCAATGAAGTCAAGACAGTCTTTTCAGTAAATGGTGCTGGGAAAATTGAACAGATACATGCAAAAAAAAGAAAAAAGAAAAAGAAAAAAGAAGAAAGAAGAAAGAAAGAAAGAAAGAAAAGAAAGAAAGAAAGACATCAAGTAATGCAGAAAAAACATTTGACAAAATTCAACACTCTTTCTTTATAAAAACCCTCAGCAAAGTGGGAATAGAGAGATCATACCTCAACATAATAAAAGCCTTATATGGCAAACCTACAACCAACATCATACTCAATGGGCAAAAACTAAAACTGTTTCCCCTAAGAACAGGAACAAGACAGGGATGCCCACTTTCACCACATCTGTTTGACATAGTACTGGAAGTGCTAACCATAGTGATCAGACAAGAAGAAGAAATAAAAGGCATCCAAGTTGGAAAAGAAGAAGTAAAGCTGTCATTATTCGCAGATGACATCATATTGTACATAGAAAATTCTAAAGACACCATCAAGTAACTACTGAACTTAAAAAATGAATTTGAAAATGTAGCAGGACACAAAATTAACACCCAGAAATCTATGGCCTTTTTATACGCCAATAATGAACTCACAGAAAGAGAAACTAAAAAACAATCCCATTTACCACTGAACCAAAAAAATTAAGATACCTAGCAATAAACTTAATAAGGAGGTAAAAGACCTGTACTTGGGAAAACTACAGGATGTTGAAAAAAGAGATAGAGGAAGACATAAACAAATGGAAGAATATACT
>NW_005371324.1:10137824-10142028 GCF_000412655.1 Myotis brandtii
CTATGTTCATAGCAGCACAATTTACAATAGCTAAGATTTGGAAACAACCTAAATGCCCATCAGCAGATGAGTGGATTAAAAACTGGTGGTACATCTACACAATGGAATACTGCTGTAAAAAAGAAAGAACTCTTACCATTTGCAACAGCATGGATGGACCTGGAGAGCATTATGCTAAGCAAAATAAGCCAGTTGGAGAAATATATCATATGATCTCACTCATTTGTGGAATATAATGAACAATATAAACTGATGAACAAAAATAGATCCAGAGGCATAGAAGCAGCAAACAGACCGTCAAACTTCAGAGGGAAGGCAGGGGAGGGAAGCAGGGGTAAGAGATCAACCAAAGGACTTGTATGCATGCATATAAGCATAACCCATGGACACAGATAATAAGGGGTTGAGGGCATGTGCTGGGGGCTGGGAATGGCTGGGGAGAGGTCAATGGGGGAAAAGGAGACATGTAATACTTTAAACAATAAAGAATTTAAATTTTAAAAAAAGAGTTTAGTAAGTTAAACTGGAATTAACATGTTATGTAAGGTAAATTTTGCTTTTATTTTTCAATAAAAGGTTTTCATCTCAGTGGGGGGGGGGAGAAATCACCCCAAAAGATAAAGGTGCATATATGCTCATATAAATTGTGGGCGAGAAAACAGACACTAATAATGGTAGAGATGAGAGCTAACTTAGGAACGTTAAGATTTCCACTTACTTTTACATGAGTAGAGTAGCCTTGAGCAAACTATTTTACTTTCCACAGTACTATATCTGTGCCTTAGTTGGATGATTAAGTGGCCATTAGCAATACTTCATTGAATAGCCCCTTTGAAAAAAATCTCAGAAAGAATTTAATCATATAAAGCCTTTTCAATTTAACTTTAATCTAAAGAATACTACAAATCAAATAAAGGTTCCAAATGCATTAAAGTAAGCATTCTCTTATGCCTATGAATTCTTTTCTACTTGAAAAATTATCATACAAAGGAATTCTACATTCATTGTAGCACCATGCTGTGCTTCAAATATGAACACGTTAGTTACAGACTATACTACATATGGGTGGATTCTGTTATGGTTCAAAGGATGAAGGACCCAAGCCTGGAGTTTCTTTTTTATGGATGGATCATGTTTATATCAAGTGATCTTCACTTTCTCCATTTATACTAGTACAGAGAGACTGCATTTTCAACATGACAGAGATGCCTCTTTGCGGCTATATGTAATTGGAATTTTTTTATTTGGTTAAGGATGAAATATGCTTATCCTATAGTAAATTCCAACTAACTAGAATCAATAAGCAGAGATTTAGTGCAATCTCACAGTTAAAATACTTTTAGCAAAAAATCAAATATTCTATTAGTCATTGATGTGAATTTGTCTATAACACTAGAATTCAGAAAATACCACATTTCTTGAAATTTAATCTGGCTCAGGATCTACCCACTTAGTTTGTAAAGATACCTTCTCTTAAAACTATTAAAAAACACGGGGACTTATAAAAATCTAGGATAAGAAGGAAGACTTTTGGTATTCAGTCAATAATGGCTACATTGAGATTCTTTTTCTCTAGAGAAGCCACCTAAGAGCAATTGAAAACCATCTCTTCCTCTGACAGCATCCATTTCTTGGGCACCAAACTCAGTCCCTAACTCTAAGTATCTATACAGCTGTCTACACCCAAAGGTCTTGGCACTTCCTGCATTTACACCACAGAACAGACCCTCACCCCAAGCCACATCCCTCAAGTCTCACGAAATACATTCTACCTTCTAGGATTATACAATAGTCCCCTCTTGCCCACAGGGTATGATACGTTGCAAAAACCCTGGTAAATGCCTAAATCCATGCAGAGTATTGACCCTATATATACTATAATTTTTCTTATACATATATACTTATGAAAAATTTATAAATTTCTAATTTATAAATTAGAAATTATTAAATAGTTTATTATATAAGACATTACTAATGTATTATTAGGGCATACTTAATTAAAAGATTAACAACAATAACTAATAATAAAATAGAACAATGTATTCTAATAAAAGTATGTGAATGTGGCCTCTCTCACTCTCTGTCTCTCTTTCTCAAAATATCTTATTGTACTGTAATCGCCTTTCACTTAAAGGAAACATTTTACTGCTTCACTTTTACATATACAGGGTGGAGCAAATGTAGGTTTACAGTTGTTAGTACATGGAACAGTTTATTCTTGTATTATTATTTATTGTATTATTTTTCATACAAACAACTGAAAATCTAGTTTTGTCCCACCCTGTACAAATTTCCAGCATCACTAGTCTTGTGCTTTGGGGCCATTAGTAAGTAAAATAAGGGTTAGTTGAACGCAAGCACAATGATCGCTCAACAATCGGTCTGATATAAGATGGGTAGTGTATGCAGATCATTCAGGTCCTGGGAGGACAGAGCAAGATGGCTCCAGACTTCGTATAAAACCTAGAATGGCGTGCAACTTAAAAGTTATCAAATGTGTACTTCTTAAAATTTTCATTTAATATTTTCAGACCCTAGTTGATCATGTGTAACTGAAACTACAGAAAACAAAAGTGTGGATAAGGGGGCACTACTGCGTAATTCCCTTCTTCCCTGTTTGAATCACCAGCCTCCATCCCACCCTCTTTCTACTGACTTCTGGTTAATTATTTCATGGGCCTAACTCTGTAACAAAGGCTACCTTGTCACCTTTCTTAATCAAGACTCTCACCTTACTCATCTAAAATGTACCAACTTCAACCTGGATTAGTGCAATGCTCTCCTCACCTCCTTCCTTTTCATTTCAATGCTTCTTTCATTTTTTAATCTAAATAACATAGAATTGATCATTTTAGAACAGGGTTGGTAAACTATGAACAGGTGCACAGACCAAATCTGGCCCACCTCTTCTTTTTATTTTAATTATTTTTTTTTACCATCCTCAAGCTAAGAATGGTTTTTACATTTCTCAATGGTTGAAAATATTTAAAGAATAATCTTTTCTGAGACATGAAAACTTTATGAAATTCAGTTTCCAGTGTCCATAAAAACAGTGTTGTTGAAACACAACCATGCTTGATTGTTTATGTATTGTCTACGGCTGCTTTCATGCTACAGTGGCAGTGAATAGGAGAAACCATATAGCCTGCAAACCTAATAGATTTACTAACTGGCCCTCTACAGAAAAAAATTTGCCAACTCTTGTCTTAGGACACTGTTTGAAAAACTTCAGTGAACCACATCACTCTATAAATGAAGTCCAAAGTCATGATCTTCCCCATGAAGAGACCACAAACCTACCTATTCTTCCCTACTTTCTGCTTCCCTCTGTCATTTACACAATTTCAACAGCCAATTCTTCAGTCACACAGTCCTTATATTATTCTCCCAAACTGCCCTCTTCTTGTTCTTACCATTGTTGTAGCATTCATTTTTCCCTATTTGTCTGACTTATTTCTACTTAGATCCAGGACTCAGCATAAACATCATGTTTAATAAACTTAGAAACTTCCTGCCCTCTTACTTTTCTCCCTTATTAGATGACTAATCACATTGAAATAATTGTTTGCATACAGGTGGTGAACATTTGTTTTTGTCACCAATGGTTCATTCCCTCTTCTTGTGACATTAAGACCCTGATTTTGGTTTGTCTAGTCTCCATTCCCTTACTCCTATGCCAACTCCACCACCTGTAGGCTCCAGGCTACAGCACCTGCTCTGGCCTAAGCCAATGGGTACATTCCATCCCTATAGTCATAGTGACTGCTTCATAGATGAGTACTCCCAAGCCAGGAAAATCAGAGCCAATAAGATTCAACTCCAGAACTGTGTGCTCTTGTGAGGTTGTTTGAGTTCTCTCAACCTCTCATCTGTAGGACAAAGAAAAGGCAAACATAAGCCTGAGTTAGCTAGGGGGTGGGTGTGGGGAATATCTGGTGACTTTGTTTGAGCCCCCAGTCAAGCTATGCCTGAAACCAGATGGCCCCTTGAACATCTTAATGATCTCAATTAAGATCTCAATAAAGACCTCAATATAGCCCAGCCGGCATAACTCCATGGTTGAGCATCCACCCATGAACCAGGAGGTCACGGTTTGATTCCCAGTCAGGGCACATGCCCGGGTTGTGGGCTTGATCCTCAGTGTGGGGCATGCAGGAGGCAGCTGATTGATGATTCTCTCTCATCATTGATGTTTCTCTCTCTC
>NW_005371324.1:10142048-10145150 GCF_000412655.1 Myotis brandtii
GAATATGTGTGTGTGTGTGTGTGTGTGTGTGTGTGTGTGTGTGTTTAAAGATTTCAATACCATCTCTTTTTGCTTGAACTAGTTGAGTCAGAAATTCCATTACTTGCAACCAAAGGAACCCTAAATTATATGTTCTCTGCTTTACCCCATAAGTCTCATCTCTATCTGTGCTCCATGCCTCTGTCCCTGACAAATAGGATACACTTAGTAAGTGTATCTTATATCATTTATTCTATTTCAGTGGTTTTGCCTGGGCTTGGTGAGCTGACCAGCTCATAAGTGCTGCCTTTGCTTTAACTTAATCTGTAATTAGTTCAACCTTCTTGACACAGGCACAAGGCTCTGATGCTTCCTCTTTTAAACATCATTCTTTCTTCTCTGGCCTCAATGCCACATTCATATTAAAGCCTAAGATACCTTTAGTCTCAAGAGACTTTAGATACTTAGACTCCTCCGTGAAAGGGGAAGGAAACTCTCGCAGGATATCTGGAGTCAGTATTGCTACAGACCTTAGTGTAATCACTGGTATGTAGATACGTAGTATTATTTAAATAAGAGAAAATCTTGTTTCTTTATATTTTAGATGCAAAAAAACTTACGGTGTGCATTTAAAATTTTATAAATAATTGGATTTTTTGCTTTGAGAAGTAGTTGTTTTTAATTATTAAGTATAATGTTGAAAAGGAAAGTCTGATATTTTTCAGCTTTATTATGTCCACTTGCTAGGTTGTTTTGACACTGAGGCTGATTAAGGTGCTTCTGCATGTAAATTAATATTTCAGGCTCATGTGTAAAATTGTAAGCTCTTGGATTCAAAATAAGTTTCCAAAAATATAAAAATTGTCATGAATCTAACCCCAAATTATATTGATTTATGAAATGATGCCTTATGAAAATACCTAGAAAAGTTCATTGCACTGTATACATTGAATCACATTTACTCCTCTCTTTGTCTGTTCTCACCCCCTAATTTATTTATTCTTCCTCTTTTCTTTTTTAAATATATTTTTATTGTTGATAATATTACAGATATCTCCCATTCCCAGCCTCTACAACCCCTCTCCCCTACCCAGGTCTTCACTACCCTATTGACCATGTCCATGTGCTATGCATATTAATATGTAAGTTCTTTGGTTTATCTCTTCTGGTGCTCCCAACCCCACATCGAGGTATATCAGTCTGTTCCATGCCTCCATGCTTCGGGTCTTAGTTTCTTGGTCAATTCAATTTGTTCACTAGATTCCACAAATAGGGGAGATCCATGTGATATCTGTCTTTCTTAGATTGGCTTACTTCACTTCGCATAATATTTTCCAGGTTCATTCTACAAAGGATCTGAGGAAGCAGTCCTGTCACATAAAAGATATAGTAAATGTTGGTTAAATTGTTTAGAAGTGTAAGAAATTTCAAGTAGTATTATGAAAACTTAAGTAACACTCTGCAGGCCACATTCTAGCAAAAACTGACACTCAAAAATATTACCCTTGGGGTAAAGTTACCACTACTTCTGATCTGGGATACCTATCCCATGGCTATATTTATAGAAGACTAAATCAGCAAATCCATCCTCCCTTTTCCTACCTGCCACCATGGCAGAGATGGATCTGTGTAGTTTCTTACGCACATATCCAGCTGTATGTAAATGATTAATATACAAATCATTTCAAAGCAAATATTAGATTTCCATAGAAACCCTATTTTTAAAGAGACCTCTTAAACCTTTCCCTTTGAGGGCAATAAATCTGTAAGCTTACCAAATGTCCTAGCCAGCATGCATTAAAGACATTTTTCTTTTGTTTTCATATGTTACTCTTTGCAATGTCTAGGGCCTGAAATGAAAACTGATTATTTCCAAGGACTGTAGGAAAGGAGGTTGTATGGGGGTACGTGCAGGTAACAAATAAGGCAAGGGAGTATTTGGAGTGAGGATGCAGGGTCAGTTTATCCAGGACAAAAATATGTTATTTACCAGAAAGAGATCTCTACCCCTACATGCAGGTAACAAATAAGGCAAGGGAGTATTTGGGGTGTGGATGCAGCGTCAGTTTATCCAGGGCAAAAATATGTTATTTACCAGAAAGAGATCTCTACCCCATTTATAAGGCTTTCTTCTGAACCAGAAGTCAGAAAAAAATAGAAAAAAGAATATGTATGATTTAAGATTCAAGAAATCGATAGTCACCCTCAAGTACAGAAATGCCAAAGCTATCAAAAGTCAAAGTTAAATGCTATGTTCCATGAAACTAGTTGTGAAAATAGTTTAGAAAATTGAGCAAATTATAGTTTGTACCCCTCATTTATCCACACTCCTATTTGTATTTCATTCCAAGACCAAATTATATTCCTTCTCACATCAGTTCATTGATGTCTAGACTCTCAAATAGTGTTGGCTTCAAAACCCCAAAGTTTAACTTTTGTTTCTAAAGGAGCTAAACTATAACAGAATGCCTTGAGTATCATGCATTCTTGAAATTTCCTATGATTTGTTTGATCTGCCTTTATCTTACTGACTAAATATCCTTTCCTATCTGATATATAAATAAAGTAGATAGAATTTTTCTTTTTCAGGAGCAACTATAAATGTTATTCTCTTACATTCAATAGCTTTGATCATTGGATAATTGTGTTAAATATGTCCAGGTTATAGAGAATTAGCAAAGAATCTAGGAAGCTTTAAGAGAAAAAAAATAGACTATTAAAAGCCCAGAATATTTCTGGTTCATCTATTTTTAATTTAGATCAGGTTAAAGAAATAAGACCTAGAATCACACAACTGTTAGAATCGAGGTAAACTTCATGAGATCTGACTTTAAATCCTTTGACCTATTGAAAAAATAAACTCAATTTCCCTAAGGGTCAGACTGTACTTGGGGGGAAAAAAATCCCTGGGAAGCCAACAGTGAATGGGCTTTGAGAAAACAAAGCTCTCAGCACACTTCCCTCAAGGTTCTTTATTGTGATACTAGAAACCTGGTGCACAGATTCATGCACCGGTAGGGTCCCTCAGCCTGGCCTGCGCCCTCTCACAATCCGGGACCCCTCAGGGGATGTCGGACTGCCGGTTTCGGCCTGATCCCCAGGATCAGACTGAAACCGGCAGTC
>NW_005371324.1:10145247-10181833 GCF_000412655.1 Myotis brandtii
GCTGCCACTGCCGCTGCCACTGCCGCTGCCACTGCTGCTGCCACTGCCGCTGCCACTGCCGCTGCTCGGTAGCACTGCCATGGAGGTGGGAAAGTCTCGCACTGCCGCAGCGGCACTCCCCAGCCATGAGCCTGGCTTCTGGCTGAGCAGCACTCCCACTGTGGGAACACACTGACTACCAGGGGGCAGCGCCTGCATTGAGCATCTTCCCTCTGGTGGTCAGTGTGCGTCATAGCTACCGGTCAACCAGTTGTCTAGTCGTCCAGTTGTAACGGTCACTTAGGCTTTTATATAGAGAGATAAATTTACCTTTCATTCCTCCATGCCTCTTCCCTGACACCCTTTCCTCCAAGCCACCTTCGTGCCAGCTTGCCAGAGAGGGCTTTGTGTTAGAAGACAAAAACAAACAGGGCTTACAGATAACCTGCCTTCTGGGCTTTAGGTCTCTGAAGGAAAACATATTGGAGGAAGGGAGAAGAGGAGAGTGCATTTTGTATAGAGCGGGGAGAAGGAAGAGAGTAAAGAGAGCTCAGAGAGTGAGAGAGTGGCAGTGTTTCTGGAGGATGCAAGACCTCAGTGGGGAAGGGCTGCAGAGCGGACTTAGAGAAGCTGGATGTTGGGCTTGGGCCACACAGCATCAGCAAACCCACCAATGGTTTTGGTTCCAATGGTCAAACTCATCATTGGAACCAAAAGGCCACCTGCCCACAAAGGTGCAAGCGAGCCCAGATGGTAATGTCTAACACAGATGTGTCCTTATACCTAGAACAATGTTTTCCCATCAGTACGTTCTCAATAGTTGATGAATTAATGAATAAAATCATTGGAGAACATGATGAACTGAATTGGAACCTCTTCTTTGGGCGGCATTATATATATTTCTTGAATTTTGGGGGGATTCTAAGGAATGAGAAGCCTCACTTCTATACCTCGTGAAAAAAAAATCAGTGATGACTTATGTTACACTTCTTACTATTTGGGAAAGACAGAGGTTCAAAGTCAGATTTCATTTGATTTCTTCCACAACTGCAGTTTGGGAGTGAGATGCCAGCCCTACAAAAATGTATCTTTATCCATAGGATGCTAAATTCTACCTGTTGTCCAGCAGAAGGTACTAGAAGCAAGGCTTCTCTGCCCAATAATCTCCAGAGTCTTTGGTCTCCCTGGGAGGAGAGTCCAGAATGTTTACTTACATGATGTTATGAGTGCTATCTATGGTTGGCCATCTAGTTGGAGAAAGAAGTGAGATGAATCATGAAGCTGCGTCTGCATAGCATTTCTCATAAGACTAAGGAAACATTTATCAGGCATAAGAAATATGTAGAAAAGGGTTTGGTGGAAATGGGGAAGGGAGGCTAAAGCTCTCTCAAGCCACTCTTGGTGCCATCAATGCTCAGTTCTACATCAGGGAAGGGCACACACACACATTCTCAAACATGCAGTCATACACACGCACGTACGCACCCATGCACCAACAATGGAGTATAAACACCATTATCCTGAATGTTTTCTATCCTGCTATTTTTTTTAAATCCTGCCCTTTTGAACTAAGGTTAAAACTGTGCAAATTAGTTTAAACCTACTTTGAAGGTATTTAGCGGATCCCAACCATGGTGGGGTGGGATAACAATAGAGTTTCCAATATATATACAAGCATCCATTTCTCAAGTATTTGAAATGTTTGTTCCATTATGTTCATTTAAAAATATTTCTCTACCACTTAAAAATATTTTTATTTACAGGTAGCTCAAGTTACCATCTTTTTTTAGATGAAAAGACATTTCATTATTATTTTACTATATAACATAGTAGTAAATATACCTGATTGCATTTTCTTAAATGGCAAATGAGAAACACGACAGCATTTTACTGAAAACCTCAATATCATCTGTCTTTTGAAGGATTCAGTTTCTTATGACATGTATGATACTTTCCACAAGGATACCAACGGTGCTTAGTAGTAAAGAACATTTTGCTAAGTTGTTCTATCATGGGTCCTTGCTCAAAGTGTTCATCCTTTTCTTCTAATCTGGTTTTCAGGCTCGCAGTGAGCAGCTGTCAAGGGATGAAAATAGGTATGCCTAGAAGCAAATTTTAAAAGTATTTTCTCTTCAAATCTTTTCCCATACCACCTAATAAGCATCTTGATTCACCATGGCCATATCAGCAGTGAAGTGGGCTATATCAAACAGAACTATTTTGAAACATTTATTTCCAGTCCAAAATGGAGCTTTATATTGTGTTTGTCATATATCCACACAATCTTCTCTTCCAGATAACTATAATTGCGAAGTAGAACTTGCTTTGATATCTGATGGCAGGACGATAGTTTGCTACCATCCTTCTGTGGATATTCTATATGAACACACCAAACCTATCCCTTTGCCAGATCCTGTGAATAATTATGAAGAAAAACAGGATCAAATACTGAAAGTTACCATCTTAATGACTACAAATTACCAACATGGAATAAGTAATTACTGATTACTTATCATGTTACTGAGTTGTTACTGATCATGTTAAAATTAGTACACAGAGCAGAAAATAAAGGACAGAAAGTCTTTGAACCAAATATGGTTATTTTCAACTTCTACTATTATGTCAAATGTCTCAAATATTTATTGGAAAGCATGTTTCTACATGTTTAATTCATGTCATGAAACCCACACATTAACACACCTAGACACTGCTTAATTCAAGAACTACAAAACCACTGAAAAGATTTATTTTATGTTGTACTCCTAGGCAATCTTTATTAAAATCAGAATTTTAATATAAAACTAGAGGCATGGTGCACAGATTTGTGCACATTGAAAGGAAATGAATTAGAAGGTGGCCGACATGGTGGGACTGGGTGAGATGGGCCAGACACGCCCTGGAGCCAACCCCCTGCGGTCCCTCCCTGGCCAGCCGCACCTGGGGTGGCACCAGGGCTTGAAGGGCATCTTCAGAGTGAGCGGGGTCCCTCCAGAAGGTGGGGTCCCTCAGTGGGGATCAGGCCAAATCAGGTAGTCCAACATCCCCCAGGGGGTCTCGGAGTATGAGAGGGCACTCTGCAAAGTTGCTGTTGCTCAGCAGCTCCTGCATTGAGCATCTGCCCCCTGGTGGTCAGTGTTCATCGAAGCTACCAGCCAGTTGGCTGATTGGCTGGTTGCTTAGCCTTTTATATATATAGATAGGTGAGAGAGAGAGAGAGAGAGAGAGAGAGAGAGAGAGAGAGAGATTGCTGCACCATAATCTCATAATCTCTGCTGATCTGTGGCTCTCTCTCCTATTAGGTAATAATTATGGGATGATAATTCATTGACATACAAGTGTACACACAATAAATAGATATGTGATATATGCTTGGGTCCAAAGGCTTTGGTACCCAAAAAAGGGTATAAACACTAATTCAAAAATATATATGCACCCTTATGTTCATTGCAGCGTTATCTACAATAGCCAAGATATGGAAGCAACCCAAGTGTCCATCAATAGACAAGTGGATAAAAAAGCTAAGGTACACATATACAATGGAATATTACTCAGCCATAAAAAAGAAAGCAATCTTACCATTTGTAACAGCATGGATGGACCTAGAAAATACTATTCTAAGTGAAATAAGTTAAACAGAAAAAGATAAATACCGTGTGATTTTACCTATATGTAGAATCTAAAAAACAAAATAAATGAGCAAACAAAATAGAAACATACTATAGATACATAGAATAGACTGCTGCTTGACAGAGAGGAGGCAGATAGAGAGCTGGGTGAAAAAGGTGAAGAGATTGAGAAGTACAGATTTGGAAGTTACAAAATAGTCATGGGGATGCAAAGCACAGCAGAGGGAATATACTCAATAATATTGTAATAACTGTGTATGGTGCTAGGTGGGTACTTGAAATGTAGGGGGGATTACTTTGTAAAATATATTATTGTCTAACCATTATTCTGTACACCTGAAACTAAAACAAATTAATATTGAATGTAAACTGTAATTGAAAACTAAAATTTAAAAAACATGTTATTTATAAATATCAGTAACAAAAAATCAAATGGAATGTACAGTGGTATATGCTTAAAATATATAGCTAAATTTAGAGACTCTCCAATAGATCCCACATATTTTTCTTTTATATAATGTTTTGTTTTCATAAAAGGAAATATGGAAATACATAATATTAGGAAAAAAAGAGAAAGGTGGGACTTTTATGGCCATACCAACCTAACCGCAACCAAAGTTAATATTTTGATTCATTTATTTTGTCTTTATATTTACAATGTTTTTAATACATGCCTGTGCTTTATGTTACATCTTGTTTTTTTAAATTTTTATAATATTATAAGCAGTTTTTACATTTAATATGTTTAAATCACATTTTTAATGGTTGAATAATATTCCATTTAGTTGACATATCATATTCAAGTCTTCAACATCCCATAAACCTTAAGCCTTATAGAATTCTTTAAGTCCTATATTTCATGTTAAAATGATTCTCTTTCTCTCTTTCTGTCACTCTCTTATTATTGGTGTTTTTTAAAATATATTTTTATTCATTTCAGAGAGAAAGGGAGAGGGAGCAATAGAAACATCAATGATCAGAGAGAATCATTGATCAGCTGCCTCCTGCACGCCCCCTACTGGGGACTGAGCCCGAAACCCAGGCATGTGCCCTGACGTGGAATCAAACTGGCAACCTTTCAGTGCATGGGACGACACTCAGCCAACTGAGCCACACTGCTCAGGGCCTAATGGGTTTTAATGGTGTGAGATGAGAGGAACAACATATCAATATACCTGCTTGTCTCATCTCCTATCTTGTCTCCATTCCATCCTTAAATCTGTCCCATCACTTGTCTCCATCCTTCTCTGCACTCTGTCTTCCCTTTGGATTTTAGACATGTCCAAGAGGAGCTCTCCAGAGCGGTGTGCACGCCCTCAGGAATGATGAAGTAAAATGAATGTTATCACTTAAAAAATGAACCAGACCATGTCTCTTCTTTTTCATCCTACCTGAAATCTGTACTCTATGACTCTCTCTGTGCGGGGAGCACGCACAGCTTTCCACTGGTTGTTCTGGGCTTCACAAACAGAGATACCCAAGCTTCCTCTGATCCAGCTTACATTTCTTTCGGCTAGAGACATTAGACAGATGATTCGAGTTACTATTCTAAGTTCATAACAAATGTTTCATCACAGTTGCAGCTTCCCCTTCTTAGATTGTTAAATTATAGCTCAGAGTCCCCAGCTTCATATTGTAAGAGTCACATAGATCATCATAAGCTCTTGTATGGAAAATGTGCCATTATCTCTACGATTACTTTATCGCTTCTAGGAAATGCATGTGTAGGAATGTGGGCAATCCTTCAAGATGAATTTCTTTATTGGACTGTGGTGACAAAATGCCATCAGTTAGCAGAGGCCTCTGTCATCTCGCCATTAAATTGTGATGCCTGAGGTTTTTAGTTTTGCTCATTATCATCTTTGATTCCTTTGTAAATGTTTGCCATTGGAACTGCTTTGCTAATTACTGGGATCCACATTCTATTCCTACAAGCCAGTGAAATATACAGCACTTCACTGAAAAGGAAGAAGAAATAAGTCTGACCCTTCAGCATCAGTAGAAAATTGGTGCTAAAGGGGATTTGATGGGCCAATTCCAGCACAGAGGCTGCATAGGCTGTCAGAGACGCCGCCTGTCCCTCCACATGCACCAATCAATGTGTCTAAAGCCTCATCACAAAACAAACTGTCAGAATCATAAGGGCTTTCAATAATGTAAATGCAGGATTTCCAACAATGAGCTATGGATCAGATTGTTCTTATGAACACAAAGGTTGAAGAATCATTGTTGAATAATTATAAGCTTATAGGCTCTAAAATTTAAGAACCAAAAACAAAATTGTGTTAAAGGTCTCGGGTTTTTCTACACAACCTCTTGATCAAAATGTTTGAAGGTCACAAACTTATTTTTAGACTAAATTTATTATTGGCTCATTGGTAATTTTACTAACCTAGAAGGCAAATGATGATGCCATTCAAATGATATCAATATTAATAAAATTTGTGCACAAATACTCAAAATAACTTCAAATACCAAGAGAAGGAAAATGCAATACATTCCCTTCTGCAACATACTTTTATGCTATGTGACCTCAGCTGGGCTCTCACAGCAGCACAATGATATTTCAGTCATCTGAGGGATTACCTACCACTTCTCCACAGCTGTTTCTGCAGACTGTTTCTCCGTCTCTCTGAGCATCTGTTTCTCACTCCTGTGTGTCTGTGAAGACGGAGGCTGTAGCACATTAGTGCTTCCAACTTCTCTCCTCTCCACCTCAACATCTCTCTATATCATTGTATCGCCTCTGCACTTTGTGTGCATAAAAAAGAAGTCTTCTTTTTTTTCCTGAAGGGTAATTCTGCTAAAACCCTAATAGTTTAAGTCCTTTCTGACTTTAAAGAGATAATAACACATAAGTTCCAGGAGGAAGAATGATTCCTGCTGCTCATGGGCAGATGGAGGCAAGAGAGAGATGATCAAGAGTGACGGAAATAGTAATGATTGTGGGCTAGCAGGGTTGAGATATTGTAGAAGTTCAGCTGGAGGGACAGGTGTGAGTGACAGGATGCCTGGATAAAAGGGAGAAGCACAGGATTGAATAGGTTAGGATTTGAGAGAACAAGAGAGACACCAAACTTGAAGCCATGGAATGAAAACATAGCTGCTATAGCTGCATTTATAGCCAAGTAGGAAGACATTAAATTTTAGTGATAAAAATGGATTTGGTCAGAACAACCACAGGGAGCCGAGATTCTAAATGTCTATTGTTATATTGTGCTGCAAGTTTTTTTGTTTGTTTGTTTGTTTGTTTGTCATTGGAGACCCAGGCATTTCTATTTTTATGTGGCTGAAGAGTAACTTAAATCTTCCAAAATTTCTCTATCTAAACCCTTGATCTCATCCTCTCCTGCTGTTTCCAGGTTGCTATGCCATGTATATTTGCATAGCACTTATGTAGGGAATATCTTCTTTTCCTCCTTTTGATACTGCATTATTACTTTGCTTTGCATAATCCCCAATCCCTATCTATTTTGTTTGAACAAAATTGACCTCAGCTCCTGGCTTCCAGGATGAGCACATAACTCGAGTCTGGCCAATTGAAGTACCACATCCCTCTGGTCCAGTGATTGGTTCAAAGATGGGCATGACCCAAGCTATGCCAATCAGAGATGGGAAGCTTTGCTTCAAGACTTTTTGAAAGCAATATAAAAAACGTAGAGCTGAGCCCTAACCGATTTGGCTCAGTGGATAGAGCATCAGCCTGCGGACTTAAGGGTCCCAGGTTCGATTCCGGTCAAGGGCATGTACCTTGGTTGCGGGCACATCCCCAGTAGGAGGTGTGCAGGAGGCAGCTGATATCAATAACATATATTTTAAAAAATAAAAATAAAAATCATCATTCTCCAAAAAAAAAAGAAAGAAAGTAGAGCTGAGATATAGAAAGAGAAAAAATGTCCAAATGACTATGTTTGAGACTTAGACCTAGTTCTGTCTGAAACCAAGCCCTGTCTTTACTGTTACGTGAGCTAATTATTTCCATCTTTTGTTTAAGCAAGTTTTTCTCTTTTCTTTTTAGAGAGAGGAAGAAGAGGGGAGAAAGAGAAACATTGATGAGTGAGAGAAACATCAATCAGCTACCTCTGGCACACACCCTGGCCAGGGAGTGAACCCAAAACCTAGGTATGTCCCCTGACCAAGAATCAAACCTGACACCTTTTTGTGTAGGGGATGATGCTCACACCAGCCAGGGCTAAGCAAGTTTTAATTTGATTTATTTCACTTGAAATGGAGAGTGATATAACTAACAGAAATTAAAATGTGGTACAATCCTAGTAAACAATCATGTGGCTTCAGGGGATGTATAGAGTCACATCCACTCCAGAAAAAAATAGTGTTTCTGTGATTATTCAAGATTATATAATGTTCAACTCTCTACATGCTTTTGGACTAGAATGTTTCTTCTCATCCTCTGGTTGCTATGTAAAATTTGCATGTTATTTGTTTCAATGCTACATTATTCACAAGAGACAACCCAAATTATATGCTTGTTTAGTTAACATTTTATTAATGCCTAATGTCTCCTTGTAGAATCATTCTTCATTCTTAGCCCAGTTGGTTTGGATGGTGCTGACTACCCCCTAAGCTCCAGGTTTGTGGGGTACACGACTCAAACCAGGCCAATTAGAAATTCCCCTGAGATTTTGCTGGAGTTATCTAGAAACAGGACCCCTCCATTCTCTGGGATTGCTACTTATAAGTACATCTAGGTAAGTCTAAAGCTGCCAGTGTGTATTTTGGGAACACTCGATGCCTAGTATATCAGACTGAAGCTATCAGAGAGGAAAGCAGAACTTAGAGATGGAGAAAAGGGAGTATCTTGATTAGTGGAGATATCTTTGAACTTGCGTTTCCCAATGCTTAAAGTCACTGTTGCTTAGACTTTTCAATCATAAGAGCAAACAATTTCCTTTCTTTGCCTTAACTCAGTTTAGGTTGGATTTTTGACACATGGACCCAAAAGCTTGACTAACTATACGTTGACACCAAGATGTTGATGCTTATGGGTTAGTGTCAGCTGTCACAAGATTCCAAAAACTCATAAAAACAGACAAGGGTTCTGAAATCTCATGTCTTAGAATTTACCGGAGAGATATTAGTGACTGGCTGACTTCTCTGAAAATACCCTTGGTTGTCATGGTGATGGAAGAGCAGAGATACTAAGACAGGATTCTGAAATATCTTCATATAAAATAAAATCTGAGTTGGGTGAGAGATATATCTAACCTAGTACTGAGAGTCCTGGGAACATAAAGACATTGAAGAATTTCCAGAGATTCTCTGAAATACACTGGTCTTGGCTTCTCTATGTGCTCAAGGAACCCAAAGGGGCATTGTAACGGGGAGACAGATGAACCAGGTCTGGTGTGTCTATTAATACTCAGTGCTTGGTAGCCAATTTGGTACCCTTCAACCCTTTAGATCACCACACATATCCTTCAGGGTATTTTCTCTCCATTTTGTAGCCGTGAAAATACATAAGACGTAGCAATATGACTAGGCTTTGGGTTTTTTTTTAATTTTCCAGGATTTTAATTTTTACATAGCTAGCGACAGATCTCTTACTTAAAAAAGACAAAAGATAGATTCAAATTGAATTCCAGTTTTCTAAAATTTCCCACAATGATAGCCTAAACTGAATTTAAAATATCATTTTTGAGAATTCTATGTTTCTAAAGGGTTTAGACGTAGCTAAATTTCTTAGAGCAACCTGACAGCTCACCTCTTTTATGTAAGATCACATTTAAGATGGTCTCATTCTTTGGCAATCACCTATTCAAATGACAGTATTTATAATGAAAACTATCATTATAAACTCTGAAATGTCACACACTTGAGGGTACATTTTATGAGATTAGGCTTAGGGGTACATTTTCATCATTTACCCTTTTTAATGGAGTTTTAGAACCTCACTTTATCTTTTATAAAACAGTAATCATATTAGGGGTTAGGGGACAAGCGCTTGCCCACTGGGTGAACCTGGAACAAGAACTTTACCTCTGAAGCCAGTGTTTTCCGATGTGAAATGCAGGAATCAGATTAGATGAGCTCTCGGGCTTTTCCCAACTGTGAATCTATGCTTTTATGTCTGTAAGCAATACTTACACGAAGGAATGAACAAATGATTAATGAAAACCTTCCATATGCCATAGTGACAGGGATTTGTTTCTAAAACTACAAGGCAATCAAGTTATTAAAGCAATTGTTTAACTAGAGGAAAGATGTCAGAGGAAGGCTAAATGTGCTCTGCTGGATGTTACATAAGCTACTTCTGGCGATGTTTTAATTGCTAGACTTGATAATACTACTAGAGGGATTGGGGTTTTGGCCATATTTCTGCAAATAAAGAGTGACATAGACCCCTGCTATAGTGGGCATGGAGACGCACTACCCAAATTCCCTTAGAAGGAAGGACCTGATGCCCAGCCAATGGCAATGAGTCAGAAGACAGCCTGAGAGTGCCAGCTCCTTCAAGGACAGCCACGGTTGCACGGAGATACCTTCCCTTGGCACACTCTTTCTGGGGGCGGGCTGCATTCCCTGATCAAGTAGACATGAGGGCTTCAAGTAGGACCCTCCACAGGCACCACGTGCCCCAGGGCTCCCCACTGGGTTGGCCATGGCTTTTCTGGACCTACAGCACCATCTGACCTCTTCCACTGCCCGGTGTTGCTTCCTCCCCTTTCCCTTCACATGCGTTGATCCCGCATAAGTGTCTTGGGTCCCCAAACTTCTTCTTAGCCTCTGCTTCCAGGGAACCCAGCCTTGGACACCAGTTGATAATAGATATATTCTACCCAGTGTGCTTAGGAGTATCTATTATTTTGAATAGGCAATAACTTTTGAGCCTTTACTTATCCCTACATATTAAGGAAAGAAGTTTAAGAGAAATAGATAGAGGGACTTTATAATGTCAAAGTCTTCTTCAGACAGATCTTAGATGTTTAAAGTTTTAATTAGAATCATGTGTGATAACCTATGGTGATAAGAGCCTCATGGCCATGATCACGGTTTCTAGAATATTCTCGTACCTTGGATTTTCAGAATTTTTGTCAATTGCTCTAGTCTCAATCCCACCAGGACCCATTCTCAGAGTGACATTTCTTAATACTTTCTTTACTGCTAAGCCAAACGTTGCCATTGGCAAATAAAATCTTTTGGTCTTAGATAAGAGTAAGAAGTAAAAATATCTCTTCAGTTCTATCTCTAGAGTGTTACCATATGTAGAGTGTTCCCCATGGTAACCATTCATTAATAAACAAAAGACCTTTGTTTTCCAAGTACTACAATATAGAACTTCAACAATAGTTTAATAAGCAGCCACCATACAAACTTTTCTTTCTCTTTCTTCCCACATACAATTACCAATGAGCTTTTGTCATCTCTATACAGAATGCCAAGGGCAATCTAAAGATCAAATCCCCTTATGATGAAAACTTGTTTAAAAAACAACAACCTAGTTTGAAACATTTGATAAGTGGACATTTCCACTACAAAGAATGCAAACATTCTTCATAGTGATGTGGGGTTTTTAGCTGCTTGTGTAAAATTGACCAAGTTAGAAACTAAAGAAAACAAAATTAAATCTCACTAAGTAAAATGGATGGAATCAGAGCAAGCGTCCATGGTCAGAAATGGTTTTCCCAAACACAGGATTGGTGATTGTCTCACAGTAGCCACATTTACCAGGCGGCAGCATGTATGGGATGGTTTCCCAACCTTGCAGAAGTCAGAGCAAAGGTGTGCCTAGTGGGGGAAGAACAGCAATAGCTCCAAGATGTGGCATTCCAGAGCTCTAGAGTCTTTGAGATTTCAATTAAAAGTCCCTACCCACAGGTGGGTTTCTTCCAAGCACTGCCTTTTGTACCCTTGTTCTTAAGTGAGCCAGGAAAATGACCAGCCTTCTAGAGGGCTTTGTTTTCTGGGAGTGTTGGGAGACAATGGAATGATGAATAGCAAACTCAGCTGGTGCCAGAGTGCTGTCACACAGGCCTGGCATCTGGGAGGCTGGTGTTTTCACTCAGAGCAGCTGTGTACGTTTGGAACGACATTCCAGTTTGAAGATCCATTAACCCCTGCTTAGGGGCACATTTTAGTATGAACATTTTTTAAGGGATAAATAAGTGTTGAATCCTGTTGAACCCAAGCCCAGACTGTGCTAAAAAAGAATTGTACTAAATAATCTTCAAGGTCTCACAGACTCATGTGTTTCAAGCTCACATTTTGAGAGGTGTTGGCAGTTATCTTGATAATGTAGTTAGAATGGTTTTTTAATGCTGTGCTTTGTTCTGTGAAATGTTTGGAGAAGACATTTAAATAATGCCCTCCACTTAGCATGTGCCTGATCCTTATATGAATGAGTAAATAGCTTTATAATTCTTGTGAACTATGATGCAAAGACTGTGCCTCATTAATTCATTCAACAAATGTTTATTAAGCACCTACTATGCCAAGGACATTATTAGGCACTTTAGATTGGGCAGTAAACAAAACAAAGCCCCTACTATCATATTGTTGTACTTAAACCAACAGCATCACTTCTATACTAGCTATAGCCATGGTTATATAAGAAATAGGAACTAGGGCTCTGGAAATATCACCTTAGCCTCGAAATTCTTTCGATCCAGCCCTTCTCTTTAAGATTCCAATTAAAAGTCTACCCACAGCCGAAACCGGTTTGGCTCAGTGGATAGAGCATTGGCCTGCGGACTGAAAGGTCCCGGGTTCGATTCCGGTCAAGGGCATGTACCTGGGTTGTGGGCACATCCCCAGTGGGGGCGTGCAGGAGGCAGCTGATCGATGTTTCTCTCTCATCGATGTTTCTAACTCTCTATCCCTCTCCCTTCCTCTCTGTAAAAAATCAATAAAATATATTTTAAAAAAATAAAAAAAATAAAAGTCTACCCACATGTGGATTTCTTTCAAACGCTGCCCTTTGGGCCCTTGATCATTCATGAGCCAGGAAAACGACCAGCCATCTATGGGGCTTTATTTTCTGGGTGTGCTCCATTTATCTTCTAGTATTTCAGTCCAACTAGATATTTTGTTATAAAAAGTAAATTTTTCATCTTTTTTTTTTTACTGTTGAATTTTTGTGCCTACTCCTCCTTACTTCTAGAATACTGTCATGCCATCTTTAAATTTTCAATATCAACTTATCCATCAAGGTCCTATTCAAAATTCCCTCTTCCACATCCATCATCCAGATCCCTGAGGCTAACGTGTTTTTTTCTTCTCTGAGCCCTTAGAGCAACTTGTTTGTACATATTCTAGGTAAGTTATATTTATTATATGTACCCATGTAAAATATTAATACAGAAGACCTAAACCAAGATTGGAATTGGGAGGGTCTATAGGGGGAGTTCTTACTCCGACATTAATCTCAAAGCTCTCCAGGAAGAAGTCCTTGGTTATAACAGCCCTCCTAACTCCCTATTCCCTTCTATAAAAGAACTCACTCTTCCTTAAGCTGGTGGATTTGCACGGAGCTCACCATGCCTGAGTGCTCCAAACTGAAATTCTCTCTTTTTTTTGAACCTGAGAGATATCATTGGCAGAGTTCAATTACCTGCAATACAGAGCAAAGCAAAGGAAGGGTGGATGATGGATCTGGGAACCTTCAGATCATTAGTATAACTTGCTTACTCAAATTTGCACTACGAATCCTACTTTCAAGTGATAGTAATTTGTTTAGTTCATGAATATTTTATCTTCAGTTAGAAGCCTGATTTGGTTATAAGACCTCTGAACACAGAACACTTTTGAACTATTTGTGAGTTAGACTAGTCTCAAAAATATCATGCAGTATAGTGTTGATTATATGTACTACGTCTACATCTTCTTTTTCAAGGTTTTCTACAATTTGGTTTGCTGTCCTCTAAGTATTCTTGTCTTGGGTTACTTTCTGTGGCGATGCATATAAGCTTTACTTTGGGCAGATTTCACAGTCAGAGTTTTATTTTATTTTTTTTATTTCCCTGTCAAACTCCATCTGAGAGCACTTGATAATCTACTTTGTAGAAACATATAAATAGCTAAGTGTCAGTAGTGAGTTGCCTAGACGGCCGCCATTGATTCTCACCTACTGGAATTCACACCTTGTATTGTACCTTCTGCTTTGAATCAGAGCTCAAAGTGGAAGTGATTGTGTGACATTTCAAAGGTTAAGTCACATATGGCAATGAAACTTCACCATGGTCTGTGGGTTTGCTTACGATGGTAGTTGCCAGCTGTCATACTGTCAGGACACTCAAGCAGCCCCATGGACCATATGGAAAGGGTTAAGGCCAAGAGCCAGCACCAACTTGCTGGCCATGGAATGAATTACTTTGATAGTAAATTTTCAAGTCCCAATCATGCCTTTGGATGACGGTAGAGATCCAGCAGAAATCTGATTGTAACCAGGAGAAATGATAAGCAAGAAAGCTTTGACTGAGCTCTTTCCAAATTCCTAATCCTGAGGTTGTATAGCCCTAATTGGTTTGGCTCAGTGAATAGGGCATCAGCCCTCGGGCTGAAGGGTCCCAGGTTCAATTCCAGTCAAGGGCATGTACCTCTGTTGCAGGCTCAATTCCCGGCCCTGGTTGGGGTGCATGCGAGAGGCAACCAATAGGTATATCTCTCTCACATCAATGTTTCTCTCTCTGTCTCTCTTCCTTCCACTCACTCTAAAACATCAATGGGAAAAATATCCTTGGGTGAGGATTAACAACAACAACAAAAAAGAGGTGGTATAAGCATAATAAAGTTTTGGGATAATTTGTTTTACAGAATAAGATAACAGGTAAATTAGTTATTATTTTCATGATAGTTCTTCAAAAGGGAGTTTGCAGAGTTGATGTCTTAATAATGCTGATATTCTTCCATCTCACTGTACTTTGCAAGTTTCACACAAGCACACACTAAAATTTATTGCGAATTATATTCAGTTTATAATAAATTTTGAAGTTAGGCATGGCAGGGCTTTTTAAAATGTGTTTTACCTTACATTTGAGGAAACTGACACTACGAGTTTAAATAACTTTCCCAATTTTTCTCAATTGGTTAGATGCAGATTCTAGATCTGAACCCACGTCTTCCAATCCAGTCCCTTATGTTGTACATTGCTGGGGATTTTCACCACTACAGCAAGGCAAACATAGAGATATAGGGTCTGGACTTTCTGATGATTCTCAACATTTAGAATGTGTGCACCTGGCTTATCCACTTTTGCAAGTAAAGAATCAAAAGAGACAACACAATGTGCAGCTATGGAGCTGACCCGTGGTGGCCAGCTAGGCAGGGAGAGATCCAGCTGTTACTACATACAAATGCTCTGTTCATTGCCCTGTCTACTAATACTGTCCAGACCCCCAAATCTGGGCATCTTGAAAATCTAGTTGCAGCTTTCCCTTTCCAAGGATTTGGTCAAGATTATAGACACATTGAGCTTGGAACATCCAGACTCTGTGTTATAATGTGTTTCTTATTTGTGATTTTACCGAAGACTTCTAATATCTAGAATAGTCCCACAGACTCCAAGACTCTTAGCACCCAGGCCTATTTAATAATAAAACATTCTTTTTCTCTGACAGACCAAAGTAAATATGCACACCAACATTTTTTGCCGGTTATTCATTTATTTCATAAACATGAAAATTTTCGATCCCTGAAATGTATTTAGTTTTATGTCCTTTGTCACTTTCCAACATTAAATAAATAATGTCCTGATTTTTTCCCAGTTGGGCACTTTGGCCAAAAGTAGATTTCCCACTAGGTTGAGAAATTCAGTGTGAATGACACACACACACATACTCCACTGCCTCTTCTGCCATGACCTGAACCCTTTTACTTATAAGAAATCAGAGTCAAATAAATATCAAGGGTAGCATTGAGGAGAGAAAGTCATGAAATGATAGCTTCAAAGGAGTTTTCAAAGAGCAAGGGTTGGCCCAACCCCTTTACTTTGGGAGGGGGTCTCACTTCTTTGCCCAGAACAGTGATTACCTACTTCACCTGCATATTAGAATCACCTGGAAAGCTAGTGCCAACCTGTGTCCAAGGTCCTACCTCAGAGCAATTAAATTAATTCAGAACAGAGCCGACACGTAAGTATTTTTAACCAGTCCTCCAGATATTTCCAATATCCAGCCAGGGTAGCGAGCGTCAGCCCTAAGCGTGGTGTTGGGATTGACTGGAGACAACAGAGCCTTCTCACTGGCTGACTTTCTGGTGATGATCTGTCTCTGGCAGCAAAAGGCTCCAGAGTTGGAAATGACCAGGACAATCTCTTAGGTATGCTTCATGGTAGGGCCAGTAATGAGCGAGACACCAGAGGTTTATGTTTTCTGCCTTGCCCTGACAAAGCTCCATCTTAAATTTCAGGACACTACACATTTTACTGGCTTCTTTGCCTTCACTTCCCCCTGCTCTTATGGGTTAAGTTACTGAGAGAACACAGTGGATCTTACTTAACAGACTAAGGGTAATGGTGATAATAGTGCTAGCCTGTGTGACTCGTAGCCACATTTTA
Source organism: Myotis brandtii (assembly GCF_000412655.1). NCBI lineage: Eukaryota > Metazoa > Chordata > Mammalia > Chiroptera > Vespertilionidae > Myotis > Myotis brandtii. The sequence goes on from NW_005371324.1 coordinate 10,161,364, forward strand.
CAAGTAATTGAGTTTAATGCTGCCCATGTTTTAATAATGGGCAGAATATCATTATAAACAAAGTTCATTGTTGCTTTTAAATGGCTCCCATGTGCAAACTCTTGCCCTTTTCTTCTTACTTAATCCTGGCAGACTATCTTAACAGACTAAGGGTAATGGTGATAATAGTGCTAGCCTGTGTGACTTGTAGCCACATTTTACAAGTAATTGAGTTTAATGCTGCCCATGTTTTAATAATGGGCAGAATATCATTATAAACAAAGTTCATTGTTGCTTTTAAATGGCTCCCATGTGCAAACTCTTGCCCTTTTCTTCTTACTTAATCCTGGCAGACACAGAGGCCAGTATAGATCACTTTCGTATAGGAACTTCACATTATCTCATAGTTTCCTCTCCTTTGAGAAAAATTTAGAACCTTTTTTCTAATTATCACATATGTCATCACAAGGTTCACAGATGTGTCATCATCCCCTTAGACTTTAAGCTCTGAACATAATGATCCGTTTTTCACAATTCCTGGTATTCCAGTGACTATTCCAGTAATCTGCCCCTGATGGATGTTCAACAGGTATGCAAAATAAGTGCATGCAAATGTCCTCTTCCACATGTCCCTTTGTAAATAGACAGGTTTTTTTTTTCTGTTAGAAACAGCAAAGTCTAGTTGTAGACTGGCAACATAGTGGAAAAGGTCCTTTTTGCATTGTGTTGTTTTCCAGAATTTAGCAGTAATGAACAGTATAAATCCCTGAACACTAAAATCATGTAAGCTTTAGCTTCTAAATAAGTCAAAAGCAGAGGAATGGCAGAAACGTAAGTGCAGCTGCCTTGGGAGTGCTATATTTAAAAGGTGGGCAGAAGTGGCTCACCTCAGCTGAAGGCTAGATTCCTTGGAATAATGTAATATCTTTTAGTGCCTATACTCATTTTGTTTTCTAACTCATGCAAACTGGAGACATATTAAAATTAGAAATTTAAATTGCAGATATTTTTAACGATGTCTGTTTTCTCTCTAAAAAATTACTTTTAATTTTTTTTGACATTGGGATCCACACACGTTTGGGATGTTTAAGATAAACAGACGTACTAGTAGATGTCAAGTAGTGATTTATTATCTTATTCTTAGTTTCCCTATACTGTATGAAATTGAACATCTCAGCAAATCATTATCCATTGCTTCGTTTGCCATGCCCACCACAATCTTACTCTACCTGTTTAACAAACATAATAGAACATTGATTTTTCTTTTTTTTTATGAAGAAAAGATCAATAAAGATTCAGTACTGGCTAAATAGAATGAATAATAGGAACTGACTCAGAACAAATACTAGCTACAGAGAGATAGACTATTATAAAGAGAGTTTTATAATATGATAATGGCATCCCCATGCCCCTCCCATAATTTGGTATTAATGAAACTACTGTATGCTTAAATTCCCAACTAGAGGAAAACAACAAATGGAAAATAACTATGTAGTTATGCATTATGGTTAGTGGTTTTATTTTTGTGTGCCTGTTTATGAAAAGCACTTTTTTTCTGCCAATAATCCTTTTAAACCAAATTCCTATTTTTTAAAAAAAAATGTCGTTCTTCACATTTCAAAAATGGTAGAAAGAGAGCAAGGTCTTAGAACTCCTGTGGTTCTAAGAAAAAGCTTTATAAAATAATCAATAGTTTTTCTTGTGCCTGGTCTTAAAAAATATGAGATAGTTTTTATTTTAAAGAGCTATCTTACACATATGCTTAGAATATTATTTTATTTATTTACACAAATTTATTGAGTGCTTGCTGAGCCAGGGATTGGAGACAGTGAAAACACAAATGTAGTCCCTACCCTCATAAATATGTGTTGTATCTAGAGGGGAAAGATAATAGTAAGTAATCAAATTTATAAATGAGATCATATCAGATGGTGCTAGTTATGACTGAAATAAAAACATAGAGTGATGGGCAAGGGAGGCTATTTTAGGTAAAGTGGAGATCAAAGTCCTTTTCAAGGAGGAGACACTTGGGCAGAAACTAGAGCATTGAGAAGGAGCTAGCCATGCAAATTACAAAGGAATCTTGCTTCAAGCCGGGGACAGGTTCACGGAACAAATCATCGTGTATGATGTCTGCTAGAATTCCATTCTCTATTAAAAGGGAAATGACTGCTATAATCATCAAAGCATGACTTACCTACTAGGTCAGTCTGCACTTGTCCTGAGCACAGTGATGATTTGCATTTAATTGGCCATTTTAATTTTTATATCCTTTAACTCAGCAGACGATTTGCAATTTTGTGTCCAGCAAAATCTTCCTGTGAAATGTAGTGTACAGATGAGGGAAACTTCTGATTTATTCAAGTCTTTCAGGGCCCAAATTACCATCTTTTTTTTTTTTCCTCAATGAAATAATATAAACACTTCACCGCACTGGCTGAGGGCTTTTCAGGACTCAGTCCATCTTACAATTGCCTATTTCAACAAGATCTGGCTGCCCACCATCTGCGGCATGCGTTTTACCAGGAAAACAATGCCAATTCCGCAACATCAAACAATATAACTGTGACAGTCATGGAAGGGAGACCATACCCCCAACAATTGCTAATAGATCCTTTGTACTGCTGTTAGAATTTTTCTTAAGGAAGATCACTTTCTAACATTAAAGCCAGAGACCATAACTCATTAACAAGAATGAAAGACTCATTTGTTTTTAGTTAAAATGAGATGAGAATATGTTTAGAAGGAATGCAAGTTAAAGAAGAGGGAGAGTGCAAATAATAATTGAAACTTACCTTCCAAAATGCTAGGCAGGCTGTCGCAGCAGGAAAAGGAAAAACAACAAAGAATGGAGTCAAGAGTTTTCATGTAGTTTCTGCTATGCATTCATTATTTGTACTTCTTATTCGGCAGTTTTATGAATTCAGAGAATTATAACGTATTTCCTACATCATAGGTGTGTGTGACACACATAAAGAATGAAAAGTAAAACGTTATTGAGTTACTTCCTACAACAAAAGAGCATCTGCATCTACACCTCGATAATTCTGAATTGTTTAATTAAGAAAAGTAATTGAGGGATATCTATAAAAACATAGATTTATTACCTTCTAGGGCATATTCTCACTTCATGTAATGAATAATGAAGTTCTTGCAAGCAGAGGTTACACAAGGGTCTATAATTGAGGTGTGTCTGTAATTAAGAGCATTGATTATATGAAAAGTATAATAGAGTGCTGATAAAAATTTAATCTTCTTAAATATATACAATATTTCCTTTATAATCTTTTAACAAATTTATTTTGGGGAAGGAGGAGAGAAGTAGGGAGGAGATGGGAGATATCTGTAATACTATCAACAGTAAATAAATTTTTAAAAAATTGTTTTTGCATTTGGATACATTTAGCATCATATGCAAGTAAACTCCAATGCCATATTTTATAATTGTGAATCTTGTTAATATAAGAATATCAAACACTACCAATACTTTGAGTTACTATATTTCAAGAACTAGCATCATATGCAAGTAAACTCCAATGCCATATAATTGTGAATCTTGTTAATATAAGAATATCAAACACTACCAATACTTTGAGTTACTGTATTTCAAGAGCTAAAATTAGGAAAAATACACGAGATATACATATTGGAATTTTGAGGACCTTAAAAATAATTTTTAAGGAGAATAGGCCTGACTGTTGGTAAAACTCCAGGATATGTAATGGCCACAATATATTTTAATTCTTAGGGCTTTGACTTGTACTTTCAGGGTTTCAGCCAGCTTGACATGCCCTTTCTTATATTAATATTTTTGTATATCCTGGCCCCGCTCTAACCTTCACCTTTAACTTCTTCATCTGGTGAATTCCTCCCAATTATCTAAGTCCCAATTTAAATAGCAAGAGATTACATATGTTAAATTAGTTCCTGTCTATTGAATGACTACTATCTGCCTGCTATCAGGCTGAGCACTTTACAAACATCATCTCATTTATTATTTATAATAAATCTGTGATATTTTCCATATAAGTAAATTCAATAAATAGGTCAACACAAGTGCTCTCAAACTATCTGTGGTAAAGGATCGTTTTATCTATATTTCCAATCTGTCACTAACCAAATTTTATAAAATATAATAAAAATAACTAAAAACATGAACCCTGGCTGGGTGGTTCTGTTGGTTGGAGAGTCATCCCATACACCCCAAGGCTGCAGGTTTGTTTTCTCAGTGAGGGCACATATCTAGGTTGAGGGTTCAATCCCACTTGGGGCACGTGCAGAAGGTAAGTGATCATGTTGCTCTCCAAAAGTCAACAAAAACATATTGTGAGGATTACTTAAGCCTAGGGTGAGGATTAATTTTTTTAAAAATGTCCTTCCCATGCATCCAAAGGTTGCCAGTTTGGTCCCCAGTCACGGTGCATACAGGAGGCACCAGTTAATGTTTCTCTCTCACATTGATGTTTCTCTCTCCCTCTCCCTTCCTCTCTCTCTAAAATAAATAAAAACATATTGTAAAAAACTAAAATCATGAGATGAAAAAGGCTATAAAAATACAACCCCAATCTATTTATTATTAGATTGAAAAGCCATAAATTTACTTTATAAATCTACGCTAGCCCTAGCAAGTTTGGCTCAGTGGATAGAGCGTCAGCCTGTGTACCAAATGGTCCTGGGTTCGATTCTGGTCAAGGGCATGTACTTTGGTTGCAGGCTCCTCCCCAGCCCCGGCACTGGTTGGGGCTCGTGCAGAAGGCAACCAATCGATGTGTTTCTCACATCGATGTTTCTGTCTTCCCCTCTTTCTTCCACTCTCTCTAAAAATCAGTGAAAAAATATCCCCGGGTGAGGATTAATAAAAAATAATAATAATAAAAATTAATCTACTCTAAAAGTTTCTAATTCTACTTTTCTGTACTTTCTCATTGTTAATTGACAACACACAAGTCTTGGACCAACTCTGACGCACAGATTATACTTCGAACAGCCGTCTTCAGCAATTTATTCCCAAATAGCAGATCATGATTCTTTTGACTCCAAGGTAGACCCCAAGAGGAAAGAGTCATTTAATGTGAACCTTGAGAAAGAATTTATCAGCTGAGATGGATTCCCCATGGTCAGCTGAGGGCCCAAATTTTATAAATAATAGATCCTAGAGGCCATTTGCTGACAGGGCTTCTCACGTACTCTGTATACTGTATACTGGCAAGAACCTCGGATTATAGCTCCTCCACTCTGGCCTGTTTGTTAATGTCTTCTGAGTTCATCACTGCAGGGAAACCCTGCTTTTCCCTTTCTTCCAAAGGACTGAGACCTGCATTATCGAATGGGAACCACACAATTTGGATATCTCATTTACATAAATGAACCTAATTGAGAATGTGGGCGGGAACTTCCACTATAAAAGGAGCCCTCCTCTTTGCTTGGGTGGGACACCATTTAGGTATTCCCCTAATCTATGCGTTCTGGGCTGCAGCTCCTTCTGCTCAAATAAATGCTTAGTCTTTATCACAGCCCCAAATTAATTTTGGTTTACAATGCTTTTGTTCTGAACTCTTCAGCAACCAGACTTCCTTCCACGGTTCAGAAATCTGGACAAAACTGCCAATAGATCCCACAGAGAGCTGCTTTTCTCAGACACCATTTCACACCATGGCTTGCCTCATTTCCTGTCCCCAGTCTAACCTTCCTCTCTGTGGAGGACAGCGGGAACATTCACTAAGGAGTTATTCAGGAAACTCCACCCAAAAGGGTGTGGTTCTGTGACTCAGCACAACAAAGTAGTCCACTGTCCCCGAAGTCAACTTACTCAGTGTAGATAAGCCACAGTGGAGCATGAGGTGTCCTGGGAGGGGGTGTCCTCCAGAGTGGGCTTCATGCCCATAGAGTTTCCAGCTCCCCTACGGTCTCAGTTACAGATTTCCTATAAACAGTTGCCTGAAGGAGAACACCCACAGCTCTCTGGGAATGAGCAATAATCCATAGCACTGGAAAGTTTTAAAAAATTAACATTTCTTCCAGAGAAAGCCAGATCCACGGAAGCCAGGTACGCAATTTACATTTCCAAATGGAACAAATCACTTCTTAGATCTGAAATGTCTGCATTCAAGTAATTTCCATATCTTTCTTCAGGATACTGTGAGGGTCTAGTTCTACAATTTCATCACTAAAAAGCCCATTGGATGTTTTAGTTTTGTTTGTTTTTTTCCCCCTAAAAGGTAAATAGAAGTGTTCAAAACTTAGAAGACAAAGTGTGTAATACTACTGACTATTTTTTTTCCCCTGATTTCACTGACAATTTCAAAAGTCTTAAAGTTCTGTCTCAGCCAGTCATTTTATTATTTATTATTTATTTTATTTTTCAATTACAATTTACATTTAATATTATTTTGTATTCATTTCAGATGTACCGCAGAGTGGTGATGTGGTAGGAAGTTAGACATGAGCAGAGCAAGGATGATGGGCCAGGTACACAAGGTCACCAGGGTGGAAAGACCTGGTTGCCAAGCAATGGGCAATTGTAGGGTGGGACTTCATTCTTAGGGGGACCTTTCCTTCCCTAGCATATTGCTGGTCATGGGACTTGGATACCCTCACCTTTCCTCCCTAGAGAGAGCATTTAGGCCTCAGTTGTATTTCATCTCCAGCTCAGAAAAGCAGAAAAACCGGACCAGGAACTCTAAGGCTGACCTCAAGACCAGCAGCATTGAAGAATGACCCCCTGCCCTGGCGCTGACCAATCAATCAGTGGAGACCTAGACCCTGGAAGGACACCCCTGGAAAACTGCTAAATATTCTATTGAGATCTTCCCCTGAGACCTCCCCTAAAATCTCCACCCTAAAACCCTCAGGACAGAGGACTCAGTGCACTCTCCCTCCTGGGAGCACGCCCATGCCTTTTCCCTTTTTCTTTCCTTTTTCCTTTCCTTTTCCCTTTTTCTTTCTCCTTCCCACTCCCCCTCTGCCCCCAAGTGCATTACCATTATTTTCCTCACTCCCAAGCTCCAAGGGCCCTTCCTTTGCCTCTATAACTTGCTTCCTCAGCCCATTTCTTCTATGAATTACTTCTTCTACCTCTGCCATTTTATAAATAAATGTTCTCTTTATAGTTTCAGTCTTGGCTCTGAATTCTTTCCCAACCAGAACTCAAGCATCAAGATTTCAGAACCCAGGTCCATTCTGACCCCACCAGTGTGATACCCAGTGCCATTCCAGCCACCTGCAACAGTTAGATAATCATGTACTTTACAAGTGGCCCCCTTGATATCTTAAGTGCCCACCTGGTTACTACAATATTATTGACTACATTTTCTATGCTGTACTTTACATCCCTGTGATGGACTATTTTGTAACTACCAATTTCTACTTCTTAATCCCTTCATCTTTTTCACTCAGTCCCCCTACCACTCCCTCCCCTCTGGACACCATCAGTCTGGCCTCTGTATTTATGAGTCTGTTTCTATTTTGTTTGTTCATTTATTTTTCAGCCAGAGTCATTTTAATTCAGAATTTAACGCACAACATCTGTTTATTTTAGAATTTAATAACTTGCTATAAATACCAATTTCTCCCCTCCCTTGAAAGAACCAGAACCTAAAATAAACACTGGAATATATTTCTGATCCATAGTGGAGATTCATTGTAATGTATACAGCTGACTATTACCCAATTAGGTGAACAGATGCACCTAATTGAAAGTGAGTTGCCTGTCCTGGTGCTTAATCTAGCCCTGAGCACATGTACTGACTGCTACCCACACCTGTACAATTCTGCCTTCTGGCATGCAAGTCCATATTTCAAATAGACCAGCACAGGGCAGCAACTTCTTTGTTCATTGCATGTTTATAAACAGGGATGGCAGGCTCGACTAGCGTGGCTCAGTGGTTGAGCATCCACCTATGAACCAGGAGGTCATGGTTCGATTCCCAGTCAGGGCACATGCCTGGGTTGCAGGCTAGGTTCCCAGTATGGGGCATGCAGGAGGTGGCTGATCAATGATTCTCTCTCATCATTGATGTCTTTATCTCTCTCTCCCTCTCCCTTCCTTTCTGAAATCAATCTACACTAATAAAAGAGAAACATGCAAATTAACCATCACTCCGCCACTCCGCTACACCCACCAGCCAATCAGGAGAGAGTATGCAAATTAACCCAACTAAGATGGTGGCGGCCATGGAGCTGGAGCCAGCAGGAGTCTTGGGTTGCCCCCAGTGATGGAGGAAGCCAAGCTTCCCGCCTGCCCTGGCTGGCCCTGGGCTCTGCTCAAGGCTACAAAGTTTCAATTTTAGAAGATAAATAAATCCTAGATACCTGCTTCCAGCCCACAAAGGAGAGGCTAGGACTCCATCCTGAAAGGTGTGTGGCCAGCCTGAAAAAGGCCATCAGCCCCTCACCCAGGTTGGCCAGGCACCCCAGCGGAACCCCCGCCACCCTGAAGGGGCTGTGGCCAGCCTGCAAACAGCCCTCAGCCCCTCACCCAGGTTGGCCAGGCACCCCAGCGGAACCCCCGCCACCCTGAAGGGGCTGTGGCCAGCCTGCAAACAGCCCTCAGCCCCTCACCCAGGTTGGCCAGGCACCCCAGCGGAACCCCCGCCACCCTGAAGGGGCTGTGGCCAGCCTGCAAACAGCCCTCAGCCCCTCACCCAGGCTGGCCACACCCCCATGGGATGAGGGTCCCCGCTGAAGGGGTTGGCCAGCCTGAAAATGGCCCTCAGCCCCTTACCCAGGCTGTCCAAGCACCCCAGCAGGACCGCCACCCTGATCTGGGACACCTTTCAGGGCAAACCAGCCGGCCCCCACCAGTGCACCAGGCCTCTATCCTATACAATAAAAGGATAATATGCAAATTGACCCTAACAGCAGAACTACTGGGAATGACTGGTCACTATGACACACACTGACCACCAGGGGGCAGACGCTCAATGCAGGAGCTGCTCCCTTGTGGTCAGTGTGCTCCCACAGGGGGAGCTCTGCTCAGCCACAAGCCTGGCTGATGGCTGCCAGCACAGCGGTGGTGGCAGGAGCCTCTCCCGCCTCCTCAGCAGCACTAAGGATGTCCGACTGCAGCTTAGGCCTGCTCCCCGCTGGCAAATGGACATCCCTCGATGGCTGCCAGGCTGCCAGAGGGATGTCTGACTGCCAGCTTAGGCCCGATCCCCCAGGGAGTGGGCCTAAGCCAGCAGGTGGACATTCCCCGAGGGGTCCCAGACTATGAGAGGGCACAGGCTGGGCTGAGAGACCCCCCCCCAAGTGCACAAATTTTTGTGCACCAGGCCTCTAGTAAAAATATATTTTAAAAAACAGGGATGGCAGGAGAAAGTTTATTCTGAAGTCAGTTTCAAAAAGCCTTGTGGTGACAATAAATTATCACATTGGTGGTCTCTATGACTATGTAAAACTTCATAATGAGGTACCATTTTTATTTAGAGACCACTAACATACTTTTAGAATTTTCTGGAATGTTCTTCATTGTTATTTTAATTACATGTGTCAGTACTTGAGATGGGGTTTCAGGCCATAATACCCTGAAACATGACACCTTAGCAGATTGAAGATTTTAAGATGAAGGAGTTGGAGAAAATAGCAGAAACAGGAAGGTCACTCTGACCTTCCCCAGTATTCTCCCCTAAAATAGGTCATAAAACCCTTCTCTGAAAGGTTCCATCCTTATTCCTGAGAGAAAGGAGCATCCTTATCTCTGAAGGCAAAGGGACTCTAAGAAGAATTCCCAACAAACCGGACTTGCCAAATTCTCCAGTTTACTACACTTGCCTCATACTCTAACTTACTGTATTTCTCCAGGGCTGTTCACTCTTCATCAAACCTAGCAGAAAAATGCTCAGGTCTGTTTCTTAGGTCCTCATTTCCTATGAAGGCTCCTGTGTCATATAAATCTTACATAAATTTTTATGCTTTTCTCTTGTTAATCTATCAGTTTAATGTTCAGACCCAGCCAGGGACCCAAACAAGGTGGAGGAAACATTTTTCTTCCCCTGTACCTATTATGACCAAAATGTTAGCCTCAACTTCTGCTGTTCTTTTTTTATCTCCAGACTACTATCTCAAGAGACTTCTACCCATTGGCTCCATTATCAGTCATCTCTGTTACCTGGGATGAATTTTTCAAATTGGGAATTAGTCATTCTTTTTGTTCTTTTTGTTTGTCTCTTTTGTTTTTGTGTCCTTTGCCATTTCAGTAATTGACTAACACCTTCAAGATCTAGTGGGAAGGGGAGGGGCATGAAATCAGTTTTGCTGTTTACTAGGAATTCTCCTAAAGTCGAAACTGAAACAAATGGCTAAAATAAGATTTTTCTTTGTGGTGCCTCCACATCTTAGCATGGAGAATTGAGTGCTATCTGAACACTGATAAGCAACCCAGCAGTTTAGAATTATCCTAAGGCAATTTTCAATTTTCTGGTTCCTTTCTTTATAAGTAATTCTCTTCTCTGTAGATATACTTATTTATTTATTTATCTCACATTTTCCCCTCTTTAGGAGAGTAGATCTTCATTCTCGTGTAACAAAGGTTTTTAATACTTCTCTAAAACTTGTTGCCAAGACCTCAAGAAATTTGCATCTATATTGTATTAGTTTAGCTTTTTAGTTGCAAGTAACAGAACTCAACTTGAGCTGAGTTCAACTTGGTGGATTTATTGGAAAGATACTAAAGTATCTCTCAAAATGAAAATACAGTGGAACTTCAGTTCTCAAGTTTAATTCATTCTGGAAGGCTATTCGAGAAGCAATTTGTTTGAAAACTGGATCATTTTTTTCCCATTAGAAATAATGTAAATTGAATTAATCAGTTCAAGATCCACCAACAATTCCCTCTTTTGACTTTTCTTATATACAGCACATATCTAATGTACTATTTAATCTATAAATAAACACTTCTTAAATTTATCGAACCACCCCCTAGAAGCCTTAAATGAATCACTTTCAGCACTTGGTCCAGGGGTGTCTTTCAGGTCAGCATTGCCACTGAAATGCTATTGTTGTAGGCGGCGGGAACTGCACTGGGTGTTAGACCCATGGGGTCAGATTGGACCTGGGTTCAGCAACCTTGGTGCTTGAGTTTTGGCTAGGAAAGAATTCAGAGCCAAGACTTCAACTATAAGAGAATAGGGAAAGGCATGGCATGCTCCCAGGAGGGAGAGCCGCTGGATCCTCTGTCCTATGGGTTTTAAGGGTGAGATTTTAGGGGAGGTCCCAGGGGAATATCTCAATAGAATGAATATACAGCAGTTTTCCAGGTGTGTTCTTTCAAGGCCAAGGTCTCTGGCTGGTTTTGTTGCTCTTCTGAGCCTGAGCTGAAATACAACTGAGGCCTAAATGTTATCTTTAGAAAGGAAAGGTGAGGCTATCCAAACCAGATGACCAGCAATACCCGAGGGGAGGAAAGGTCCCCCTGGGGATGAGGTCCCACCCTACAATTGTCCTCTGCTAGGGACCTGGGGCTTTTCACCCTGTTGACCTTAGTCCAGTGATGGCGAATCTTTTGAGCTCAGCGTGTCAGCATTTTGAAAAACCCTAACTTAACTCTGGTGCCGTGTCACATATAGAAATTGTTTGATATTTGCAACCATAGTAAAACAAAGATTTATATTTTTGATATTTATTTTATATATTTAAATGCCATTTAACAAAGAAAAATCAACCAAAAAAATGAGTTTGCGTGTCATAGGTTCACCATCACTGCCTTAGTCCTTGCTCTGCTCTGGTCTGTCTAACTGCCTACCACAGATCCACTTAGAAAATCTTGAGAGGGACAACTTTCTGATTCAGGCTTAATTAGCTTCTCATTCCTGACCTGTTACTGTGGGAGAGGAACAAACTTTCTTCTACCCAAGGTGTTCTTAAGACTGGTCTGATAACCAAATTGACACAAAACAGATAACAGGTGAAAATAACCGAATTTAATACATACATATGTATGGGAACCTGGTATATATGAGAGAGTCAGAGATGGAAAAGGGGTTGAGATATATAAGACATTCTGAGCTGGACATGAGGTAATGCACATTGAGGGTTTCAGAGGCTAATTTCAAGGTGATAAGAAGAGCAGTTATTTAGTAAATAGAAGTTTGTCGCACCCTACAGGTAGGTGAAAAGAAGTTATCTCTGATAGTCTCCCATTATGGGCAAGGCCCAAGTTCTTCCAGATAGTCAAGGGAGGGGCAGAAGTCCCTTCTGAGCCTGCAGCTTAAGTTGCCTTTAGCTAAAAACAAGAACATATTGGGTTGACTCGCTTGCAGCAGTTTCTTTTTACCTTTAGCAGTTGTGTTTTAAAATATTTATTTTGCTCTCAATTTACTAACTTTTGTTCCTTTATCTGTCACAAACTAAACAATGACAATTTTACCTATAAAATGATTTTAATAATATATTAGATCCAACTTTAATGGAATGCTTACTATGTGCCCAGCTTTATGGTAAGTGGCGTGTATATAACCACTCCCGATCCCCAGACAGATAGGCCTTAGAGGAAAACTGGAAAGTAACAGTTTCTACTAGTCATCGATCCTCAATGGCTTTACTACTACTAGTAAAACCTACAGTAATCATTGGTAAAGTCTCAAAGCTGAATTAATGAGATGGTTTCTATAGACAGTGCCAGATTTTTAGCTTTTGTTACATTATGCATAAGGTGAAGACCTCTGGCCATTCACCGAATTTTGGTCTCTCTTCTTTGTGGACTCACATACAGCTAGAGCACATTCTAAGTATCCTTGTTGTAAGGTGTAGCTAAGGATTGAGTTAATCCATGGTAAGGGCCATGTGCATCTTCCAGACCCTGTCCAAAAACCTCCCCCAGGTGCTTCTCCAAGCCCTCCTCCTCCACAGGCTGGATGTGGCAATGCTCAGGCATAGGGTAAGGGCAGCAGAGAAGGACAGCACCCAGAGGAGAGTTACGCTGGCTACTTGAGCAGCTGGCCTGGACGGTAACATGAGATTTCAAAATCTAGTCATTTCTACAGGCTACTCTACCTTAACTAATAGAACACATTACAGATTTACTTTACATGTTGTGACTAATATCCTATCTAATAAAGAGGGAATATGCTAATTGACCCTCATGCCATCACAAAGATGGCGGTGCCCACAGCCAATAAGGAGGGAATATGCTAATTACCACCCCTGCCCTCAAAGATGGCGGCGTCCACAACCAACAAGGAAGGAATATGTTAATTGACTGCCACACCCTCAAAGATGGCAGCGCCCACAGCCACAAGATGGCGGCACCCAGTCCCCTCAGCCCCACCAAGGCGGCAGGCAGGCCCGGCCACTGCTTGTGCCTGCCTCCAGAGACCCCCAGTCCCCTCAGCACCCCAGCCACCCAGGGCCACCCGGGGCTCAGGTAACCAGGGCTGGCTGAGGCTTGCACTGCCGGCAGTGGGAGCAGCAGAGGTGTGATGGGGCGTCTCCTTCCCCTGATCACCGGGTCGCCTCCCACCCCTGAGGGCTCCTGGACTATGAGAGGGGGCAGGCCAGGCTGAGGGACACCCCTCCAGTGCATGAATTTTCATGCACCAGGCCTCTAGTATTTTATAAACCTGTGTAGTTTTTATTCTTGTCACTAGCAAGAGACAAATAATAATTAGTTTTTAAAAATAGGATCCTTTTGGCTGGCTGACTAATTTATTTATTTTTTACTATTATTTTTTTAATTTTTAAATCTTTATTGTTGAAAGTATTACGGCACATATGTCCCCTTTCCTCCCCCCTCCCCCCATTGGGCTGACTGATGTGGAGCAGTTGTGGTCCACAAGCAAGGAAAATCTTTTGAACTGTCTCTCTGTATTTCAGCCAGTGAGCCTTTTAGAGAAATCTTCTGCACTAGAAATGAGCACATGTCTCTATGAAGCAGTCTGCCATTTCATAAGCCTCAATTCTTACCCTTACAATATTTGTTTTGGAGTTGGAGCTCAGTCATATTTTAAATTTCTTCTCAATAGTAGTATTCTTCCTTCCATTTCACAAATGAGGAGACTGTAAGTTTTCTGTCAGAGCTGTAAAAAAGATAAATAAATAAAATAAATTGCCACACACTAAGTGGCTCAAAACAGCAGAAATTTATGATCTTCCAGTGCTGTAGGCTGTAAGTCCGGCACGGATTTCATTGGGTAAATGAAGGTGTCTGCAGGCCTGCTTCCCTTCCTAAAGGCTCTAGGAGAGAATCTGTTCCTTCCATTTTCCAGCTTCCAGAGGCTGCTTCCATTCCTGTCTCTTACTCTCTTCCTCCATTTCAAAGCCAGGAATAGCAGCTTTGAGGTCCTTCTCTTTTAAAATATATTTTTATTCATTTCAGAGAGGAAGGGAGAGGGAGAGAGAAACATCAATAATGAGAAAATCATTGATCGGCTGCCTCCTGCACTCACCCCACTGGGGATTGAGCCCACAACCTGGGGATGTTCCCTGACTGGGCATTGAACTGAGGACCTCTCAGTTCCTGGGTCAACGATCAACTACTGAGCCACACCAACTGGGCTGAAGTCCTTCTTACACAGCATCACTCAGCTCCTCTTCTGCCCACCTCTTCCACTTTTAAGGAAACATGTGATTACATTGGGTCCATACTGAAAATCCAGGATAATCTTTCTATTTTGAGGTTAGCTAATTAGCAGACTTAATTCTATCTGCAAACTTAATACCCATTTGCCATATACCCTTACTTATTCACAGGTTCTGAGGACTGGGATTCTCACATCTTTGGGTGGGGGAAGGCATTGTTTTGCCTACCAGAGAGACCAAGGCTTACAGATGTCACATGGTCACTACCAGTGTTTAGATTCATTCTTTGACTATATTTATACCTTTGGTACCTATCCTTTAGCTCTTCATTGCTGATTAAGTTCATTCTTCTATCTCCTATAGCTAAGATAAATCTTTCCTTTTTGACAGTCTTCATTTTAAAAGAATTTAAAAATGTATTACCATCTTCTGTGTGGCTAACTCATCTTTGTGACCCAGATTTAATTAGGACACAAATACTGTCAACCACATTTCTCTAAGCTTTCAGAACTTGTGACATTTTAAACACCTCCTTCTTGTCCTATATAATAAAAGAGTAATATGCAAATTGACTGAATGGCAGAACGACCAGTCGCTATGATGTGCACTGTCCACCAGGGGGCAGACGCTCAATGCAGAAGCTGCCCCCTGGTGATCAGTGTACTCTTGCAGGAGGAGCACTACTCAGCCAGAAGCAGGGCTAAAGGCTGGTGAGCGCAGCGGCGGTGGCAGGAGCAGGCCCAAGCTGACAGTCTGACATCCCCCGAGGGCTCCCAGACTGTGAAAGGGTGCAGGCCGGGCTGAGGGATGCGCACCCCCGCCCGCAACCCCCAGTACATGAATGTCATGCACCAGGCCTCTAGTAGTAAAATAAAAGCCTTCATCCCTAACAGAGATACTTTTGCCCCTAAGGTATAAATCGAAAATATGCAGCTGTGTTCACCCTGACACAGATCTACTCCCAGCTCTTGTCTGTCATGCATTGTTTGCACAATAGGCTTGCTCCTGTAAACCCCAAATCCCAAGATATCTGGCTTCTAAATGGGTTCAACCAGTGGGAGACAAGCGAGGGAAGGAAGAAAGCATAGAGTATTTCTCTCCCACTCCCTCCCTGCTTTGGCACTGTAGTTACATAGGGCTGACTCCCTATTCCCCCTCCTCCCTACCTTCCACTGGGAGGTCCCTCGGGCCAGCCCCCACTCCCTCTGAGCCTTGATGTCACTATTCTTCCTCTTTTCCCTTTGGCACTCTGGGCAGTAATAGTATCTTCCTGATACTAGTCTCTGGAGCTTCACCATCTTTTGTTGGTTCCCTTCACTTGTGCATACTTCAATAAGAACTTTTTCAACTAGTCTTTTCATTTTAAATGTATCCTGCTTTCTGCTGGAACTCTGACATAATATACCCAAGCAAATTATTAAAAAATGGCATTATTATCTTTTTTTTAAATGGTACAACAAATAGGTCTTTGGCTCAATGGAGCTAAAAGATCTGCTTGGATGTTTATAAAAATGGCCATGAGGAAAGGAATGGGAGAAGCCAGTAGGGTCTTTCTACACTCCTTGAGTTCTCACACTCATATTGTGTAATTTCTTCATATAGATCAGAACTACCCAATCATCCATTCTTCAATATTTATGTGAAATAAAATTGTGGTTATATCACACTGATATGCAAAACAAATCATGTTGGAGCATATAGCTAAATAGGGAGAGGGGGAGGGAGACAGTTTTCAAATAATCACACAAATATAAAATTACACACTGTCTTACCTGTAATTAGAAAAAAGAGGGACTCTGAGCAGGGAGGGGCTAACTGACCTAGGAGGGGGTCAATGAAAGCTTTCTTATGAAGTTATGTACGTACTGAGGTTTAAAGGAAGGGAGTGGTAGCTCAGAGGGAAAGTGGGGCTAGGGAAAGCATGTCATGTGACTGTACAAAAGTCTTAGGCAAAGCACAAAATGTACAAAGACCTTTAGCAGACATAGAACTTAACAATTTTGAGAAATCTAGAAACTAGTGAAACTGGATTGTTGAGAGCAAGGAGATTGGTGAAGGAGTATATGGGGAACAAGTCAGGGGCAACAGTACTCAGGATTTTGTATCTATGAGTGAAGACAAGATTTTTGTTTCTGAATAATAACTTTGGCTGCCGCAGGATGGCGTGTAAGAAAGCAACAAGATATGAAGCTAGCATGATGGAATATTTCTCATCCAGGTAAGTGATGAGACTGGTCTGAAGCAGGATGGATATCGCAGAGCTAGAGAAAAGGGAACAAATTTAAGAGATGTTTACAACTGGCAGGAATTTGTGAAAAATAAGACATGAGGATAAGGGAGAGGGGATGTCAAGAATGGATCCTCAACTTGCATATTATGCAAATGGTGAGGCCTTTAATGAGACAAGGACCATTGGGCAAAGTCCAGACTTAGAGACGCCATTGGATGAAGTCCAAGCTTTGAGGGAGTGTGTTTAATTTAGGACATGCTGCTTTAATATGGCTTTTATCTTATTTATTTTATTGTGGTCAGAACACTTAACATGAGGCCTACCCTCTTAACAAAATTTTAAGTCTACAATAAGAATTATTAACTAGAGACACCTCAGTCACGCGGCTTCAATGCAAGGACCTCTGAGTTTACTGCCCTGGCAAACGGCCCCCAGGTGCCTCTGTGAGCCACCACTGGGCTCCGCGCTAATCCAACCAAGGACACAAGGCCCCGGCAGCAAAAACTGAGTCTTCCCGCTCCATAGCTGCTGACCTCTGGACACCACAGTTGCGCTTTCCCAGCGCAGAGGCCTCCTGAGCCCACCGCCCCAAAGGTGGCTCTTGGGTGCCTCTGTGAGCCCTCGCTGGGCGCACTCATATCCAAACAAGGATGCACAGCCCTGGCAATAGAAATTCAGACATCCCCCCCTTCTGGCTGCCTGCCCACAGACACCTCAGTCATGCAGCTTCACACAAGAGTCCCTCTGAGTGTGCTGGCCTGGCCAACAGCTTCCAGGTGCCTCTGTGAGCTGCCACTGGGCACACGAGAAGCCAACCAAGGGCGCAAGGCCCCAGCAGCAAAAACTGAATCTTCCCACTCCACGGCTGCCAACCTCCAGACAGCACAGTCCTGTCTTTCTGCTGCACAGGCCTCCTGGGCTCCACCACCCCAACAGATGGCTCCTGGGTACCTCTGTGAGCACCCGCTAGGCAGGCGCAATTTCAACCAAGGGCACAAGGCAGCAATAATTGGGACATCCCCCTTCCTGGCTGCTGACCTCTGGATATCACAGTTGCATCTTTCTAGCACACAGGCCTACTGAGCCTGCTGCCCCTATAGGCGGCTCCTGGGTGCCTCCTGAGCCCTGGCTGGGCGCACTCATATCCAAACAAGGACGCATGGCCCTGGCAGTAGAAGTTCAGACTTCCCCCTTCCCAGCTGCCTACCCACAGACACCGTGGTTGTGTGGTTTCAGCACGAAGCCCCCTGAGGCCACCACCCCAGCAGGTGACTCCCAGGTGCCTCTGTGAGCTGCCACTAGGTGCACTCCTATCCAATCAAGGGCTCATGGCCCCGGCAGCAGAAACTCAGACTTCCCCCTCCTCAGCTGCCGACCTCTGGTCACTGCAGTTCCACCAATCCATTGCACAAGCCCCCTGAGCCCACTGCCCTGGCAGGCGGCCCCTGGGTGCTTCTCTGAGCCACCGCAAAGCACAACCCCGGCCGCTGGCATCCAGTCCCTGTGGTAGCGCCTCTCCAACACAAGGGCCCCCTGAGCCCACTGCCCCAGCAGTCAGCTCCTGGGCGCCTCTGTAAGCAGCCATTGGGCGTGTGTATCCAACCAAGGGCGTACATCCCCTGAAGCAGAAACTGGAACTTCTCCCTCTATGGGGCCGGTGGCACACCACAGTTTCTCCAATCTAGTGTGTGGGCCCCATGAGCACACACCCCTTGCAGACAGCTCCTGGGCTTCTTTGTGTGCTGCCACTGGGCATGTGCCTCTCCAACCAAGGGCGCACGACCCCCTCAGTAGGATCCACGACATCCCCCACCCCCCAGCTACCTACCTCTGGACAGCTTGGCGAGTTACCGAGGACTTGCCTCCCTGGACAAGGTCACATTGTCTCAGCGACAGACCTCGAGATTCCCACATCCCCAGCTGCTGGATTCTGAACTCCCTCGTGATTCAGAGAGGGAAATCACTTTGACTAGAGTCCCACTGCCTCAACCACAGACTATGAGACACCTGCCGCCCACTGTCACAGGCTCCAGGCCCCTTGTAGTGAGTTGCAGAGTGACACTAATCCAGCAAGAGTCACACCACACTGGCCAAAGTCACAGTACCTGAGCCTCAGGCCCCAAGACTCCTTCCTCCCTGGCCATGGGCTCTGGGAACGCAACAGTGAGAACATACCAGTGAGACCTCAGACAACCTTTTCCACAAGAGCGGGAACCATGATCACATCCAAAACAGCTAGCACAATGAATCTGGGGGTGAGTCACATTGCCAATCCATGAAGAGACTTTATCCACGAATAAGAAACTATCATTCAAAATCCAACTACATCAAGAGAACCCAAATATCTCCAGTAGGGAGCTCCACTAGATCACCAAGCCCAGAAGACCTGAGAGACTGTACCTCTAGCATCACCCCCAAAAGAACCTGGGTAGCAAAGCAGTTGGATTTAAGACACAGAAACAGTTAAAATGTTACAGAAAATGGGGAGACAAAAAAAAAACAACAATCCCCAAAGGAAAGAAAAAGAGAAATCACCAGAAAGGGAATTGAGTGAAATGGAGGCAAGTAACATGTCAGAGAGAGAATTCAGAGTAACGGTTATAAGGATGCTCAAATGACTGGATGACAAATACACACAACTCAATGAGAACTATAAGGAGCTGAATGAGAATGTCACCAACATGAAAAGGAACAAAGAGGAAATGAAGAATGACATAGCTGCAATAAAGAACACAATGGAAGGCTTAAACAGTAGACTAGAAGAGGCTGAGGACCGCATCAGTGAATTAGAAGACATGGTAGGAAAAAAACACACAAACACAGCAGCAACTGGAAAGAAAACTTAAAAAGTAAGAGGAGAGCCTAAGGGAGCTTTGGGCCAACACAAAATGAAACATCCACATAATAGGGATACCAGAAGGAGGGGAAGCTGAACAAGGAATAGAAAACCGGTTTGAAGAAATAATGATAGAAAACTTCCCTGATACTGGCAAGAAAAAAAGCACGCAAGTCCAAGAAGCACATAGAGTCCCAAATAAGATGAACCCAAAAAAAAACCAACACCAAGACACATCATAATTAAATTGGCAAACATCAATGACAAAGTAAGAATCTTAAAGGCTGCCAGAGAGAGTAAAATTGTCATTATTCGCAGATGACATGATACTGTACATAGAAAACCCTAAAGACTCCATCAAAAAAGTATTAGACTTAATAAATGAATTTGGCAATGTAGCAGGATACAAAATTAGTGCCAATAAATTTATGGCATTTTTATACACCGATAGTGAACTTGCAGAAAGAGAGATTTTTTAAAAAAATCCCATTTACCATTGCACCAAAAAAAAAAAAAATTAAGATACCTAGGAATAAACTTAACTAAGGAGGTAAAAGATCTGTACTCAGAAAACTACAAAGTGTTGAAAAAAGAGATAGAGGAAGACATAAACAGATGGAAGAATATACCATGTTCATGGATTGGTAGACTCAACATCATTAAAATGTCCATACTACTCAAAGCAATATATAAATTCAACGCACTCCCCATTAAAATACCAACGGCATATTTTACAGACCTAGAACGAACTCTCCAAAAGTTCATCTGGAATAAAAAATGACCCAGATAGCTGCAGCAATCCTGAGAAAGAAGAACAAAGTAGGTGGGATCTCAATACCAGATATCAAGCTGTATTACAAAGCCACTGTTCTCAAAACTGCCTAGTACTGGCACAAGAACAGACATATAGA
>NW_005371324.1:10182982-10195043 GCF_000412655.1 Myotis brandtii
AGGCTGCTGATCAACTGAAGGCTGTCTCCGTGTCATTCCTTCTTCGCCGACTCCGTCCACACCTTTGGGGACCCCTGGACCTGCTGGGGTCGGACCTCAGCAGGCTATCATCAACAAATCAACAAACGACAAGTGCTGGCGAGGATGTGGAGAAAAAGGAAACCTCCTTCACTGCTGGTGGGAATGCAGACTGGTGCAGCCACTGCGGAGAACAGTGTGGCTTTTCCTCAAAAAACTAAAAATGGAATTCCCATTTGACCCAGTGATCCCACTTCTAGGAATATATCCCAAGAAACTAGAAACACCAATCAGAAAGGATATATACACCCCTATGTTCATAGCAGTACAATTCACCATAGTTAAGATTTGGAAACAGCACTCATTTGCTAAGTGCCCATCAGCAAATGAGTGGATTAGAAAACTGTGGTACATCTACACAATGGAAGGCACACCTACCATTTGCAGCAACATGGATGGAGCTGGAGAGCATTATGCTAAATGAAATAAGTCAGTCAGAGAAAGATAAATATCACATGATGTCACTCATTTGTGGATTATAATGAACAACATAAACTGATGAACAAAAGCACATCTAGAGACAGAGAAGCATCGATCAGATCCTCAAACCTCAGAGGGAAGGTAGGGGAGGGTAGAGGTAAAGGGGAGAGATCAACCAAAGAACTTGTATGCATGCATATAAGCAAACCAATGGACACAGACACCAGGGGGTGAGGGTATAAATGGGAGTCGGGAGGGGGGCAATGGGGGAATAAGGACATGTATGTAATACCTTAATTAATAAATAAAAATAGAATTATTAACTATACACACTACAATATGCAGAAAAAAACAATCTAACAATCATATCTATATATATAATATGCAAATCAACTGGACGGCAGAACAACCAATTGCTATGACATGCACTGACCACCAGGGGCAGATGCTCAATGCAGGACCTGCCCCCAGCCCGCAGGACCCAATCGGGACCTGCCAGCCAATCTCTTGGTTCTTCTCCCCAGCCAGCAGGCTCCTATTGCCCGATGGAGAACGTGGACCCGGGGGTGGGTGGTGGTGGACATGGGAGGCCCCAGGCCACGTTGGGTGTGAGCTAGCAGGGCCCCAATCACCCCACAGGTCACCCCACACACAGAGGATTATCAGCATTGGTGGCGGGGGGTGGGGCCAGTGCAGGCAGCTGGGGAAGATCAGCCCTGATTGCAGGCCAGGTCTAGGGACCCTACCCGTGCATGAATTTCATGCACTGAGCCTCTAGTAAAATCATAAAAGACCACTAATAGACAAAGCAATCCTGAGAAAGGACAAAGTTGGAATCATCACACTTCCTGTATCAACATAAGTTATAGCCCTAGCCAGTTTGGCTCAGTGTTTGGAGTGTCAGCCTATGGATTGAAGGGCCCTGGGTTCAATTCCAGTCAAAGGCATGCACCTCAGTTGCTGGCTCGATCCTTAGCCCAGTCAGATGCATGACGGAGGCAACCAATCTATGTGTCTCTCTCATCAATGTTTCTCTCTCTCTCTGTGTCTCTCCCCCTTCCTTCCACTCTGTCTAAAAATCAGTGGGAAAAAATACCCTCCAGTGAGGATTAACACAACAACAAAAGATATGTTACAAAGCTACAGTAATCAAAATAGTATGGTGCTGTCATAAAAACAGACATACAGACCAATGGAACAGAACAGAGAGCCCAGATATAAATCCACATATATACAGTCAGCTGATCTTGAATGAACAAGGAAGTCAAGAACACTCAATGGGAAAAGGACAGTCTCTTCAACAAAAGGTGTTGGGAAAACTGGACATCTACCTGCCAAAAAACAAAATGATTTTTAGACTAGATACCCAACTACAATCAAAAGGTAGAGATGCAGAAAGTCCCTGACTCTGATGAGAGATCTAAGCAGAATAACTATGAGGATCATTTGAGAACAGATAGTTGCAAACATCCTAAGTAGGAGAGAGAATAGAATGAAAGTAAAAGATGGTTTTCAAAAATTTTAGAGATTAGCAGAAATAGCATGGTAATTAATCCTGGAGGTATTGGATAAAATATCATTTTCTTTAGGAAAATTTACTGAAGGTTTTAGGATTCCTTAACTCGTTGCCTCTCATTCCTTTACCTAAGGTGTAGCTATGCGGCACCTTCCTAATAAAATATATTCTATTTCCCTTTTTCTGTTCCTTACCTTGTTTAAAGAAAATAAGCCAGAAAACCTTAATTTTTCTCACATTTCAAAATAAATAAATAAATATTTTGATTTTCCAATATTTAATTATTACCTTAGTAATAAAAATCCAAATTTTTATTTTAAAAACTTTGGAGTGGAATTTTCTTTGCAGCAGATCTTAATTTTCAGATGGATTTTTGAGAATCTGATGAAATAGTAGACTCTTGCCCCAGAAGAAAGTGAACATGCCCACATTTAAATTTTAGTAATCAAATTCATGAAGCTCAGGTAACACACAACCACCCCCATCCCCCACCCCCACCTTGCAAATCCATCATCCAACCAGAGAGTCCCTATAAATGGGAGATTAAATCTCCCTGCTATAAAGAAACACAGAAAGAGTGTTTTGCTATTTTTATCTTAATTTCAACAATATAACAGTCTGCTTTGATTTTGGAAACATTAGGTATTTTTTCAGGACTTGAATTCCTGATATTTTACATATGTTTTGTTTCAGAATTTTGTGGTTTTTAATGATTATACATTTTGATACTTTTCATGACTTTGAGCTTTTCCACAAATGACAAGTTGGAAGATCAAAGCAGGTTTAAAGAAGAAAAAAGCAAACCTTGATTTCAAAAAACTATCTCTCGGGAGTAACTTTCAACCTGATAAATTTTCCCTGTAGCAACCAAATTATTTTTTCCTTATGCACAAACATATTTATTTGATTTTTCCTTATTATTTTCCCCTGGAGGAGTACACTGAAACAAAGCTGCATACAAAGTATGAGAAAGCTTTTCTAGACTTTTATCTAAAACATAACAGATTGTAAACACTGTAATATAAGACATGTAAAATTAATGTCTCTGCTTTTCCCATAATTTTTTAATAGCAACAATTCTTCCTTCTGACAGTCCCTTACTGAGACTGCAAAGTCACTGGCTTTTATTGTGGGTTTTAGTTTTTGGCATCCCATGTTATAACAAAGATTGAATGTATACTGGCTTTCTAACTGCAATGTTATTGTAAATGTAGATTTTTCAGGAAATGCGTTTAGTCGGAATTGCTTTATTCGGGGTCAGTCCTGTTCTGGCCACTGGTCCCAGGCCCCTGAGCAAAGGAGAATTCTATTATCCTGACACACGCTCGGCACACAGCAAGGCTGGGGTAAATACTTGCTGCCACAAAGGAAGCCAAGTGTGATTTAGTGGTGGTAGAAAATCTAACTCGCAATCACAGCAGCATCCCTGCTCTCCCACAGTTTGAAGGGCAGCACTTTCAGAAGCATCAGGTTGGTGAGACTGAGATGCTTTGCAAACACATTTTCTTAGAGAGACAGCCCTGTATTTGAGATGAAAATGAAGACCACAGTCTTTTCAAGGCTCAACCTGTGCAGAAGGGAAGAGGGGAGACTTAGAGTTGGCAAGCAGAGAGCTCCTAACAGCAATGGAGATAATGATTCACAGGAAGAAAGAGAAAACACAGGAAGCTGAATGTTGTGCTCTTGACCACATGCAAATAGTGTGCCAAATTTCAATTTTACTGCCTAAATACCATAACTGAAAAGGAGGAAGAGGCAAAAATCTGTCAAATTTGTCCATATTTTCAGTGTTCTTTATAAAGTGTTTTTAGGATGATACAAGAGGAGCATTAACAAAGTCATTTCATTTTTCCAAAGCCTTCAGATTTGTCATTAAGATAAGCATAGTATTAATTCGAATGCCTGTGGCAAAAATCAAGTGTAGGTCCAGCCACATTTTCCTTTGTGGTTAGTTATCTGGGCCGTGGCAAGGCCTCCCGAGACTGAATACTGAGGAATGTTGAGACCAATACACAGTAGACCTAAGATATGCAAAGTCATCTAAGCAGTCTGTGGTTTAAGATACAAGTAGAGTGGTGGGGAGGAGGAGGGAGTGAAAGTTACTTACAGGGGATACTGACTTTATTTTTTTGTTTGCAAAAAATTTTTTGAGCCTTAAAACAAAACAATAAAATTATTTTCTCACAGTTCTGGAGGCCAGAAGCTCAAAGTCAGGGTGCTGCTTCAATTGGTTCCTACTTGAGGGCTCAGAAAGAGCCAGTGGTTGCTGGCAATCCTTGACATTCATTAGCTTGCAGCTGTATAATCTCCCTCTCTCTTTCTGTCATCATATGGCGTCATTCTTTTTCAGATCTTTGTCTTCATATGATATTCTCCTATTTGAGAGTTTGCTTGGAGGTTATAGCAGGGGAGTGCAGCTACTCGTATACCCTTGACCGAAGACCAGTCCTATCCTCTCGAGGGAAGGTGGTCCTCTTAGACTAAGCGTACAGCTTCCAGAGGGATGCACATGGATCGGTGAGGGAGAAGGGAAACACCCGTCTAACCAGCCAGATCAGCCGAATCAACCCTGGCGATCAATGGGGTGACATTTGTTGCAGCCAGATCACCCTTACATCTGGTATTCTCCTATTTGTATCAGTCTGTTTCTCTTCTCCTTTATAAAAACATCAGTTATATTGGATTAAGGGCCCACCCTACTCCAGCATGACCTCATATTAACTAATTACATCTTTAATGACCTTATTTCCAAATAAGGTCACATTCTGAGATTCTGAGAAGGACATGAACTTTAGAGGGACACTTTTCAACCCAAACACCTTTTTTGACTCTCAGTTTAAAATAGTCTGCGTTAGTGGAGCTTTATCTATAAACATACTCACAAGTTATATATTACTGGCCAGTGATGAGTAAGGTCATGCATTGCACTAAGTTCTGGGCACAGCATCCATGAGAGGGAATGTAATTGAACTAGGATGTGAATAGAGTTATACAAATTTTAGAAAGTGTTATATGAACAAGAACTTGGGTTGTTCAGTTGGAGGAGAGAAGATTTGGAAAGTTATCAAAGCCCTCCGTAGGAAGACTGTCCCTTCAGAGGAGTGGTAGTAAGGAAGATTGGGTTATAAGTTGCATATATCACATATCTGTATTCACGTGGGGGAGTGGTGGGGTCTTTATCCTTTTACATTATACCATGTACCAGCAGTTTCTATCTCTCAAAAGACAGGGGATACTGACTGTAAATACTAACATAATTACAAAAAGACTCAGAGTATGAAACTGACATGGTTGTAATTAGCTGGCTATTAATAGTAGGAAAGGAGCAAAAGGGAGGCCAGACATCTTAGGCCTGTCATTTGGGCAGCTTCACCAGGAAGCTGCAACTTCACACTCCCCAGGGAACCACCCGTCACTGGGGGAAGGGACCCAACAAAGAGGAGATGAATGAATGTCCAGTGAGTTGGGATGACTAGGGAAGATGCCTGTCAGTCAAACCTGTAAACAGATCAATGGCCAGAATAGTCCGGACAATTTGAGGAGATTTAATCCCCCAAATAAAGGAGTTTGCTTTTGGTGCTCTTGGCTCTTGGCTTGTGGCTCCTGGTGCTCCTGACTCTCTTGTTCCTGCTTCCTTGCATTTGCCCATGTTTCCTCCACAACCATGTGGCCCTGCAGACCCTACATGCAACGGACTGATGGATTGCAACGGGGAATGCAAACTAAGTTAGCCTGATGCTGGATTAGATTGCTCTGACATGGAACAGAAACTCTGGACACTGGACTTCATTTTAGGTCTACTGAAGGCCCAGCTACACTTCTTCCTTGGCAGGACAAAGAGAAATGGGACCAGAGAAGCTCAGGGGTGCAATTCTATAGAAATAAAGCTATCTACAATACTTTCTCCTCCTGTGCAAGTCTCAGAAAATTCCTTTTTCTCATGATATTGTTACAGAATTTACCAGGCGACCGAAAAATACACAGGTAGTAAGTACTTGGAGAGCCAGGAAAACCCATTTATTTTCAGATGTTCTAGTGCAGTGACTCAGGGGGTCAGTTCTCCAAATCCTGAGTGAGTGAATATGGAGGGAGCTTTCTCTTTATACCCTTTGGTTTCTTTGTTTTCTATCTGTTTCCCATCTGCCAGGCTTTTGTGGTGGGCTGCACAGCCCCTCCTGAGTCCGTTAGAATCGGGGAGTGAGATTGTATCTAAATGCCTGGTCTGGGTGGTTCCAGTGACCTCCCCTCTAGCTAAGCTGTTACAGTTTTGGCCCCTTTGTAAAATGGGAGTATTCTGGGAAACAGGTTCTGCAGGACAGGACAGGCATCAATGGAGTTAATGATCAGCCAGCAAGAGTGTGCATTAGAAGGCAGGCTACTGGCACAGATTCAGATTACTAGCCCCCACGCCCCCCAAATGTCTTATTTTCCCCATTATCACAAGAATTCTACTCCCACAAGCAACAGATGGGGACGTGGAGCTCTACCCACTGGTAACAAACCACTGATCAGACTTATAATAAGTACTTGGAGAGCCAGGAAAACCCATTTATTTTCAGATGTTTCACATGTACTAGTGCAGTGACTTAGGGGGTCAGATCTCCAAATCCTGAGTGAGTGAATACGGAGGAAGCTTTCCCTTTATACCCCTTGGTTTCTTTGTTTTCTATCTGTCTCCTAACTGCCAGGCTTTTGTGGTGGGCTTCCACAGCCCCTCCTGAGTCCGTTAGAATGGGGGAGTGAGATTGTATCTAATGCCTGTTCTGGGTGGTGCCAGTGACCTCCCCTGTAGCTAAGCTGGCACAGCCCCTCCTGAGTCCGTTAGAATCGGGGAGTGAGATTGTATCTAAATGCCTGGTCTGGGTGGTTCCAGTGACCTCCCCTCTAGCTAAGCTGTTACAGTTTTGGCCCCTTTGTAAAATGGGAGTATTCTGGGAAACAGGTTCTGCAGGACAGGACAGGCATCAATGGAGTTAATTGTCAGCCAGCAAGAGTGTGCATTAGAAGGCAGGCTACTGGCACAGATTCAGATTACTAGCCCCCACGCCCCCCAAATGTCTTATTTTCCCCATTATCACAAGAATTCTACTCCCACAAGCAACAGATGGGGACGTGGAGCTCTACCCACTGGTAACAAACCACTGATCAGACTTAGAAATACAGAGAGAAAAGGGAGAGAGAGAGAGAGAGAGAGAGAGAGAGAGAGAGAGACCTATAATAGTAATAATAGCTAACCTTTATTGAAAAATTAGTGTGGGTAGCCTCGATATTATTTCTCATAATTATCCAATTATTTAAGTACCAAATTATTCCAGTTTTATAGATGAAAAGACTGAGACTCAGAGCAGTTAAATAACTTGCCCTGGCCACACAATTAAGTGGTGTAGAATGAGTTCTAATCCTGACAGCCTGGCTCCAGGGCCCATGCAGATATCAGCAGGGCATCCTGGGACAAAGAACAAAGACATCTGACTTCAAATGTTTGGTTCTAAATGCATGCCCATTGTTAGGGTGAGAGAGATGCATCAAGCAATCTCTTCCTGGTGCCACCAGTATATCTTCTACTCATCATTTTTTATGTACTCATTTGACAAATACTATTGAGTACCTATTATGGGCAAAGAAAAAAGCTCTGGGTCACAAAATCATGAATAAAAACAGACACAATTATTTCCATCGCAAAGCTTACAAATATGAAACAGCAATGGTGATAAGGGCTGCGAAGGAGATAAATGGGGCTCTGAGAGCCTAGATGAGGGCAGTTGGTCCACGTCAGGAGGCCAGGGAAGGATTCCTTGAGGATGTTCTATTGGAGCCAAGATCTGAAAGATGTGCAGCAGTAACTCTATGAAGAGGGGATAGAGACAAGGGTGTGCTGGAGAGGAGGGACATTATGTGCCAAGTTGCTGTGGCTATGAGAGATATAGCAAATATGAGATACTGACACATGAGGGTGGTTGGAGCTGTGGGGGTTGAGGGCAGTGGAGGAAGATGAAGTTGGAAAGGGACACTGTGACCATTCAGAACCTCAATAGCATTTAGGAAATTTGTATTTATCCTAATAGCAGTGGGAAATTATTGCTGGCGGGGACTGGAGGTAGCGATAAATATTTTAAATATGCCATTATAGTTAAAATATGAAGGATGCATTGGAGAATGAAAGCATGGAGATCTGGTGGAAGCTCTTATAATTGTCCAGGTGAGAGATGAGGGTAACTTGAACATGATTTTGTTGATGGTGACAGATTGAAGTGTAGAGGTTGGTGAGATTTTTGTAGAACCTAGGATCAACAGGACTTGGAAAAGAATTGTTTATCAGGGTGGTGAGAGTGAGGACATGATCAAGGATGACTCCTCTTCTGCAGCCAGATGAACGCAGGGCCATTCACTGGCACAGAACACTGGGGGAGATGGTTTTGAGGGGGAACCTCATGAGTTGGCTTGGAGAGCAAATTTGAGATGCCTTTGAGACATTCAAGTGGAAATGTCAGGTAGTCAGTTAAATAGATGGGTTAGAACTCAGAGAAGAGGTTGAGCTCAGGAGATACAAATTTGAATCTGCTTCAATTCAGTCATGTAAGTCATGTGTGTGGGTGAGGTAGCCTAAGGAAAGGATAGAGAATGAGAAGAAAAGGGCCCAGGAGAACAGCTGGAGAAGGTTCAACATTTATCCAAACTTCCTATCCCAGGTTCCTGCTTTCCAAGAAACCTTCAGATTCAGGGTGACCTGATTACAGGAAGAGAAAGCACTCATCCTGGGCTATCAAGCCCTCTTGCTGCGCCAGCCCTTTCACAGAGTAAATTCTGATACTGATGTAGATTCTCCTGTGCAGGTGCACATGGGAAAGAATGTGCCGATCCTGTGAATGAGACAGTTGTATTTTGTATTTTACATTAATAAATTGAGATTCTGCTGCTATCCCACTTTCGTCAGTTTATTTAAGTTTCTCAGAGCCTTTGTCATTACCCAAGGACCACATCCAGCCAGAGTCTCTCTCCTGCAAATCCCACTTCCAGCCTTCATACTACTTTATTTTTATATCCAGCTTTCATTTTCCTTGGAGCCATCAGCAAGGTTCCATTATTCAAAGACTCTGGAGAGACCCAGATGTCAAGGAGAATGGAAATGGTTGGGAATCAGCTTTAATATGAAATTCTAGGGATTCGGCATGGCATGAGTTAATAATTGCCTGGCAATAAAGACCCACTTTAAGGTTGAGATTCTGAATTTGTGGGAAAACTTGACTGCTCTAATATATGTCTTTCTTCCTCAAAACCAAGGAGTTAAGCCATATTTTCTTATCATGCTCTCTAGATATTCTTTTTCATAGTTAAACATAACAGGGATTACTGTTTAGAGGAATATAATAGCTAAATCAATTGTATTTTGGTTTATACTTTTACTAGAGGCCCAGTGCACAAAATTTGTGCACTAGGGCAGTGGGGGGAGTGTCCCTCAGCCCAGTCGGCACCCTCTCCAATCTAGGACCCCTGCAGGATTGGGCCTAAACCGGCAATCAGACATCCCTTTCACAATCTGGCTCCTAACCGCTTGCCTGCCTGCCTGCCTGCCTGATTGCCCCTAACTGCTCCCCTGCCAACCCAATTGCCTCCAACTGACCTCCCTTGCAGGCCTGGTCACCCCCAACTGCCCTCCCCTGCCAGCCATCTTGTGACAACTTGGGGGCGGCCGGCCATCTTTGACATGGGGGTGGCCATCTTGTGACGCAAGGGTGTGAGGGTCAATTTGCATATTACCTCTTTATTATATAGGATTGTCAAAGGTATTTTGCTTAAAAGGTTTCTTTAATTTTGGTTTTTAGTAAATGAATGAACATAATTATGTTCATATTGACTCATTTTGCTTTTGAGACCTTTTGTTTTGCTGTTGTGTAATCAAATTATAATCTTACAAATGAAAGTTTAAATAGAAACAAGTATATGCAAGTCATTTTTTATTTTTAGGTACTCTTTGTACCTCAATTTTGTCAACCTTCAAACAAGGACAATAATACCTACAAAATGGGAAAACAAATTTTCTCACTCTTCACACATTTCTGTCTCAAAATAAAAATTTTTCTAATATTGGATTAAAGCTTTCTGCTCATTTTTTCATCTTTCTCCCTGGCTTTTCCCCATAGGATAAGAAGCAATTTATATAATTGGTGAAATGAAGAGAGCCTGACATCCATTAATCCATGTTTCTCTAGTGGGCAAAGAAAATATGTTAAAGCTTGGTGTACACATATGGCCTTTCTCTCTCTATTCCTGTTTTGGTTAAGGTAAGGTTAGCTGCAATAACAAATAGGTCCTAATGTGTGTTATGATTAAATTACAATTAAGGTTTATTTCCCTTGCCATAACAATCCAAGGCAGGTGTTCCTGGTTAGTGAGTACATTTTAACACAATGTGATTCAGAGGCTGAGAATCCTATAATCTGTGGTTCTGCTGTCCTCTAGCCTGTAGTTATCGGCATCCCACTGGACAAAGAGAAAGACAGTGTGGAGGGACAAAACACCTTTTTAGAAGCCTTGGTTCAGAATGGCACATGTCAGAGATTTGGATGAAAATTCAGTAGTTTCTCAGGATGTTGGACTTTTGGCCTCTCTGCTTGATGTGGTTTGAGTAATAATTCTTTATGATGCTTGGTAAGCCCAAACCCACAAAGTGTCAGTGCAGAGATCTATATTGGGACGTTATGTTAGGAGGACACTTCTAGCTTCAGGGATAAATTAAATTCTCCAATCCAGCTTCACAATATACTGGTTAAGTGCCATGTCCTGAAGCCAGACTTCTTGGGTTCAAATACTGGTCTACCACTTACTATACCGGTATGTCCATTTCATTTCTTTACCTATTATTTTTCTCTCTCATTCTCTCTCACCCTCTCCCTTTCCCTCTCTCTCCTCATCCGTGAAATGAGGATAATAAAAGAGCACACTTCAAAGCATTATGAGAAGAGTAGTTTAATCAATCCCTGTAAAGCACTTTGTATATGCTCAATAAAAATGAACAATTCTTAGTAAAAAAATGGTCTTGTTTCAATCTCTCTGACTTCTGTCTATAATGTCTCAAACTGGACTGAATACAAATGGAATTGAGGCTCATGATCATTGAACACTTACTTTCACTGTACTTTTTTTAGTCATGACACATACTGACATTCTAATCTCATTTATAGTCTATAACATGCTCCATAAGAATGCTTACTTTTTTACCTTTGAATTAATGTACATGGATTCTTCACAGATGACTCTTCATCTATTTCTTAAATGATGTTCAGCTATGGCTAGAGACTCTCTTGTATCTTTAGTAAACTGAGGTCACTGAAGGTGATTTTTCATGGTGTTCTTACTCTAAGAATTAACATAACCTTAGATCTTCTGAGGGAACCTATTACTTTCTTCTGTGTCAAACCCTCCAGTACTCTGGACAGTCTACCTAACCTCCTCCTCACTTACAAGCAGATTCCTATTATTCTGCACAAAGATTCCTCTTGCTGATTTCCTGGGGATATCTCAATCAGCTCACTAATCATTATCAAATATTGATCACCTTGGATGTGTAACTTGTAGAGCTTAATATCATAGAATGATCTAAATGTCTCATATTTGTACAGTACTTCACAAAGTAGTTTATTGTCTATCATCTTATGTAATATCCAAATAAACTCTGTAAGCAAGTACCTAAATTTCTAGATAAGCAAAGTGGAGAGCTAGAAGGTAAAGCAATTTTGTCAAGATTTCCCACTTTGTAGGAGCTTGGGGGTGGCAGCGCTGGAATTATAGTTCCATGTTGAATATTATTTTCCCATTTAAATTACACTTTCTTGCTCTAACTGGTTTGGCTCAGTGGATAGAGTGTCAGCCTGTGGACTCAAGGGTCCTGGGTTTGATTCCGGTCAAGGGCATGTACCTTGGTTGTGGGCACATCCCCAGTGGCGGGTGTGCAGGAGGCAGCTGATCGATGTTTCTCTCTCATCGATGTTTTTAACTCTCTATCTCTCTCCCTTCCTCTCTGTAAAAAATTAATTAAAAAATATATTT
>NW_005371324.1:10195252-10199024 GCF_000412655.1 Myotis brandtii
AGCATTCAATTATTATGCTAAAAGAAAAAAAAAGAAATCAGATGAAACAGATGGTTAAGTTCCCAGAAAGAGAGAGAAAAACAAGATTGTGAGATTTTATATTTAGTTCTTTATACTTTTCTACCCCCTCTCTAGAGCTAAGAAGTTATCCAGGGCCTTTGGGCTCCCTTGTTTTAAGAGGAACCTGTGTGGCACAGCTAAAAAAAAAAAAAAAGTATCTGAAGTCTCACGGGATTAGTAGCAATTCTCTCATTTTGAACCCACTTCCTTGTAGTACCTAAAGAAAGTGACAGATATTAAAAAAAGGTTGGTGGACCCTGGAAATCTGAACATTTGGCCTTGAGATTTTTGGTACCAATGAGATTCTTGGGCCACAAGCATGGCAGAAAGGCTACTGACCTTCAAGGGCTTATAGTTTAGGCAATGAGAATTATCTCCAGCAACCATGACAAGCTGAGCATGAAGGACTCCCCTTCCATTAAAAAAAATATCCTATATAATAAAAGGCTAATATGCAAATCTACCAAATGGCAGAACGACCAGTCACTATGATGCTCACTGACCACCAGGGGGCAGACGCTCAATGCAGGAGCTGCCTCCTGGTGGTCAGTTTGCTCCCACAGGGGGAACACCACTCAGCCAGAAGCCCTGAGCCAGGCTCACAGCTGGCAAGTGCAGCAGCAGTGGTGGGAGCCTCTCCCACCTCCGTGTAGCACTAAGGATGTCTGACTGACAGCTTAGGCCCACTTAAGGTGGGATAGGGATTAGGATAGGCCCTAACCCATTATAACTGGTATCCTTCAGTCGGACATCTCCCAAGGGCTTCCGGACTGGGAGAGGGCGCAGCCTGGGCTGAGGGACCCTGAGTGCATGAATTTCATGCACCAGGCCTTTAGTATATTATTGATTTCAGAGAGGAATGGAGAGGGAAAGAGAGATAGAAACATCAGTGAAGAGAGAGAATCATTGTATGGTTGCCTCATGCATTTCCCCACTGGGGATCGAGCCCACAACCCCAGCATGTGTCCTGACCAGGAATCGAACTGTGACCTCCTGGTTCATAGGTCGACACTCAACCACTGAGCCATGCCAGCTGGGCTTCCCTTCCATTTTTGTCAGTAACAAGCTCAGGAAAAGAAAGCAGTTGGCCACCAAATGATTGAGTTTTAATTTCCAAATGACCCAACTCTGCTGGGGCTGACCAGCAGACCCTGAACAATGGATGAATGATTACTCTAACACGCGTTTCTGTGAAAGAGAGGGATAAGGCACTACTTGGCTACCACCGCCAAGTAGCCCTGTTCGCCAGCCTCCTTAGGTTTTAATTGCTATAACAGCTGAACTAAAATTAAGCTCTAGATATAATCAGCAGGGTAAGAATCCTTAAGAAAGTAGAAGTATATGCTTCTACAAGGTCGGGTCTTTAAAGACTAAGCATAAAGATTCTAGCAAAACACCCTAAAGAATGGGACTTGTTTGGAAAAGTCAAGGTAGGGGCTGCTACCTTTGGCAAGGTCCTCTCAGAGGCCCCTGACCTTTCGGAGAATCCTCTTTACAGACCTTCCAACCAAGTCCCGTGCTTCCCCACACAACTCCAGGTAGCTATCTTTTTTATTTAAATTAATTAAGCAATGTGATGTTCCTTACTCACCTTATTTGGGGGACTAAGATTTGCATCCACTAAAATAGCAATACAGGGAGAGAGAGGAGGGAGGGAAGAGAGATTGATGCCAAATGTGATAAACCATTAGGGAAGGAGAGAAGTCTGCACAGGAGAGGAGGGAATGCCAATGTATGACTGAGGAGTAAGAGCACTGGGGGGTTTAAATGCCAAAGGGCAGAAGTAATGCATTTCCATTAATCTTGTTAACTGTCCTGAAGAAGGTCACCATAACTTCTGCATAATAGTTACCAATTGGACAACTACTCACCAAGTGCCTTTGCTCTTAGAAACTTGGCTTCAGCTGTGCAATCCATGGCAAACTACCAGAGGGGTAATGATAGCCATCTCACTTTTGCATTCCTTGGTGATAGAAACTATGCTACGTCAAACTCGTCTTTATACCCCTAGCATCTTGTAAGTAGAAAGTACTCAATAAAACTTGTGCAAACATGTGGTGAACTGAATAGTCTAATAAATTCTACCTTGTACAAGATCTTTGGGACATCTCCTAGATACTTCACTTATGCAGTAAACAATGGCCCACTTACTTGCACCAAGATTTGTGTAACAGAGCTAAATGAGCCTCCCATGTCACTTTATATCTATGATAATCATACATTTTCTGAAGCTCTCTTGCTCATTCTAAGTGATCATTGTTTTCAAAACAAAATCAAGAGTATACAGATGAACACTTATTTGCTTTAAAACAGGTCAGCAGGACATAGACCACATAATCACTCTCCATGGGTTTCTTGATGATCACAGACGAATAAAAAGCATCCTCCTCACGAGCAATAGTTCCATCATGTGCATCTGGTGGTAGAGAGATGGAATGTGTTGCCCTCTGGTTTACTGTTCTATTTTAGTAACTGAAAAAAATATATATATAAATAGGAAGACTGCTTGCATAAATAAATAACTGTAGCATATTTTTCTCCACTGTTGGTACTCATCACTTTCCAATACAGTTAACGATTTAACATATGGTATTCAGTGGACTTTATCATAGAAGCCAAGTTTTTAAAAAATCAATCCTCAAATTGATTCTTTAAACCACCTTTTTGTGGAGATAAATGCAGAGAATGCATGGATTAATTCAGTTCAGCAAGCACTTAGGCAACCACTGGGTGCCAGCCCTATCGGGGGATTTGCCTTTAACCATGATAAGAGGAACAAACTTCTGGGGGTTTTTCAATTTACTTGGATTTTTCAGATGTTGGAATTTTTTTTTAAATCTTTATGCTCAATGTAGAAGAGGAGAAAAAAATCAAACAATACATATTCCTAATTGAGGTCAGGACATAGTTTTTATTTCTTCTCTGTTTTCAAATGGAAAACTAGATAGATCTTATTAATTATTTAAAGAAGCAAAGTAAAGATTATTTTTTTATCTAAGTACCTATTTGGAAACAAAATGTTGGTGTACCAAAAGGCAGCAATCATGTGTGAGGTAAAATAGCATCATGCTAACAAGAAGTGTTCAATGTATGCATTTGTGGTGCTGTTTTTATATACACAACACAATTGACAAAAGTAGTCAGTCTTTAGTGTAATCACCAAGAGGAGTCAGTCTGTGTATTTTAATTGGAATGTCTGGGAAATCTTGAAAGCACAAAATAAGTGTAACCAGGTTGCCTTTTGAAAATTAATAAACAAGTTGTGGTAAAGGAATATATTAAAGTAAATGAGGAGCAGTTGGGGATACTTCAAAAGAAATTTATTTATTTATTTATTTACTTGGCAAATCTCTAACTTTGACATTGGCAGTGTATGGGAGAATCTCTTTGCTCTCCTGATCACAGCTTCTCAGACATCAGATGCAACAGCTGTTTTAACTGGCACATTAACACAACCATTCCTGATAGGAAGTGTGTTAGGACAGTGAATGTAATTGAAGTGGCAGGATTTAGAGAGGCAACATACCATTGACCAACAGGGAATGCATCCAGAATATTGTAGCTAATACTTTTTTCAGATAAAGGACCATGTCACTGCACAAAGTCATAAATGCCATCGACTTGACTGAAGTCCTTCTCTCCCAGACAGTCCTCTGTCTCTCGTCATAATGACTTGCCATGGTTTAGGATTGTTCAGAAGTGCCCTGCACGA
>NW_005371324.1:10199048-10222084 GCF_000412655.1 Myotis brandtii
ATGTAATTTTTCCTTACAGTCATTTTCATCATTTAAAGAACCAGATTTGTACACAATACACAGGAAAAGATAAATAACAGGAAAGATAACATAGTTGGGTTATAGTATGGTGAAAGGATTAAATAAAGTATTTTTATTTT
This sequence comes from Myotis brandtii, assembly GCF_000412655.1. Classification (NCBI taxonomy): domain Eukaryota; kingdom Metazoa; phylum Chordata; class Mammalia; order Chiroptera; family Vespertilionidae; genus Myotis; species Myotis brandtii. The sequence continues at coordinate 10,199,189 of NW_005371324.1, forward strand.
ATAAATTAAAATTTTAAAATAGATCACTTGAGAATTGGACCACGTACAATCCTACTCTACTGATGTGCATTTATGGAGCAGGTCTTATGCAAAGAACTGGAGCACGAAAGGAATGAAGCTGTCTTTCAACATTTTTATCTCAAGGGAAATCTTACAGAACGAACGGCATAGATGGATGCTGAGCCAACAGATGACAGGAGGACTTGCTCCATTCTCTGGAAAATATGATGATAAGAAACAGATTTCAGCTGTTCCTTAAGTTTTTCTTCTACTGGACAACAAAGCTGCCAAGAAATGAAGATACACAGATTATGACGCACACATAACCCCTCCACCTGCATCACATTCTGACAAGTCACAGCATTTCTTTGATTCAAGTGCAGGAGACCTACCCATGAAGAGAAATCTTCTCATGAAATATTGCACTCCATAGAAGAATCAAACAAAATAAATGAATATTTCTATGACATTCTTTAGAAAGTTGTTTAAAATATCTCAACATAATAAGAGGCTCATATACATGATAGTCTAGAAAGTAGAATTCCACTTTCACCTTCAACACAAACACAAATAATAGCAACAAACAAAGATAAGAAATTAGGACAAAATTCTATTACTCTATATATTAAGTACACATTATTTTTTAGCTCTTGTGATTAAAAAACAAAATGGAACTTGGGCCTGTCCCTAACATTATGGAGCCCAAGGCAAGAGTATAAATGGAGGCCCATATGCCATCTATCTTTATATATATACTAGAGGCCTGGTGCATGAATTTGTGCATGGGTGGGGTCTCTTGACCTGGCCGGCGATCGGGACCAATCGTGGCCCATCTCGCCCAGTCCTGATCAGCCACTGGGGGCCGGGAGGTTGGCTGGCCGAGGGAGGTTAGCTGTGTAAGCACACTGACCACCAGGGGGCAGCTCCTGCGTTGAGTGTCTGCCCCTGGTGGTCAGTGCGCATCATAGCGATGGTTGTTCGGTCAACCGGTTGTAACAGTCGCTTAGGATTTTATATATATAGATATATTTATTAATTTCAGAGAGGAAGGGAGAAGGAGAGAAAGATAGAAACATCAATGATGAGAGAGAATCATTAATCAGCTGCCTCCTGCACGTCCCCTACTGGGGATTGAGCCTGCAGCCTGGGCATGTGCCCTGACCTCCTGCTTCATAGTCTGATGCTCAACCATTGAGCCACGCTGGCCAGGATATGCCATCTACCTTTTAAATCAATCAAACAGTTCTTTCCTTCTACTGTGACAAATATACTTTCATAAAAACAAAATCAGAAAACATGTGTAAAGCTATGTTTTCTCATATAACTTGAATTTGGTAAAATACCAAAGCTTGAATGAATTTAATTACTGTTACTCATGTTGGATGTTCAGTTAATGGGCTAGTAATGTCTTGATAAGTCATAAAACAAATAACTATAATTTATACATCATATGCTTTTTATAAAATGTATTTATTTTCTGCACTCATCTCAGCAAACTCTTAATTCTGTTCTTAAAATCAAGATTTTTATATGTTTTCTGATAATGCTAATGATCTGAAAAATGGGCAAAGGACCTGAATAGACACTTCTACAAAGAAGACATACAGATGGCCAAAAGACATGAAAAAATGCTCAATGTTACTAATCATCAAAGAAATGCAAACTAAAACCACAATGGAATATCACCTCGCATCTGCTAGAATGGCTACCATAAGTAAATCAACAAACAAGTGTTAGCGAGGATGTGGAGAAAACGGAACCTTAGTACACTGCTGGTGAGAATGCAGACTTGTGCAGCCACTGTGGAAAACTGTATGGAGTTTCCTCAAAAAATTATATATGAAACTGCCTTTTGACCCAGTGATCTCACTTCTGGGAATATATCCTAAGAAATCGGAAACACCAATCAGAAAAAACATATGCACCCCTATGTTCATAGCAGCATTATTCACAATAGCTAAGATCTGAAACAGCCCAAGTGCCCATTAGTAGATGAGTGGATAAAAAAGCTTTACGCTTTGGAGTACTACTTGGCCATAAAAAAGAAGGAAATCTTACCTTTCTTGACAGCATGGATGGACCTGGAGATTATTTTGCTAAATTAAAAAAGCCAGTCAGAAAAGACAAATACCATATTATCTCACTTATATGTGGAATCTAATGAACAAAATAAATTGATGAACAAAATAGAAACAGAGGCAAGGATACATGGAACAGACTGACAGCTGTCAGAGTGGAGGGAAGGGGGGGTACTAGATGAAAGAAAGTGAAGGTATTAGCCAAAGAATATATATGCATAACCCACAGACACAGACAACAGTGTGGTGATAGCCAAAGGGAAGGGGGTGGGGGCTGAGTGGAGGTGGGCAAAGGAGGTGGGGGAGATAGGAATATCTGTACTAGTCCTATATAATAAAAGCCTAATATGCAAACTGTCCCCTCAACTGGGAGTTCGACCGCTCGCTATGATGTGCACTGACCACGAGGGGGTGGCATGGAACATGGCGGGCGTCAGTTATGTGGCACTGGCAGCAGGCGGCAGTGGAGGCACTGTTGGCCCCGATGGGCCCTGATGAGAGTGGGACCACAGCAGGATGGTGGAGCAGGTGAGCAGCCAGCTCCAGGCCAAGGTGGGTGCGAGCGGGGCCCGATTGCCCTGTCGATCTCCCTGCAGACGGCGGCCAGCAGTGGCAGTGGGGGGCGGGGCCGTGCCCAGCTCCCAGGCAATGAGGAAGCTGGGCGGGGGCCCGATGACTCATGTGGAGGCCGGTGTATTGGGGCAAGGTACTGCCCAGAGCCCAGAGGTCAGCTGGGATCTGCCCTTCTATGCCAGATGCTCACACTTCAATCACCGGCCAAGCCTAGGGACCACACCCGTGCACAAATTTTATGCACCAGGCCTCTAGTATCAACAATAAAAATAAAGTAAAAAAAAATAAAGTACTGCCCAGCTGGTGTTGCTCAGTGGTTGGGCATTGACCCATGAACCAGGAGATCACAGTTCAATTCCTGGTCAGGGCACATGCCCGGGTTGCAGGGTTGTTGGCTTGATCCCCATTAAGTGGCATGCAGGGGGCAGCCGTTCAATGATTCTCATTATTAGTGTTTTTCTCTCTCCCTCTCCTATCCTCTCTGGAATCAATAAAAATGTTTTTTAAGTTCTAAATAAGTAATTATATTCAAAATGTACAAAATTTAAAATATGCTATCATCAAATTATAAATTTTATGTAAAAATTTCATACATTTAAATTATTTTGTTTTCAAACTAAATTATATTTCTTCTAAAATATTCATTATAAGGGGAAATATAAATTATAAATAGTAAGTATAAATACTTAAAATCAAAATTATTTAAATAAATCTTATTAATTTTACAAAAATAAACCAATTAATAATCCTACCATTCAAGGTCTATGTAGTTGCCAATGTGAAAAATTAGTTTCACATTTTATTAGTAGACCTACAAATTCAAATTAAAAAAATAAATTGTTTAATATTCCATAACATTTTTCAGCTGCCATGTACAACAGTTAAGAATATCACAACTAAATTTGTGAGTATTTACAGAATCATGATTGGGAAAGTATAAATAAGTAAGGCACACTGAGACTGAAGCAGCAAAGAAGGTTGAGGGTGGTGAAAAAAGCAGTTACTGTCGAACAAAAACCTACGCCAGCTGTTTGGTGACTTCATGAGGGAATTCTCTTGCAGTCCAACATACAGAGTCCAAAGTTTGATGAACTTGGGCTTGATTCCAGCAGGTATGGCTATCCAAGGAGATTTAATCTGCTGGGTGGGAACACAGCCAAAAGAGTCCATAGGCATCAGGCTATACTAAAAGTCAAGAGACGGATGGAACTGTGGTTTCAAGTGATATATAGCAGAACCTCCTTGAGTAGTGGGAGGGTCCAGGTAAGAGAGCTCAGCCTTCATTGACAAGACTGTCAGAACTAGGCAGGATGTCAGGACCCCAGCCAAGTGGGCTTGAGTGCAGGGAAAAGCTCTATATCCAGATGGGGTTTTAGATGGTGAGAGAAAACCAAAGCAGATGTCTGGATATATACATAGATTAGCCAACACAACTGGGGTTAGAGGGAGAGCACTGACTCAGTAGGCAAATGGTGGGGGTGAAACGGAAGTATGAGGTCCCAAGGCCTCCTGCACTTGCTGATGGTGCAGATGTATTTTCTTTCATGATGAGAATTGTTCCTGGTTTTGATTGAGGTTGAATCCAAATGGAAAGGTGATTTGGGGTTATAGTTGAGTGGAGTTCAAGAAGACAGGGGCTGAATCATTTAAAAATAGATGCCATAGTATGGCACCTATTTTTCTAAATGCATACCTAGGATTGTTGGGAAAATGATTTAGTATGGTTTTAATCTGTAGGTCCAATATATTGGTGAAGCTTTAATTTTAAGTATAGGACATTTTGGGTAGATTTTGCATTAAAACATTACGTAAGTTTTCATTAATTTATTTCAGATAAACATACATATAAATCAGTTATGGGAAATCTTTATTGTAGATCTTAAGACATCTTAAGAAAAAGGTGAGGGGATTAAGCAAAGAAAAAACAACAACCCCAACCTTATAGATACAGACAACAGCATGGTGATTGCCAGAGGGAAAGAGAGGTGAGGGAGGACTAACAGGGCAAAGGGGCGGGAGGCCGGGGGTGGGGGAGGTAATGGTGATGGAAAGAGACTTGACTTGGGGTGGTGAACACACAATACAGTATACAGATGATGTATTGTAGAATTGTACCCCTGAAACCTATATAATTTTATTAACCAATGTCATCCCAATATATTCAATTTTTTTAAAGGCTCTTGGAATTGCTATTTCCTATGAGTCATTCTGGTCTGTAACCCTGTGACTGTAATTAACTTAATATGGATAGTTTTGTGACAATGCTGAATGGCTGGAATTGTGTACTATGTTTTAGTATCAAGTGTAAAAACATATCTCTATTATGAGACTAAGCTGATCATGGATCAGCTCTGTCCGTGAAAAGGAACATTTCTCAACACAAGATCTGAAAAGAAAAATAAGGTATATTCTTTCAAGTCCTGAAAGATAACTCTAGATTGCTTTTTAAAAAAAATATATTTTTATTGATTTCAGAGAGGAAGGAAGAGGGAGAGATAGAAATATCAATGATGAGAGAGAATCATTGATCAGCTGCCTCCTGCATGCCCCCCACTGGGGATCAAGCCCGAAACCCAGGCATGTGCCCTTGACCAGAATCAAACCTGGGACCCTTCAGTCCACAGGCTGATGCTCTATCCACCGAGCCAAACCGGCTAGGGCTATAGATAACATAGGAGAAGCATAATCGAGTATCTAAGTAGACACTTAGTTTTAGGGGCTCTACACTTTAATAAGTGAATCATAGCAAATGGAAATAACTTTTTGTTGACTTTTTCTTAAATAATATTTTAGCTTCGCTAACTGATCTGAGCTAGGAAATGACCTCTCCTAAGAAATGATTTGGTAGAAGATTTATTTTGCTGATATTCAGGGAAACACTTTGATTTTAACTGTAGTTTCATGTTATTCTTGCTTATATCTGTTAGAAAAATAGCCATTTAAATACATATTTCTGTTTTACGAAATCATTCTACTGACAGTTTATTGAAATAAGAGATATGCAGAGATATGCTGTAATGTGTACTTTAAAATATATTCAGTAGGGTAACTTAAAAACATACACAAGTAAATAATAATTATTAATTCCAATGATATCTGACAACCTGAAATGGCATAAAAAGAGTACTCTGCAATTATTCATTAGTTATCACTTAAAGTTGGTTTTCCAGCACCACTTCTTTTTTTAAAAATTGTGGTAAAAAGCACATAACATAAAATCTCCCCTCTTGACAATTTTTAAGTGCACATCGCTGGACCGTAGATCTCTAAAAGTTTGTCACTTGGCATGACTGAAACTCTATACTCATTGAACAACAGCTCCCATTTTCCCTCTCCCCCTAGCCCCAGGCAGCCACTTCCAACATGAATGGTCCTTTATTGAATATTACATAACTCTAGAATTCTTCAAAAGAATCTATCCATATTAGTAATGAAATTTTTTGTTTTTTTGTTTTGAATTGCTTTTACTGAATAATTGTTTCCAGCATCTTTGAAAGCTTTCCAGGGATGAATAGCCAATTTTTACTTCTTTGTTATCTGGTGTTTCTGTTAGAAAACATAAATTTTAAGAGGTAATTTTAATAAAAGGAAGATATAGAACATGTAATTTATGCATCTTTGTGTATATATTGTATTCTTTATTCCTGCGTCTGGCCTCAAAGTATTCTATGTAATAGTTGAAAAAAAAAAGGTAATCTTGGATTTCTATCTGTGCAGGGTGGCAATACCTTGTCTGTCTCTCAGAACTAGACTGGGAGATAAAATTTCTAACAGTGGGAGTCAGCATTCCTGATTTTAGCTTCTTGGTGTTCTGTGTAGGAATTCACTGCCATTAGTATCTTTATCTTTAATGTTCCAAATTCTTCATATCCTTCAAAAATCCAGGAGCCATCTGGATCTTGTCTTCATTTTTTGTTTATGCAAAACCTAAATCTTGTTGTCTTTGTATGGCCCTGAGTCTGTCTCTTTCCATTCCATCATCCCACAAACATGTCACCAGAGAAAAAAGAAAACATTGACGTCCTCCCAAAAGTTATTCCTTCACCACTTTACAAAGGCCTTAAAGAAGGAGAGAATATGAAAAAGTTACCTTCTTCTGAAAATGGATATTAGTAGTGTTAGTAAGATAGGCATTGTATACAATTTAAAGTAAAACAAAAGACTTTTGGAACAAGAGAGACATATAGAATCCTGAATCATCATTTACTAGTTATGTCACCTAGAGCAAGTTAATGTCTTTGACCCTCAATTTTGTCATTTGTGAGAAGACAATAATAATGTTCATCTGGCCAGACTATTGGGAGAATTGTTGTATTGTCCATATATTTAAAATACCTGGGACATAGTAGGTGTTCAACAAATATAAAAACCTTTATTTTACTGTTCCTGCTTCAGAAACCCTACCTAATTTGGCAGTGGGTAAGAGAGAAAATAAGGAAGACAGGGAAGAGATTTAAAAAAAAATTATATTCAAATAAGATATAGGCATACATGTAGATAGCGATAGAGCTGGCTTTGGACAAAGGAATTGGCACCTGTACCTACAGCCAGGTGAAAGGATGCTCTCATCCACTGCAGATGCCAAATCTCAACTGGAATAATTAGAAATATCGTGCACAATTGACTCCTTTCAGAACTGGCAAGATATAAAGATGATCAATCCCTTGAATTGCAACTCAAAAACCATTTTGGATCAGAATCCACCTATCTGCATTGGGTATTTTTGTGGCATGCTTCTGTGAAGTGGGTGGCATAGTGCCATAACTGACCAGGCCACTAGCCCCGAGATTGAGATCTGTATGTGCTGTCAGCTGAAATGTTAATACTGACTAGAACATAGGACATGTGCTGTTTGCTGAGAACCAGTGATACAACTAAAGTTTAAACATTGTAAGATGTTTTTAAAGATGTTGTCTTGTTCTCAAATGTCACAAAAGAAAACTGACGATAGAACAGGATCCACAGATAAATGGGAAATGTTTTGCTGGCAAGGATGCAGGGGGTGGTGGAGGAGAGAGAGAGAGATTGAGAGAACGGTAACGAGGCGACATTTTAAATACTAGAAAGGAACTTGTAACTATATCCATTAAAATTACTCTCTTGTGAATGCTAGTGATAAGGTCATTCATGTGATAGTACAGATTTGAGTGATAATTCCAGCTAAGTTAAAATGTAACACTCAAGGCATATAAGGAATTTCTCATTTTGAACATAAAAGGAAATACATGCTGAACAAATGTTTTAAGGATATTGGTTAGAAGAGGTGATACCCACATATCGAAATCCAGCTCTGTCCATTTTATTAACTATCTTAGACCATAAATGTTCATTCTACTTCTCATAAAGAAAAACGCACTCAGGGAACAGACACAATCACACTTATACACCTAAATGCTCACAGATACATAATCACACACTTATATATAAATACACTTAAGAAGTAAATTAACCAAGAAGTGGACGGAAACAAGAGCCAAATGATAAGGGATTATAATAGCAAAAAGAAATACATTTAAAAAATGTTGTAATTAAGTAGAAGTAGGGAACAACTTTGGAGAGAACAAAGTTGTAAAAAGTATACCACCCAACTTTAAAAGTTATAAAGCTTCAGTAATCAAGATGGTTTGATATTGGCATAAATGTAGACCAAAGGACCAATGAGCATAATAGATGTCCAAAATAGACCTACATGTATGTCAATTGATAAAGATGCAAAGGCAAGTCAGTGGAAAAAACAAAGTTTTTAACGAATTGTGCTGGAATAATTGGCTATCCAAAGGACAAAAAAAAAAAAAAGAACTTCGAGCCATACTGTTACAGAAGACCCGTGACAAAGCAAGCAACACCCAGAGAAATGGAGTTACACTGTATATTATGCTGACGGGCCCAGAGACAGATTTCAAATTCTGAGCAAAAATATAGAGGAAGCCCTCCCCTTTTATATCTTTCCAGCCTGTTGTCTCCCAAATAAGGGTTTTCCGGTTCCCTTCGCAAGTTCTTAAAGAGCCCCATGTGCTGGGGCCTTGAGACCACATTAAAGGCCTGGCCTGGCGCCAGCACTGATAACCCTGCCTGGGGATGGTTTATGGCCTCTCTAAAATGGGAGTAAACAGGTCTTGCAGGACCAGACAATTAAAGGGCAGTGGCTAGCTAGACCATAGGCCAGTGATGGCGAACCTTTTGAGCTCGGCCACTATAGGCCAGTGATGGCGAACCTTTTTGAGCTCGGCGTGTCAGCATTTTGAAAAACCCTAACTTAACTCTGGTGCCGTGTCACATATAGAAATTTTTTGATATTTGCAACCATAGTAAAACAAAGACTTATATTTTTGATATTTATTTTATATGTTTAAATGCCATTTAACAAAGAAAAATCAACCAAAAAAATAAGTTCGCGTGTCACCTCTGACACACGTGTCATAGGTTCGCCATCACTGCTATAGGCTAATAAGAATGTGCATTAGGTTAATGGCACAGATTCAGATTGCTAGCCCCCCAAAAATGTCTCATTTTCCCCATCAATACCTCATCCCAAATATAAAAACTAAGTAAAAATGCATCATAGATGTAACTCTAAAATCCAAACTATAACACTTCAGGAGAAAAACAGGAGAAAATCTTTGTAACCTTGGATTAGACAAACATTTCTTACATAAAACACCAAAAACATGATTTAAAAAAGATAAATTAGACTTAATCAAAATTAAGAACTTCTGCTCTTTGAAAAACACCATTAAAAGATTAAAAACACAAGTCATAGGCAAAGAAAAAATGTTTGAAAATTATATATCTAACAAAGAACTTGTATTCAAATAAAGAACTCTTAAAATTCAATAAGAAGAAAAAAACAATGCAATTTAAAAAATGCCCACCTCCCCACCCCACAAAAAAAAGAAAAAACAGTCAGAGGGATTTGAAGCATTATAAGAATTCCAAGCACTGTGTTGATTTGCAAATGAAGGGGATCTCATGAGAAGGGGAATGGGGAGTTCTAAGATTAAAGAGACAAAGAAATGGTCCTATAACTGCAAAGAACTGAATTCTGCCAACACTGAACGAGTTTGGAAGCAGGTTCTTCTCCAGAGCCTCCAGCTGAGAGCCCAGCTGAGTAAGCCCCTTCATTCTCATCAAGTGAGACTTTGAACAGAGAACCGAATTGGGCCGTGCTGGACTTCCGACTACAGAACTGTGAGCTAATAAATTTGTGTTGGTTTAAGAAGCTAACAACAACAATAATAAAAGAAAAAGGAGGGCCCGGCTGGCATTGCTTAGTGGTTGAGCATTGATTTATGAACCAGGAGGTCATGGTTTTATTCCGGGTCAGGGCACAAGTCCAGGTTGCGGCTAGATCCCCAGTGTGGGGCATGCAGGAGGCAGCTGATCAATAATTCTCTCTCATCATTGATGTTTTGATCTCACTCTCCCTCTCCCTTCCTCTCTGAAATCAATAATAAAAATATATTTTAAAAAGAAAAGGAAAGAAGAAGGAGAGCAAATGATTTGGACATGTTACCAAAGATGTATGGGCAGAAAATAAACAAATAAAGAGGTATATCCACATTACTGGTATTAGGAAAATGTAAATTAAAACAATAACAAGATACTACTACCCACCTACTACAATGTTAAAATTTAAAAATCTGATCCTATCAAATGTTGGAAAAGACGTGAAGTAAATGGAAATCTCATAAGTTGCTTGTGGGAATGTAAAATGATATAAACACTTTGGAAAATGTCTTGAAATATTAAAAACTACAGATCAAAACTTAGCCATACTAAATTGGTATTTATCCAAAATGTATGAAAGCATATGTCCATACAAAGACTTTTCATGAATGTTCATAGAAGCGTTGTTTGTATACCCCAAACTGTAAACAATTTGAATGTTTATCCACAGATACATGAAGAAAACAAGTTTGCAAATTACATGTCTAAAAATAGAACCTGGCTGGTGTGAACTTCGACCTATGAATCAGGAGGTCACAGATCCATTCCCAGTCAGGACACATGTCCAGGTTGTGGGCTCAATCTCCAGTAGGGGGCGTACAGGAGGCAGCAGATCAATGATTCTCATCATTAATGTTTCTATTTCTCTCTCTCTCTCCCCCTTCCTCTCTGAAGTCAATATCTATAATAATAAAAGCATAATATGCTAATTAAACTGGACAGCTGAATGACCTTCCGGACGTCCTTCCAGAAGACCTTCCGGATGGAGCCGGGGCTGCGAGGGTCGAGCCCCTTGCACAAATTTCTTTATGCAAAATATAAATTATACATATATAAATATATATATATTTTAAAATAACTTCTATTTTGAATAACAAATCTTAAACTATAATAAGAAGAAAACAAACCATATAATTTTTAAAACGGGCAAAAAAAATTAGAGATTTGAAGCATTCTAAGGACTCCACACACTGCTGATTTGCAAATGTGGTATAGTCATACAAATAGAGTATTACTCAGAGATAAAAAGAAACAAACTATTAATACACACAAAACATGAATGAATCTCAAAATAATTATGCTTAGTGAAAGAAGCCAACCCCACAAAAAATACATAGTGTTATTTCCATTGATATAAATTGTAGAAAATGCAAATTCATGTATAGTGACAGAAAGCAGATCAGTGGTTGCCTGTGTCACATGTTCACAATATAAATGAGGGGAGACACTTGGCTGAAACAATCATAGGCAGTGGATCTCAACCTTCTGGCTTAGCATTGGCATGTGATTAACTTCAGGGAAGAGGTTTAGAGGGATGAGAGGCTTCTGGCCAATGTTCCCATTGATGCTCAGCTTGGAATTGATGAATTCAATGTCTTCATCATTTGTCCACTTCAATCCAAGGACTGACTTTCTGGAACTGACTGTCAAGAAAATAAATGTCTTAGCTTCAAATCTAACATTGCAGACAACCTGTTTTCTTCTTAATTTGTATATCTCGGGGCAGTTCTTCACATGTGCTAGGAGGATTTTGTTGTTTTGTGCATTAAGATTTAAATGCTTTTGTCAGAGCTAATATGTGAGAATGAAAGAATAGATTGAAAACATAAAAAAAGATGAGACAAATAGCATTTGGAAAAAAATATATAAGGTAGTAGAAGTCTATATATAAGGCTCTAAATATGTCACTCACTTATCATTATTAAGTATTACAAATTATAAAATATTTATTCATTTAAATGGGCAACTTGTCTATTGCAAAAGCTTTAAATAGGTTGATTACTGTCATTTATTATTAGACTAGTGGCCCAGTGCACAAAATTCATGCATGGGGGGGGGGTCCCTCAGCACAGCCTGCACCCTCTCCAATTGGGGACCCCTTGGGGGATGTCTGACTGCCGGTTTTGGTTGTGATCTGTCATTACAACCCTGGCCTTTTATATATTAGGATAGCTTGGCCGGTGTGGCTCAGTTGCATGAGCATTATCCCATGAACCAAGAGGTCTCTGGTTTGATTCCCAGTCAGGGCGCATGGCTGGGTTTCGGGCTTGATCCCTGGTGGAGGGTGTGATCCCTGGTGGGGGTTGTGTCTCTCTCTCATTGATGTTTCTCTCTCTATCCCTCCCTTCCCCTCTCTTTAAAATCAATAAAACCTATTTTAAAAAATAAAGTAATCATACATTATTCGACATGCACAGTCTGGATAGTAAAGAGAGGTAATAAATGCTCCAACATTATATTCTCATTGTTAGGAAAGGCCAAAGAACTCATATTAAAACACAATTGTGATGGCATAACTAGAGAGTCTGAAAGTGATGGGAAGAGAAAATAATGTTTACTGAAATAATTGTTTGTATCGTGCATTTGACATCAATCCATCCGGCCTTCAGTAGCCCGAGGCATACTCCTACATAATGTGTGACAGACAGAATGAGAACTTTCCCATAATGAAAACATTACAATTTCACAAAACTGTTCTAAGTTCAGTTATTTGAAGGGATAAGAGGAGTACTTAGTCACAGAACACAAGGGCATCTTAATAATGGTGGCAACAGAAAAATCAGAGTCCTTGACAAACCAGTTCTTATTCAGAACAACTATTCCTGCAAAATGCATACGGCTACCCAACAAATGGCTGCTAATATTGCATTGTGAAAGGTGTCTTTTTTTAATATTTGGCAATTTTCTGAAAGAATAAAACCTAAGTTAGAAATTTTATATGGTACATTTTGGAAATCCAAATAAAGACATGTCACACAGGCAATTTTTCTCTTACAAGGGAGACAGAAGGGAAAGAACTGCAGGACAATGGAAATGATCACCTTTCTATGACAGCTCAAAGGCAGATGTGATTTCTGATAGATGAATACTAGCCTGATTTCCTCAGCCCCCTTTTCCTTCTGCCTCCTAGGCAGCCATTGGCTCCTCACAGTTCACCCAGATTTGGTTCTGATTGGTTGGTTTCTATGCCAGTCAGTGTCTCTGGGCCTATCTCCAAGCCTGATCAGAGAGGTGGGGCTGATCAACAGGCTGCTGGCGAACAAGCTGAACTGCTGATCTCTCAGAGAGAGAGAGGCTTGGCTGCTGGAGAGGCCCGGAGAGAGAGAGAAGCAGGTTCTGATCTGCAGCCTCAGATCCTGCATCTCTCTCTCTCCAGGCCTCACCAGCAGTGGTAGCTGCTGATCAGCCCCGCCTCTCTCTCTCCCCAAGAGGTCAGCAGTTCAGCCCGATTGCCAGTCCCCGCCCACCAGAGCCTGCTGCATGCGCAGCCTGGCATTTGGTCGAGCCTTCGGTCGTTTTGGATGTTACAGACCCTGGGTTTTTATATATTAGCATTAACAGAAACTATAAACACACTTTCTAGTCATTTCATTGAATAATAAATGGACTAAATATGCCTTATGAGGTGCAAGTTTGTAGTGGGGTTTTTAAACATAATATTGTCACTTTTATGAATGCTTTATTTGATTTTTCAAATTGTACTTTACATTAATACCTTCATTATTAAAATAACGTCATCAAAAACAAAACAAAAACAAAATACCTTCATTATTGTGTTGTAGTTTGGTTTATGTGACTTATCCCAACTATTCTAATAGATGATGTAAATTATGTTAGGAAAAATTTCGATGCATGATTTGAATACATTTATTCTTAAATATATATATATTTGTGTGTGTGTTTATTTTATGGGGGAGGGTTTTCATTGTACATTACAGTATAGTCTTTATAGGTTTCTATACCAAATTTGGGAGAAACCAGGCAGAAGTGGTAGAAGAAAGACTTCCATAGTATTATATCTTGAATCATCTGAAGAAGGATAGCGGAGGAAGACTATGAATTTAATCAAAACATCTTGGCTGCAGCCAGGAATTTCCTTATCTAAAGTAGACCCTGGGGCTATGGCTTTTGAATGAGAGAAAGAGCAACAAGACTATACTGAGTAGTGGTTAAGGCATAGATTTTTGGAGTTAAAAACATAAGTTCAAATGTCAGCTCCACCACTTACTAGTAGAGAATGTAAGACTGTGGCCAATTTTCTAAACCTCTCTGAGCCTTGACTTCCTTACCTGTAAAACAGAGATAGTAATGGCACCTCTCTCAGGGCTGTTGTGAGGATTAAATGAAATCATGGATATAAGGTGCTCAGTAAAATGTCAAATACCTAAAAAGTGTTCAGTAGCTGTTTTATAAATAAAAGGAAGTTACACATGGGTGCAGTACAGGGTACGGGTCAAAGCAAGAGGTTGGGGATCAAAGCTTTGACCAGTGGGAAGAGTAGGCAGCTGGCTTTTACCTGAACTCTCCTGTAAGACACAGGGGTCAGGGCTTGGCTAGGAGGCCCTGATAACTTTTTATTTATTTTTTTTATTTTATTGATTTTGGAGAGGAAGGGAGAGGAAGAAAGAGAGAGAAACATCAATGATGAGAATCATTCATTGATTAGCTGCCTCCTGCACAACCCCCACTAGGAATTGAGCCTGAAACGCAACCTGGGCATGTGCCCTGACCAGGAAACAAACCATGACCTACAGGTTCATGGGTCAACGCTCAACCACTGAGCCATGCGGGTCGGGCGGCTCTGATAGCTTACCAGTGGTTCTCAACCTTCTGGCCCTTTAAATACAGTTCCTCATGTTGTGACCCCCAATCATAAAATTATTTTCGTTGCTACTGTTATGAATCATAATGTAAATATCTGATATGCAGGATGGTCTTAGGCGACCCCTGTAAAAGGGTCATTTGACCCCCAAAGGGGTCGCAACCCACAGGTTGAGAACCGCTGGCTGTGCTGTCCAGTATAATAGCTACTAGCTAATGTCCCTATTTAAATTTAAATTAATTAAAATTAAAATTTAAAAATTCAGTTTCTCAGCCACACTAGCCACATTTTAAGTGCTCAATAGCCACATTGGAGAGCATAGGTATAGAACCACCTTGGCAGAAAGTTCCACTGGATAATGCTGCCTTAAAGGATCCATGACTGATGAATCTCAGAGGGAAGGAGGAAAAGGGGGCGGTAAGAGATTAACCAAAGAATTTATATGCATATATGCGTTGCCCATGAACACAGACAATAGGGTGGTGAAGACCTGGGGAAGTGCGGGAACCAGGTGGTAGGGGGCAAAGGGGAGAAAAGGGAGGCATCCTTAATACTCCAACAAAGATTTTTTTAAAAAGCTCCATGTTGGGCTAACATCACGGCAACATTCATGAATAACTGCTTAATTTAACTAATGTCCATCTCTAAACTAATCTTCTTTTTACCCATTGATTTATCTGTTATTCTAGAGAATCTGAGGCTTATCAAAACTCTGTTATCCAAGATGCTGTGCAATTTTTCAAGCTGTTAGTAACAGTGCAAGTGAATACATTCAAAGAGATTCTACGAAGGAGGTGTCCTTGCTTTTCTTGATTGAGTTTCTGAATTCTATCATTAGCCTCAGCATCTCTACAATGATCCATATCTGGTTATTAACATGTGATTTCCACGCCTCCTTCCTCTCCTCCCCCACCCCACGCCCTCTGAATTGGAAGCTGGGAGACTGTGAGATTCTTAAAGTGATCATTATTTTAGTAGCAGCTGGTTCTTAGCAGCCCCAGGTTTGTGACAGAGGTGACAGGATCTGTTTCTGAGGCTGCACTGTCCTAATTATATTCCAAATGGATCACAAGTTTGGGGATAAAGTGATGTTACATATTGTAGTGTCTGCAGGGCAGCATTTTATGGTAACGCTGGGAAACATCTCAATATAACATGTGTAGCCAATGCATTTGCTGTCATTAGTTACCCAAGCAGCCCGCGTGCCTCTTTCAGCTCCCTGACCCACATTTCATCCACGCTCTGCTGTTTTTCCCCTGCAGGGTTATTTCCTGAACAAAGCCCAGAGCTTATGAGTCCCCCAGCCGCGAGCTCTGTTCTGACCTCTCTAAACAAGCAGTTTCACCTGCTGGGCCAGTGTTTTTCTGATTCCTAGTCAATCTGTTAAGATTTTAGCGGGAGATTCTTGGATACCTTTTCACAAAACATATGGGAGGCTGTAATTACTTTGGCGTGGTATATTTTAGAATTGAGAGGGCAAGGAAGAGGTGCAAATCTTCTGTTCATAAATAACCAAATCTGTGGGCATTTTAAAAGGCATTCTGTGCAGCAGGAGAATTTATGTGCCACATTTCACCCTTGGCACACTTTCCAAATGAATTGTTCAAAGAGAAGTTATATTAGGACAAATAGAAATGACGACCAAGACCAGATGTGGATTTTTAGTTAATATTTATGCAACACCCACAGGGAAGATGGTATTGCACAATAAACTAAAAATGTCTTAGGCAAATAAGGAAATCTTTACCCCGAGGAACTGGTGCTGCAAAGGTATGAATTATACAACAAAGGACTGGGAATGCAGAACAAATGCAGGGTAGGTCGGGGCAACTATAAAAAAAAATTCATTGAGGAAGTGGTGAAGTAGCAGATGTGTGGAATCTACTTCAGGAAAATATGGGCTTAGCACTTTTTTGGCCCTTCTTGTGTCTAAGGTAGAAAACTCAAGCCAACTAGCCTAATTTCCTTCATCTGTGGAGAGCAACGGTAGCTTTAAATAGAATACCATAGACATATTCAGAACCAAGGCAGCAGTCTCACAATGAGTAAGTTCATCTTAAACTAAGAGGCAGTGTCACTACATTTGATATGATGTCCAATGATAGTGCAGATGATACTGTTGTAATCAGCTAATCCTATATAATAAAGAGCTAATATGCTAATTAGACCGAACAGCAGAACCACTGTCCGGACAACCTTCCGGAGGAAGCTAGGGCTTCGAGGGGCTGCAAGGGCCGAGCCCCTTGCATGAATTTGGTGCATCGAGCCTCTAGTTACTAATAATAAGAAAGGAGTAGAGGGAAGGCCAGACATTATAGGCAAGTTCCCTACAAAAGAGGGTTGGACAAAAGAAAGATAGACATATGCCCAGCAAAGCTGGGTGACAGGGAAGGTGCTGTCTCTCAGCCACATCTGGGAACAGAGATGGTTGGCCAGAATGGGTGTGGCCACTGCAAGTGCATGGAAATTTGGGATCCTTAACCCCCTAAACAAAGGAGTTCGCTCTCGTGCTCTTGGCTCTCTTGGGACTCTTGTGACTCTGGGCTTGTGGGGCTTTTTGCTCCTGCTTCCCTGCATTTGCACACATGTCCTATGGCCATATGAACCCCACACACAGTGGACTAATGGCCTGCAATTGGCCTGATGCTGAACTGGACCCAGCTCTAACATGGAAAGGAAACTCTGAACACTGGTTTTGCTTTTAGCTCCACTGAAACCCCAGCTACACTTCTTCTATGACTGGACTAAGGGAAATGGGACTGTGGAAACACAGGGATTTAATGCCACGAAAATAAAGCTTTCTACCACATCTCATCCTCCCATGGGGGCCTCCGGAAATGCTTCTTCCAGCCCCACTTCCACCGATAACAAAGACATCTTTAATCTAATTCTCACCCCCCCTCTCACCCCCGGCCCGAGTTGTTCAAGGGAGGGAGAAAATGCAGGCATTGGCTGCTTCTCAGTCCTTAGCGAGCAGTCTGAAAGCGACCAAGGCTTAATGTACTGGAAGAATATTGAAACCCATGTTACATTATAATAGGAAAACTTGTTAAAAGCAGCTGGATTTCTCAAACACAGCTGAATTTTCAGCCTTTCATTCATCAGGCAAAGCAAGATGTGCTACTTTGTGGCATATCTCAGTCTTCTAGGCTGTGGTGGGGAGCAGAGAAAA
This sequence comes from Myotis brandtii, assembly GCF_000412655.1. Classification (NCBI taxonomy): domain Eukaryota; kingdom Metazoa; phylum Chordata; class Mammalia; order Chiroptera; family Vespertilionidae; genus Myotis; species Myotis brandtii. Next base: position 10,217,061 of record NW_005371324.1, read on the forward strand.
GGAGGAGGAGATGAAGGAGTATAGAAAATATTTAAAACTATTGAACATGGAGCCTTGAACATGAAGACAGCTCTGGAAAATGCTTATAAGCTTTTAGCACACTGAACCCCAACTCTATACTTTTTATGCCTCTGAGTCCTCTTAATTATTGCAGAGAGCGGTCTCTGTGTGACTTCCCACCATAGGTTTCCCTGCAGAATCGATGCATTCTTTAGAAAGTTTAACCTACTTCTTTCCTCTCTCCTTTGTTAATTCTTCAGTATCTTTAACATTGAAAAAAACCAGTTTGTTCTCTCATGATGACAATTTGTGGATTTTCAGTCATTATACAGTTTCTGCAGAGCACATGTATTTGTTCCTTTATTGTCAACTTTCTGCTGCTGTTTGTTTTGTGTTTTTAGTTTTTCCTGCCTGTCCAGATGTTAAAGGGTCTGGGTGTTATGTGGAAAACAAGACTGATAAGTCCTGCCCTCTTAGAGCTGCCAGTTTTTTTAATATATATTTTTTTAATATATATTTTATTGATTTTTTACAGAGAGGAAGGGAGAGGGATAGAGAGTTAGAAACATTGATCAGCTGCCTCCTGCACACCTCCTACTGGGGATGTGCCTGCAACCAAGGTACATGCCCTTGACCAGAATCGAACCTGGGACCTTTCAGTTCGCAGGCTGACACTCTATCCACTGAGCCAAACCAGTTAGGGCTAGAGCTGCCAGTTTAGTGGTGATTCTAGATACAATGCCTACTCTGAAGAAAATAGCACAGGGTATCGAGATAGAGATGGGCGAGGCTACTTTATAACATGTTGGCTAAGAAAGCCTTTCTGATACGGTGGCATTTGAACTAATGTTGCTGAAAACAGGGATCTGGCCCTGAGTGGGTCTGCCTAGGCCTGGCTGGCAGTGTGTGGGTTCTTCAGTACGTGCGGAAAAAATTTCACAACATGAGTCCAGGTCACTGTGAGGGAATGTTTATTAAAGCTGGGACAGAAAAACAAGAAAGGGTTAGCATAGAAGAAGCAACAGGAGAGCCTAGGCTGGGCTACCCTCGCCCTCTGGAAAGTCAGAGAAAAGAGCTCCGTGGGAACAAGTTTAGGGGTTAGCCTGGGACAAACTGCCGCTGCCCATTGCTTCCCTGGTTGCAAGTCTCATAGGGTCCCTTAGAGTTTAGGAGAGGCATGCCTGTGGGGGGAAAGAGAAAAGGAATGGCAGATGCTGCTCCCCAGAGGGAGAGCAGGTGCTGGGTCCTTTGTCTTGAGGCTTTTATCCTTTTTATGCAGGCAGGAATCTTAGAGGAGGCATCCGGGGAGGGTTTCAGCAGAATATTCATCAGTTTTCTAGGTGTGCTCCTTCAAGGTCACGGTCTTCACTGATTGGTCAGTGACAGGGCAGGGGGTCTTTAGTCATTGTCGCTGGTCCAGGTGTTGCCCACCTGGTTTTGCTGCTTTTCTGGGCCTGGAGCTGAAATACAACTCAGGCCTAGATGTTATTTCTAAGGAGGTGGCCTTCTGTATCTGCTGTAAATTGCTCTGTCAGTTTGTTCAGCCTGAAAGGAGCAAAGGGAAGGCCAACTAGATGCATGCCCTGTAGTCTGGGTTACATAGGGAAGGTTCTTATCTGTCAGTCACACCTGGAAACAGGTCACTGGCCAGAATACACATGGCTACTGCAAGCATGGAAAGATTTGATATTTAAACTCCAAAATAAAGGCGCTCGCTCTAGCGTGCTCTCTGGGCTCCTGGCTCTCTTGTTGCAGAGGGTGTGACTCCACACGTTGGACTGATAGACTGTAACTAGTCTGATGTGCTGGACCCAGCTTCACTATGGGATGGAAACTCCAGACACTGGCTTTGCTTTTAGCTCTGCTGAGTCCCTAGTTGCACATCTTTCAGGACTGGTTTCAGGACTTTTAATCCCCAGGGATGTAATTCCATGCAAATAAAGCTTCTACCACATCTCATCCTCCTGTGGGGGCCTCCAGAAATGTTTATTCCAGTGGTACCCTAAGAACTCCATTCTCATTAGCAAAGGCAAAGGGCAATCCAGGCAATTCTCCCATAACACAGCTATTTGTCTCAGTTTCCCTGTACCACTTGTCCTGCCTTACTGAGACTTGAATGCTGATAAGGAGATTGAGAACGTGTGGAGAGAAAGCAGCCATGTGGGAGGAAGAGGAGGTGGTAAATTCCACAGGAGAAGGTTATCTGTGTTGCCAGAGTGCTGGAGCTCATGTAAAGGGAGAGAGGTAATCTGGGCCAATGTGGGCTGGGCTGACCATGGTAAGAATTCGTTTTATTCAATGTGCAACAGAAAGTCACTGAACATTTTTAAGTAGGGAAATTGTAGGTTTTCAAAAGAATCTTCTGCCTTATGCCTGAAGTTAACACTGGAGGGAAGGTGCAGTGGCAAGAGTAGAATTAAGACCACTTACAAGGCTACTGACTCAGTCCATGCAGGAAATGTGGGTAGCTTGGACTAGGATAGCAGTAGTACAGACGTTATGGTAAATATCCAGGGTTTAGTTAACAACTGAAAGGAAAGGAGAAAGTTGGAGATCATCTATCCTATCTAATAAAGAGGGTATATGCTAATTGACCCTCACACCATCGCAAAATGGCAGCACCCATAGCCAATAAGGAGGAATATGCTAATTAACTGCTCTGCCCTCAAAGATGGCAGCGACCACAGCCAATAAGGAGGGAATATGGTTATTGGCTGTGTCCCCTCAGCCCCCCAGCTGCCCAGGGCAGGCCCAAGGTGCAGGCTAGCCTTGGATGGCGGCTGCCCAACCGCACAGGGCCAGCCGAGGCTCAGGTAACCAGGGCCGGCTGAGGCTTGCCCTGCCAGCAGTGGCAGCAGCACAGGTGTGATGAGGCGTCGCCTTTCCCTGATCGCCAGGTCGCCTCCCGCCCCTGAGGGCTCCTGAACTGTCATAGGGGGGCAGGCCCGGCTGAGGGACCCCCCCTCCAGTGCATGAATTTTCATGCACCAAGCCTCTAGTATATATATAAAAGCCTAAGCGACCAAACGACCGAACAACCGGTCACTATGACGCGCACTGACCACCAGGGGACAGATGCTCAACGCACAGGATTGGGCTCCCTCCTGTCTGGATCGGGCCAAAACCGGATATCCAACATCCCCCAACGGGTCCCAGATTGTGAGAGGGCACAGGCCAGGCTGAGGGACCCCACCAGTGCACAAATCCATGCATGAGGCTTCTAGTAATAGTAATAATAAAGAACACTTCTCTTGCATTCAGAACTCTTCTAACTACTTTAATCTTCATAATAATACTACCCACAGTTAGGTATTATTATCATCGCTGTTTTATGGGTGAAAAACTGAGGCTCAGAGAGGTTGTGACTGGCTAAAGTGGCCTAGATAGTCACAGCAGAGTGGGATTCAAGATGTAGGGTGCTCTTCCTCTAGTGTACCAGGATCACGTAAGTGTTGTGAAGAGGACTTTGATGAGTCAATTGGTAGGATTTTTTAAAAAACTTTTCAACAATGAGCAGAGGTTATGGAGAAAAAAAAGAGTAAGCCTGCCCAGTGTGGCTCAGCGGTTGAGCACTGGAATCAGGAGGTCACAGTTCCATTCAGAACACTTCTCTTGCATTCAGCACTCTTCTAACTACTTTAATCTTCATAATAATACTACCCACAGTTAGGTATTATTATCATCGCTGTTTTATGGGTGAAAAACTGAGGCTCAGAGAGGTTGTGACTGGCTAAAGTGGCCTAGATAGTCACAGCAGAGTGGGATTCAAGATGTAGGGTGCTCTTCCTCTAGTGTACCAGGATCACGTAAGTGTTGTGAAGAGGACTTTGATGAGTCAATTGGTAGGATTTTTTAAAAAACTTTTCAACAATGAGCAGAGGTTATGGAGAAAAAAAAAAGAGTAAGCCTGCCCAGTGTGGCTCAACGGTTGAGCACTGGAATCAGGAGGTCACAGTTCCATTCCTGGTCAGGGCACATCCCCAGGTTGCAGGCTTGATCCCCAGTAGGGGGCGTGCAGGAGGCAGCCCATGGAAGATTCTCTCTCATTATTGATGTTTCTATCTCTCCCTCTCCCTTCATCTCTCTGAAATCAATTAAAACAAACAAACAAAAGAAAGTCGACCAGTCCCTGCCTTAAAATATACAATTTCTTTTTATGTATGTTTATTTCCTGTTTTTCCCAAGGCACAAAAATGGGTCCATCCTGCATGGCATAATAGGTGCGATGAATATTCATCATTTCATCTGTGTGAAATTAGGAAAAGATGGAGATTTGTTTTACAGACGCCCAAACCACAGTATTTGCTTTCCAGGCCACTGCCAGACATCCAGGGGGCTCAATTTCTTGCCGCAGTTTTGGAGAGCTTGCTGGTTAGGTGCTGCCCTTGGAGGGAGGGGGTTCGAGGGGGGAAGTCAGCCCACACTACAGGTTTGTTTTCCATGCAGGGTGGCTGCCATGCGGCAGGGGGCGCCGCCGTAGTAGTGTTCATCGTAGTCCCCGAGAGCCACTCGACTGCGGAAAGGGCCAAGCCAGGAGGCGTGGCGGGCAGCCGTGGTCCTTTTTGGTCTCGCAACTTTAGTATCCAGAGCTCGTTCTACACGGCCATTCTTCTACCACATTTCATCACGTTGGACGCCTTCCATCCAGTCCCGGATCCGGGCGGAAAGGAAAGCATTAGCTTCCCGCCTTCCTAGGTTATAGTGCGGTAGAGGCGGCTCCTCTCTGTGTCCTCAGGGTCAGCTTGACAGTTCCCCTGAAGCATGTCGTGTCTTTCTTTCCTCTTTGGGGGTCTTTTCTGTTTAACCTACTGCGGGAACATTCTCCTCCCTACACGTCTTTCCACTGACACCCGAGACAACGGTACGCTCGGAACTGAAATCTCTCCCTCCTAAATCCTCCCCGCCAACCCAGCAGAGAGGTCGCGTGTGTGTTGGTGGCAACCGAGGCTGCAGAACTCGCCAAACCTGTTCCTCCTCTCCCGGTCCCCAGAAGTCTCCAGCGGACCCGACTCGTGCCTGGCCGC
>NW_005371324.1:10222128-10222515 GCF_000412655.1 Myotis brandtii
ATCCTCCCTGGGTCCGGTTTCTCCTCCAGCTCACCCCGCAGGCTGGGCTCCAGCCGTCGCCCTGGGGTCTCCCGGGCTCTCCACCGGGAAATCGAAGGTGAAAGAAACCGGAGGGAGGCGGGAGGCGGGTGGGAGGAGCCTGCAGCCGGGGATGGAGGTAGTGTGGGCGGGGCCTTAGGGCGTCGGGGCGGAGAAAGGGGCTGAGCAAACTCGGGAAGGAGGGTTGGCCACGCAGGCGCGGGGGCAGCGCCGAGAACCCCACGCGGGAGCTTCTAGTCTCCAACCACCGCTCCTCACTTCACGGGAGAAGGGGCTGGGACTGGCCGAGAGCTAATAAAGAGTGAATGAGCTGCAGCCGCTGTGGCGGCCGGAGTCAGCCCGAGCGGC
>NW_005371324.1:10222650-10223552 GCF_000412655.1 Myotis brandtii
GGCGCCGGGCATGGGGAGCGCGGTGTGAGCCGGCACCCCGGGAGGACGACGGGCCGAGGTGGAGGAAGAGCGCGTGGATTGGGAGGACCCAAGGGAGGAAGGGAGGGAGAGAAAGGAGGGTGGGGAAGCGAGGGAAAAGTGAAGCTGGGAGGAGAAGGCGGAGGAAGGTGGGGATTGATGCTTCTGTTTTTTGTTGCCGCTGCTGCCCTCGCGCTGGGAGCCGAGCCGGAGGGAAGGCGGTGGAGAGATGATTGCAGAGTTGGTGAGCAGCGCTCTGGGGCTCGCCTTGTATCTCAACACCCTAAGCGCGGATTTCTGCTATGATGACAGGTAAGGGGGTGAGAGGGAGGGGTGACCCCGAAGCTTCCCGCTTTAAGGCTGGAAGTGCCTCCTGGAGGAACTAATCCGGCACCTGAATTAGGAGGCGCGTCAACATTAACACCTTAAAGCAGGAACCGCCGGGACGCGAGCGCGCTGGGCGGGCTAGGAGTTTGGGTTCCTAGTTTGCAGCAGGTTCTCTCCCTTGACTCTCGGCTGTTGGCAGACGTTTTAAATTTCTTAGCGGAAATCGCAGCAATTTGGGGAACTGTTTAATGAACGTATTAAAGAAAAAGTCTTAGGTATTCCTTGGTGCAACAAAAGCACATTGAGTGATTTTACGTCTGGGTTGGGAAGCCGTTCCCCGCCCCCTAATAGATCTTCCCTGTAACGTTTCCGTTTATTGATGGGACGGACAATTTTATTTCCCGAGGGTAACACACACCTTTGACAGTTGCCAAAATAATGGAAAGAGGATCGTACTCTGCTTCAACTTTCCCTTTTGACGTATAGTGTACTTGACTTGGAGCCAAGATAATGCTGCTGATGGTCTCTCCTGCTCTTCCCCCGCCCCGCCCCCCGCC
>NW_005371324.1:10223595-10238393 GCF_000412655.1 Myotis brandtii
TCCCCTTGCCTCTTTCACTAATCGATGGAGTAGCACTTTATAAAAGCTTGGCTTTCATTTCTGTTTGTGAGTTTCACATTAGACATTAGTGATTCTTTTGTGCTAATTGGGGAAGAAGACGCCCCTAGAGACTGAAGTTGTCTTCTGCATTTGGGTTAGTTTGGGTGGCTAATGAGACCTGAACTGTGTTGTCAAAGAAACTGCATCGATTTCTGGAAAATGTCATAGTTGTGCTCGTGGCTCTACCTATTTTTTAAACGTTGTTAGTGTTTAGAAACTGATGAAAAGCTCCAATAGCCATTAGGGAAAATTCCAATTTGTGTCTTTCCAGTGATTTAATCTGATTACAATTAAAACAGATGCATAATTAAAATATATTAGGGAGAACAGCACGCCTGGCTAAACTTATTAACCGTCCTGGGGTGTTTCATGCTCCATTGAAATTAAACTATCCAAAAAGTGAGCACAGATTTACTTTGACAGCTTTTCAGCAGCCTCTCTGGGCTATGGAAAGTGAATGGTTCCCTAGGGTCAGGGCGAGGCAGTGAGTGAACTTAGGAAAAGAGGTTGATAGTGAGGGGAGGTGAAGGCAAAATCTTCTCCTGGTAGTAATTAGCCATGTTCTATATTCTCTGGTGTGCCCGCTCTCTGACTAAAAGCATGTTCATGGATGTATACCTTCAGTCAGCGAATTTTGGTTCACATCCACATGTCTATTATGAAATCCCCTGATAGTCCCTGCAAAGACATCCAGCAAACCCTTCTTAATGCATTTCATAGAGTGTCTATCAGAGGCTAGTTGCTAGGAAGCCCCTGTTAGACATAAACTTTCTCTCAATTTTTAAGCAATGTGCAGATCTTAGCAATTATGCTACATGCTCTGAGAAGTAAGTGGTCTGTGAGAGGGGCTGCTTCTGTTCCCTCCAATTTTGGGTTACAGTGCACCTGTTATTTCTAGGGTAAATGGAAGAAAAATCTCTTGCTTCCAAAGACGGGTGACTTTTCACAAAATAAGTTCAGGGACAAATCTTGGGCAGTGACTGGCTCTGTTGGGGACAGTTCCAATAGTGAGCATTTATGCCAAGAATATACAGCTTATGAAAAAGTAACTTGCTGTACTATTGTAACTTTTATAGAACACTGTGGTAAATTTGGCATGCCTCTTGTATGCTACTGTTTTTTCCTATCTAGTTCTTTGAAAAGTACTTGTCAGAAGAAACTAGCCTGTAATGGTTAAGGCTGAAACTAAACTAAATTTTCAGGTACATTTTTTTCTATAGACTTAGTGCTTATTTTGTGTTTTTTGATCATCAATCAGAATTTGTTAGGCCTTTGTAACTTTAAGGAAGAATGGTGCAAGTGTGATGATGAATTAGTTGTGCTTTGATGGTGGACAATTGCTATAAATTCTCTACATGCCAAAGGTTGAAGGGGGTGTCAGATTTGCTGCCTCTACCTCGCTACTTAGATGAATTTAGTGTGATGATTTGCTCATATCATCTAGTTGATAGCATGCTCAGTATATGATATCTAGATATTATATATGACAGATGATATTGAGGGTCTGTAAATACAAATTATACTTTTGCTACAATTTGAAGTGTACTTGACTCTAATTTTCTAAGTGGCAGACCTGCATATGCAATCCCATACTTCTGAGAGTATGAAGTCTTAACAGTATCAAACTTGTGTGTTTGTTTTTTTAATATATTTTTATTGATTTCAGAGGAAGGGAGAGGGAGAGAGATATAGAAACATCAGTGATGAGAGAGAATCATTGATCAGCTGCCTCCTGCATGCCCCCTACTGGGGATGGAGCCCACAACTCAGGCATGTGCCCTTGATCGGAACCCGGACCCGTCAGTCCACAGGCTGACACTCTATCCACTGAGCCAAACCGGTTAGGGCTAAACTTGGTTTTTATGTGTCTTGGTTTTTATGAAGTCGTGAAATACATATTAATAGGATCCTGGAACTTGGTGTCTGCACAGCATGTTCAGGTGATTCGGTGCCAAGGTGCACTGCAAGTTGTGGCTTTCAGATACAGTACTTTCTAACTACTCAAACTCACTAGGGTGTGAAGGGGGAAGAGGGCTGGGGAGGCAGTGGAAACTGTAGGATGATGAGAATGTGTTTATTTCCATCACTCCATTTCAGACTACAAAGGCTCAAGTTCAAAACTTTGTTTAAACTACATCTGTGGATTCCGCTGCCCCCCCAGGAACTTCTGTGAAATACAGCTCTGTGAGGAGGGCAGGGCTGGAAGCAAAAGAGCTGCACTCAGGGAGGGAGGTGGCTCTTACGCTTGACTTGCTTAACTAAATCAAGACTGTGCATTTTAGCTGAAGAATCTGGCATTTATTGTAGGAGGGCTTTATATTGCTTCAGCTTAAAGATTATTGCTGTGGTACTTCTCAAAGTTATCATTTCTTTTAAGTACAGTGATCAAGTTTACTTTATAAACTCTATGTATAATTACTTTCAGTGTTTGATGTAGTTTGGTTGAGATTAAGTGGTAATCTGAAACGTTTTTATAGCAAAATCAATTTCCCTATGGTAAAATTTAATATTTTACAAGTTTTTCTGTGCTAAACTCAAGAATATGGCTAGGATGTGATGAAACAAACAGTAAAAGAGTAGAATTCATCCTATCTGATCAAAAAAGCATACACGGTTTCAACTTCATCCCTCTTCCCCTTGCCTCCAATCTAATAATGACTATATTGAATCTTAAGTTGTGGTTAGAGTAAAATTGGAATTATAAATGTGCAGTTTTTGCCAGACTTTAAGTCATGTTACATATGACTTCTCGAAGGACCCTCTCATTTTCTGGAGAAATTTGGTGTTTAGGTCAGTGGAAAAAACTGGCTGACCCCAAATTCTCTGCTCTCTTATGGTAAGGATAATATTACATCATTTCCCTTCATCCTCTTTAAAAATAGTACTGTTAATATGCTTTGCATAGAGATAACACTAAAAGAGGAGTCAGTTTACTTCAAAGCAATAGAAGTAAACCCTAACTATTGTTTTGCAGTCCGATTTCATTTTGACTTACCATCTAATTGAAGGCATTTCCTTTAAGTCATATAACTAGTAAATAAGATAATGCAACTAGTACATGTTTTTATTCTCACATGAGTAAAATAATACACTCGTTAAAAAAAAAGTCAATTGGAGGTTTTGAAAGTGGGAAATGGATTTGTGGCCGCTTTGAACATTTTTTTCCTTCTTGCTGATTTTGCATTTGTTAAACCCAACCATGATCATTAACATTACCTTTATGTTTCTTAGCTATTCCATTTTGGAATAATTGTGTGAAACTTGGAGAAACAACTCCATGGCAGAAATTTCTGCTCTTGAATTAAAACTACTCCAAGCTCTTCATAGCACATTCCTAATTTAGTTTTTCATTTGGGTATAAATGTAAATCTTTATTTTTATGGAAACACTAGTTAAGACGTTTCTTCCTTAAAGTCATTGATTAACAGTATTTTAAAAGAAGGAATGGAAGATTTAAGGCCTGTTAGCAAGTTTTTTAAAAACTTTATTTTCTAAAGCTATTCAACTGTGCCTTCTCCTTGGTCTTTTAATGTTACTGTCAGTTTGGGTTTTTGACTTGGTATGATCCTTTGTGAAATGATCAATCACTCTGTTAACTTACCTCTAGAAAGTTCCCCTGAATAACTTGCCTTCGACCAATATGTTATTGGTACCTTAAAATTCTAGTGTGTGCAACCATTGAAGGGATGCCTGGTATTTAAAGTATGTTTACAAAGAATTACTTATAAAATCAAAGTAAAGAAGGGAGAAGTTTGCTTTGAATCAAAGGATATATCATCAAGACTATACGGAAAGAAGCCAACGTGTACAAGAGTGTTTTGTTTTTTTGACTCTAATTTCCTTCCCAGTTTATAAGACACCAAAAAAAAAATGCAAGTGGACCCAATTTATAGGTTGTGAAATATTTTATGTGACATTTTATTTTTTAGCTGTTTTGATTGTTTAATCAACTCTATGTAGAATTGGTTCATTTTGCTGAACAAGTACATCTCAACAGTATGTTAAAATTAGGTGAAGCCAGTAGAGACCACTTTGCCTCACCTCCATTGAGACTGCCACATGGGGATTAGCTAGCAAATGACCCAAATACAAGCACCGGATGGACATTTACGAAGGCCATAGGGAAAATTGCTTGCCAGCCATCTGTCTCTTAATGGTTTCCATGTAAATGTGTATTTTTGGCTCTATTATTATATATTCAATTTACATTGTCTTGTCATCTGCACTGAGTTTTTCAGTGTTATTGTGCCCCTGTCGTAACACTGAATTCCTTGCTGCTGTAATTCTGAAATACCTACAACCTTTTGGATTCCAGTATGAGATAGGAGCACGGTTTGTCTCTCTCATCTCCTTGTTGCTGTTTCGAACACTAAAGGCACTTGTTTAAAACGCCCGTGATGGTGCAGCTGTTTGTCATAGGCGAAGGGTACATTTTCTCTAAAACAGGCACCTTCCTAAGAGGAAGGGGCCAAGTTTACCCTTAAGGCACTCTGAAAAATCAGGGCTGACAAACCTAGCTTCTTATAACTTTACTTTTCTCACCCAACATGGTTTATGCCTGTAACATTCACTTTTTAGATTGTTTGTCTCTTGGAAGCTAATTATATGATCAGCTTTGGGTACTTATTTAATAGCTTCACAAAAGTGGCAAGTGATGGGAAGGCAAAGTGGGTTGTTGAATGTAAAGACCTCACCTCTATGAACAGCTGTCCTCACTTAGAGCCTAGTAGGGGGGAAAAAAGTGTAGAGGCATAGCACCAGGAACTGCACTACCTTCTGTTTTTCGTAGGATGAAAAAGGAGTAATTACAGATGTAATGATATGCAAAGGTTTCTTTGAAGATTTGATTTGTGTGTGCTTTTGAGGAATAATGACTACATTCAATAATTCACTAGTTATGAATATTACTAGACATGGGCTTCTCATACATATGGTGCCTAATACAAGCAGCAGCTGTTCACTCTTGTCAGCAGCATCCATACCTGTCTGTCCTTTCTTACCTGTACTGTAGCAGGTACTATAAAGTATTTGAGAGTCTGATGGTAGACTTATAAAAATGCCAATAGCTTGTCCTTTAGCAGAATTTCACTTGCATTTACTCATGTTTATTTTGACTAATACTCATATTTTAAAACTTTTACTGGGACTCTGTCAGCTTCTCTCCCAGGACATTGGTGCCCAGGATCCATGGTAGATGGTTTGAACTGGCGTTATTCTGGGTCTGGTGCTCATTGGTACTTAATTCGTACGCGGGGAAGCTTTAAACTACTTCTCCCAAATGTCTTCTTCCTAATTGTCCAGTCAGTTGTTTTCCTTGGAGGCTTGTAGCAGCTGAACTCTTGGAGTTAACAAGATTTGCCTCTAGTGGTCATAGGATTGAAGACGTTTGCCTGAGAGAGATTTTTTTGGGCTGTATTTTCTAGACAGTTAATTCTAACAAGATGCAGCACTATTAAATTTCTATTGATCTCCTTTCCTCCTCTCTGACAGTTTACCTTTTCAATCACATTTGACCGCTTCTCTGGTATTCAAGGTTTCTTAGAATAAAGGTATACATGTTTATTTTAATATTTTAAGAACTTTTTGGGATTCCAAATTTGGGTTCAGCTATGACCTTTTGTCTTTACAGGTAAATGGGAAATTATTGAATAAACCTATCAACTTAGGAGAATTTTGAAGAAGTCAAACACAAATGATTTGTTTTTAGGTCCATATTGAGAGTTGCTGTTATATTTTTAGAGTAGTATATTTTTGTTTACAATCACTTCATAAAATGCAGTTAATTTGGACAACTAAAAGTGACTTTATGGATGAGAGGGAGAGAGATTTTGATTTGCTCATGACTAAAAAAATGAATATGGAAAATTCTAACTCCACCTCTAGATTCCATCTTATTGTGGAATTAAATTATATGAACATTTATTTATTTCAAGGCTGTGTGCCTGCTTTGTTGCCGAGGGCAGTGCTACTGTGTCTGCTTTAAAAGTGCTGTAGTTTTTGGCAGAGGAGATGCTATTTGCTTATGGTAATTTCATGTAAGCTTTTGTTTCTTGATTTCTTTGCCGGGCATTGGTGATATCAGAGTGAGGCAGGGTATGCAGGGTGGCGCAGCATGCAGTTATCATCAAAGAGACTGACTAAATTACATGATTTATCAAATGAAACACATCAGTGCCCTCGGAATAGCAGCTGTGAGCTAGGTGCTGTGGCCAATGGCTTAATTAAGGAACAATGTATGAAAATATTACCATGGGGTAAAGGAATTTATTGACATTTGAAACTGCAAAAGTCACAAGTTTTGGTAGTTAGCGAAAGTGCTTGTTTCCCTAATTGTGGTTCCAGAGACCATTGATTTCTTTAGAAGTAGAACATTTTGATTGTCCTAGCCTAGAAATTCTCCCTTGACATCCTTTAGGAGTATTTTAACTTCAAAGGATGTGTTGTTTGCTGAAGAGTGGCCACTGGGGCGCAATATGGCTCTTGACATTTTGAGCAGTGTTAAATGATGACATTGAAGTATTTCAAACAGCCATGCTTCAACATTGTTTAAAAATCCAGTGGGGAGAATGACAATCCGTATCCCTGCATACTTGGAATTCTTTGGGTATTAATTTTAAATGCAGTTCACAAGTTTGCCTCTTAAAAAAATAAGTTAAAAAAAAAAAGGACGAATAAGGCTAGTAAAAGTTTTACGGCTGTGCGTTATGAAATGTTGTTTTCTTTTTTCAATTGCTTATACGCGTTCTATAAAGAGACTGAAAAGATGCAGACCACAGCCTTGTTTTTTGTTTTAATCTCTCAATTGGGTTATATGTCTGTTATTTAGAACACTGTCATAAAGCATGTTGTTGATTCTGTTATAAACTCAAGACTATAAAGCTAGTCTTTGAGAGGCAGACAAGGGGAAAACACTTTGGGAAAAGTAAACTCTTGTGTTTGTTAATTTCCAATTTAAGTGAAGGCACGTGCACCCTGCTTTCTTTTCTGTTACTGGTATCTCTCGGGTTAAAAATGAGAGTCCGTAGTTTTACTCTTTACAAGGTCAGTGCATGTGAAAGTGACATCCCTGCAAATTGTGTTCTCCACAGGGATTGCTTTAGGTCAGTGGTGGGCAAACTCATAGTCAACAGAGCCAAATATCAACAGTACAACGATTGAAATTTCTTTTGAGAGCCAAATTTTTTTAAACTTAAACTATATAGGTAGGTACATTGTTATTAACTTAATTAGGGTACTCCTAAGGCTTACGAAGAGCCACACTCAAGGGGCCAAAGAGCCGCATGTGGCTCGAGAGCCGCAGTTTGCCGACCAAGGCCTTAGGTGGTGGCTCTAGAGATACGTTCACAGGTTTGACCGCTTTTCTCAGTCTGGAGGGACATTTGCCATTACAGAGCCATTTGGGAGGAGGGGTTCTTGAGGTAGGGCTAGCAGCTGCCCTGTTCCTCTAGGGACCTTGCTCATTGTGTTATAAACTGCCTTTTGGCTACGTCTGCCTTTCTGTCTTCCGGTTTCTAAAGCTATAATAAATACTGAGCCTGCCGCCCTGGATTGTCAGAGATGTCTTCAGGTAGAGCATGTGGATCCAAATTCTCTGTCGAGTGTACTTCTTTTAGAACAGGATGTTCCCCTCCTCCTTCAATAATTAACTACAGGACTGCTCTCCCAAAGCAATTGAAAAAGCTCATTTTGACAAAGAAAGCTTCCTGTGACAAATTTCCCAACTATAACTTTGCAGAAGAAAAGTTCTCAGATGATGAAGAAGTTTAATCAGGCAAAAAGACATTTTTATTTGCAGAAATGCGCCCTTTAGAGGGAAGCAATTATTTATAGCTGATGTGAAGAAGTGGTATACCTGAATTCATTTGGTAAACCTCATTTAAAATAGGAAGGCTATTCTTGTTATGCTGTTGAAAGAAAAAAAAAATGGTGCTGAATAGTCAGTGAACTTATGTTAAAGAAATAAGCTTTTACACGTTAACCCACTCTCTAGGGATATGGATTGGTTTAACCAAAGAAAAATGAATTTAGGATTTGAATTAAAACCTTTTAAAGACACCAGTGCGCAGCCTGCAAGCACTGACTGTAGTTTGCCACATGGAGTCTTCTATTTAAAAAATATTCTTTAGTTTTGGTTCCTCCATCTGTCTATGTAAGAATCTTTGTATTTTTTCCTTTGACAACAGTGGTGTGTTTTGCTTTTGTTACATGTTGAACAGAAAGTGAAATTTCACTGTTTTAAAACCTCTCGTATGTCGTCAACCTAAATAATGTAAGCCATTTCTATGAGAAGGTATTTAGTAGTTACTTTCAAATTCAGAAATGATATTGAGGATGCCCGTGGCAGGCTTTGTCCTTTCTCAGGACTTGCCCCCCTGCCTTCATCCTTTGATATGGACAGTTGCCTTTTTAAAAAAAAATCTTTCAAAATGCAGTTTAAATTCCCAGTTTCTTTGAATGCAATAGATCTCCCTATGCCTTGCTTAAAGGGCCATTGGTGAGCTGGGCCTCTTTCCATGTGGTATGTGTATATATTTCTAAATCAGTCTACTTGCAAATCACTTGGGGTTGTGAAAATGCAGATTCTGCCTGGAGTGGGCCTACGAGCCTGCATCTCTGTCATTCACAGGTATAACAGAGGGCTGTTGGTTCACGGACCACACAGTAATAAGAGTAGTAAGGCTCTATTTCATTTAAATGTATTACACATCGGCTCAGTGGGTTGTACAGATACTTAGATACTTGGAAAGGCTACCTAAACTCCTGGATTAAAAATGATCAAGGATAAGGCACCTCTCTTCTTTGTATGAGTCTAGCCATTTTATTTCATCTCTCTCTGCTTTGTTCAATCACGTCTCCTTTAAATTGGTCATGTGGATTCGAGGTATTGTGTGGATTTTGAAAAGGTAGAGAGCCTGCTGAAACCCTAGGAGGTGATCTCTATGGAAATATCTGTCACCATCTTGTATTACAATGTTATCTTCTTTGTAGCACTGCTGTGGAGACAGGTATTGGATGCTGATTTTGACAAATAAACTGATAGGCTGTCGGTCACCTTAGGCTTATGACTTGAATAGATGCCTTAACTGAGTCTCCATAGTCAGGGCCTTCATTAGTTTGTGCTTTTGTTAAGCAACCCCTTGTAAGGGAATTTGGCTTACATTGCATGAAGGCTTTAAAAATTATAGGGTGGCAGCAAAAATATAAGTATTTAGGAAGCTGGGAGTGGGAAAGCTGAAGATTTATTGATGATAATCAGGCACTGGGTGATGCTATCAGGTAGAGGTATCTACATAGAAGTAGAAATGCTTGGGCCCCTATGATTTTTTTTAGCCTGTTATATGGAACCTTAGCATTTGGGCACTTTGGAGTGTTTCTGATTGAGTGGATGCCCTATGATTCTGAAAATTTACATCCCTACTTAATAGGAATATTTTTAAAGAGCTCATTCTAAAATGAGTTAAAATTATTCCTTTCTTTTTAAAATACTGGGCCCTAGAGGCAGTTTCATAAACAAACATTAGGCCACGATAGGAGACTAGAGTTATGGTCTTGGAGTTACATATCACTTTTACTAGCGAGGTACTCCAGCCACTCATCTCTCTAAGACTTGGTGTTATAATTGTTTAGGGAGTAAAAGTAACAATAATAACTGCCTACCACAGAGTGGGGATCAAATGAAATGTTCTCTGTGTGTTTTAAAAGCTTCATGGCTCCAGATTTAGGTGTAGAGAGTGGACGAAAAGGGGCCACCTGCTCCCTGACAAGCTCAGGGAAGGCCCGTATGGTGGCCTTAAAAACTCAGAGACCTAAAAGTAACCACACAGGATGATCTGAAATGAAAACATTCTTAACTGAAAAGCAGTTTATGGTGGGTAGTCATGTCCTAGGCTAGCCTCTTCCCTGACAAAGGTCAGTCTTTTCCTTCACTGAGCCTATTGTCTTTTTGCATCTAGATAACATATCTTTGGAATGTCAGAGTAATTTTCCTTTTACCAGACCCCTCAAAGCACAGGCACTGCTAGGGGGACCACAAATAAACTCATTGTTATCGAGTTAATTGTTGACTGTTAACTATCTCTCACCACCTAACTAAAAGAAGTATGTGTCAATTATTTTCATTTTATCCAACCCCAGATGTTTCCCCACTTTGCTTTCTCCTGTCTCCCTAATCTATCACCAGTGGATTTCATATAACCCACTTATGTCTCCTCTTTTGATTGTAATGTATAAAACATGATGCAAAACTGCCGTTCTCCGGAGCATTATCTCAATCCATTGAGGTTCTGCTTCCCAGCATTTGTCAACAATCTGGCTCAAATAAGCTCACAGAAATTCTTCACAGGTTTGAATGTTTCTTACATTAACAACAGTGTTGGACCAGAGGCTCCATGGCTCAGTACATTTGTATCTGACTCTCTTCTCCCCTGAGAATGGAGCTGTGTTCTACTCCATGTTATTGCTACCTTTTTCTCTCAGAGTCAGTGGAACTCCTGCTGTCCCAGCTGCTATTGCCTCCCCCACAACCCATCTCTGCTTCTAATGTTCGAAGCCTCACTGCATAAGCAGTTCTTCCTCTCCTCTAATTCTTTTTTGTGCTTTCCCTGTGTGTCTTGTCTCTGCGTGAAGGCTTACTTTGAATAGACCTTCTGGTCAATCTGAGTCTTCTTTTGCAGGGTAAAAGCACCAATTACAGTGCACCGGGTGTAAATAATGTTTGGTACTTTGGTTCTGCTTGGCAGGGTGTACTCATGGTCTCCCTCTTCAGTGGCAACTCTTTTTCTTTTACGAATATGTTCAGATTCAGAGCAGTTCTGGCAGCCGGTGATTAGAAAAGCAATATGTCAGATAAGCGTTTTTTTCCTCACTGAAGTGTTCACGTTAATCAGTCCTGTATTGAGAATTGGGAGTAAGTATGCTTACCACATGTACTAGGTGGTCACACGTCATTTTTCAACAGTTTGGCTCAAGTAAACTCACAAAATGGTAACATCTAGTACCTAACCCTGGTGATACATTTTTGTAAGTAATTAGAAAATATTTCTTAATTTTAGTCCTTTTCAATCAACAGAGTGGCAAAAAGTAAAAAGACCACAGATTTATGGAATCAGATAATCTAGAGATCTAATCCCAGAACTATTACTTGCTTATTGGGTAATTTTGATCGCGCTACTAAGACTCTTTTAGCCTCTGTTCCTTGTTGTATAGAATGGGGGTAGTAATACCTACTTAATACAGTTGTTGGGAGAATAGACCGAGATAAATTATATAAAGTGCCTGGTCCAGTGTCTGGTGTCCAGGATAATTATTAAATATTTCTCTTAAGAAATTTTTCATTAACTCTATTGCTGATAGCTTAAAATCACTGTATAGTAACATCTGAAAGTATTATAAAGCATTTAGGGATTTTTCTTAAAAGCCAATGTTCAGAACTTAAACTTATTTCTAGTAATATTTAAGTTAGCAATTCAGATATGTTTAGGGTAGCTGAAAGGGGTCAGTGAACTCTATTAAATAACTACTAATTTTTGAATTTAATTTTTATCTTGAGTTATAAGTTTGGAGAAATGTTGAAACTTGAGCATTATACACACATGCATACATGCATGCACGGACCCACACACATGCAAATTTTGCCAATAAAATGTTTGCAGTATATACTCAATTCAAAGTACATATGAAACACAGAACTAGGATGTCTTCTATGTTCTTCACCATAATTGACTTTCTTCTTTGAGTTAGATTATACTGCATAGTAGCATATGCAAAATTATGATTTCTTAGCATCTTGTAAGAATTGTTTTACTCTATGAAGTATATCTAGTAAATGAAAAAGCTTAAACAATGAAAAACTAGAGTTGTTTTTATTGGCGGTGAGAACAGCACCAGGTGTTAGACCAGTGGGACAAGATCGGATCTGGATTCAGCAACCTCCGTACTTGAGTTCTGGCTAGGAAAGAATTCAGAGCCAAGACTCAAACTATAAGAGGAAGTTTATTTAGACAATCACAGGGTACAAGAAGTGAGCTGCAGGAGAAAAGGGCGCAGGAAACAAGTTACAGGGGCAGAAGAAGGGCCCTTGGGGCTTAGGAGAGAGGAAGGTAAATGTGATGTGCCAAGGGGGGAGGGGGGAGAGAGAGGGAGGAGAGAGAACGAGAGCACCCCGGTCCTCCATACTAAGGGTTTTTAAGGGTGTGATTTCAGGCGATGTCCAAGGGGAGGATCTCAACAGAATATTCAGTCATGGTTTACACTGATTGGTGGGTGCCAGGAGGTCATTGGTCAGTGCAGTTCTGATATCAGCCAAAAGATCGGATGTCTGGTTTTGCTGCTTTTCCAGGCACGGAGCTGAAACACAACTGAGGCCTCAATGTTATCCCTGGGGCTTGATGCTTAAGGGAGTGGTCAGGCAAAGGCCCGCATGGGAGTTACTTGGGCTACTCTTTGGCCCCTGGTTCCTCCTCTAAGGGGATCTGCCACATAACTAGTCACATATGAGGGGAAGAAAGGTCAGGAGAGGGTCTCACCTGCATGATCAGCGATGTGAAAGGTCAGGGGGTCTAAATCCCTTGACCAGCTGTATGCAAGGGAAAGAAAGGTTATCCTGGGGGTGAGGTCCTTATTTTCCCAGTTTTCCTGGTTGCTAGGCACCTAGGGCTTTCTGCTTTGATGACCTACTGTACCTGGCCCAGTGTCCTTGCTCTGCTTATGTCTGTCTAACTGCCAACCACATTTTCAGTTATACTGTAAAAGGTTATATTGAATTAAGAATTAGCCAAACCCAGTGATCCACCACTTCTAGGAATATATCCTAAGAATCCTGAAACACCAATCGGAAAGAATATGCACACCTATGTTCATAGCAGTGCTGCTTACAATAGCTAAGATCTGGAAACAGCACAAGTGCCCATCAGTAGATGAGTGGATAAAAAAACATGTGGTACGTTTACACCATGGAATACTATGCAGCTGTAAAAAGAAGGATCTCTTACCCTTTCAGACAGCATGGAGGGACCTGGAGACCATTATGCTAAGTGAAATAAGCCAGTCAAAGACAAGTATCACATGAAATCACTTATATGTGGAATCCAATGAATAAAATAAACTGATGAATGTTATGCCCAGATTTCAGGATCCCCAAGAGACCACACCAGGGAGCCAGCCGTGTCCGCTGCAAAAGCAAAGAGTCTTTTATTCAAACCCGGGCTTGGCTCCCCTACCCTCCTTACTGATGCAGCAGCAAGTGGCAGAGAGACCCAGCCCTGTGGGGAGAGGGGTTTTATAGTAAGGGGAGGAGAGAGGACTGTGGGCCCTGCCGATTGGCCAGGCGCAAGTCGGTGCCTCGTTACACAGGATGTGGTCGTATCTATGGCGCGCACTTCCCTTGATTATCATTGGTTAGTTTAAAGAAATCCTACGTGTGGCTAGCAGAGGCTTGGGCTTCTTCCGGAAAGGAGCTCTTTGCTGAGCACATGGCTCTGCCCAAAAATGGAGGATTCGGGGCAAGATGGAGGGCGTAGCCCTCGCCCTTTCAATGAACAAAATAGATCCAGAGATATGGAAGCATGCAACAAACTGACAAATTTCAGAGGGAAGGGAGAGGAGACTGGAAGAGAATAACCAAAGAACTTATATGCATAACCATGGACAGACAATAGTGTGGTGAAGGCCTGAGGAGGAGATGTGGGTTAGAGGGAGATGGGGGGAAAGAAGAGGACATCTGTATTAATTTAAACAAGATTAAAAAAAAAAAGAGCCCTAGCTGGTTTGGCTCAGCCTGATAGAGCATCAGCCTGAGGACTGAAGGGTCCTGGGTTCGATTCTGGCCAAGGGCACATACCTCAGTTGTGGGCTTGATCCCCGGGCTTGTGTGGGAGGCAACCAATCAATGGATGTGTCTCTCTCACAAGGATGTTTCTTTCTCTCTGTCTCTCCCCCTCCCTCTCTCTAAAAATCAAGGGGAAAATATCCTCATGTGAGTATTAACAAACAAACAAACAAACAAACAAACAACAAAAAAAGGGACCTAAAAATCCCAGGAATACTTTTATGTACCTTCTGACAGTGAGCAAAACTGATACAAAAAGCTCTGTTTGCTTTTTGAAATCTTTTCTGGGAAGTTTGTTATTTTCTCTCATTAACTTGCACGCTTACCAAGACCTACAACTTGCATTAATTTATTTTTATTTATTAATTTATGTTTTTAAATAAATGAATATTTTTTAAAATATTTTTTTTTATTTTTTATTTTTGTTGATTTCAGAGAGGAAGGGAGAGGGAGAGAGAAAGAGAGATAGAAACATCAATGATAAGAGAGAATCATTGATTGGCTGCCTCCTTCATGCCCCCTACTGGGGATCGAGCCCGCAACCCAGGCATGTGCCCTTGACCGGAATCAAACCCGGGACCCTTCGGTCCGCAGGCCAACGCTCTATCCACTGAGTCAAACTAGCTAGGCTTGCATTAATTTATTTACAGGTAGTTCTGCATTTAAGAATATTGATCTCCTAATTAAAACAGATCTTTCACATGTTAACATTTTTCTAGTGATTCTATACAAAGAAAACATATAACCTTCTAACTCGAGCACTTCTTTTTTCCATTTTTATCCCCCTAGAAGAAGTAAAACTTTTTTCACTCAAAGTTCAGGTAAGCTAAGTATCTTGAAGGCCTACCATATTGATAACACAGCTTTCTTTCTTCCTTCCTTCCTTTCTTTCTTTCTTTCTTTCTTTCTTTCT
>NW_005371324.1:10238431-10306496 GCF_000412655.1 Myotis brandtii
CCCCCCCTTCCTCCTTTCCTTCTTTCCTTTTTTTTTTTTGGTTTTAATTTTATGATTTTAGAGAGAAAGAGGGAGGGAGAGAGAAAAATAAATTTTTTTTGTTCCACTTATTTATGCATTCATTGGTTGATTCTTACATGTGCTCTGACTGGGGATCAAACCCACAACCTTAGTGTACCAGGACGATACTCTAACCAACTGAGCTATCCAGCCAGGGCCACGGCTTTTTCTTTAAAGTCAGAGCTTGGCTCTAGTTATTCCCTAGGGTCCCTGCCATCTGAAAATAGTCACAATTCTAGGGAAATGGATTTGGGTATATTTGCTTAAGATATATATTTGAAATTTGGGGGCATTTAGTAATGTTTTAGGTAGAACATTGGCTATATTGCCACACATACAATGGAAAAGGAGGTCCGTTAACACAACAAACCATATCAACTCAGTCACAATCATCATTTTGTTTCTTGGGTTACCTTATTCTCAGTTGGAATGTTTACTCTGTTCCTATTGATAACTAAATTCTAACAGCAAGTGGCAGCTCCAAAAAAGGAGAACACTTTCGGTTCTTGTTGGACTGCAGCCTAGTTTTCTCTAGTGCACATCTGTTCCTTGGAACATTTTGAGAATATTCAGGTGAAAATTCACCCAGTATTCTATTAAACCAGATTCTGTTGCTGATGGGTTGAAAAAAAATCAATCATACTCCTTTTAATTTAGCAAAGGAAAACAACAAATGTCTTTTGCAGGATGGCTCACAACTCTCTGGAATTAATTTAAATTAGTACAAGAAACCAATCATTTAGGACCTTATTAGATACGCCTCAGCGATTGATATTTAGAACTGAATGAAAAACAAGAGTTGGATTTCTCCAGGGCGACGGGTTGGATGGGAAGAGTAAGTATGATATCCCTATCAAATGAACTGTGGTGCAATTGAGAAAAGTTGACTTGAAGATTTTGCTCCTTTCTTGCTTACGCTGCTTTCCTTTTATGGTATCGAGGAGGGATGATTATGCAGAGATTTGGAGGAACTTCTTTTTTGTGGGGGGAAAACAGGCACTGCAATGAAAGATGGGTCGTTTTGTTGGATATCTTTGTGAATTGAAATCAGAGCAGCAAATGGTTGCCAGCTTCTAGAGGTGAATCATTGGTAGAATGGAGGAAGTCTGCTGAATTCAACTCTGTTTGTGGTGGTAGCTCTGTAGTGTTTTAAAAAACTCTTCAATATATTTTGATTGCATGCTGAATTTTTGGTGTGTGAGTTATAAAATAGCAGCTTGCTTGTATTTAAAAAAAAAGACTACCATAATAAATACCCATATGCTCATCGTTGTGTACTTGGAATTTGAATTCTGAGGATTTATTTTTTTGGGGTTGGGGGTTGGGTTTATTTTTCCAACTGAAGCCTGAAAGAATTAGTAAAATTAATGTTAAATTGGACAGTTTATTTATATACCATAGGCCTTATAGATTAGACCATGGATGTCATTTGAAAGTTAAAATTGTTTTTAATACTAAGCATAATCTTAAGTTAAATTTTTCATTTTTATTTCTCTTTGTCTCATCATTGTTTATGAAAAGGAATTGAAAATGAAGTTCAAAGATTTCCTGTAAATCAGTGGATTTGATAAGAACATTATTTGGCTTGTTCTCTAAACCTGAATAAAAACTTAAACACAAACACTTATTAGCACAGTTGTTTTTTCTTTAAGCATCTTATATAAAAACAGAGTAAATGTTTTGCATGCAGCTTACCTACTGCACTTGAAGGAATTCTTTGTGTCTGCCTGCAAGCCATTTATGTGTTCAGGGAGTTTCACCAGGACAGGCTGAAATTTGTAGAAGTAGGCCAAAGTGACACTGCAGCTATAATTGAAAACTGGAATGGTGTTCTCCCTCAAAATCTTGAGTAAATGGAAATTAATTTTGTAAAATACTGTTGGTTTTCATTTACTTAAATAAAATTATTTGTATTTTAAGGATCCTCCCCCCTCCCCCCAGAAAATTACGTCAGTTGCTGCTAGTTCATTGGCACTCTTCACAAACCAACTTCTATTCTTTATCAATCTTGATACTAGAAAAGGAAGGAGATGAATGGAAATTAAGAAAGCAGGAAAAATTTTAGGTAGATAATTGTCCTTAGACACATGCCAATCAAAAGTTTTAACAATATTTAGCAATGATGTTGTAAATTGTTTTGTTGTGTATTCTGAGCACTTATCTTCCAGGCCCCAAAATGACTGCTGTTACTAGAAGTGATGGCAAGAAAGGAAAAGCAAGGGTATGTTTACCATTTAAGTAGTCTGATTTCTGCAAATTATAGTGTAAAAATATGATAATTCTATTCAGAGTTTGGGCGAAAGATGTGAATGTGGCTTATTTTAAATTCAGAAAATTAGCTCAAATAGGCATTGGCCTTTGATTTAAAAGCGTGAAAACCCCTCTTATCTAGAAATGTGCTATCTTGCCAGAAACCATCAGTGTGGGACGCTTTTGGCTCATAGCATGAGCAGTGTTCCTGTATTCCTTTAGCAAGCATTTGTAAATGCTTAGCTGTGTCAGGAACCATGTTAAATATTGGGGGCACCCACCCAAGAAGAAGATGTAGTCCACAATATTAAGGAGCTTAGAGTCTGGTGGGGACACCAAGTAAACAGACAGTTTGTCTAAAACAGAGACATGCTTATGATTCTGAGTGAGTAGGTAAGAGGGACACTTGACACAGACGGGGAAGGAGAGGTGAAGGAGGCACTTGTGAGAGCTGACTTGGACAAGGAAGAATTCATTTATTAAAGATGTGAGAGTGGGAGGAATATTAGGGGGGGAATGTACAGGAAGAAAAAGGCTTGGTGTCTAAAGAGCCAGGACACAAAGCTAGAGGAGAGGGTAGGGGCAGGGAGGGAAGATAGATGAATTGGCAAGGTAGACAGGAGCCAGGTCAGGAAGGCCTTGTGTTCCACGATAGAATTTGGAGAATTGTTTGAAGTAGGGTGAAATCCAAAGCAAAAAGACCAGAAGGGTGTCCCTTATAGGAATATATTGTCTATGTAGGGTTATATATGATCTATAGCAGTGGTTCTCAACCTTCCTAATGCCTCGACCCTTTAATACAGTTCCTCATGTTGTGGTGACCCCCAGCCATAAAATTATTTTCGTTGCTACTTCATAACTGTAATTTTGCTACTATTATGAATCGTAATGTCTGATATGCAGGATGTATTTTCATTGTTACAAATTGAACATAATTAAAGCATAGTGATTAATCACAAAAACAATATGTAATTATATATGTGTTTTCCGATGGTCTTAGGCGACCCCTGTGAAAGGGTTTTTCGACCCTTGAAGGGGTCGCAACCCACAGGTTGAGAACCGCTGATCTATAGGATTATTTTAGAGGATTTGCTTTCTACCAGTGATGAGAGTTAAAACAGGGTAGGGACAGAAGTAAAAAGAGAAACTGTGAGTGTATTAGAGACGGAAAGGGGAGGAAAACTTGATTTAACTTGGTAACTAGCTGATGCTGGAGGGTGGGAGGAGAGATGGGAGTTAAAGACAGTTCCCAGATTTCTGTGTTGAGCAAGTGGTTAAAAAAGGAAGCTCACAGGTAGATCAGTTTTGGGTGAAGGAGTTGGAAGGATGTGCCTGGCTCCCTCAGTGAGTAAGAGGAGGGGTGAGATGTTAGGACCTCTCTGCTCACAGCATGTACCTGGTGTGGGGCTTCGGAGTTCGGTTTGTCTCCATTGCTGCTTTGAACGGTTACTGGCACGTGTCGCTGACCCTTTCTTTCTGCTAGCATATTACTTATTTTGATAGGAAGGACTCTTGGTTGTACGTGACATAAGCCCACTTTAGGGAAAGTAAACCCTCTTGCTTTTCTGAACGCAAGTGTTATGAGGAGGCCACGAATACTTCCTCTCTCTCTCCGTCTGGCCGTCGTGGTGATTGTGGCCATGATGGCTTCTTCCCCAGCTCTCTCAGACATGCTTCGAGGAGGCCCTTGGTTATCCTGACTTCAGTTACAATTTTATTCCTGGCTCGGGATGAGCACAGTCCCAGGTTAGGGGAATGGTGGGGCACTTTGGCCAGACCTGGGCCATCCATGTGGCTGAACTTACGGTCTGGCATCTGAGTGGAGAAGAGGCAGGTTTAGCTGTCCCACATCAGGGGCGATAGATTCACCACAGGAAAGAGGGGCTCTGTTAGAAAGAAAAGCAAGGTGCTCTGGGAAGAGAGGGAGTCCATGGATGCCTGCGGAGCCCATGAGTCTATTTCCAGTCTAGTCTTAGTACCCTTGACAATTTGAGTAGTACTCTTTGGTGCTAACTTGATCATATATGCACTCTTAGAAGTCATGTGACCTTACTCAGTCACCCACATGAAGTAGACCATTTATATAGGGGTGTGTGTGTGTGTGTGTGTGTGTGTGTGTGTGTGTGTGTATGTATTTTGGATTATCATCCAGAATGGGTATGGGCACCATGGCCTCTGGGCAAAATCCGTCCTGTAGCTTGCTTTTAAACAGCCATACCCATTTGTATACATATTGTCTATGGCTGCTTTCTGCGGTAGTAGAGTTGTGGGGTTCCAACAGGCACTTCGGAGCTTGCAAAGCCTAAAATATTTGCAGTCTGGCCCTTAAGTGTAAAGGTTTGCCATCCCCTGATGTAAATGGACAAATACACTTTTAGAATTCTTCTAGCAGCCTTGCTGAGATTGCTAAGAGCATATCTGGGCACTTTCAGGGGTTCCTGAGTTTAGATGGGACACACAGGTCAAAGATGTAACTTAGGAGTTAAAGCCCAAGGTCAGACTTACTGATGTAAAACGTTACCAACTTCCCTTTCTCTTGGACGACACTGCAGTGAGCACTGTTCGGTGGTTCTTTGTAGAACTCGGCACAATGCTGCCTAGGAGTCTAGGACAGCAGTGAGTGACTAGGTGGCAGGGACCCACATCTCTGCGAGCGTTACACGATTTGTCCCTCGATCCTGAGCGGGTCGGTGAGAAGTGTGTTTCCTGCCACAGTAAGTCTGTATGTGTCTGTGCCATTGGCCCCTGCCACGCGGCCCTGGCGGTCACGTTGGGCCTGCAGGAAGTGCCTGCCGCTTCATCTCCGAGGGGCGGCCTCCAGGATGCTGGCGGAGCTGTTTGTGAACCTGCCCCCTGCCTCTGTAGCCACAAGCCTGTGTTCCCCAGCAGTTGTTGCCCAGCTGTCTGCTGCTTTGTAACATCGTTTCAGGCTCGGCTTCAATGTGCTCTCCCAGGGTTCTGCTTGACCTCCCCGTGGGTATCTGCCTTGCCTTAGCTCAGCTCTAAGCAGCTGTTTGGTATTCTTCTGGTATCCATTTTCTCCTGCCGTCTGCGCGCTGGGCTTCATTTTCTGGGATTGAGGTTTTGACACCTGCAATGTGACTCTGCGTCACTGCCAGGTTGTTGACAGCCTCGTCTTCCTGCTTTTTTGTTCTTTGGGCTCCCCAGGAGGCACCCTTGCTAAAATGTGCTCAGCAATGGACTGCCGTGACACCAATCTTTTTCTTGCTGGCATGGAAAAGGGCGCATGTTTCTGAAAGCTTTGAACTGGATTGCCATCGTCCGCACTCTTTGCGAGTCCCCGTTTGTCAAACGGGTGCAGTTTGGATACGGTTGTCCTCAGGTAGAAACATCAGTGTCAGGACCCAGAGTGCCTACTGCATAGTCATATATGATTCTTGTACTTTTAGAAATATGCTTGACTGATGGGGCTAGAAGTGTGGGTTTTACGAAACAGTAATACCTGGCTTTTCAAAATTTGTACCTCAAAGGTTGGTTTGCAGATTTAAAGTAATATGCACATTGATTGTTATTGAGAAAAATGCTGCTTTTGGTGTTATTTTCAGTAACAAATTTGAGAAATAACTAATTATCTATGCATATAAAATGAAATTGTAGGACCTGATAAATGTATTGCATTTTTAACCAACAGGTACCTATTTTTTACTTTAAAACACCAAAAACAATATGTTAATTTGATTTTCAATAAGAACCTATTAAAATTCTTAATTTGTAAGACAGGTAGTAAATAATTTCTGTAAAAGCAGACATTTATATAAAAAGGTTTGACCTGGAATTAGTGAAATCTATTAAAAAAATTATGCTAGGAGAGACACATTCAATCAAACACAATATTTAAAGGGTATCATAATATTCTGAGTTTGGGGGAAGTTCAATCCTAATGTTAAATATTATGAGTAGATATGTAATATATATGCATTTATATACAATCTTCAACTTGCCACAAGCCAAAGAAAAAACAACCAATTTACAAATAGCACAGAGGCAGCAAATTTGTTTGTGGCACTTCTAGGCCAATTGCAATTCTGTAGTTTTTTTCAAAATGCAAGTGGTGAATTGCTGATGTTGCTGTGAGCCAAAGAGATGGTGATATGTGAACGTGCCCAGGCAGCACTTACATTATGTAAGGCCTGGGGGTATTTTGGTATCAGTGAAATACTTTATGGGAGTAATAGGAAAATGTGTACTGTTGAAATTATATCATAAAATCAGTGTTTACAGTAAAGTTCCCCTCCCATCTCACCTTTCATACTTAAAGGTTTGCTTGGTGCTGTGTGTTCAGTTGAGATGCAGTTCCCTCTGGCAGGGATTCATGTCATGTCTTAATCCACACATCTATCTGGTTCTGTTCTAAATCACAGTGATCATTTTGAGCTAATGTCAGGGAAAAGGTGGCTTCCAACATGGATGCTCTGTTTTCTCCCACAAAGTTTCAGAGTATATTGCAGTCTTCTTTTTGTTGCTCTCTTAGATCTGGCTGTCATCATTCATCTCTTTTGCTTAGTCCGGGCTGATTGCTATAAACAAGCGTGCGTGTGGTTTCTTGCTTCTGTGAGCGAGGATTCTTCTTTTTTTTTTCCTCGGCGGTCTTGTGCTTCCATCTCAAGTCACTCCAGTTCACCTGTTGTGTAACTAAGTCAAGATCTGAATGAATCACGATCATTATGAACATGATAAAGGAATAATGCATTGAAAAGAAAAGTATTTAGAAGTTGTGTGTTTTAGTTCTCCAAGAGAAGAAGAAATTGAGAAAATGGGCTAAACATTTTTTGTTAAGAGTAGTTAAAATCAAGTATGATGGATCATTGACTAATGGGTGTGCTTGGGTTTATTCTCCAGTTTTTTTTACTTTCTGGAAGTATTACGTTGGTCACGTCAGCAACTTGTCTGAATGTGGGGTTGCTTATTTCTGAAGAGGACAGTAATTCCTATCTCATAGGATTATTATGAGCATGAAATCCAGTTCAGTGTCATGCACTTTAATTATCCATTAAGTCTATCAGGCACTATGTTAGAGGAATGACATGCAAGTGGTGAATCATGTGGTCTCTGGTTTTAAGGGTCTCAAAAACCTGATGGACAGTTACCACATATTTTGATTTCCTTACATGACTGAACACTTAGCTGAGGTATGAGAATATAACAGAGAGGGCCTGAAAGAATAATTGACGAGACTGGAAAAAGATTCATAGAGGAAATGTCAGGTTGTTAGAATTCTAGGTGGAAACCTCAAAACTGGGAATGTAGAGTTTTGCATGTGTCCTCAGCATGGCTAATGTAGATGAAAAAGAAAAAAAGAAGCAAGCTGCCTAGGATGGTGATCCTTGGCCTAGCACATCACGAGGGCAGGAGGAAGTGGTGTGACCTAATATTGTGGAATTCACAGATGGACTTAGTAGTGACCTTTCTGACAGTAATCTGAAGGTGGATGCAAGGATCAGGGAGATGGTGCTCCTAGCCTCAGATCTTCCTGGGCCGTGAGTTCTTTTGAGAATAAGGTAGGCTCCAATTTTGAGGGTTATGTGGCGTGCCATGAGACTGGCAATGAAGAAGTTTTAGAAAATGGCAAGGCAATTTAGAAATAGTATAATGAAAACTCTGTGAAAGATATTTAGGCATCAAGTAGATTATTACATCTTTTTAATAATTGAATTATGTGCAAAATATAGTAAGTTCTTTACATATTTTATTTCAGTTAACCCTCTTAACCCAATATGGCAGTTATTATGAACTAGAAAACAGGTTCTGTGAGGTTAAGCAACTTGCCTGAGATCCTCGGGCCATTAAATGATGAATCAGATTTGAACTCACATGTATCTGTCTCTGTAGTTCAGGCTCCTGACCTTCACTCCCTGAAGGCACTGGAAAGAGGAAGGTCAGGAGGTCCAAGTTCGAGTTTGGCTTCTGTTTTTCTCCTATTGACTGTGTGGGCTTTCACATTTACTCAAGCAAGTATTTACTTTGTATCACCCTATCTTGTTATTCATCAAGAGATGAATCTGAACGAAATTTGCTTTGGAAGCAGCCTTTTTTTGGGGGGAAGGGGGAGGTCATGTATTTCTTTGGCCATCTGGTGAAACCTATGGACGTCTTCCCCCAAAATGGTCTTTAATGCACAAAGCAAAAAATATACAAGCCAAACATGGAAATACACTTATCAAAATACTGAAACTCCAAGTCATTGTGTCATCACACATACCCTTTTCTGTTGACCCATTAAATAACAAAACCAAGTGGCAGATTCATTAACCGTCATGATATCGAAGGAGTGACGAGTGCAAATGATTTTTTGAGAAATTTGTAATAACTGTACTGTGATAGGGAACATCTGTGGTTTCTACCGGTGATAAAAATCACAGCCATGGTTTTTGGGCTTTATTCATAATTAAAGGCAATGCTAACTTTCCTTAGGACTAGTGAAAACTAAGATGTCCTTTTTTCCCATCCAAGTTCATGGATTCCTTAAATTCTCTGTGTGTCGCAGGATGAGAACCCTTGGTAGGACAAGGAGACATGAATTAAGATCCTGTGAAGAAACAAGGCAGAAAATAAGGGTCATCAAAAGTATAATAGAATAAGATTTCTTGGGGTTTTACCTCTAAACTTGAAGGGTTTGGCTATAGACAGTAGTTGACCCAGAAAGGACATGGAAATTCAAAATCAGAGTCCATCATTGACTTCCATTAAAACCTCAAAGCTTACAGTTATCCAACACAGGATCATGTAGGCTAACAAAATGTTGAGATTTTTGTTTGTTTTGTCTTGGATTTTAATCAATAATTATATAAATTCAAGGTTCTTTGCATTGCATAGCTTATATTGATCAGAAAATTTGATTGTTAGTCTTGATTTTTGATTAATAAAATGGGAAGATAAATTGTGAAAAGACTAAGTTACTCATAGAAACTAATTGAAAGCCAGGCCTGGGGTTGAATGTGGGTGGGTATACTTATAGGGGTCAGTGGAGAAAATGTTGGAAACCACTGATTAGGATAATCTCTACTGTATCTTTTAACTCTGATCCTTTCACCCAAATATCCTTGGTACTTATGGCATATTGAAATTAGTCTAGTTTTCCATGGATTCTGATGAAAGAAAAGAAAAGAAAAAAAAGAAAACAGATGGAAAACCTGAAAAGTAACTCTTGGTTGATTGACAGTATATGTGGAGAATGCTTTAGAAAGGAAATGAAATTTTGTCTCCAGCAGATGGACGTGTGTAAATTTTTCCTCCACTTTAGAGCTAGAATCATTGTGAGTGGCAGTGTTGCAGAAACAAAAGAATAGAAAGAGGAAATGTGTGATTATGGGCACAGGTAGGAGTAAAAGAAAGGGTTCACATTGTTATTAAAGGCTCATGCTCAAAGGAAAAGTCGCCCCTCAGAGAAGTGGGCTGTACCCCTTTTTCCTGTTCTCTTTCATGCTTTGGCCTCAGCACCCTTTATCTGACCTATTTTTCCTCCTTCCTTCCTGCCCTTTTATATCCTCTCTCTCTTTCCTTTCCTAGTTTCCTCTCTGCTTCTCCTCCCTTCACCTCTCACCTCCCTCCCCGCTCCATTCTTTCCCTTCCCCCACCATTCACCAAGTTCAAGTGATGCTGAACTTGGGCTCAAGAAGGGTGACCTCATTGAGTTGCTGGCAATGTGAGAGCATCTTTTTGTATATTACCTCATTCAGCTCTAGACAGAAGAAGCATTTCCAAATCATGCTAGGTGATCCAGGGAATCTAATAAACAAAGTGATATCTGAGCTAAGACTTGGGAAAGGCAAATGGCATTCTTGGAGGTGCTGGAAATTGGCTAGCTTCCCCGAAGCCCTGAGACTCCCACGTTCAGAAAACTGCAGGTTGTTTAGAATGACCAGTGCCAAGGGTGTATTCTGGAGACTGGCCGGAGATGGAAATACAGAAGTAGATAGAAATTAGTTTCTGATGGGCCCTGGGTGACAAGCCGAGGAGCTAAATTGAAAGCTAGGCGGGAAGCCTTTGCAGGAGAATGAAATGATCAGACTTGCATTTTAAGAGAGAACCCTCTGACAGAAGTAGGGTGGATAGATTAGAGGAAAACCCAGTTGAAGGGAGAGAGAACAAACAGGCAGGAAGCGTTTGCACCAAATCAGGAAAAAAATGTGAGCTGTAACTAAAGCTGAGGGAATGAAGAGAAAGAGGCAAATTCAAGGGAGTAGCGAGGACTCTAGAGCTTGCAGGCTGGATGTGA
Source organism: Myotis brandtii (assembly GCF_000412655.1). Taxonomy (NCBI): domain Eukaryota; kingdom Metazoa; phylum Chordata; class Mammalia; order Chiroptera; family Vespertilionidae; genus Myotis; species Myotis brandtii. The sequence continues at coordinate 10,248,978 of NW_005371324.1, forward strand.
GAATGGGTAAGAAAGAGTTTAAGACTTTTTTGAAGTTTCTGATGATGGTCAGGACACTCAGTATTCCCTGTGTGAAGGGACAGAAGAGGAAAGCAGTTTTGAAGGGAGAGCTAAGGGAGTTCATTTTGGGCCATGTTGAATTCGAGGCTCCTGTAGTAGAATTATAAGCAAACAGTAGTAGGGGCTTAACGTCTGTACAGTTAGTGTATTGTGCACTTGATATGTGTCAGCCAGTGTCCTAAGCATTTCATATGGTTTATCTCATTCCTTATAATAATTCTGTGAGGTGTAGGTATGATTATTGGTAGGCAAATGAGGCATAGCAAAATTAAATGACTTCACTAAAGTTACATATTTAGAAAGTGGTGAAGTATTCCTCTTATTCCATTTATAGGAAATGCCCAGAAAAGGTAATTCTCTATGGAAAAGGGAATGTCGATGAGTGCTTGCCTGGGAGTGGGAATTGGGTTAGTGTAAATAAACATCAGGAATCTTATTAGGGTCATGAAAATATTCTCATACTGATTTAAGGTGATGGTCGTACCACTCAGTAAATTTTTGAAAAATCATTGAATTGTACACTCGAAATGGGTGAATGTTATGGTATAAAATAAAACTCAATAAAGTTATAAAAAAATGTGGTTGGAGTTAGATCATTATAAATATTTCATTTTAGTTGCTTTCATTGGGCTTTAATACAAAAATGCTCTTAAAGGTATCAAGGCATGTCAAGAGTGGTTCAGAAATGATGTTCCTCAAAATTGTGTCTGTACTTAAGAAAACGGGGAAAAAAAGGTGTTCCGGTCTCTTTATGACAGTCTTTCAGCTGTTGCATGATTACTCTCGGGGAGGCATTTTCCTGTTGCCTCCAGTAACTTGGCTGTTTCTAATCTCCTGTGGGGAGAGGGTATTGGTTAATATGTCTGTGCTTCCCTCCTGCTCTCCTTTCCTCCCTCCCTTCCTTCTATAGTCAGAAATTGCATTAGGGACTAGGAATTTAAAGATAAAAGAGAATAATTAAAACATTTTCAATTCTTAAACAATCTCAAGTAATTCTAAAACATTCTCCTGGCATTCTAAAATTAGATATTAAAAATGATTCAGTGGTAGTCTTGGCCCGGTAGCTCAGTTAGTTCCATCGTTCCAATGTGCCAAGGTTGCGGGTTTCATCCCCGGTCAGGGTACATATAAGAAGCAACCAATGGATGCATAAATAAATGGAACCAAAAAAAAATCAATATTTCTCTCTTTCTCTAAAAATCAATGAAAAGCAATGATTTGTTGGCTCTGAGTCTTCCCTCATAGAGACAAGGGAGGATCTTTACAGGGTTGCTCTGTTTATTGGGCTTGGTTTGTTTCTTGGTTCATGGGATTTGAACATAGAAAGCTCACGTTTTATTTTATAATCAACGAAAAAGGTTTCCCCGTGACGGTATTAACTCTGAAACGCCTAGAAGCCAGATAATGACAACAAAAGCAGTTATGTCCTTCCCTCCCCCTCTCTGGTTGCCTGTCCCAAATCCTGTCACATTATCATCATTTATTTTTATTTAATTTTATCAAGTAGTATGATAAATTATCCAGTGCTATATAAAATTTGATAGAAGAGGAATAATAGGTGTTTTCATTCTTGTGCTGTATTTGTTTTGGAAACCTGGTGTTTCAGTAATTTTTTCTTTCTCTCTCTCTCTCTCTCTTTTTTTTTTTTTTTTTTGGTCAAATGAATCCAATTTTGAATGCAGTAGACTTTTCTGGTAAATATTTGGCAAACCTGATACATCTTTGGGTAAAATATCAACTTGATGTATTAGTTTAAATATTGTGTTCCAAACAGCAAGCACTTATTTCTAATCAACTGTATCTTATTTGTGCCATCTAAGAATAGCACAAATTACTGGTGGTGGAATTCAAAATGATAATGATGCTATTATCAGAATCAGTGGACACTTGTCAAATGTTTGTGGGGCACTCATATTCGGGTGCTTTGGAATATTTGGTGAATTGTTTCTGTGATGCCAATTAAATGTGGGGGCATACGTAGGTCAGATGTCTGTGTTTATCACAGAATCTAAGTAGAGTGTCTTTAAGGCTGTGCACAATGGCACCATATTTTGCACCGTTCATTACACAGAAAATGATAAGGTTGATGCATGAAACCAAGACTTAGTTATTGAAATGCCCATGAGCCTTTTTGCTTCTCACATACAAGCATTGCTCTTTACGTGATTTGCTGAGACACAGGGCAGAGGGAAGGAAATGTGTGTACAGAGGAGATAACATTTACCTGGGTCTGCACAACAGAAATGTCCTCACATTTAAAGCATCACAAATCTAAGGGTGGGAGATGAGAGGGGGTTTAGACTGCTGCGATGTTTGTGTCCATGAGGAGTGTACCGCCTCTGCCCTGGTGGGGCTGGAAGGTGAGGTCCCTCAGCAGCTCAGTGATAAAATTCTTCACCACAGTGTGACCCTGCTCCCAAGACGAATTTATTATATGTTGGCTGATTTTACTCATGAGAGTAACAGGTGAAGGATCATTTTTATGTTGTGACTACAAGAGACTTATTTTAGGCATCTAATTTTAACAAATAGAAATCAGCTCTTTAAAAAAATTGGAAACAACCAGAAAATACAAAGCAGGAAATGAACTACGCAAAATACTTTGAAATCTTCAAGGGACCTCTTTTTAATTATCCAGAGGGCATTCATTCAGTAAGTTGTTTAGCACAGAAAATGTGTTGGGTATGTTTGAAGTTGTAAATTGGCAGCCCAGTTTTTCATTTACCATGAATTACATTGGGGGGAAAAAAAGCAAAGAAAAACAGAATGAAACAAACAAACAGAAAAACCAGGTAGTAGTTGACACCTAAAGAATTCGTACACTGTATGTCCTGATTCATTTTTACAGCTTTCTTAATTCATAAAGAAATTGAAAAGAGTTTGACAACAGTGAGCTCATATTCCTGCCAGGAACCAATTAGCAGGAGCAGAAAGAAGTGGCTGGCCCCTCATTATCAGTTTTATAGATGAGACAACTTAAGGAACACAGTTAGGCAGCATCCCCAAGGATACGAAATGGTCATTGTGGAGTTAGATTTCAACTTTCATCTAATCCAATTAAAAAACAAAAAAGTTCCTTCAATTCTTTCATGTTGCAGAGGATTATAAGCAAGATTTAAAATAATATGTCCTATATGTGAAAATCCTTTAAATCTGTGAAGCCTGAATTATACCCGTACCTCACACAACATGCTTACAAATTCAAGCAGGTGTTTGAGTCTCAGGTTTCAGGAAGGGAAGTTATGGAGACTCTGAGCATAATTTACTGAGGGTCACAAACCTAAGTGACAGTGTCCATATTAGAACCCTGTCCCCTGGCTTCTGGTGCTGGCTTTTTTGGAACACTGTGAAGATCAAGGGCTGGCTAACAATTTGAATATTAAGCCCCAACTCAGAAAACATATAATTCTTAAGTGTAGGATGAAACATATGACAGTGATGTTTTTGTCTGTTAAGAATGGTCAGAGATCAGCAATTTCATGTGGTTTAGTGAGTCCTTCTAAAGAGATCTACCCATTCACCTATGTGTCTGATTTGTTTGGCTTTAAGTTTAGAGAGATTTAACCTTTCATGGGAAAATGGAAATAGGAAGTTTTAAATGTATTAAATGTGTAAAAATACAAATAGAAGTTGTGAATCCAAATTAGCAGATTGAGCATAGAGACATAGGTTTAGACCTACAAACATCACATTTGTGCCCATTCTGGATTCTGGAGAGTTTAATGCTCTTGATTACAAATAGGAAGCAGCTCTTTTTCCATTTTAGCATAAATTCAGAATTTTTGAGTGCTGGTATATGGAGCTTATTACATTTTTTATGGCTTTTTCATCACTATATTTTAAATAAGCCTGACTCCCAAAATACAGTAATAAGATAAATAAGCAAAAACTGAAAATGAATGCAGTATTCACATAAAATGTTTTAACAACCATCTCTCTATTTTGCAAATAGACTATCAGAAAATATGTATTTAAGGAATGAGTGAAAATGTCATGCAATACAGATACAGCAATAATCGGGCAAATGCCTTTTCCTTCTTTATACCTAAATTACTGATTACTATGTAATAGTAATTTCCTTTGTATATATGTCTGACAGAGAAAACATGACTGCCCGCCCTCCCTCCCTCCTTTCTTTCCTCCCCGTAATAGTAATTTCCTTTGTATATGCCTGACAGAGAAAACATGACTGCCCGCCCCCCCTCCCTCCCTCCTTTCTTTCCTCCCTTGCTCCTTCCTTCCTTCCTTCCTTCCTTCCTTCCTTCCTTCCTTCCTTCCTTCCTTCCTTCCTTCTGACTTTCTGTCTTTCTTTTCTTTTCTTTTCTTTTCTTTTCTTTTCTTTTCTTTTCTTTTCTTTTCTTTTCTTTTCTTTTCTTTTCTTTTCTTTTCTTTTCTTTTCTTTTCTTTTCTTTTCTTTTCTTTTCTTTTCTTTTCTTTTCTTTTCTTTTCTTTTCTTTTCTTTTCTTTTCTTTTCTTTTCTTTTCTTTTCTCCCTCCTTTCTTTCCTCCCTCGCTCCCTCCCTCCCGCCTTCCTTCCTTCCTTCCTTGCCGTAATAGAGGTGAAAGAGCATAGCTTTGGTGTCAGGTAAACTTGGGGTACATGTTCTGGTTGGTTTTCTAACTGTGTGACCAAAGACAAGTTATGTATTCTCTTAGACTTCCTTAACTACATAATGGAAATAATAATTGCATGCTAGGAGGGTTTAAGGGAAGTGTATAAAATACCTGGAAATGGTTTAAGCTGGATAAATGGTAGTTTATAGTATTATGTATGTTGTTTTGTTGATATGATTTGTATAATTTTTATAATTAAAGTGATTTCATTTTTGAACTACATTGATTAGTTTACTTGATCTCCAAAATTGCATATTTGCCTCTTCCTCTCCTTGTCTCTTTTTTGGTAATAGCTTTATTGAGATATCTAATGTACACATCATACAGTCCATTCATTAAAATTGTGCAGTTCAGTGGTTTTATTTAAAAAAGAAACTCCATATTCATTATCTGTCACCTCCTATTCCCTCCTGCCCTATGCAACTATTGATCTTCCTTTTTATATAGATTTCCCAGTACTGGACTTTTCATATAATGGAATTATCTAATATGTAATCTTTTGTAACTGACTTCTTTCACAGACCAAAATGTTTTCAAGGCTTATTATGCTGTAGCATGCATCAGTACTTCATTCTTTTTTATGGTCAAATAATATTCCATTGTTTGGATTCCATTGTGTGAATATACCACACTTTGTTTAGCCATTCATCAGTTGATGGGCATTTACGTTGTGTACACCTCTTGGTTATTGTGAATAGTGCTGCTGTGAATATTTCTATGCAAGTTTTTGTTTGAATACTCATTTTCAGTTCTTTGGGATATATTCTTAGGGGTAGAATCATTAGTCATATGATAACTCTAATGTTTAACCAATTGAGGAACGGCCAGACTTTTCTAAAGTGGCCATTCTATAGTCCAACTAGCAGTCTATGAGCATTCATTTTCTCCACATCCCTATCAACACTTGTTACTATCTTTTTTTCATTCTAATGGGTGTGAAGTAATCTTATTTTGGTATTTATTTGCATTTTCTTGGTGACTAGAGCTGTTGAACATCTTTTTATATGTCTCCTTGTCAATTATAACTTTTGAATAAAGTAAAAAGCTGTACTTTCTGCTTATTTGTGTTGTCCAATTCTCCGTGTCCAGGATTTGGGTAGTATTTAGATCTAGAAAACTCAGCAAAAGATGATTTAATAACTGTATCTCACCTCCATTATATTTTAGGTGTAAGTCGATCAGGAAAGGGAAGCAAGAATAGAACTAATTGCTCATCAAGAGAGGAATAACAAATACAAGTGGTTCCAATACACACTTAAATTATATTACATTTAATGTGAGTTTGTTTATAAATGGAATTAATTTGAAAGGACATACAAGTCATTGGGTTTAATCTTGTACATTCCAGTAAAATAGCTGGAACCCCTCCTCCCCCTGTCCAATTTCAAGTAAATAAAAGTTACTCATCAGAAGAGCATTTTGTGTCCTTGTTCCCTGTGCTGTCTCTGACACAGCAGCTACTGGGTAGGTTTACTGGTGTATGCCACCAGGTTAGGGAAGAAATCACCCTTGTTCAGTTTTCATATGGACCAGAAAATATGGGCATTTTGACAAAGGAACAGGGAAAATAAAAGATTTTCCATTTGTTTTTGCCCTCGGAATAGTTTAAATTATGGTTAAAAATTTTTTTGTTGTTGTTTTTGTTTTTCTTTTCTGAATTTAAAAAATTCTGTTTTGATCACTTTCAGTGTTATTGTTTAAAAACCAAGAAATAAGGCTTCTTTATTATAGTTTCCCACTGAACAGGGACTGTATCTATAAATATGCAACGATTCTATTGTCTAAAAATGACCCTCTGCATTCAAATTGACTCTCTGAGATAATTTCTAAAAATAATGCAGTAAGAGGACAACGGGATGCTTTGGCAAACTCCTTAAAAAAAAATTCCAAGTTAATTTTGGTGAGAGAAGACAGAAATAGGGATTAAAATATGCAAGCTATTTAAACATTTATAGAAAAGTCAATGTCTTGCCCTGACTAAATCTCAATGATTTCCATAATGAGTGTGACCATTATGTAGGATGTAATATTTTTCCGAAGTGCTTTCCTGTTCAGTATGTGTTTGCCTCCTCATAAGAACTATCTGATGTAAACAGGGCAAACAAGTATTTTCCTTACTTTAGAAATGAAGAAACTGAGGTGTTGAGATGACAATGATCTACCCTACGCTGTCTTTTGGGTACAGATAGGGCAGGAGTAGAATCGGGGTCCCTTCACATCATCAGTGCTTTTTCTCATACTCTGTAGCTGTTTCAATGTCGCTGAACTGCTTCTGGAAGAAGTATAAGGTTGTTTCTTTGTGTATTTTGCAAATTGTTCACCAGCTCTCCCACTCCTGCCATTCTAAAGGCTCTCTTAATGAATTATGCATAGCAATTGACTTAAAAAAGAAAAAAGAAAAAGAAAAATCAAAGGACTTGGGAGTTAAAGAGTGTTCTCACATGGAAATATACGACTTCTTACTAGTTTTTCTTTTTCCCTAAAATTGTTTGTGAAAGAATGATTTAAATACTAATGTGAAACCTCATAGAATGTTGCCACCTCAAGAATGTGATTTACTAAACTGTGGAATAGAAATAGTTCTAAAGGAAAATTAGCTTCAGTGGCATTAAAAAAGTTCTAGTTCTTTTGAATGCCAGTAAAATCCCTCCTAAGAAACAAAGTGGATTTTGACCAACAGCCCTCACTTTTCGCCTGACGTTAGTTATAACATTTGAATCTCACTCATCTGTAAGACGAGGTTTTTTATGGCAAGTATTTATTTATCTCATCTTCATAGTGCTTAACATCGAGCCTGACACATAGTAGGCACTTATTAAATATATACTGAATGAATGAATTTAGGGTTCAACTGGTCATCATCTGATGTGAAGGAGGAACATCGTTGTAGAACTGAAGAGAAATTTAACTATAACAATTAATAGAACTCAGGACTTATAATTTAGTGCAGAAGGGGGTTAGAGTATGAGAGTACAGCTCACCTACCCAGAAGCAGGGATTCTGTTTGTGAGGGGGAAAGCCTGAGGCATGGAGGTTTCCACTTGTATCAATTTAGGAATTCCCACTGCAGTTTTCTGTTTCCTATTAGTTGTGGTTGTACCAGGCATACTGATGGATGGGATCTAATGCGTCCTTTTTTTTCATTCTCAAACCAAAGTATAGCCTGGAATATATTACAAAGCATCCTAGGACTTTTGCAAACACACGTAGCCTGCTCAGTGCCCTGGAAGGTAGAGTAGAGGCTTATCAATTTAGGGATTCCCACTGCAGTTTTCTGTTTCCTATTAGTTGTGGTTGTACCAGGCATACTGATGGATGGGATCTAATGCATCCTTTTATTTCATTCTCAAACCAAAGTATAGCCTGGAATATATTACAAAGCATCCTAGGACTTTTGCAAACACACGTAGCCTGCTCAGTGCCCTGGAAGGTAGAGTAGAGGCTTTGTAGCCAAATAACCACTTGAGTGCCCCCCTTACAGTGTCACTCAGAGCTCTGTGGCCCTGGATAGATCAGTTAATTTCTCTGAGTTCTGATTTCCTCATCAGCACAATGAGCATACAAGAACTTCTGGGCCCATTATAAAAATTGATTATTCCTGTAGTTCATTATATGAACTAGTGATACTTTAGGTTAAATACCCTCAGCAAGGAAAATCTTGTCCAATTTCCATCTGACATAACTCAAATTTAAGCACAGGGCATTGTCTCTATTCTAGAAATTCAGAAATACTCGTTTATTACTTTTGGAGTATAAGTGCCAGGGTGTGCGTTACCTTACGAACAGTAAAGGGAGACTGGCTGTTTAGTAAGAGCCTCTCATCTGTCAGTCTACACAGGAGGAGCATAACAATTATGCTACTTGTTAGACTTGAGGGAAATAAAAATTGTTAGATGGAAACTTGGAAAGACACTGGTAGGCAACTGTCAGGCTTATATTCCATCATAAATCTTTTAGAGATAGACTGGCATGACTCTTGGAGATCAGATGGCCGTTATTGAGTGACGTTATTGTCTCATATTTTGTTTCTTGTAGATAGCAGTATCTGTTTATACTTTTCTAGCAGAAGTATTGAGTGACTCCTGACCTTTGATAATAGTCATGCTTGCACAACAGACACCTCTGTGCTCCTGGTGTGGAGGGGGTGATACATGCAAACTGTGTGCATCATGAAGTCAGGGAAGGTAAAGATAATGCTAAGCTGATCACCTCCAATTTTTGAGAACTCTCACTATTAATTACCGAGAATTTCAGAGTATTATTTTCTAGCAGTGGCAGAGCAGGAAGGGAAATTATAAACTGGATTTAGAGAAGAGGCCTTTCTGTTTTAAAAATAAAATGTCCCGCCTGGCCGGTGTGGTTCAGTGGTTGAGTGTCAACCCCTGCACCAAGAGATCACGGTTCAATTCCAGGTTAGTGCACATGCCCGGGTTACGGGGCTGTGTAGGGGGCAATCGACTGATGTTTCTTTCTCACCAATGTTTGTCAGTGTGGTTCAGTGGTTGAGTGTCATGTCAACCCCTGTACCAAGAGGTCACGGTTCAATTCCAGGTTAGTGCACATGCCCGGGGTTACGGGGCTGTGTAGGGGGCAATCGACTGATGTTTCTTTCTCACCAATGTTTGTCTCTCTTTCTCCCTCTCCCTTTCTCTCTCTAAAAAATACCCAATAAAAGCATATAAAAAAAAACACAATAAAATCCCCCCCCCCCCTGCTTTTTAAACCATCAGTAGAGGATATTTTTGGAAAGCACCCAGCTTTGGAAGTGGGGTTAGGGGAGACATATTTTAAAAAGATCTTTTAATTTGTATAAATAAAGTAAGTTTCTTTTCTAGACTTATATTTTCTGTCAGCTTCCTAATACCTGGAGGTGTTTTCAATAAGTGTGAATCCATTTGTTCTGGGTGTTAGTTTTCTTTTGAACAAGTTGCTGTAGTAGAAAGCTGAAATTATGATTTATGGATCATAGTTTTGGGAATGAGTAGTTCACGAGATTTTTATTCCCGTGAATACTTTGTTGCCAAGTCAAGAAAAATTGTTCTGCCTCTCTTGGCTCTTGACTGGAAGTGGTTCCCAACAATTCATAGTGCACACAGATTGAGATTAAAACCCCAGGGAAACCATAGAGAAGCGAATAAGTGAATACCAGACAATGATAGTGAGATGGTAATGACACTTGTGGTTCTTTTCCTGGGAAAAAAAGGAATTTTTAAAAAATTTTTCGTATGTGCCAAGTATTGGCCTAGGCATGTGACATGCACCGTCTCCCCAACAGACTTCTCAGTGTCGCTGCCCGAAGGGTTCTGTTGTTATCTGTATTTTTATAAGGAAACCAAAGGCCCAGATGTTACATAATTTGCCCAAGGTCACCTAGCTGGTAAGTGGCAAAGATGAGATTTGAGCTCAAATAGCATACTTTTCACCAGTTATACCAGTTATTGAATTGTCCTGTATCCTCAGGAAAGCCCCTTTTCTTTCCCGATGCACCCTTGTGACCTGCTGAAGAAGGAAAGTCTGATGTTTTCTTTGTTTCCCTTCTAGTTCTGATCTTTTGTGTTGGCTTTCTTAAAATAAAAAAAATAAAAAATACTTAACATTTATTTTTCTCCCATTATAATGTTTACTAGAGGCCCGGTGCACAAAAATTTGTGCACTCAGGGGGAGGGGAGGGGGCCCCTCAGCCCGGCCTGTGCCCTCTCGCAGTCTGGGACCCCTCGGGAGATAACAACCTGCTGGCTTAGGCCTGCTCCTGGGTGGCAGAGGGCAGGCCCAATCCCTAGGTGCAGCCCCTGGTTGGGCTCAGAGCAGGGCTGATTGGGGAGTTGGGGCGCCGCCCCCTAACACTAAACCCAGGACCCCTATTCCGATCCCCTGTTCCTTCCACAAGTGGTGATTCCCAAACAACCCACAAAACCAGCATCTGACCGGCTGCTCACATCACCTGAAGAACTTTTTTAAAATTCATCATCCACGATCCCTGGCCTTGTCCCAGACCCACCGAATCAGAATGGCTGGGAGAGGGCAAAAATAAGACTTGTTCATAAGCTTTCTAGGTGCTCCTGTGGTGCAGCGAGTTTGGAGCTAATATGTTAGGTGTATCACATTACCCCTAACATATCTCTAGGGCTGGAAGCAGATGAACTGTTATTTCCTGGGCACCTACTTTGCTTTACTTTATTAGATCATCTCCTGGGGACTGTTCTGATTATATCCCCACACATCGTCCTTCCTCAACATGCTGATGAGACTGGTATTATCGCCACACCAGTGAGGAGGCTGAGAGCAGTTATGTGATGCACTAAGGGGCCCTCAGCCAGTAAGTACCAGAGCTGTGGTAAAGACCCCAATCTGTAGGAGCTCTGGTGCCTGGTCTTTGTCCCTTTCCACACTGTACAGGAGAAAGACCTTATGCTGGGAGGAGGGAGGAGAGATCGAGATACTGCAGACGAAAGGGATAATTATGGAGCAACTTAACAGAGGGATCTGTGGTGGTGGCCAGACTGTGGGAAACCTCGGCTGGGAAAACCAGTGGGAGAAAATCTGAAGAACGGGTTCAGGGACTGCGTTTGTGGACTCCCCCCATTATTTCCTGAGTCTGGGGCCTAGTGAGGACCAGGTGCTTTGAGAAGTCTTTATTCTGAGCAGCTGGCTCCCTCTTGTGGCAGCTATGGCTCATCCCTGAATGATCTGGGACCAGGCAGCCTTGTGGAGCCCTGGAGGCACCCTGGCTGCACATTGGAATCACCTGAGAGCTATTAAAATGTGCTCATTTCCCAGGCCAGTGAAATAAGAATGTTAAGGGAGATTGAGACCTTCACTGTCCAATACAATAGCCACTAGCTACATGTGGCTATTGAGCACTTGTGATATGGCTAGTTCAAATTGAGATGTAAGTGTAAATTACACACTGGATTTCAAAGACCTAGTACAAAAAAGAGACTGTGAAATATCTCATTAATAATTTTTTATTAATTATATGTTGAAGTGGTATTTTGGACATATAGAGCTAAATAAAGTATATTGTTTAAATTAATTCACCTGCTTATCTTTTTACTTTTAAAAATGTAGCTACTAGAAAATTTAAAATTACATATGTGGCCCTCAGGTCATATGTAAGATCACCAGATTTAGCAAATAAAAATCCTGGATGCCAAGTTAAAATGGTATTTCAAATAAACACAAGTAAATTTCGTATATATATATTAGAGTACTAGAGGCCCAGTGCATGAAATTCTGCACTGGTAGGGTCCCTAGCAGCTGCCAGCTGCCGGCCAGATACTCCCTCCCTTCCCCCGGCCAGCCCCACCCCCTGGTTGAACTCCCATACAACTCCCAGTCTAGGGAACAATTTGCATACTACGCTTTTATTATATAGGATATATATTGTTGTTGTTAATCCTTGCCCTAGGATATTTTTTCCATTGATTTTGAGAGAGAGTGGTTGGAAGGGAGGGAGGGAGGGATGGAGAAGGAAAGGAGGGAAAGGGAGAGACAGAGAGAGATGAGAGAGACATCAATTGGCTGCCTCCCACATGAGTCCTGACAGAGCTGAATTGAACCTGCAACCTAGGTACATGTCCTTGACTGGACATTGAACTTGAGACCCTTCTGTGTACAGGCCGATGCTCTAACCACTGAGCAATCGGCCAGGGCACAACTTGATTATTTTTTATTGGTGTGACAGACTCTTATCCAGAGATGCCTGGCATCTTATTCCCAAGGAAGGGGATCCACAACTTTAAAAAGCATATGTGTATTTTTAATTCAAGCCTTCACCTAAGGAGTGGAGGAAGAAATTACTCCATAACATAGCTACACTCGAAAGCACACCAGGGGCAAGATATTTCAACAAATTAAAAAAAGAAAGAAAGGAAGAAAGAACAAAACTGCAGAATAGTAAATGGCTGAACAAGTTATGGCTCTTAAGTACCTTCATGTCTGTTATTTTGGTGTCTCCTTTTAACACTCTTCGGGTGGTGTTTTGAGAGCCTGCATCAAGGATGTGAGATTCCTCACTTAGTGGCAGAGCCTAAGGATCTGGTGAGGGTCTGGTCATCTCTCCTCTTGACTGTTCTGCTGCTGGTACCAGACATTTGCAGCATTTGCAACACACACATCGGAATAGCTGGGAATGCTAGGCCTCCTGCCCCCAAGTGACCCCAAGTGACCCCAAGCATCACTTATACTTGAAGGGCCTGGTTCTCTGATTGCCCTCTGGTTGTGAGAACTTTGGTAATAGAGATGAAGTCCTATTCTGTATTTCATTTTGTGTACCCCAGGGCCTGTTATATAGGAGGAACTTTATTACTTCAAATTGGTTTGAGATTATATAAAAATTTTGTTTTTATTACAAAGTAATCCTTTTGCCCTGGCCGGTTCGCTCAGTTGGTTGGAGCATCATCCCATACACCAATCGCTTGCGTGTTTGATTCCTGGTCAGGACACATACCTAAGTTGCAGGTTCAATCCTTGATCCGGGAGCATATGGGAGAAAACCTATCAGTGTTTCTCTCTCACCTTGATGCTTCTCTCTCTCTCTCTCTCTCTCTGGCTATCTCTTCATCTTTCTCTCTCTAAAATCATTAAAGAAGACATATCCTCAGGTGAGGATTTTAAAAAAAAGTAATCCTTCTAATTTGAAAAGTCAAAAGTACAATAAGGTTTTTAATGAAAAACAGACCCTGCCTTACCCACTCTCTTAATAGTTGTGTTTCCCCAAAACAATCACTTTCATCTCTTTTGAGTTTTTCTTCTGCTATGAAAACTGTATATTGGACTAATAAGAGGGTGGTCCCACGCACAGCCACGTATCATTTGTGTGCCCTTAGAAAAGAAGTGGCGCTGGTGCCCGGCCCATAACTTTCTATCCACTTTGAACAACATTGACTTTTGTGGAGACAGACTTTTGGGTTCCAATAAATGCTTGTGACCGTTAACCATTCTCTTTAACCCATGTCCACTGAAGAGATTAACACTCTTAGCACATTGTTTTGTTCCGCTGTGTATCACAGAAATATTCTTTAGTGAAAACATTAAGAGTGAGGTGGTTAAGTGATCTCAGAATCTGAGATAGTGAATGAGAAATAAATTGAATGGAGCCACCCTGAAAAGAAAGCTGTAGCCCTATGGGTCAGGACCCCCTCCCTGCCTTACTAGATGCATCTTCTCCTTGAGAGTTCGAAGGGGCACACTTGAAAAGCAAGATCTACTTTGGGAACTGGAATGAAATTTCCTAGGGTGGAAATTAAAAAAAGAAAGAAAGGAAGAAAGAACAAAACTGCAGAATAGTAAATAACTGAACAAGTTATGGCTCTTAAGTACCTTCAGGTCTGTTATTTTGGTGTCTCTTTTTAACACTCTTGGGGTAGTGTTTTGAGAGCCTGCATCAAGGATGTGAGATTCCTCACTTAGTGGCAGAGCCTAAGGCTCTGGTGAGGGTCTGGTCATCTCTCCTCTTGACTGTTCTGCTGCTGGTACCAGGCATCTGCAGCATTTGCAACACACACATCGGAATAACTGGGAATGCTAGGCCTCCTGCCCCCAGGTGGCCTCCTGCCCCCAAGTGACCCCAAGCATCACTTATACTTGAAGGGCCTGGTTCTCTGCTTGCCCTCTGGTTATGAGAACTTTGGTAATAGAGATGAAGTCCTATTCTGAATTTCATTTTGTGTACCCCAGGGCCTGTTATATAGGAGGAACTTTATTACTTCAAATTGGTTTGAGATTATATAAAAATTTTGTTTTTATTACAAAGTAATCCTTTTGCCCTGGCCGGTTCGCTCAGTTGGTTGGAGCATCATCCCATACACCAAACGCTTGCGTGTTTGATTCCTGGTCGGGACACATACCTAGGTTGCAGGTTCGATCCCTGATCCGGGAGCATATGGGAGAAAACCTATCAGTGTTTCTCTCTCACCTTGATGCTTCTCTCTCTCTCTCTCTCTCTCTCTCTCTCTCTCTCTGTCTCTCTCTTCATCTTTCTCTCTCTAAAATTATTAAAGAAGACATATCCTCAGGTGAGAATTAAAAAAAAAGCAATCCTTCTAATTTGAAAAGTCAAAAGTACAATAAGGTTTTTAATGAAAAACAGACCCTGCCTTACCCACTCTCTTAATAGTTGTGTTTCCCCCAAACAATCACTTTCATCTATTTTGAGTTTTTCTTCTGCTATGAAAACTGTATATTGGACTAATAAGAGGGTGGTCCCACGCACAGCCACGTATCATTTGTGTGCCCTTAGAAAAGAAGTGGCGCTGGTGCCCGGCCCATAACTTTCTATCCACTTTGAACAACATTGACTTTTGTGGAGACAGACTTTTGGGTTCCAATAAATGCTTGTGACCGTTAACCATTCTCTTTAACCCATGTCCACTGAAGAGATTAACACTCTTAGCACATTGTTTTGTTCCGCTGTGTATCACAGAAATATTCTTTAGTGAAAACATTAAGAGTGAGGTGGTTAAGTGATCTCAGAATCTGAGATAGTGAATGAGAAATAAATTGAATGGAGCCACCCTGAAAAGAAAGCTGTAGCCCTATGGGTCAGGACCCCCTCCCTGCCTTACTAGATGCATCTTCTCCTTGAGAGTTCGAAGGGGCACACTTGAAAAGCAAGATCTACTTTGGGAACTGGAATGAAATTTCCTAGGGTGGTAAAACGAAGAAGTGAGGCACATAGATATCTACTTTGCCTTTCCAAGTCTGTAAGTTGTTCTGATTAATGTTTTCACATGGAAAACTATGGCATTCCGAGTAGCTAGCAGCTATTTCTAGTAGCTTGTGGAGAAGCAGACATCTTCAATAAGGTAATTATTTTAAGTGCATCTGTAGCTGTGTAATGTGCACATGTGTTTGTAATTATAGTTTGCGAATTTAGAATCAAGTGCCAGATTTATCGGTGTTTACATATTCAGCGAATGAAAAAAAATCTCTTTAATATTGGCTGCTACCTTCACAAATGCGCATTGTTTCAGAGTCTGCAAAGCACACCACTTGATAGTTGTCACCACCTACTGTCGCTGTGTAATGTGTAGCACAAAAGATTGTGGCCGGTAACCTAACAGGCTTATCGCTGAACAGAGCAAATGTTACTTCTTAGGTTGCCAACGTGGGGCTCCAGAGTGTCTGGCCGTGTGGTGGTAAGACTTGGCATGTATGAGTTCAGGGTTTTTCCTGATCTTTTAAGAAAGAAAATTATATGTTAGTGAGTACAGTAATATTTTCAGTAAGTAGAAATAACATGCTGTCAGGACATAATTTATGAGACATATTTAGTAGGTTATATACAAATTTTAGAACAGTGGGAACTTTTGGCTAGAAATTTATAGCGGTTTGCTCTTAACAAAAGTGTATGCATCAGCGGCCTGCATTTAAATACTTGATATGTATATTAATTTGCTTATCAATTTATTGAAAGTTTTAGGCTTTGTAAATAATACCCTTTATTTTTGGCAAAGTCAAAAAAAATATCAAATGTGAGATTTGGCAAAAGTAATGCCTTAGATATACAATTTAGATATGTGTATGTACCATAATTAGTTATGCTGTGTAATCAGGAACTAGTAAACCAAATAAGTGTTTAGCTGGCAGGTCCTATTTTGTAAGGAGTGGTTTATGTTGTAAGTGAGTAAAAGCTCAGTTTTAGTTCTTGGATCATGTTAATATATGCAAAAACAATCTAGAGCCAATCCTTGATTAATAGGAACTTTACCTAATTTGTAAGTCATGAGGGCTTCCCCCTCTTTTTCCTTGTTCATTATCTCCTCCCTTTCCCCTGCTCATTTTCATGTCAATCAGGGGTGATGTTTAGAAAGGTTTAGGGTGGGAGAGTGATGGGAATTCATTTGATAGTGATTTTGGCTGGTATTTTTGGAGGTTAAGAATTGTTAAAATGTTTTGCTGGTGTTAAATTTCAGAATTAGATGTTTATGTATTTAAACAATTATTCAGCTTTCTTTACTTTACCAAAGGCCATTTCAAGTTAACTCTAGCTGTGTAATACTGGTTCAATTCTATAACATGCTTTATTATGGATTTTTATATCATAGTAAATGTTTCTATGAGACTTATTTAAAAAAATTTTTTTTAAATCTATGGTTCCTGTTTTATTGAAGAAAAGCTATAACCTCTCTGTGTTTTGGTTTTCATGATCTTTTAAGGCTCAGTAAAGAATTGAACATAGTGGTTATACTCAGACTGATGAGAACTAATGTAGGTTTCCAGCTGTGTGGAAGCACTGGTTTATCGGTATTTCTGTAGACCACACAATTAAGTAATTTTATAGTTCTAATTTGGAATATTCTAGCACCCATCTAAAACACTGTTAGCTGGAGCTTAGAATATGATAAAACATAACATTCCTCTTGGGTGCCATACCGATAGGTTAATTGCCCTAAGAGGGCCTGCTCTAAGGGAGTTCCAAAGTGTGGATGTTACTAACACCAGCATCGTTATATGATGTTAGTGTGCTGTATTTATAGAATTATAACAACAACTTATGTAATTATATAATCACAGTTATATAATTATAACATTGATGAGTATATAATGAAACTTTAAAAATATTTTGAATTTAATTGTTCTCAAAGAGCATCTCTTTATTTTCTTCATAATACTTGCCATTTGTGAAGTATTTCCCATAGTCATCATGCATATATAAATACAGTTAAGAAAGCAAATTGAGTAATAAAAATGATGAGTTAAGAAATGGTGAAAATTGGAAAACATTGTGTATTTTAAGCCTGTTGAATAATAAATAGTGAATTGATTGAAAGGTGAAGATAGCATATGTGTTTAAGGATATAAAAAATCATCACAGATTCTAGTGCTATTTCAGTTCAGTAAACATGTATTAGTACCTACTGTGTTACCAGTTATGATAAATGTTTGGGATTCAAAGATAAATAAATATACAGAGTGCATGCCAGCTGACTTTCTGTGTAGAATTTAGGGTTATGGATGGAGGTTGACATTAAGGAGCTACTTCAGTGATTTTAGGATGTTTTGTGTGTGTGTGTGTGTGTGTGTGAGTTTGGTGTGTACCTTTCTAAGAATTATGGGCAGTCAGTCTAAGAGATTAGTTTTACTACAGATTTCTTTCTTCTTGTGAATGATATGCCTTTGAATAAGGCAGTTTTGAGGGAAGTTTTTTAGAGATTATGATTTTGATTATTACATGATAGCAAAGAAGAAGCTGCAAGATGGGGCATTTGAATTAAGAGAAGTAAGGAACATGGTGACTTTAGGGATATTTTGCATATATTCTTTGTGGGGGTCACAATGCAAAAGCAATTCTATATTTAAACTTCTGTAGTTCTTTATAGATTATAAAATGAGGCTGAGTATCCAAGTAAATATCTCACATTTACATAGTTATGGAACTGGTCCTTGAAATATGTGTTCCTTCAAATGCAAACCAGGATGCAAATGGCAACATTTAGCCCAGGAATATTAATAGAGGACCTTCCTGTAAACTTTAATTGAAGACTAGGGTGTGAATTCATTCATTTCTTTAATATCAGCTGTGCACCTACAAAGAGTCTAGCCTTGGGCAAGTCATACCAGATGTGTGGTAAATCCCTTGGCCTAGATCAGCGGTTCTCAACCTGTGGGTCGTGACCCCTTTGGGGGTCGAACGACCCTTTCACAGGGGTCGCCTAAGACCATTGGAAAACACATATATAATTACATATTGTTTTTGTGATTAATCACTATACTTTAATTATGTTCAATTTGTAACAATGAAAATACATCCTGCATATCAGATATTTACATTACGATTCATAACAGTAGCAAAATTACAGTTATGAAGTAGCAACGAAAATAATTTTATGGTTGGGAGTCACCACAACATGAGGAACTATATTAAAGGGTCACAGCATTAGGAAGGTTGAGAACCACTGGCCTAGATAACGAGGAGCCAGATGAATAGATAATAGTTATTTTTCTTGATATTATGAGGGAGTTATGCGCAGATTGATATATAGGTTTTCTATTTAAACTATTACCGTAAGTCTGAGTAGGCTTGGCTGCATTCTCTGCTCAGGGTCTAACAAGGGTAAAGTTGAGGAGTCAGCTGGCCTCCTAGCTGGGATCTCCAGGAAAGGTTCACTTTCAAGTTCATTCAGGTTGTTGGCTGAGTCTAGTTCTGTGTGGTTGTGCTGGCGTGGTGAGACCAGCACCGGGTGTTAGACCAGTGGGGTCAGACCAGATATTGGTTCAGCAATCTCAGTACTTGAGTTCTGGCTAAGAAAGAACTCAGAGCCAAGACTCAAAATGTAAGATTAAGTTTACACAGAGGTAGAAGAAGTGAGCTGCAGGAGAAATGGGCTCAGGAAACAAGTTACAGAGGCAAAAAAAAAGGGCCCTTGGGGCTTAGGAGAGAGGGAGGTAAAGGTAATGCACCTGGGGGAAGTAGAGGGCGGTTAGAAGAGAGGGAGAGCATCCTGGCGCCTCCATCCTAAGGGCTTTTAAGGTGTGATTTTAGGGGATGTCCCAGGGGAGGATCTCAATAGAATATTGATTAGTTTTCCAGGTGTGTCTTTCAGGGTCATGGTCTCCACTGATTGGTTGGTGCCAGGATGGGGTCAATAGTCAATGCAGCTGGTCCTGATGTCAGCCACAGGGGCTTGCTTCCTGGTTTTGCTGCTTTTCTGGGCCTGAAGCTTAAATGCAACTGAGGCCTAGATTTGATTCTGGCCAGAACCTCATTGTCCTGAGGCTTAACGTGTAGGGACTATTTGACAGCTCCATTGTTGGATCCTCCTGTAAGAGGGTTTAACCCGCATGATTAGCAACATGCCAGGGGAGGAAAGGTCAGGGGAGGGTCCCAACTGCATGAGCAGCAATAGGAAATGCCAGGGGTTCTGAACTGCATGACCAGAGCTCTTTTGGGGAGGAAAGGTTACTCTGGGGGTGCGGTCCTTGTTTTCCCAGTTTTGTTGGTTGCTGGGCCCTCAGGGCTTTCCGCACCTGTGACTTCCTGTACATGGCCCATCGTCCTTGCTCTGCTCATGTCTGTCTAACTGCCAACCACAGTTGTAGGTCTGAGGTTCATGTTTCCTTGGTGGCAACAGCTGGGGCCATGCTTTGTTCCTAGAGGGCACCCACATTCCTTCTCATGTGGCTTCCTCCGCCTTTAAAGCCAGCGGTGGTGCGCCAAGTCCTTCTTGTGCTTAAGATCTCTCTGACATCCCTTCCACTACCAGCCACAGAAAACCCCTTGCTTTTTAAGGCCTCATGTGATTAGACTAGATTCACCCATATAATCACTTTTTTGCCATAATCAGAGGAGTGACACAGGGGTGGGGGGGGGGGGCGTGCAAAGATCATAAGGGCCATCCTAATATTCTGCTCATCATGGTTGTTATTGGAAACAGAAGAGAAAACACCAAAATCCAACGAGGGAGGTTTAAAAATGGCTGTCTAGAGTTGGCGATTGCTGAGCTGCCAGATGGGTTAAAGTTGAGGTCTCTACTTATTTGCTTTGTCATTATTATCCAACCAATATTTATGATGGCCTGTGCTAGGAGCAAGTCATTGTTCTGTCAGAGACTCGTTTTCCTCAGTCATCAGATGGGGAGAGTGATATTTACTTTGAAGGGTTCTTCTGAGAGGTAGATATAAAGTCCCTGACAAAGAGGGGTACCCATAAATGGAGCTACGAAAAGTGTCTGAGATTTGTTGCAGGCGGTAAGGAAATATTGACATAGGTTAATTCATACAGGTACTTATTGAATCCTGTATAAATTAAGTCAGCACGGCTGAGTCTAGGAGGAAGTAAGGAAGATATTGACATGAGCACAAAATTTTAAGGAGGGAGAGCCGCAGAGCCAAAAACTCAGTATAAGATAAATTATATGCTAATGAAATACTTAAAAAATAAGATTAATGCCAAAAATTTATAATGAGCCAAATATTAAAATAAAGACAGAATCAGTAACCATTTGTGAGCCGTATTGCCATCTCAGACAAAAGGAAAAATCAGTAGTTCTGATTTTGTCTTTATTTAAACATTTTTTTGGCATTAACTTTGATTTTTAAAAATATTGTATTATTTTATTTATCTTGATTACTGAGTTTTAAATTTTGTTCCTAAGATGAAAACCTCCAAGTAGAACATAGAAGTGTTAAATAAATGGCACAGAAAATTTAATCAAAGTTACACTTAATTTTGAATATTATTTTGACTACATTTAAATATTATTTTAGGTTAGCATCCTGGCATTCTTCTCTGTAGTTCTTCTATTCCCTCATTTATTAAAATAATTATCAACAGTTATCAAGATGATTAACTTATTTTTTTAACATGTCCTATATATAAAGAACAGAATTCCCTTTTTTCTTGAAGTTGCTTTAAACATTTTCCAGTGTCAATAAAGTCCCATTAGAGCATTCATATAATGACAAATCTCTCAGCTTTTACTTTTTTGTTTAATTCCTCTTTGATTTTTTTTATTGTTGTTGTTCTTTTAGCTATTGCATTATTTCCAGTAATGGGCATCTACAACATCATATCAGAATGACTTTTTTATTTTAAATCTTTCCTCCATTATGTTTTCCTTGCATAGCCTTGTCAGAAAGGCTAACATTTTCTGTGGTCTGGGCATTATTCCCATGTTGGATATTTAGTCCCATGATTGCTGTATTATTGCTAGCATTTTAACATTTCTGAGAAGTACCAACCAAGATTGCCACTTGCTGTTTTGAATGTATTCCATTCAGTAGGCTTTATCTAAGAATAGATAGTTGGAAAAGGAAAATATTGGTTGCTTCTGGCTAATCCAGGGTGAAATGAAGTCTCTAACTTTAAAGAACATCCCAGTTATACCTCTTTTAAGATTCAGTAGAGAGACTTACTAATTTCCTTTTTACTTTAAAAATAACAAATACTCCATTTGTATAAACAAATATACCAATGATTAGAGACATTCTTAAATCAGATAAAATGTAAGCAACTAAGGATCAATTAGCATTTATGACTATTACAATAAAGTGTCTATCAGGGGCACTAGTATTAATTGACCTGAGGGAATAAAACTTCCATTTAGAAATGGTTATGAATGATTATAAGAATTTAATGACACATTAAATGAATATTTTTCTTAATAAAATTTTGACTCAATTGGTAAAATTATGGTATTGTGTAATCTCCATCCTTTTGAGAAACTTAAAACACATTGACATGATGATAAACTTAAATAACAGTAAATATTAACACTAGTTTAGCTAAATAATTTCATCCTATATTATGTTCAACTGAACAGTCTAACATATGTTTTTGTGTTGTTTTTTCTTCCTAATGTCAGGTCTGACTTGACACTACTGGGAGACTAATGTTGATAATTACAATTGTTTCGTGCAGCTTAGTTTAGAAATGAATTTGAACCTGTACTCAAAGCATCCACACACTGTGAGACTAGACA
The DNA here is from genome assembly GCF_000412655.1 of Myotis brandtii. NCBI lineage: Eukaryota > Metazoa > Chordata > Mammalia > Chiroptera > Vespertilionidae > Myotis > Myotis brandtii. Next base: position 10,271,074 of record NW_005371324.1, read on the forward strand.
GTTCTGTTTACTGCTTTAAGGCAACGACTCTGGAAACTTTAAAAAATACCCACATCATTAATATATTTATTTAAAATGGCAAGCGGCTCTGTCTACCCCAGGAAAGGAGCAGGAAGTAGATGCCACTCTAAGCAACATAATAGGCTTGCCTCTTGGTTTTGTTTATATACATATTGCAAATAGTTCAGGAAATATAAACAGATAAATAGAAGTTAAATATTAAAAAAGTACAGAACTCTCCAACTGCAGTTTTGATTGTTTGTAAAGAAATCTGAGGTTGATTGAAGTCTGGGCTGCTCCAGCTTACTGATAGTAAGCCACAAACAACCAGCCTATTGAGGCTTTTTGAATGCATTTCAAAGGGGGAATATTTTACTTTTCTGATGCCTAAATACCAGTGCCCGAAGGGAGATAATTCCCTGATGTTCTTCAGAGGACCACATTCAAAATGAAGCATTTCAGGCAACGATGTGGAACAATAAATATATGTTGGGAAAAGGAAAGAAAGTCCATTGGTGTGGAAAGCAAGCTTTAAATTCTCTCTCAACTGTCCCAATAATTTACTAGGTGACATTGAATTGCTGTGGTATTTTTATTTTTCTGCTCTTGGAAACTTCTAATAGTTTCAAGTTAAATAAAATAAGTCATTTGATCTAGTATAATTAGTTTTTTTTTTCTTGATTTGCAAGATTGAAAAGAACAAATGACTGTGATTATTGTGTTCCCTTAAATTATAATATCAGGGGACCAACCTATACTATCTTTAGCATAAGACCACATCTTTACCAATGGTGAGTTGTTAGAGTGGGTGTCATGGAGGAACTGATTTTCATCCTGTGCTTTAAGCTACTTTGTCAGACTTTTTACCTTTCAGTTAACCTATGAGGAGGCTATGTCTTGTGATTTTGATTATGAAGAGAGTGTGTTGCTTTTTAAATTTTGTGAAAACTCACTGAGTGACAGAGACATTTGCATTCCAAATGATTGCATAAGAATTGTTAATCTTACTTGTTTTCCCCCTTAGATAGATAGACAACAAGCAACAGGATGGCTCTGGTGTTCATTTTAGCTTTATAGTGTTTTTCAAGTTTTAATGCTGTGTGATGAGTTTTATTTAAGACAAGGGAGCATTTTCCTCTGATTACTTGTTTTCCTCCTTAGATAGATAGACACAAGCAACAGGATGGCTCTGGTGTTCATTTTAGTTTTATAGTGTTTTTCAAGTTTTAATGCTGTGCGATGAGTTTTATTTAAGACAAGGGAGCATTTTCCTCTGAGTCACTTGGAATAAATTGTCTGTTGACCTAGTAGGAAAACACAATAGTTGAAAATACTCTCATTCATATGGAGTGAGAATTCCAGATTATTTACTCCCAAGTATTTAAACATTTTGAAGCTATTCTGGCAAAGCAGAACCAGCTATTTTTGTTACTTATTTTAATGTCAGTGGTACCAGTTCTGATCAGTGGTGAAAAATTAATAAGATTATCTTTAGTAAGTCTTCTCTTCAGTTAATTAAAAATGATACATAGAAAAGTGTTTGAGTTGTGCTTGTCCTGTGAATGAATATGTCAGTGATTATAAGAATCTTAGTGTCAGTGTTTTGAACAGTGCCAGGCATGTTTTGAACCCTTGAAGACTAGCCACTTTGTGGTTAGATGTGGCCATATGATGTAGTTCTGGACAATGGGCTGTAGGAAGAAGAGGTGTGTATAACTTGATGCCCACCGTTTCCTTTCCGGTTTGCGGTTGGCTGGAATGTAGGAGTGATGGTGGGACCAAGATGGGTCGAAAAGCAGATGCCATGAGTCAAAAATAGCAGAGCAGCCCTGGCTAGTATGGCTCAGTTGATTGAACATTGTCCCTTGCACTGAAAAGTTAATTGTATGATTCCCTATCAGGGCACATACCTGGGTTGTGGGCTCCAACCCTGGTAGGGGGTGTGCAAAAGGCAGCCAATTGATGTTTTCCTCTCACATAGATGTTTCTCTCTCTCTCTTTCTCTCTCTCTCTCTCTCTCTCTCTCTCCCCCTTCCTTCCTCCCTCTCTCTAAAATCAATAAGAAATATATATATATTTATATATATATTTTAAAAAGCAGAGCAAAAAGAAAGGTGTCTGTCTGTTCCTCGTATTATCAGAGCCTTGCCATTTCTAGCACTAGAGTATATATTTATGTAGATGGTTTGAAATCCCATCTTGTTTATGGGTTATTATTTTGGGATTTCTATTTACTTTTGCTGAACCTATATTAAAATCTGAGACAAATTTTGTAATCATTAGTCAGGAAGCCAGGACAGGCTAAATGAATTGAGCAATGATTGAAAGGGCCATCTGTTAGAAATAGCTGGGGTGTAATTAAGGCAAGAATCTAGTTTTATGTGGATAGGAGATACTATATAGGAATCAGGAAGACTGAATCAGAAAACGAAAGAAAAATAGGCGGTATATTGGAAAGAGTATTAGAGTTGGCTTTATAAACCTGTATTATAGAAACAGTATTGTTGCTTACTATTCATTGAGCTCTAATTCTTTAAACTATGAAAGTGTGATTGATTGCTATAAAGATGAAATGGAACATGTATGGTAAATTGCTTTGTAAACCGTATCCTGGGTAATTAGCAGATTAAGCAGGTACAACTTATGGGTTGAAATCATAATGCAAATTTAAATTGTGCTTTCTACTAGCTACTTAAAATATGTTCAGAGGGGAAAGTTTATCTCCCATTATTAATGGAAATTCTAGCAAGTCCTCTGACTTTTCTGGTACTAGAAAGCCTTTTAATCCCTTTAAATTGTAATTATAGTCTCAGTTGGGAAGAAAATCTTTGTCTCTGGTGGACTTTGGTACAGAAGGGAATCTGTATTCCGGAATGGGGCTGTGTGTGATGGGAGGTCAAAGATGGGCAACCAGTACTTTTTGAACACTTTCTATGTAGCAAGCATACATCTAGCAGAAATCAAGACAGAGAACTCTTGTCTCTTGGAGTATACTTCTAGTGGCTACTTCTTTCTTCTTTACTGTTTCTTCTCCCATTTACCAGCTGCTGTCATAGACGCTTGTGAACTAAGAATATAGTGTAAAGGGTCCACAGGAAAGCTCTTTTTTTTTTTATTGTGGATTCACACTGGCTTTGTAAACCCTGGACATAGCAGCTATTCAGAGCTGACTCGTTATCTCATGTGCATCTCCAAATCCATGGGAGCCTTCCCTGCTGGGACCCTGGACTGTTTTGTTTTGCTCTCAGACCAGCCCTTTGCCCTCAGCCCTTGTTTTGTGGTGACCTCTGCCACAGTCTTTCTCTATTAGTGACCCTCCCAGATGGCCTTCTTAGGCGGGACCCCAAATGTCTCCAAGCCGACTCTTCTTTCTCGGGACCCACTGCTAATCCATGGGGAACATTTGCCCATCTTTGATCTCTTCTGAGAAGCGAAAAACATCAGGTACTTCACAGACACAGCACTTTGTCGTGCTGCCCCAGGCCACCTGATATTTCTTAGGGTAGGGACACCAGTAAATGGTGATTTCCAACTCCGGGACAGCATAACCAGCTGTCAGTGTGGGCTTGAGATGAAGGAGGTAGCACTCTTGTTCCTGTTCTCAATCTCTTCCCTGATACTTCTGTTCCCATCAGATCAATAAGGGCAACCTGGGATACCCTACTTTGAAATTTGCATTTCAGTTTTACCTCCCTGTGTATCTCATACTTATCATCTGAGGCCTTGAACAAAATTCTTATTTTAATATCCAGTTACACATGTTTTCCCGATATAAAAGTTGTTTATTTGTGTTCTCTCTCAACAGGGCTTTCCTGGGGTATCAGTGCTTGGCCAAATTTTTGAAGGTTGGCCCAGATGTACAGAGAAAATGGAGCTCTTTTATTACTCCATTAACTGATCTGGCCTTCTTTGCTTCCTGGATATTAGGAAAGGGAACCATTACATAGTCACATAGAAGGAACTTGGTCCAATGAAATGAAATGATAGCTTTAGGTAAAATGGGGAGGCTCTAGGGCAGCCGTGGGCAAACTACGGCCCGCGGGCTGGATCCGGCCCATTTGAAATGAAAAAAACTAAAAAAAAAAAGACCGTACCCTCTTATGTAATGATGTTTACTTTGAATTTATATTAGTTCACACAAACACTCCATCCATGCTTTTGTTCCGGCCCTCCGGTCCAGTTTAAGAACCCATTGTGGCCCTCGAGTCAAAAAGTTTGCCCACCCCTGACCTAGGAAAGAAAGTCCATTGGTGTGGAAAGCAAGCTTTAAATTCTCTCTCAACTGTCCCAATAATTTACTAGGTGACATTGAATTGCTGTGGTATTTTTATTTTTCTGCTCTTGGAAACTTCTAATAGTTTCAAGTTAAATAAAATAAGTCATTTGATCTAGTATAATTAGTTTTTTTTTTCTTGATTTGCAAGATTGAAAAGAACAAATGACTGTGATTATTGTGTTCCCTTAAATTATAATATCAGGGGACCAACCTATACTATCTTTAGCATAAGACCACATCTTTACCAATGGTGAGTTGTTAGAGTGGGTGTCATGGAGGAACTGATTTTCATCCTGTGCTTTAAGCTACTTTGTCAGACTTTTTACCTTTCAGTTAACCTATGAGGAGGCTATGTCTTGTGATTTTGATTATGAAGAGAGTGTGTTGCTTTTTAAATTTTGTGAAAACTCACTGAGTGACAGAGACATTTGCATTCCAAATGATTGCATAAGAATTGTTAATCTTACTTGTTTTCCCCCTTAGATAGATAGACAACAAGCAACAGGATGGCTCTGGTGTTCATTTTAGCTTTATAGTGTTTTTCAAGTTTTAATGCTGTGTGATGAGTTTTATTTAAGACAAGGGAGCATTTTCCTCTGAGTCACTTGGAATAAATTGTCTGTTGACCTAGTAGGAAAACACAATAGTTGAAAATGCTCTCATTCATATGGAGTGAGAATTTCAGATTATTTACTACCAAGTATTTAAACATTTTGAGGCTATTCTGGCAAAGCAGAACCAGCTATTTTTGTTACTTATTTTAATGTCAGTGGTACCAGTTCTGATCAGTGGTGAAAAATTAATAAGATTATCTTTAGTAAGTCTTCTCTTCAGTTAATTAAAAATGATACATAGAAAAGTGTTTGAGTTGTGCTTGTCCTGTGAATGAATATGTCAGTGATTATAAGAATCTTAGTGTCAGTGTTTTGAACAGTGCCAGGCATGTTTTGAACCCTTGAAGACTAGCCACTTTGTGGTTAGATGTGGCCATATGATGTAGTTCTGGACAATGGGCTGTAGGAAGAAGAGGTGTGTATAACTTGATGCCCACCGTTTCCTTTCCGGTTTGCGGTTGGCTGGAATGTAGGAGTGATGGTGGGACCAAGATGGGTCGAAAAGCAGATGCCATGAGTCAAAAATAGCAGAGCAGCCCTGGCTAGTATGGCTCAGTTGATTGAACATTGTCCCTTGCACTGAAAAGTTAATTGTATGATTCCCTATCAGGGCACATACCTGGGTTGTGGGCTCCAACCCTGGTAGGGGGTGTGCAAAAGGCAGCCAATTGATGTTTTCCTCTCACATAGATGTTTCTCTCTCTCTCTTTCTCTCTCTCTCTCTCTCTCTCTCTCTCCCCCTTCCTTCCTCCCTCTCTCTAAAATCAATAAGAAATATATATATATTTATATATATATTTTAAAAAGCAGAGCAAAAAGAAAGGTGTCTGTCTGTTCCTCGTATTATCAGAGCCTTGCCATTTCTAGCACTAGAGTATATATTTATGTAGATGGTTTGAAATCCCATCTTGTTTATGGGTTATTATTTTGGGATTTCTATTTACTTTTGCTGAACCTATATTAAAATCTGAGACAAATTTTGTAATCATTAGTCAGGAAGCCAGGACAGGCTAAATGAATTGAGCAATGATTGAAAGGGCCATCTGTTAGAAATAGCTGGGGTGTAATTAAGGCAAGAATCTAGTTTTATGTGGATAGGAGATACTATATAGGAATCAGGAAGACTGAATCAGAAAACGAAAGAAAAATAGGCGGTATATTGGAAAGAGTATTAGAGTTGGCTTTATAAACCTGTATTATAGAAACAGTATTGTTGCTTACTATACATTGAGCTCTAATTCTTTAAACTATGAAAGTGTGATTGATTGCTGTAAAGATGAAATGGAACATGTATGGTAAATTGCTTTGTAAACCGTATCCTGGGTAATTAGCAGATTAAGCAGGTACAACTTATGGGTTGAAATCATAATGCAAATTTAAATTGTGCTTTCTACTAGCCACTTAAAATATGTTCAGAGGGGAAAGTTTATCTCCCATTATTAATGGAAATTCTAGCAAGTCCTCTGACTTTTCTGGTACTAGAAAGCCTTTTAATCCCTTTAAATTGTAATTATAGTCTCAGTTGGGAAGAAAATCTTTGTCTCTGGTGGACTTTGGTACAGAAGGGAATCTGTATTCCGGAATGGGGCTGTGTGTGATGGGAGGTCAAAGATGGGCAACCAGTACTTTTTGAACACTTTCTATGTAGCAAGCATACATCTAGCAGAAATCAAGACAGAGAACTCTTGTCTCTTGGAGTATACTTCTAGTGGCTACTTCTTTCTTCTTTACTGTTTCTTCTCCCATTTACCAGCTGCTGTCATAGACGCTTGTGAACTAAGAATATAGTGTAAAGGGTCCACAGGAAAGCTCTTTTTTTTTTTGTATTGTGGATTCACACTGGCTTTGTAAACCCTGGACATAGCAGCTATTCAGAGCTGACTCGTTATCTCATGTGCATCTCCAAATCCATGGGAGCCTTCCCTGCTGGGACCCTGGACTGTTTTGTTTTGCTCTCAGACCAGCCCTTTGCCCTCAGCCCTTGTTTTGTGGTGACCTCTGCCACAGTCTTTCTCTATTAGTGACCCTCCCAGATGGCCTTCTTAGGCGGGACCCCAAATGTCTCCAAGCCAACTCTTCTTTCTCCAGACCCACTGCTAATCCATGGGGAACATTTGCCCATCTTTGACCTCTTCTGAGAAGCGAAAAACTTTGCAGACACAGCACTTTGTCGTGCTGCCCCAGGCCACCTGTCTCTTCTGAGAAGCGAAAAACATCAGGTACTTCACAGACACAGCACTTTGTCGTGCTGCCCCAGGCCACCTGATATTTCTCAGGGTAGGGCCACCAGTAAATGGTGATTTCCAACTCCGGGACAGCATAACCAGCTGTCAGTGTGGGCTTGAGATGAAGGAGGTAGCACTCTTGTTCCTGTTCTCAATCTCTTCCCTGATACTTCTGTTCCCATCAGATCAATAAGGGCAACCTGGGATACCCTACTTTGAAATTTGCATTTCAGTTTTACCTCCCTGTGTATCTCATACTTATCATCTGAGGCCTTGAACAAAATTCTTATTTTAATGTCCAGTTACACATGCTTTCCCGATATAAAAGTTGTTTATTTGTGTTCTCTCTCAACAGGGCTTTCCTGGGGTATCAGTGCTTGGCCAAATTTTTGAAGGTTGGCCCAGATGTACAGAGAAAATGGAGCTCTTTTATTACTCCATTAACTGATCTGGCCTTCTTTGCTTCCTGGATATTAGGAAAGGGAACCATTACATAGTCACATAGAAGGAACTTGGTCCAATGAAATGAAATGATAGCTTTAGGTAAAATGGGGAGGCTCTAGGGCAGCCGTGGGCAAACTACGGCCCGCGGGCTGGATCCGGCCCATTTGAAATGAAAAAAACTAAAAAAAAAAAGACCGTACCCTCTTATGTAATGATGTTTACTTTGAATTTATATTAGTTCACACAAACACTCCATCCATGCTTTTGTTCCGGCCCTCCGGTCCAGTTTAAGAACCCATTGTGGCCCTCGAGTCAAAAAGTTTGCCCACCCCTGCTCTAGGGTCTGCCTTCCTATCTGTACCCCATCAAGAAGTCATCTGGGTGGATGGCTGAGGAAGTGGGACATTGGAGAAGGGTGTGGGGTCCTTAGGTCTGCATGGAGCCCTTGGAATTTTCATTTGTATCAGTTGCTGCCTTTATGTGATCAGGATACGTGATTGCTGAGATGCAAGTAGTTCTGTCTGTGTATCGAACAAATCCCTGTGTTTGGATCCCAGTTCTCTTTTTATATACATACATACCTACGTGCATACCTAAATGCATACATATATATATATTTTTTAATCATTTGTATTTCCCCTCCTGGGTAACATAAAATTCTGGGGCCAGTGCATACCATGTAGAAGCCATCGTGAATCTAGTATGGTCGAAGGTGATTGTCATGGCCCCTAATACTTTAGGGCTACTCCTAAAGCTGCTCCCTTCCCTAGTCAGTACAAGACCACAGCATGTACTTGACTTTTTAAAAATTGATTGATTTTAGAAAGAGGAAGTGCCAAGGAGTGAGGGGGGCGGGGAGAGAGAGAGAGAGAGAGAGAGACAGACATTGATTTGTTGTTCCACTTATTCATGCACTCACTGGTTGACTCCTGCATGTGCCCTGACTGGGATTGAACCTATAACCCCCGCATATTGGGAGGACATTCAACCAACTGCACTACCCAGCCAAGGTGACAGACACATGCTTTCATTTATTTTTTTCTGAAGCCTCCCTGTGTCATGTCATCCTTATTCATATCTTCAGCTTCATGGCTAAGCCTAAAAGAGACAAGGGGACCTAATCAGGAGGTCTTTAAAAAAATATTGAGATACCTACAATATGTACATTATTTGTCATCATCGTATAATAGATAAGAACAGGAAATAACTGGATGACACTTAAATGAGAAGAAATTAGAACTGAGAAATAGCTGGCTTCTAAAGAAGATGGCTTTCCACTATATCCTGTATATCAGCGGTTCTCAACCTGTGGGTCGCGAGCCCTTTGGGGGTTGAACGACCCTTTCACAGGGGTCGCCTAAGACCATTGGAAAACACATATATAATTACATATTGTTTTTGTGATTAATCACTATGCTTTAATTATGTTAATTTGTAACAATGAAAATACATCCTGCATATCAGATATTTACATTACGATTCATAATAGTAGCAAAATTACAGTTATGAAGTAGCAATGAAAATAATTTTATGGTTGGGGGTCACCACAACATGAGGAACTGTATTAAAGGGTCGCGGCATTAGGAAGGTTGAGAATCACTGCTGTATATTCTTCCTTCCCTGGGTCTAGTCCACTTTATTTCCTCTTCTTCACCATCTACATGCAAACCATGTCACCACCTTGCCTCTCGTTTTTACCCACTGTGTTGCATTGGGATTGTTTCATATGTAGACAGTTACTTTTCTATAACAATTTTGATTGTGTCTTTATCTATTATCCATCTTTATTATGAAAATTTTTTTGAAGCTATGAGTAGCCAGGCCACTTATTTTCTGAACCTTGGTTTAACCTTTGGTAAATAAGGATGATAATACTTGCTTCATATGATTATTGTAAGGATTAAATGAAAGGACAGATATATAGCAGTCACCACCATGACAGGCAGGCAAGGGCTATCAGGCTCTCAGAAAATGGGAGTTTTAGTTATTATTCTTTGTTATTGTTCTCCAACACAAGCCTTCCCTTTCAGCTAGAATGGTGTCCATACTCCATATTCAATTTTGATATTGGTTCTAAAATTTGAATTTTATGCTACAATTTTTGAGGTCCTTTCTCCCCCTGCCTTATCTATTTAAGTCCTATCCATCCTTTAGAATCCATCACAAGCCCTATTTGTTCTACAGGTATCTTTTTGATAGCTTTATTTTCTTTTAATCTGCTATTTCTTTTAACTCCCTTAACACTATAGAAGATATAACTCTCATAACACCATAGACAATCTCACTCCCTAGCCACAATGTCTTCCGAGTATATATTTTGTATTTTTTCTCAGTGTTTCTCATTGTTTTTCTGTTTGCCTCCCATTCCCCGACCCGTCCCCTTCCCCCACCCCGTAGTTTTCCTTAGCTTCTTCAACTAGATGGAATGCTCCTGGAGAGAATGGTTTTGTTGTCTTTTTGCCCTTTTTTTAAAAAAATAAATAAGCATATATTAAGTGTTTGATAACCAGTTGTTACATAAATATAAAACTTTGACTCCTGTTGACCAGTAGTAACTATTAAATTATGAGTATTTGCTTTCCATAAACTTCTTAATGGCAGTGTCTGTCAAAAGCATTTAGTATTTGTGTGTTTGAGAAAACATTAGCAAATATTATGGAAATCTTTTGAAATTTGAACTTTTAGTACTTTCATCAAAGAGAATATGACTCAAGTACTGTTTCAGTTTGAAATGCTTTTGTTTGCAAATAACAGGAAATCTTGTCTCTGGAGACTTTAAACAAATAAGGGTTTATTTTTTCTCAAATAACAGTAAGTTCCGAAGCCAGCACCTTGGGCGTCTCAACATCACAGACCTTCCTTTCTCCTCCTTCATCCTGGGCGTGTTGTCTTACATCCTCCTCCACGCTGCTTCCTTCTTACCTGATGGTGGCTACACTTCTTAGCCTCAAGTTCTTGTTCTGGGCAGAGCGCAGTGGCAGGGGCTAAGTGTAGAAAGAGGCACATTTGCCTTTAATTTTTTTGTATTTAGAGAGTCAACATAAATTTTTATGGAACTCTAGCCAGCAAACCTCTAGTTACATCTCCTTGCATGGAATGGCCCCACATGGTGACCCTCTCTGCGGGGTGGCTGGGAGCAGGAGGCAGGTGAGGGTTGGGAAAGACACCAACAAGATGCCTCACAAGCAGCTTAATTAGCTATTTTCCAACTGAAGCCCCACTCTGGAGTGCCCTCAGCTACATATCTCTCAGAAAAAAGTAACTCTTTAGGCCCCGGGTGGGGAACTTCTGGCCTGCAGCCATATAAGACGCCCAATATCATTTGGTCTGGCCCTGCTGAGGAATTAGGGGTGAGTTAATTAAATGTTTGACCAAATATAGCAGGCTAATTTTTAAGTTGATAATTTTGTATGGCTTGCAAATAATGTTAAAAATATCCCAATGGCCCTTGGCAGAAAAAAGGTTCCCCATCCTGCTTTAGGCTGATTAAACTATTTAACTTTCAGAAGACAAGTTTGTACTTTTTTTGAGGGGTTTCCATTGCATATTGGCTTTCCTTTTGTTGTCGAATACATTGCTATCTCAGGTTTGGATTGAAGAACTCAGAATTTAAATCCTTGTTTTACTGCTGGAAAGCGAACAAATAAGAACAAGGCACCAGTGATCATCTTGAAAGAAACAACAGGAATTTATTTCCCCCTCTGTTCATGTGTGCACCCTTTAATTTTTTCATTCCTCAAGCAGAGCTCAGGCAACCCTAAATTAAAGCCACTCATGCCTGGAGCACGCGATGATTAAATCTTACCTGGCTGTTCAGGAGATGGACAGGTAATAGTTGTTGCAGAAAACCATTTGTAGTATCTGAAAAGAAAACTGTCACAAAGAATGCTGTAACTCCTCTGTGCTACAAGAGAAACTTAAATTACATCAGCTGAGGTTTCTCTGAAGGTGCGATCCCTTTAATAGTATTTGACATGTGTTAACTGAACAGAAAGAGTGTCCTCAGTAAAGTTTCATTATCTGCGGGAGCCTGTTGTAAATCCCACAGTGTTGTGATGTATGTTTAGCTAATTTCGTGTTCTTTTGAAGCTGCTCTTCAGTAGCTTAAAATGGGTATTACCAGTAAACATTGCATAGATTAGCACACAAGAGCCTAGAGAAAACACCACTTACCCTTTGGTAATGGACAAATAGATAATAGCAGGAGAGGGGAATTATCTTTATGCAGATGTCACATCAGCCTGCAATAGAACAAGATTATTTCTGCTTCGGGAAAAAATAGCATTTTGTTTTTATCAAGATGCAGAACAGGCACATAGCTGCTAAAGAAGAAATTATTTGAATTGATATTCAGTGGCTTATTTAGAGCATCTAGGAATATAGTGCATATTTTTAAATTCCCTCACACCGTTTTTTTATTTTATTTTTTAAATTCAAGAAATACTGCAAACTGCTTCAGCCTTCTGAATTAGGAACTGGCGGAATTATTTGCTTCCTTTGTCCTGCCCTTTGCATGGCCATCTGTTTGCTTGTCGGCACTGTTCAAGGTGCTGATCCTGAATTGTAACTTACTGGCCCTGGCTGGAGAGACATTGCTTGCTTTTCTTCCTGTGCTGCTGAAAGCATTATGAAATACATTTAAGAATTCTTCTATAGAGGCCTTTCTTTGTAGTATTAGAAGTTTCCTCAGTGATACAACAAGCTTTTGTAGCTGTTAGAAAAAGGTATGGGACATTAGAGTTTTTGGAATAACCCAGAACTGTATGTGTAATTTTTAAATTCTTTTTCTTCGCTTGTTCAGTTATTTAGCTTTTGATTCTACCTGGTATTTTCCTGTTGAAACAATTAATATGGTCAACATTTTACCCATCAGATTAATAAAGTATATGCTTTGAGGTGGGTACATTGTATTTCTCTCTCATCTTGAGTGACAGGGCTCATTTAATAATAGCATTTAGCACTATATGTGTTTCAAACGATGCTCCTTAGCACCATTCACCACCAACAGGAATCCCCAATGTGAGGCGTGGTGAAGAAGGAAAATTTTTTCAATACAATAGCTCAGTTGTGATACAGCATGGTTGTGGAATAGTCCATAATTAAGTCTTACAGCTTAATTATGAAGCAGCATGGCTGTGAAACAGCATGGCTTTGAGGAGGCCCTGGGGCCAGTTGCTCTGGAGTGAGGCCCCTCTCCTGCTATACAGCTCTGCTCCGCTCCACCTGCTCCAGTCAGCTCTGCTCTGCTCCTGGGAGATGTCTTCAGTGTTTCAACTCCATTCAGGGAAACCCAGTCTTGAGGGAAAAAGGAAAGTTCGCTCTCCTAGTCAGTGGGGAGCTGACTTATATAGACAGAGGTTCTGCCCATGGTCTTTTATTGGTCCGGCCTCATCCAAATGAAGACTCCCAAATCCTCGCAGCTTGATTAGTCTAAAAAGCACTGTCCTGATTGGTCAGAATGGACCTGCTCTGACTGGAGCTGCTCTGATTGGTGGATAAAGATGCTGATGGGGCCTAAGTCCTATTGGTTGAAACACAATTTTAGGAACTCCTTTATAAAGGCTGGCTCATACAATAGGAATATAGTGCAGGCAGCAGTTCAGTGCTTTGGGGAGGCAGGCAGCTCAGTTCAGGCTTCCCCCTGAAGTTCAGTTTGCATGAGAGGCCTTGTATAGAAATGGCTGCTAGGCTCTGTCTTTAAAATTTGAGCCCAGTGAGCCGCTAGGAGCCCTTCTCCCTAGGTATTTTCTTTCTCAGGGTCCACATTGTTTATGTCTCCTGGGTAGTAATTTATTGGAACAGATATAGTATATGTGACACATCTTCTTTCAGCACTTATGTACACAGTGTAATGGAATACAAAAATGACCAAGATACCAGCTTTGTGAAGGGACACACACACACACACACACACACACACACACACGTGTACACACACACACACACACACACACACACACACACAGTGGGCATAATTTTGTCCCCTGGTCAGTCAAACACAAGTCCACTTTTGTGAAGGGATTTTGCTGATGTAGTTAAAGTCCCAAATCAGTTGACCTTAAGATACGGAGATATCACGGGCCTGACCCCAAAAGGTGAGATCTTTAAAAGCAGAACGTTTTCTCTGGTAGTGTCAAAAGAGAAGGTGAGAGAGATTCAAGGCCTGAGAGGGACTCTACTCACCTGGCCATTGCTGGTTTGAAGATGGAGGGGGTGGGGGGCATGTACGAAGGAAGATAGATGGCTCTAGAAGCTGGGAATGAGCAGCTCCTAGCTGGCAGGCAACAAGGAAATGGTGACATCAGTCTGAGCATAACAAGGAACAGAATTCACCCAGCAACCTTAGTGAGTGTAGTAGAAGTGCCTTCCTCCCTAGAACCTCCGGCTAAGAGGCCAGTGTGGCCATCACCTTGATTTCAGCTTTGTGTGAGACCCGGAGCGGAAAACCAACCGAGTCATGCTGAGCTTCCCACCTAGGGAACTGTGAGCTCATAAATATGTCTTAAACGTTTCTAAATTTTTTGGTAATTGATTATACCACAACAAAACTAAATGAGAGGGTGGTCATTTCCTTGATGCCAGGAGATACTAGTGACACTGAATTTCAAATTTTAAGACAGCCCCCTCCCCCGTGACTTGGATAACATTAACAGAACTTTAGACTTACACTTTATATCCTAATTGTACACATAAGGAAATAGAAGTCTAGAGAAGTTAAGATTTTGTCTACGGTTTTGGAGCTAGCTAGTGGCAGGGCTGGGATAGGAGCGTGTATCCTGATGCAAGGTTCAGTGTTGTTGCTATTATATCTCACTGTGGTGCTTAATGAATGCCAGGTTTAAATTGGAACCAAAGTGTAAAGCCAAATAATGGAAATTGTTCTGTCATAATGTCAAATGTAAGGAAAGAAAAGAGTAAGGAAAGTAATATCAGGAGAGGATTATTATTTCTTACCTAAAGATTCTAAAGCATGGAATAAAGTGTGGTATGCATTGCTGTGACTGGTTTGTTAGCCCGTATAAAAACATCGACACATTCAGTGGAGTAGAGTTCCCTTCCCAATGGGCCTGTGGCTGAGTTCTCCCAATGATTCTTATTTGCCATTTTATTTGAATGGCTTTTTTTTAAATTAAACACATTTAGCACTTTATTTTGATCATTCTCAGTCATAGCAGCTATTTGACACTTGAGGGATAACTTTATATTGTTTCCAAATAGCTTTTGGATAGTCGTAATATGACAAATCGGATTTGGTAATCAGTTTGAATAATATAACTGATTACTGTGTAATAGATGAGAAAATTGGGCTGGGTAATAATAATAAAAAGAAAATACTGCTCATGTGTTAAGATGGTCTTTTCTATTTTTTCCCCCCCAAAATTAAATCTGACCACAGTTTGTAAAAAAGTTTGGAAGTCGTTGGGAACAATGTTGGCAGTGACTGCAGTGAGTCCCTCTGTCTTCTGGTGAGGAGTTAAACAGATCATGTGCTTGTGGAGAGAGTGGAACCATGTCTTGACAACTCCCTAGTGGTGGATGGTGGGAGAGTTACTTACTAGTAGCCTCTGCAGACCCTGATTTTTTAATGTGTAAAGTGGAGACTAACAGCATTAGCTTTCTGTCTGTCACACAGGAGTTGCTCAATAAGCGAATGAAATAAGTGAACTAAATGCTGTAAGTTGTGTGAAGCTCTTGCATGTAAATGTGGCACATCGTGTGTGCTTAAACACGGTTTGTTTTTAAAATACTGTTTTTAGTGGTAGTTCCATGATATGTTTAGGTTTGATCCATAAGGGTAGCTTGTTGTTTAATGTGAACCCAAGAAATAGAATTCCCAATGCATTCCAATCTTGGCTTATTTCGCAGAAAAATCTGTGTAGAGCCTTCTTGGTCATGGCCCAGAGTGTGTCTGCTGACTGGAGGAGGAAGACGAGTGGGTGGTTCTCTTTTCCTGCCCAGAAGACCCATGTTACCACGGAGTCACTCTGGCTTCTCTTGAGTTTGCCAAACTCTTTTAATTTAGACTTGCTTCTACTTTAGAAACGAATATTTATTCATACATTTGTATTCATATACCAACAAAAAGAAATCTCCTCTCCTCAACTGATATTCTAGCAAGAGAGGCAGACACCTTTTTTTTTCTTTTTCTTTTTAATATCACAATTTACCTGCCTGGCCCCTTCTACCTTCCTCTAAAAACGTGTGCACAGCTTCACTTTCTGGACGTGTTTTCGGGTGCGGCTTGTGTTGAAAACCAGCATGCATGATTCAGATGAAGGGACTAGATGGTTCTTGACATCATTTCCTCATGTTTTTGAGAGGTGACCTGAAACCTTGGAGCATGGTGTTTGCCATTTCTGAAAGCACTTAAAAGATCTTACTGGCGTTCTTTACTCCATTCTCCTCACCCACCACCCCGACTGAATAGAGACTATATCAGAAATAATCATAATGTTAATGATTTTAATAATAATAGCAATGTTAATGATTTTAATAATAATAGCTAATATGTGTAGAGATTTTTTTAAACCCGAGGCTAAGTGCTTTTGTATGATAGCTTATTTAATCTTGATAACAATCCTGTTGCATAATTATAGCTGTCATCAGGCCTGTGAGATAATACCAGTTATCAATCCTGTGATTTTATAGCTCTTGTCTATTGGAGTGTATCTTTGTGTTAGACAAAACACTAAATGCTTTACCGTTATATGCATCATAATGGTGTTTTGGTCACCGACTGACCGCATATATGACAGTGGTCCCATAGGATTATCATGAAAGCAAAGGCTGGGCCCACTACACTGTTGAATTTCCTGCTAACATCAATCGGCTCTGGGGGTTTAATGGACAAGGAGGTTTAATATGCTGTTCAGGAGCCTGCAAGCGCACCCCTACCTTTATTCATTTGTGCGTACAAACACTTGTGTGCTCAAAACGACCTCCCTTTTCTCCACTTCTCTTTATTTCTCTTTCCTCTCAGTCCTGTTGCTCTCCCTCGCTCTCTTTCTCTCCCTTTTATTATTTCTCATCTCTTTGGGTCTCTTTTGAGATCTCCATCCTCCCTTTCTCCCCCCTTCTCTTCCTTCCCTCTTTTCCTTTCCCCCTCCTTCCTGACATATGCTCTCCTTCCCTTTGGCACTTTCTGCCTCCCCAACACACATGCACTGTATATAAAATACTTTATATTTTATGCCATATTTTTACTCTATCATGTCTATGTTTAGATACAAAAATACTTGCCATTGTGTTACAGTTCCCTACAGTATTCAGTAGAGAAACATGCTGTAACAGTTTTGTAGCCTAGGAACAATAAAGAGGCTATAGCATATAGCCTAGGTGTGTAGTAGGCTATACCATCTAGGTTTGTGTAAGTGCATTCAATGATGTTGGAACAAGGATAAAACTGCCTAATGATGCAATTCTAAACACCCTGTTTTTATGTGATGAATTATTTTTATTATTTTTCTAATTCCTTACCACACCTTATGAGATATTATCCCACCAGCATATGAGCTCTATGAGGGCAGCAACTTTTTTTTTTTTCTTCTGGGCTGAATTCCTAGGATAGCAGCTGTTATATGCCTGGAGCCTGGTAGGTGCTCAGTTACTGAATGAACAGATTTCCAGTTTTTGGATGAGGAAACTGTTAAGTAAAGAGAACCTCGAATAAGTTGCCCAAGGTCCAATGGTGAGGCTGAGATTTGCACCCAGGCAAGTGTGACTTCAGAGCCTGTAATCTTTACCTGTGTGCTGTGAGAGTTCTTACTTGTTTTGGTTAACTAATTTCTGCGATAATGTTAACTTCTGAGCCAGAATGATGTTTAATCCTAGGTTTCTGAAATAAAAAGTATGAAGTTATTTTGGAAACTTTAAAAAAGTTATTTTGAAACTGTTGTGAATCATTTTTTAATGGAGAAGCTATGGATTTAGAGTGCCTAATCTTGAAGAAATCATGGATAATGTGCGTATTGCTTATTTATGGGAAAATATGAATATACATGAATATAATAGTATATATGTGGGACTATATATGAATATGTTAAGATTCTATAATACACTCAATATTTTTATTCCTTTTCAAAGAAGGAGAAATGGGAAATACAGCTTTAGCAAATTACTAGTGTTTACTTCATAAAATATAATTAAAATAGGGGTTTTTAAATTTTCTTGATATTAGCTCCTACTATTGCTGTTTCCTGATACTGTTTTTCTTTTCCTTTCACAAAAAATACTTGGAGTGAGGAACGTATATGTTGTGCAGAGTCTGAAATATGTTTTTGATACTTAAACATATTTAGGATGTTTTCAATGAAACAGTTTTGTGTTAAAAGGGTGAACAGAATTCCAAAAAGGATTGCACTACATTTTACTGCCTGCAAAACATTGAGAACATGTACTGTATTCCAACCAATATTATTGGCTCTTAGTTTTCAAAATTATTTTAATTTTTACAGAGGAAAAGGGGCATGCTCTTTTAACTTGCATCTGCATTTTTGGTGAAAAACATTTTTTTCCAAATGGTTATTAACCAGATATACTCCTCCATGGACTGTCATTTTTTTTATTTATTTGATTTTTCTGCTCTCTATCTGGTTCAGGAATCTCAGGACTGGGGTTATTTTGAGTTTTTCTAATTGACAAGCTATTTATATTCTTGGGAGCGTAAACTAGGGAGCAGCTACCCACTCTCTTGGTGCATTTGTTTAAAGAACTTACAAAGGCCAACCACTGCCTGGCTGGTGTGGCTCAGTTGGTTAAGCATCAAGAGGTCACCGGGTAGATTCCTGGTCAGGACACATGCCTGGGTTATAGGCTTGATCCCCAGTAGGGGGCGTACAGGAGGCAGCCAATTGATGTGTCTCTCTCATTGATGTTTGTTTCTCTCCCTCTCTCCGTCTCTCTGTCTGAAATCAATAAAAACATATAGAAAATATAAAGACCAACTACTACCTCTACCACATTAATTTTGAATTAGGGGTATGTGACTTCATAACATCATCATGTACCTTACAGACATGAGTAAACATTTGGGATGTAGAACTTTAAAGAAAATAAATGTAACCACAGAGCTTTGCTTTAAATAGGAACATGAACTTCATAAATACATACCTAAGACTTTTGGGGATAATTTTAGCGACATATTAAGTACATCCTCTGTCTTCTCTTTCCCCCAACTTGTCACTGTGCTGTGGGGAAGCCCAGCTAGCGCTGAAATCTCATGTCAGGTGTTACTCTCTTGCTTTCATTAGGCATCCAGCTCCTGTCACCTAGATCGGTTGTTTCTGCTGCCCTTGAGGGCTGCTAAGATGGAGTTTCTCTCTCTAGGACTTTTCATCATCTCTTTGAATGAGTACTGCTCTCATAAGCCAATGAGATAAGCCATATATATACCTTGTTGACCTGGTTGGACATATAGCAGATATATAGTTGCTCCTGTAGGCTGCTTATTATTATTATTGTTATTATTATTATTTACTCATTACTTTTGCCTGCCTACACTCAGGTGACAAGCAGTCTCCATAGATTAACTGTGTACAGTTTATTTATTTATTTTTATTATTTTTTTAAAATCCCCATTTGAGGATTTCCCCCCCCCCCCCATTGATTTTTAGAGAGAGTGGAAGGTGGGGGGAGAGAGACATCAATGTGTGAGAGAGACACATCGATTGGTTGCATCCCACAATGGGGGTCAAAGTTGCAGCCTAGGAACGTGCCCTGGGACAGGAATGGAATCCCCCAACCCTTTCGTCCATGGACTGATGCTCCAACTCACTGTGAAACATCGGCCAGGGCTGATTTTGTTTTTTTTTTAAGCACAAGGAGGAAATAATTTTTGGTGTAGTCTTGATATTATCATGCCAGTTTGCTTATTGAAAACAAAATGTCATTTATTTTGTTTTTTAAATATAGTTTTATTGATTTCAGAGAGGACGGGACAGGGAGAGAGAGATAGAAACATCAATGATGAGAAAGAAATATTGATTGGTTGCCTCCTGCACACCCTACACTGGGGATCGAGCTCACAATCCAGGCATGTGCCCTGACTGGGAATCTAACTGTGATCTTCAGGTTCATAGGTTGATGCTCAACCCTGAGTTGCACTGGTCGGGCAACAAAATGCCATTTTTTTAAAATAAAGAAAGACGTTTTCATAAAAGCAAAAAGACTGCTTGTTTATAAATATTCTTTACGTGATTTCGTCATTGAGGCTTCACAGTATGGAGGGCTGAAGTTTAAAAGTCAATACAGCCTTAGCTGGTTTGGCTCAGTGGATAGAACATGGGCCTGCGGACTGAAGGGTTCTGGTTCTATTCTGGTCAAGGGCACATACCTGGGTTGCAGGCTTGGTCCCCAGTAGGGGGCATATAGGAGGCAGCTAATCAATGATTCTCTCTCATCATTGGTGTTTCTATTTCTGTCTCCCTCTCCCTTTCTCTCTGAAATCAATAAAAATGTATTTTAGAAAAAGTCAATACAATGTCATTATAATATGGATTTATTACCAACTAATTTCTTACATTGGCCAGTGTTTTATATAATGGGTAGCTTAATAATTTTAACTGGAGGAAACTGACTAGGAAAATAGTTATTCATTTTTGTTTGCTGAATTGAGAAGAATGTATAAAAGAAGAAAACTCTAAAAGCTCATTTCTCTCAAAGAAGGTATGAAAACTCTACACATAACTTCTGAATTTGGGTCTTTTTTTGTGAGGGAGCCAAAGAGTAATACATTGTCTGGGAGATCCGGTTAATTAATGTGTAAAGCTGTTTACATTTTCAAAGAGGTTCTAAAATGCACTTCCAGGTTTTTTGATGGAAAAGTTAATTGATTTCAGATGTCAGTCTGTGTCTAATGGTGATGAAAGTGGTTGGCCCTCCTAGGTAAAAATAAATTGTACCCTATTAATTAGGAAAGCTTGATAGAGTTAGAGCCATGATTGAGCAGATTCTTTAGGGAGTCTTAGTAGGTCATGTTCTGTCAGGCATTGGGACATTCTGGGACCTTACAGTTACATCTGTGGAGGGACAAATGAAGACGTCACCAGGATCGTGAGATGGAGATTTATGCCCTGGAGTCCTCTTGTTTTTCCAGGAGGTATCCCAAAGGAATGACATCTGCTCATATTTCCATTATTTTGCCTTTTGAAATAAGTTGAGAGAAGACTGAGAAATGAAGGCATTTCTTAGAGAACGATAATCAAGAATGAGTTCACTGTTGTAAATGCACTCCTTTCTTAGTGGCTTCTAGAAACAAATATTCTGATACTGATTTTCCTCACCAATAGCTTAATTTACTGAGTTAAGAAAACCTTTTTAAAAACAAAAACAGAAACTAAAACCCATGGGATGTAAGAAGTAGACAGCCTTTACCTAAAATAATAGGTACGCTCTGCTAATTTATTTGTAGAACAAAACTTTGTAAATTAAATATTTGGATTGTACTGAGGTACTTGCTTTTCACAAGTACTTCAGCTGAGTCAGTACATGCGGTATTGTCTCATCTTGGAATGTGGAAAAGCATGCCGGAATTTACGTGGCCTGGAAATTGGGTTCTCTTAGTACAGCTGCACTCACCTCCATATGAACAGGAATATTTGGGGGTGGGTTAAATGAGCTATAGAAAGCTTCTCAGAAAAAGGTGTGATTGCAAGGCATAATTATTTTCTAAGTACTATCTGAGCAGCTTTCACAATTCAAAGCTTCTGCAAGATAGAGAGTAACAATCAAAGTTCATCTGTATACTATTGTATTTGGATGGCCTGCTGAAATGCCAACTCCCAGTCACTTTGAGGGAAAAATTGTTCAGCTTCATCATTGCTGTAATGTAAAAATCTAGATTCCTGGGGGCCTTGTTAGAGAAGAGGCATTGGGCTGGTGAGCTGAGTTGCTCAGTATGTCTGTTTTTCTCTCCTTTGTTCTTTAAGGTATCGAACAGCAGTTGACTCTGGTGGGTATCTGTGATGTGTGCTTCTCTAGCATCAGTTCCCCTTTTCTTCTCCTCTAGTATCTGGAATTTCCTTTAGGAAACCTCTTCTATATTCTTAGTTTGTCTAGTTGAGGAGGGACTGCTTGCACCTGTAGTGGACCAGGAACCCATTTTCTGCCCTTAGGGATTATTGCTTAAGTAGCCAATAGTGGCCAAGTGAGAATCAGTTCTTGGCATTTTCATTGGAATTATTGGAAAGGAGACTAACTTTCCCCCTCTGGAATTTCTTAGTGAGTAGGAAGCAAGGTGACCTGGTATCAGGGGAGCTCATTGTTTCTGAGAGGAAGTCAGAGCTTGAGCTGGAAATACGGAATCCTGATAACTAATCCGAATATCTCATCAGTTAGGAGAGCCACTGAGTTCTCCTTTTTTTGTATCATCCAGTTTGAGATGGGTTTCTGTCACTGAAATATACCTGATTGACAGACTCTTACTAGTTTATTATCAGATTCACTCTTAAAGCTAACTTTTGGTTGGTGTGTGTGCCATTATTTCTTTTTTGTCAATAATTTAATTTTTCTTAAAAGTTTTTTTTTACCACAATAAAAAAGTAAATACTAAGTGTAAATGGTACAATAAAAAGAACAAGCAAACAAAACTCTTAACATCCATATTTATTAGGGACATTACAATGGCCTTTGTCTAGTTTGAGTCAGGGTTATGGTGGCTCATAAAAGGAGTCAAGGGAACACTTTTTTTTCTGTATTCTGTGAAAATATTAGTGTAAGAGTAGAACTATTTCTTCTTTCAATGTATGCTAAGATTATCTGTAAAACTACTCATACCTTTCTCTCTCTATATAAGAGCCTACGCGACCTGCCGACCGTTCGACTGGTAGCTATGACGTGCACTGACCACCAGGGGGCAGACACTCAATGCAGGAGCTGCTGAGCTGCGGTGATGTGGCAGCTGCGGTTCTCTGGTGATGCACCCGGAACCAGAGAGGAGGGAGCCTGATTCCCGGGTGCATCACCCAAGAACCACTCTTTTGCAATCTGGGACCCCTCGGGGAATGTCGGACAGTCGGTTTTGGCCTGATCCCCGCAGGCCCTGCAGGCCAAGGGACCCCACCGGTCCTCTAGTTATTTATATATTTTACTTTTTCTAACTTCTTAGCTTGGGCAGTGGTATATTCTCGTTATTTACTAATAAAAACGTGAGATTAAAAAAATTTAGTAACCCTTGGGCTCCCCCTTATACCCCCTGCCCCCCAGTGCTTTTCGCATCTATAATAATTTACAATTTTCCCACGTAACAGTGTCAGAACTTGGAGGTGTTGTGTGTAAAATACTTCCAAGGACAGATAAATCCTTGATAGCCGAGTAGCAAGGTTATTATGGTCTGTGTCAAAGAGTCAGGGGGAAAGCATGCATTTTCTTTGCAACAGAAAAGGTTGGCTGTGATTGGGAGCAATCATCCTGCCAGCAAAGCTACGTGAATCCTTCACCTTACTGATGTGGCCTGGCTGCTTTGGCAGGTATTACTGCTTCCAGATTTGGTCACAGCATGGGACAGAGGAATAATACAGACCTCCTTCCTGCCTATGAACAATTAGCGTCAGCATAGTGTTCTGAACAGTGATGGGATATAAACAAAGCAAACAGACAGAGAGCCTGGAGAGATTTGGATTTGGGGAATGACTTAGCAATAGTCACCAGCTTTGTAGAACTGAACATGGAGGCATTTGTGGATTCTGACAGCATGTAGTTTTTTTTAAAGGGAATTTACCACATAGTGGAAGTGATGGCCCTGCACAGATGGGCAACTACCAATCCAAATATCACACTGCTGCTGGAGGATTCACCCAAATGGCTCTCACTGAGCCCTTTGCCTTGAGGGCCTTTTCCTTCCTGGGAAGAAACTTTGAATCAGTGCACTAGCGGTGATAATAAAAATATTGCTATTTGAAAAGTACCCCGCCTCTTGCATTTTTAGTCCATGTTCTTGTCCTAAAATAAAACACCTCTTTCTGGCCATAAAAAGAAAACACATGACAAACCCCAAGCATTCTCAGTTTGGGGATGGCTGTCCATGGCCCTCGTATTAGTTAATACTCATGTTTCTGTAAAGTTGAAAGCAAGTGGATCCTATTTTCAGCTGGGAGCTTGCAGTTTAAATAATTCCCCTGGGACTCTATTAGGAGCCGTCTCTAGTGATCTTTGGGAAATGCTTAGTGAATGAGATATTCCTGTCTTATTTGTTGTGATGTACTTTGTTCATTTGGCTCTAAGTCAAAATAAATATGGCTTCATTTGTGTGACTGTTTTCTCTTGAAATTTTCTCATGAATGAAAGCTCTTTAAAATATTAACATTTGATTAAATGTACTTGAATGTTTACAGAGTTTTTTAAAAATTGTCTTACCTTCTTTATAGCAGTAGTTCCTGTTAGACAGTTCATTGAAGAGCAAAATCTGAGGCTCTATATAGGTTAGGAAATGTGCTTAATGTTTAGGAGTGCAAGTTGTCAGTGATTATCTTCAAAGTTCCTGCCATTATGAGGTTGCTCTTGTAAACAAACTATTTATTAATGATTTGTCAAGTTATTTCTTATTTGTGAATCTCTCTGTTAGTCCTACCAGCATCTCCACTCTTTGTCATTAAGTTGGTAGTCTTTTGCTGTCGTCTGTAAACATTTCAGAATCACAGGCAAATACAATGCAAAATGCACAAATCTAATTGGACATCTTGCAAAGGATGAAGGTTTCTGTGGGATCAGTGGAACTGGCTAAGTAAGAGCCGAGTTAACACATAAATCTGTACAAATGGGGTATGTCAGGAGTGGATCAGGCCATTGTCACTATAGATAATGACCAGAGAGATCCTTCAAAAGAGTATGATTGAAATATTAAAGGATTAGGTGAGACTCTCAGAAAAGTAAAAATTCTTGACTATTTTAGCAGAAATAAGGTTTTTAAGATTTTACTGTAATGTGAATTAAGACTTGTATGGTGCCATTATCACTTTAAAACTACAAATGTGCATTATTTTATACTTACAAAAGAATATTTGTAACATAAATATCTAAGCACTTTCCCCATAGCTCATGTTTCTGTTTTCACCAGGAAAAAACATCATCCAGATTTTGTGTTTATTATTTCCCTAGGGTTTTATTTTTCAAGTAATTTTGCCATAAATGTGTGTGTGGCTTTGAGATTTATAAAAATGTTACTTAGTTCTGTGAAGGCTTTATCATTTACTTCCTAAAAAATTCAGTGTAATATTTTAAAAAATCACCTTGTGTGGTATATAGCTCTATCTTATGTATACTGTCTTATAATATTCTACAATATTACTGGTACAATTGATATGGATTCATGGGAATTCTTTTATACTATTGTGTATATGAGTGTAAATTGTTATAAAACTTTGAAAAACTGTTTGGCATTAGCTTATAAAGTTGTTTGTGTGGTTTCATTCCTAGGCAAAGATCCTAGATCTAGAATAATGAATTTGAATTATAAATTTTAAAAAATTACCCATGACTTTATTTTATAAGTGTAGTACAGAAGGGTAGATGTATGACTTGTAACTAATACCACTCATCTGAAAGTAAAGCTGTGGAATTATTATTTGTCACTCAAACAGCAATTTAAATTGAAAGTATATTATCTCTCATAGTATGAATAAGTTTTAGCCATAATAAAAACCCTGAGGACAGCATAAAGTCATGTTGGTTAGTTTAGTGTCATTTGATGAAAATATCTATCCCGTGAGAGCTTCCCACTTGTTTTTTTTTTTATTCTTTTAAAAAAAATATTATAAGTATAGTGAGAGCTTCCCACTTGTTAAACATTTAACAAGAACTTGATTTGAGAAGTGCAAACTGCTGTATTAAGATGTCACTGTAGGAGGCAGTGTAGCGATAAGGGAAGATTCTTGGATTGGTCTGTCAAGAATTGGGATCTGTGTAGTGCTCGGTTTCATCATAGGCAAAATAGGGATGATGATGTCAGACTTGCTCCCATGACTGTTTTTCAATTAAGTGAAATAGAGGATGGGGAAATACTTTTCAATTATAAAGGGTATAAGTGAGGATTTACTATTATTGTTACCATCACTATTGTTTGGAGAACCCTGCTCTAGGAAGCAAATTCCAGTCACATCTCTTGAACATTCATATCAAGAGAATGTGTCTCAGTGTCCTACTGTATATTGAAACAGTCTTTTTTGAAGAACACCTTGAACCCTGCTTAATAGCCAAACTTGCTTTTATTTCGTTACATAAAATGATGAAGAAGCTGTCCTAAGAATTTAAAGTAACCTCTCCTCCTTCAAATGACTTGTCTGAAACTTATCTTAAAAGAGAGATAAGATACTATTTATAAATTTTGAATGCTTCCTTTATTCTTTACGGAGTAATTCCCAAGAATGATACAAAAGCACTTTTATGTGATGAGATACCCTATAACATTGAGGTCTGGATGCTGTGTATCAGTAGTTTTCTCATGGGATTAATACGTAAGCACCGAGTTCTACCTCAAGTACCAGCAAAATTCTAGTACTTGACTGGTATATTATAAACTTTATTAATAATCATCTTAAAATCTTGCTCTGAGAAGAGCTGGAAATCTAAAAGCTTAAAAAATAATTGACAGGTTGTTGTTTTTTTTAAGATCTAGTAACAAATAGAAGCTATATCCTTTTATAGATGACAGTCCAAAATCTTCTCGGTAAATTGTAAATAAACTGTAAATGTTCCCTGAGTTGGTGCTTGGGTGAATTAATGCCTCTGGGTTAGAAACCTGGAATTTGATGTATAAAGTGACCTGGATCAAAGTGAGCGTGTTTAAACCTTTGATATTCCTCTAAGCTAATGGGAATAATATTACTTTAACAATTTTGGGTTATCTCAATCTAGTATGTAGAGACATATTTAGAAAATAACCATGTTGTGGGTTTTGATGCCACTGGATTATTTCCTATGTTTTGTCTTTTCTTCATTTTTAATTTCTTCCTTATTTAAGTCATACTATTACTCATGTCCAAAGTGGTGCCTCAGGATTAAACATAGAAACTGACCAAGTAAATTTAGGAAGCGACTCATTTATGTAAAGAAAATAACTGGCTTGTTTTCTAAATGTTTATTTAAAAATGCATAGTCAGCATTTTTGAGTAGTCTCTTTTAGGTGAATCTCTACAAAGACATTTGTGGCATCTTTCTAGCAAAAATTCTGACCATTATTTGGTTTATTTCTATTTTTTAAATTTTATTTTAAACCTTTATTGTTGAAAGTCCATTGGAGGAAAATGAGAGTTCAGGGTGGTGATGGTTTCTTATTGACCGAGTTGCTGGGCGAGCAAGGAATCTCCCTTCCTCCTGCAGGAGTAGTGAAGCAGTAAGCCTTGCAAGATGCCTCTCTTGCTGTTGAGGTCCTTAACTGACAGTTCTTCCTGCTGAGTCCTTAACTGACAGTTCCTCCTGTTGAGGCCTGTAATTGATGTTCAGTGGTAGTGTGATAGGGCTCCCCCTTCTGTCCTCCTAACAGTATTTTAAATGAAGTTTCCCTTTATTAATTTTTATGTTTCTCTGGGGTTTTGTGACAGAGCAACAAAAACACATGCTTTCACTTTGCTGTCTTTAACAGACAACTTTTATCATGTATATATTTACCCACTTGTTTTTGTTTTTCTTTTTGCCTTCACATATTGATGTGAAGAATTACACTAATAATTTTGCGGTGACTAAATGATACTGCACCTGTGCATAATACCAATATAAGTACAGGGGGATATATTAATATACTGTTAGAGTATATTTGTAAGTAGTTTATTTTTGTACTTGTTTTTGAGTGAGATTGGTTGTGGTTTTCTTTTTTTAAGCTGTATTTGTCAGGGTTATGCTAGCATCATAAAATTATTTGGGAAGCTATTTGAAACATTTTATTTGACACTAATATCTGTCCCTTGGGTTTGTAGGACTTTATGTAATCATATTGGCCTGGTTCTCTTCAGAAGGTATTTCTTTGACAACTTTTTATTGCTTTTGTGGCTATTCATCTGTTCAGTTTTATTTTTCCTTTTTAGTCATTCTTTTTTCTTCTGCTAGGGAATAAATTATGTCTTTGAGTGTTTAGAATTTATTAGGACAAAATGGTGAATAGTGTTTACTTATAACTTGAAAAATCTTTGCCATATATTTTTGTCCCTATATTATTGAGTTGTTTTATTTGTTTATTTATCTTTAATAGACTTGAGCTGGGTATAAAACATTTCTCAAGTTCTCAAAGTGTTGTCCTCAGACCACAGATATCAGAACTACTGGGGTGGTAGTTTAAAGCAGTTAGTTCTGGACACCATCCCCCATCTTTTGTAGTTGAGTCAATATGTTTTTAATAATTTCCCTAGTAATCTGTAAGTACATTAAAATTAAGAACTATTGACCTAGGGGGTTCTCTTTTTCATATACTTTTATTTCATAACACTTGTTCTTGGATGTTTTAATCAGTTTCAGTGGTTTTTTTTTCCTATCTTCTAATGAATTTCTAGCTTGATTTTTACCTCTTTTTTTCCTTGTTATATTTCTAACTTACATACTCAAATTCTTATCTAACTTTTTCTACTTTATAACCCTTAGAAATAAAATCATTTTGTTATAAATTTATCTCTCATTACAACTTGGCAACAAAGCATAGGTGTTAATTCTATCATTATTTTCAATTTTTAGTTTTGACTTATTTTTGTTATTTAATAATCTTTAAATTTAAAATTTATAAATAAATTTATAAAAGAAAGACTTCCTTTTAAAATGTGCTGAAGTTTTGTTATAATGTAGGATTATTTTAAAAAGTACTCCCGACCTAGCCAGTTTGCTCAGTGGATAGAGCCTTGGCCTGTGGACTGAAGGGTCCCAGGTTTGATTCCAGTCAAGGGCACATGCCCAGGTTGTGGGCTTGATCCCCAGTAGGAGACGTGCAGGAGGCAACCAATCAATAATTTTCTCTCATCATTGATGTTTCTATCTCTCTCTTCCTCTCCGAAATCAATAAATACATATAAAAAATAAAAATAAAAAGTACTCCATAATAATGAAAGGTGTACCTTTTAGAGAGTATAGAACTTAATACAGAGTGAAGCAAAAGTAGATGTACAGTTGTTCGTATGGACAATAATATAATAATTGATAATTATACAAGAATAAATGTATTTTGGGTACTCACAATTGTAAACCTACTTTTGCCCCTTACATATTAATTAAAGTTGTAATATTTAAATTCTTTGAATATCCATTTATTTTGCCTTTAAGTTTAAGTGGAAAGAGAATAAGAAATGTCAATATTTCCTACCCTATCATATTTCTGCATTTATTTCTTTTTTATTATATTTATTTATTTATTATATTTACTTCTTTTAAAAGTATTTTTAATACTTTATATTTTGCTATATGAAACCTCTAATTTTCAAATTTTTCATTTATAATTTGGGGGTAATACTCCACAGATTTTAGTAATGTGCAAACTTCATATATAGACGTTCTTGTCACAGTCCTTATCATTGTTCATAGAATAGATCCTATATATGTATGTCTCCCTCCTTTCCCTCTCCCCACCCTTGTACACACACACCACTGTATTCTATCTGTGTTGCATCTTCATGTATTTTGTCTTTTCATCCTAAGGCACTGTCTTTAAATGTAGGAGTATGTCACATATACTACCTTGACTGAAATAATTGTATCTTTTTCTTTCATGTAGTTGTATGTTATTGATGGCTTTGTTTTTTTTAAGTTATTTGAGAGGAATGTATCTTTATAAGTTGCAATAGTACCTACCTTAAATTTTTAAAGAACGTGAACAACATATATTTTCCTATTAATTTATTTATAAAAAATACATCAATATCCTCTATTAAAATTGATAATAGTTACAGTATTCCTTTTATTACTCTTCCTCTGTTTCTTTTTGGCATATTATGAATACTTTTTATGTTTTCATAGATTCATATTTTTTCTTTAGAAATTATTTGTGCCTTTTACATTCTCTTTTTTTGTGTGACAACATTTACAATAGCTACTTATTTCATCTTTATATCGACTCTATACCAGTTTATGTGTGCATATTGTCTTTTCATACAAGTATGTGAGGGCCCTATCATCTCTGTCTCTGTTTTCTGTTTCAGTCATGAATGAACAACTTGTCCAAGTATATGATTGAGTTACAATATTGCTTCTTTGGCTTCTGGGAAAGTTTGAAGCCAGTTTGATGTTCTCCTATGTGGATTTTAAATGTTCTATCTTGATGATTTTAGAAGTTTAAAAAAAAAATTCTTATACTTTAAAGATGAACTAGGATATGGCCAGACATGGGTCAATTCTTATTACTTTTGCCTGGTCCTGAGTCCTTCCGTTTTATATTAGCCTTTAAATTTATTTATTAGTACTCCCTATGTGAAAGTTTCTTCCCCACAAATGTTTGATATTTTCTTCCTTTTCATTTTTCTGTCCCTTGTAAGGTTACCTGTAGATTGATATCTGTTCTTTCTACTCCACACACAGCTTTTCTTTCTTCTTCATCTGATTTTTCTTTGTCTTTTCCTTGGTATGGAGGAAGTTTGTTTTCTACTGGTTTATTTCTTTTTATGAGGATTTAAATTCTACTGAATTTTCAGTTTGCGTTTGCCAATTTCTGAAAGAAATCCAGCTGCCTTTAAATACTACTCCTTCCTCAGCTCTTCCTTCCTTGTTCTTCACAAAATGTCATTCTAGTCTCAGATCTCCTTGTTTCATAGAGGCCACCTTTTCTCAAATCCTGACAATACAATGGGGAGTTTAATAATTTTTCAAGAATAAGTTTGTCTTCATATTATTGTGTGTGTTAAAATTACTTCATGTATAGTTTTATTTTTTATCTTTCCATTCTAAGTCATCTTTGCTGTTCAGAACTGGAGTTGGTCTCCCTGTCTTGCAGGATTATCAGGAAGGCTAACTTGTGCTGGAGTGCTAGTTGATAGAAATCAACTCTGCAGGTTGATTCTAGAAGTTAAAGGGTGAAGCACAGAGGAAGAGGGAGTTCTACAAAGTCCAGCAGGAGTTTTGTGTCTGCTGTCTTTCCCTCTGCCTTTTGATGTACCTGTAGGGCCAGAATTCACACTTAAAGTCAGTGTTTTTGCTTTGACCTCAACGCCAGGTTTGTGCTATGACTGTTTCTAACCCCCTTCCTGGTACTTCAGCTTTTTATAGAAGGAAAAGGCCCCAGGACACTTGTTTTCTGTAAGTTGTGGTGGCTGTGTGGGCTTCTAGCACAGCTGCTCTGAATTACGCTAAAGAGCGCGTGACCCATCTCCAGTGGCCTGTCCACACCTCCAGCTCCCAGCCCTGCACATTAAGATGCCTTCGTGGAATTCTGCCAGACACATTTTGTTTACTTCCTAAAACACTGAGTAATTTTCTGGTAGTGTGGCCAGTTTGTTAGGCCCTTAATGTCTTTTTAATTAGGTTACATGTGCAGTATATCCAGGAACTTCCTTAGTTTCTGGCATCTTGATAGGTGTACTTCCTTCACACGCAGTGTTGATGCAGGACTTCTACAGTTGTTTATTTATTGCTCATTACAGGTGAGTTCTGGGAGCTATGGTTTTATTTGTGTGTATCTAGGATTAGAACCAAGTTAGAGAGAGAGAGAGAGTAACCAAGTTAGAGAGAGAGTGTAGGAATCGGAAATTACTCTCTGCTGAGTTACTAAGTCTGTTTTGAATGTGGCATAGATTGTGACAATTAGGAATGCTAATACCTTTTCCTTTGTAAGACTTCCACATCCAGCCTCAAGCGGCATGGGCAGTCAGAGACCTTCTCTTCCAAGGACAGAGTCGGCCTAGCTGCTGTGGCCTAGATAATAAACCCAAATGTATAATCTCTGCAAGCAGGTAGATCCCAAAGAGTGCTCAGTAGGGTCTGAGCCACCTCTGCCCAGCTCTGTCCCCAGACCACCATTCCAGCATGTCTCTGCCTCTCAGGAGGACCAGTGGAGGGGCTGTGCGAGTCTGGCAGTATTACTCTAATAGCAATGTGAGATGTAGAGGTTAAGTGTAACTACTGAACAATTATGATGCTGACCTAGAAGTCACATATGTTCAAACCATCATCTCCCCCATGTGTTTTTGGAGCATAACGTGGTAAGTGATCTAAGAAACACTTATTTTTCATGAGTATCTGAGTTTTGTTTTCTTTTAATATAATTCTCTCAAAACCTAAAGAACCAAGATGTCTGTATTTGGACTGTTTATTGAAAAATATATATGTTACCCTAAGTATAAAGTTCTACTACTAGAATTTAATTTTGTGTGCGGATGTGAATCCCATTAGAATTTAAGTTTCCTTGAATAATTTATTATTATATCCTTAATAAAATGCCTAACTGCAAGTTAAATTGTGACTTTTACTTGAGTTTGCCTAGGAAATAATCTACTTTCCAGTGTGAAATTTAGTATCCCACTTAATATAACTGTGGTCAATGATGAGGCACTGAAATTTCTTGAACATATGCATTTGATGAATTAGTTTTCTTCTACCTCTTGGTCAGTTGTTTATAAGGGTATCTGAGAGACTTAGGGTTTCAGATTTTCAGGTACGTTTACTTTATTACAGAATAATGGGAGCTGAGTTCTCTAGTTCAGCAGCATTTTTCTGTGTGAGGGCTCACTAATATTCTCCCGTACAGTCTAGTCCACAAAGTGTGTATTAATCCCCAAGGCAAGGAAATAAGTACAACCACTGACCTCTGAAATAGCCACCGCTAAGCCTTCCCTTGAGGTAATTTTTTTATTTGTGTAAGAAAAACCAAGGGTGACATTGATTTGCCCTGAGCACTGGATCTAAATGAGCCCATCTCTTTCTAATCACGCTGCTTACTTTACATACAGCCATTACAGTTATCTAAAATTACCCTATTAATTTGTGTCTTATTATTTGTCTACTGTATCAAAATATAAGTTGTTCTAGAGCAAGTATCATTTTTATTTTTAGTAATCTTCACCCGATGATATGTTCCCACGCATTTTGAGAGAGGAAGGAGAGAGAGAGGGAGGGAGGGAGGGAGGGAGAGAGAGAGAGAGAGAGAGAGAGAGAGAGACATCGATTAGTTATCTCCTGAATGTGCCCCGACTGGGGATCAAACCTGAGAGAGAGAGAGAGAGAGAGACATCGATTAGTTGTCTCCTGAATGTGCCCTGACTGGGGATCAAACCTGCAGCCTAGGTATGTACCCTGAAGGGAATCAAACCCACAATCTTTTGGTGTATGGGACAATGCTTCAAGCAACTAAGCCTCCTGACCAAGGCCAGAGCAAGTATCTTAAATGTCTTGTTCACCAAAATATTCCCACCTGGCTGAATAGTAAAGGATGGCTGAATGCAAGACGCCAGGAATCAAACCCAGAATCTTTTGGTGTATGGGACAATGCTTCAACCAACTAAGCCACCTGACCAAGACCAGAGCAAGTATCTTAAATGTCTTGTTCACCAAATATTCCCACCTGGCTGAATAGTAAAGGATGGCTGAATGCAAGACATGCCTAGCATTTATCCTTTCGGGCAGAGATCAGAAATCCTTCTGCAGGCTCTTGCCAGAAGTCATGTGTTTGATACATTCAGTTTATTTTATTTTATTTTCCTTTTAATTGAATAAGTTAAACATTTATAAGTTGGGTTTCAAATAAAAACACGAGTTTCTGGCTTCCATTGAAAACTGGAAAGAGTTGGCAACCCTGGCCCCATGTCACCATGTCCCACCAGCAGCAGGCACTGGGTGATGATGGCTGTCACACATGAGATAGGATACCTTTATTGATAGATGGATAGATAGAGAGGTAGATTAATTGGTTCTTGGTCACTGAGGGTTTTTGAGTTTGTACCCTTGTAGTGATGATGGCTGTCACACATTAGATAGGATACCTTTATTGATGGATGGATGGATAGATGGAGAGATAGATTAATTGATTCTTGGTCACTGAGGGTTTTTGAGTTTGTACCCTTGTTTTCAAATTTAATCTTATTCTAAATAAGAAAAAATAATGGTATAGCTTACATGTAATGCTTTTGCACTTGACAACAATACACATTATATTGACATATGGGTAAGGTAAAAATAAATAATGAAGTAGGACAGAGAGGTTAGCATAAATAACTAATGAACCGTAGTAGAAAGTGATAAGTGCTATTTTAGTAGAATTCCATCATACCTTTAATTTACATGGATGGAAATATCTAGGATGGTTGTAAAAGACAGAAAGGATGACTGGACAGGAAATAGGTAGTTAAAGAAGAAAGTACAGGGGAACAGTATAGAAGGAAAGAGAAAGAGCTGCTAGTTCATGGGTCCCCCTTATACCACATCCACATTTTCATAAGAATGCGTGTGATAACTGTTGTAAGTGAATCTTGCATTCCAGCTGTTGGTCTCATTTATCTTGTGCCTTGCCTACTGCTGTCCATTGGAAATTAAGATGTGAATTTTTCTAACATCATGACCAAATCTGCTACTGCATTTGGTGTTTAACTGAATAAACAGGAATTTGTTTCCAACTTGGGAGAAAAATTGGCTAGACTCAACTTAGAAATTCCAGATCTTCTTTATAAGGTAATATAAAGTAGTTTTGATTAAATTAATTTTCAGCTTACATGCTGACATTACCTCGTGCAACTTTTCTATGTCTAGTAAGTTGCTGTGGTATACCAGAGAAAAGAGGCCTACCTTCCAGGCCGGAGGATCTGGAAATGTTTCATTGAGGAGATAGCATTTGAGTGGTCTCTCCAAAGGTGGTGGGAGTAGATCACCAGCTAGACCTGTGTTATCCAATATGATAGCAACTAACCACACGTGACAATTAAAATTAAACTAAAATAAAATGAATTCAGTCTCCCTTGCACTAGACACATTTCCAGAGCTTGTAAACTGTCTTGACCAGAGGCCATCAAGTGGAGAACATTTCTGTCGTTGTAGGAAGTTACTGATGGTAGGTATACAAAGCAGTTGGCATCATTGCAGGAGGCAGAAAAAGTTTGTGTTCTGTCGAGGTGTACAGTGAATAGTTAAGAGTATTTTCTGTCTCTCCTCCCTACCTGAAATACATTTAATTCCCACCCACCTCCAATCAAAAGCTAAGCCAAATACTACTAATTTCCTAAGATATTCTGGAATTTTACAACTATTCAAATTCTATACTGATTTCTTGCTTTTGTTAATAATCTGTGGAATTAATCAGCTGTTGATGTACACTGGGGGAGAGCTAGCCCACGTTGGTGTAGGCAGAAATAATTCTTTCCTAGGTGTAAAAGAAAGCGGCAGGATAATTACTAATTCCTTTAGAAAATTGTTCTTGACAAATAAAAAAAAATTGTTTGAAAGAAGGTTTTGTTTTTTTGTTTTTAAATGTGGTTTACTATTTTTATATGCAGTTTATATTTTTTCTTCACATAATTTATACGCCATGTCGCTTTTTTGACGGGAAAATTGAGCTCAAGTGAAAGTGTTATATGATGCTTTGCTGCATCTAAACTTTCTGCCACTTCTCTTCCAGTTATTCCTTAGTTAGTTATATTGGTTGTCACCAGCGACTACCACCTTCTATGTCTTTTTGGCATTTTTAGAGTCTTGTTTCAAGTTATATACAGTCATAAACTTGACAGTGATTTGTTACTGCTCAACCTAATGCTCTTTTGATTATATTGTAATTTCTGATAAAATATCTGTTGATTTGTGATAAATAATTAATATTGTTTGGACTGTTGCAGTTTCCTAGGTAGTGGTTTATGTCCTAGGACCAAAGAAAATTTATCTACAACAAAATGAGTAAGAATATTTCTTTGGCCAGGATATTAATGCTTGAGTCCTAAAGTACCCCCTGGAGACTCCCATAGCCCCCAATTTTCTTAAAGCAGCTGTGAC
>NW_005371324.1:10306522-10322651 GCF_000412655.1 Myotis brandtii
GGCAGTTTTAGTTAGAATTATAAGGAAGATTTTTCTGTGTCAGAATGAACAGCATAATCCATTGCACTATAAGCTATGTAAATGTATTTTTTTTTTAAATGAGAGAATTGTCTTTCCAATGGTTAGGAAGAATACCTCTTTCATTCAGGATATTTTTAACTTTTTCCTATTATTATGTTATCTAAGAAATGAAGACCAATGAAGAGAAACAAAGAGAAGAAATAATTTACTCATCAATTTGTAAAAACAACCCCCAAATAACAGTGGCCTCCATATAATAGAAGTTTATTTTTCTTTCACATAAAAATTCCTGTCTAGGGCTGATAGAGCTCCTTAAAGCCTGGGCTTTCATCTGCTATCTTAGATGGCCGCCTGGCCTTCCAGCTTTGTCTTCATTCTGGGAAGGGCTGGGAAGAGGGAAGAGAATGGCACCCACTTTCCTTCAAGGACAGGACCTGGCCATTGTCCTGATCACATATACTGGGTCCCATTTGCTAGAATTTTATCCTATGGTCCCAGATAGCTAGCGGGGAGGCTGAGAAATAGTCTTTGAGTATTCATGTCCTCTGCCCACGCTGAGTGTTCTACTCTAAAGGGATGAGTGGAAAAGTATATCGGGGAAGAAGTTGCTTTTGCCACAAATCAACTACTTGATTTCCATTCAGCTTTCGATTAATTGTGAATCTTGTCATTGGTAAGACTGACACCAAAATGCCATTGGTAAACAGGATTTGATTTTAGGGTTTATCTTGCTACTAATTTAAAAAAAAATCTTAAGTTAATCACAAGGAAACCAATGAAAGCAGGGCCTCCGTGTTTGTAAGGCCTGATTAAATAAACAGACGGGAGCAGGACTCCCCTGCTCCGGAGGCAGGGGTGCAGGCCTCTGTGAGCCAACCCTGGGCGGGTGCAAAGGAAAGGACAGTGAGGACAGGATGTGTGAAGTGACCCGAGCTGACGTTAGACCTCCTGAAGCACATGGCATTCTAGGTAACTAATAATGGTCACCGAAATTTTTCACAATCTCAAAAAGAAAAATATTTTTACTGGAGAATGAAAATGTTCAGCTTGAGGCCAGCCTTCGTCTCGAGCAGCAATAAAAGCCTGTGATATATAACGATGCTCATATTTCTTCCCTTTTCAATAGCACTGTGGTAGGGCATGTAAATGTACCGAGTCGTATCGAGTGGAAGGAGACAAAATTCAGCTCGTTTTCCTTTTCGGCTTGGTTTGATTTTTCTCTGACACATTTATAATCTTTCAATTTCTTTAGCCTCTAGTTGAAGGCTTGGCAGATTTTCCTCCTTTGAGAGGATTGTGTTCCTTTTTTTTTTTTTTTTTAAGAGGAAACATAATCAAGGAAAACATAGAAATGGGTTGTCTGCATGTGTGTGCATAAAACCCAATTTCTGGTTTTACCAGGAGAATCAAGTGTGTATCTGTATAGAGTATCCCATTGAATCGAACCAACTTTTATTGAATTTCCAGTGATACACCCATAAATATCAGTATTAGCTAATGTGTGTTAGGCATGTCTGAGCATATTCATGCTAGCATTTCCAGTAGTGCCTTTCTATTTAGATCCTTTAAAAGCAACAACAGCAAAACACCATATATGTGCTACACATAACACAGCGTGGCACGGAGCAGAGAGAGGACAACGGCAGTGAGGCCTTCCGGGTGGCTCCTGGGCCCTGGCCGATGCTGTGGTGCTGGAACTGGTCCCCGGGGGTGGGAGCGCAGCATCCTGTTTCCACCCTGGGTGTGTGCTGGGCTGGGGATCACCTGCACATTTAATTTCTGTTCATTTCCTGCTGGGAATTGAATTTAGACAAGAAAATCTCTTGGACAAATGTGCATCATGTTAAATAAGCTTTAAAACGTATGCCTCAAACTTCTGAGGAAGTAGGAGCCAGCCAACACGCGTTGATCTTCATGGTCTCCTGTTCCTCCGTGTTGCACAGCCCTCGGGGTGCCATGTTCATACATTTCAGTGAATGGTTCCCCTCGGGGTGTGTAACAGGATGTCTCTGGTAACAGGGAAAGTGCTATGTTCATTGTAGTATGTTACAGCTAGAATGGCTTTATCATTTATTGTCCAAGCTAGAATGTTTTTGAGAATGAAAGGGGACGTGATTTATAACTACACCATCGCAACGCACGTGAATTTGTGTTTTCCTGGGAAAAGGGGCACTTGTGGTTCTCCTACTTGTAGCAATCAACATACCCCCTGGTTGTTTATTGAATTAGGTTAAGTAAGTTTTTCTGTTTAAAGCATTTCTGTTGTTTTGCAGCCAGGCGGTGAAACAAAGGAATCAAAGTGAAATATACTGCGACTGATTTCTTCTTTCCTTACTGTGTATTTTCTAAAAGAAATCTTCAGAGGATGCCTTTATTTTTTTGTGCTGTGGCCATCTTTACAAAGGATGCAGAATGTTCCACTCCACTGTGTCCAAGTCCAAGTTTCTTCAGCTGCTAAACTGTTAATCTTATATTGAATCCTACTGAGGATTTTCCAATAAAATGTTCTGGAGAGTATTATTTAAAATGTCTTTCGTAGGTTCTTTACATCTGATGTTGCCTTGCTCACAAACTGCCAGTTGCAAATTATTACATACTATCTCATTCCAAGTGTATTTTTTTTTTTTTTTGGATTTGCATCTCTTTTCAAACTGCATCCATTTCCCACTCCCAGCTGAGTTTTGCTCCTGCATATCCATCTTTTCACCATCTCTTAAACTGTTGATGTTCATACTGTTTCTATTGCTTTTCAATGGAAACAGCTGTTTTCTCTCTTTCTCCGAATCCAAATCCTTTCCATTCTTTAAAACTTATATAAGGCCCATTTCTCTGTGGGGGTTGTTCCATGTAAGAGAATGTAATGAGTTACAGTAATGTCCCAGATCCATCATTAGGAAGAATTGTATAACCTGAGATTCAATTTTATTTTTAATGAGTTGGGTATAATATAAATCACTTCTTCGCCCAGATACAATGATTACATTTGGTGATTGATGGAAATTACTTTATAAATTATAAAATAATATATAAATCTTCATCATTATTATTCCATTCTCTTGCTTTTGGTTAGATTTTGTATCTTCTACTTATTTTATCTACAGTCATCTTATCATCCCAATGATATTCTACATAGTTTAAGAGCAAAAATGATCTCTAAAAATGTTTCATTATCCCCCAGCCATCCCCAGAGAGCTGAGATGGGTATATATATGCCTAAGCTACTGTCCAACTGGCTGGTAGCTATGACATGCACTGACCACCAGGGGGCAGAGGCTCAATGCAGGAGCAGAAACTGTAGGCATGGAAACATGGAACAGCCTGATGAATCTTAGAGGGAGGGGGAAGAGGGGAGGGTAGGAAGAGATTAACCAAAGATCTTATATGCATACTAGAGGCCTGGTGCAGTGAGGTTCCTCAGCCTGGCCTGCGGGGATTGGCCTGGTGCATGGATTCGTGCACTGGTGGGGTCCCTCGTCCTGGCCTGCGGAGATTGGACCGAAACTGGCTCTCCGACATCCCCCGAGGGGTCCCGGATTGCAAGAGGTGCAGGCTAGGCACAGAGACCCCACTGTGCACGAATTCGTGCACTGGGCCTCTAGTCCTATATAATAAAAGCCTAATATGCTAAGTGTCTGGTCATCCAGTTGTCCGTTCAACCAATCAAAGCAGAATATGCTAATGATATGCTAAGGCCGCTCAACTGCTCACTATGATGTGTACTGAGCAGGGGCAGACAGTTGAGCTGTCAACCAGTTGCTATGACATGCACTGACCACCAGGGGGCAGATGCTCCAACCAGTAGGTTAGCTTGCTCCTGGGGTCCAGCCGATCAAGACTGAGCGAGATGGGCTGCTGTGGTCTCTTCCCAGCTGGCCAACCTCCCGCGTCCCTCCCCGGCCCCAATTGTGCACCAATGGGCTCCCTCGGCCTGGCCTGCACCCTCCCGCAATCCAGGACCCCTTGGAGGATGTCAGAGAGCTGGTTTTGGCCCGATCCCGCAGGCCAGGCCGAGGGATCCCACTGGTGCACGAATTCATGCACCCGGCCTCTAGGTCTATCCAAAATTTTCTCTCTTCTTTAGCTTCATCCTTCTGAAGAAGTTTGGAATGAGAACTGCTAAGTATTAAACTGGAGAGTTCCTTTTATTGTGGTTGTCGGTCAACGAGGAATTCTTGCACAGCCTGACACTTCAAGGCTGAGTAACTCTCGCAGTGTGGCTGACAAGGATGTTCCGGGCAGAGAGCATACATGAGCAAAGGCAAAGGTAGAAAGTGTAAGGGAGTTTGAAATGGTTACAGAGCTGGATGATGAAGTTGGGAGTGATGGTAGCTGAGGTGGAAAAGGTTGGCAAAGGCTAGATATTGATGGGCTTATTGTAACCCTGCCAGTGGGGAGATACTGAAGGATTTCAGCATATCAAATAGGATCTATTAAATATATGATTCTAATGCAGTCACTCAGGACGTAGCAAATAGAAATGTTTTATATGATAAGCCTTTCGTATGTAACTCACATTTGCTGGCATTGTAAAGCTTACCGTGATAAGCTTATGCTTACTATCTCTGTTATTCAGAATGTATATACTAGCAGGTATAGGTTATTCTGTGATCAAGAAAGTAAAGATGTTGATCATAGATGGGTTCTTGTAGCAATTTCATTTAGCAGAGCATTTAAACAAAGTAGTTACATTATGATGTTTCATGTCATAGTTCCAGCATTAATGAAGTCTGGTCAATTAGATTTCTACTTCCATAGTAGGGGTTGTTCCTGTATAGATGGATGTTTTGTAGGTTATTTTCTGTACCATTTATTTGTAAATACTTAATGACAGGAAAGATTATTTTTACTAGTTAGCTGCTCAGTCTTCTGTTTGCCCTTAGCACATCCATACCCACTGTAAGACTGTGAATGAATTGGTGGCTTTGAGAGAATTTCCCTAAAATATCAGTGTGGCTTTTTGACAGCAATCACCACCTCTTTCATTGAATGTTTATATTATGCAGATGTTGTTAAATGTATGATATAAATTCTAAGTATTGTACTGCTACCTTGTGCTATAAATATATAAAAAGTCTAAGTAGCATCATATAAAAGATGTTTGCAAAGTTAGTTGTCACCCTCCTTAACTGTCAAATGGAATGACTGAGAATGGTTAGGAAAGGTGCTTTTAAAAAGTTTCTTAGAAATGTAAACAAAAAAAATGTTGTTTACTCCATGGTAAATTTGAACTAACATTTTTAGTTTTGTGGTAAAAATGTATTTGTGTTCTCAGAGGTAATTCTTAAAGAATGCATGGGATTTAAAATGTACTTACATATTTAAATGTCCTAGCTTATCTCTCTTTTAATATTGATTTCTCAACATATAAGAAGGTGTGTTTTTTTTTTGTTTGCTTTTTTTTTCTTTTTTCTTTTTTTTAGTAGACTAATGGGCTTTCTGGCAGCAAACACTTGCTTTTTAAGGTGCCCTCTCGTAGGAGGAAGAGCTTCTTAATAGGGTTATGTTTCATCTGTTTTTGTTACAAAGACAACTTTCTATTTTAGAACATAGGGCTCGAATCATGAACATTAGATTTCATTTTGAGTTTTCTGAACTTCTATTTCTTTTTGAGTTACCGTGGAAAAAAATTTGCCTTTGTAATTATAAATATTTTCTGACCTTAAATGACTTGCTGGCTGATACAAAGTCTCCTGTCATTCAGAGTGGCTGAAAACGTTCCCAAGTTGGATTTGAACAAAAGCAGGATTAAAAACAAAAACACCCAAATCAAAACAGGGCAGGGGATTATGGTTGATGATCAGATCAAAGGTAGTGGGGTTCCAAATGCTGAAAATATCTCTCTCCAACTTTTCCAAATCAAATTTGTGCAGTTATCTTGCAGTAATTGGAAGAAGGAAGGGTTTTATTGCTAGAATGGAAAAAACAACAGTCCTAGAGTACATTTTGAGAAAGAGGTTCTTTGTTATATTTGAATAGAGTGTGCGTGTGGAATTTGTTCTTTATCATTTATTTCAACTGAAAAAAACAAATTGGCAGTTGGTTGTGCAGATTTCCCCTTTGTGGTAGGAATGCTGGGATGTGGTGGGAGAAAACCAATGCCCATCTTAACACAGATGCCAATTGTGCTCTGTCATTCTTCTTGGTTGCCACTGCTATGTTCTTAGCTGCCTTTTATTTGGTGTTTCTCCAGGACAGAAGTGATTACTAATTAGGAATCACGCTGCACTGAAGAAGTGGGCCATTTGGTTTTCTTTTCTTTTGTTCTTTACTTTTTTAGGAGAGGAATGTGAAAGGAGGGGTGGAGGTTTTGGTGCTGCTGCTCATCCCCTACATGCCTGGGCTGCTTCCCTAATTTGCATGGGTACCTTGGGCATTGTCCTGCGGGACTGGGTCCCCTGACCTCTCCTTTAGTTTAGTGACCCTTGTCATCTTGCTGTTCATTCCTGGGGCCTGTTTAATGCTAATTAGGCCTCCAACCAGTTGCTGTGTACAATTGTGTGCTTTAGGAAGCAGGGCCCTCTCCAAAGGCCACATTGGTGGTCTTAAACAACTAGGATAAGACCCCCCCTTCCTCCCCCCTCCCACTCCCCATTCCCAGAGAAAAGCCTCTTAA
The DNA here is from genome assembly GCF_000412655.1 of Myotis brandtii. Lineage (NCBI taxonomy): Eukaryota > Metazoa > Chordata > Mammalia > Chiroptera > Vespertilionidae > Myotis > Myotis brandtii. The sequence goes on from NW_005371324.1 coordinate 10,313,157, forward strand.
CGTTTCTCTTTATGTAGGAATATGTAGCAATCACATCATTAACATATATAAATAGTGAAGAACTGAATTTTTGACCTTAATGTTTTAGTGCTTCTTAATGATGGCTGGATGTTCCTTAGGCCCTAACTGCCTTAACCCTTAACTGTGGCGTCCTCAAACAATAGATCATCTCAGTCCCCCACATTAACATTGTGAACTGTGAGGATTGTATGAAGGGTACGGTTAGAGTGCTGAAAAAGAGAGGGCAGGTTCAAGGACCCCAAATTTAGGAAATATTTTCGACGTTGTTATCTACAGTTTGATGAAACTAACGGAACACAAAGAAAAAAGTCTGTGGATCTCACGAATGATGTGTGTTTGACCTTGGTAACTAGAGCTCCCCAGAATTTATTACTGGCTTTATTCGGTAGACATTGCATCTTCATTTCAGCTGAGAGTTCTGTGAGCCCACCTGGTGCTTGGTTGATGGAAGGATAGGAATACCTGACAGCCTGCGTTGACCCATAATAGTGCCTTTTGCCATTCTTATCTCAAGGAAGTGTTAACTGAAGCTGTTGGCAAGTCAAAGACCTCACCAGTGATCACTTTGGAGAGCTGGTTACAAGGCCACTTTTTGAAACGGAACCTCTGAGATCAGTGTTTGGCATGGTCACTGAACCACTCTTTGACAAGAGGACAATGGAAAGAAATCTGGGTCCTGTGGACAATGATATTCTCTACCCTTCCAAGACTAAGTACAATGTGGATGGCTGTTTAAAGCGTTAGGATTCAAGGCTTTTGTGATGCACATTAACTTTAAGTTACTTCTAAGTAGCCTCTTTATTCCTAATTTTGATAGTGTGACATATTTATTGCAATGAAATTAACAAAAAATGTTGAATGTTCCTTCTTGCACAGAAAGAATATGTGGAGTTTATGAGGGGAAATGCTTTCATTTAAGACTTTCATGGGTATACTAAATCTCATGTTGAAAGGCTATTTGGTTTGATAAACTTGTTTATGTAGTTTTTTTGTACAATGTGAATAGGGTACATCAGAATTTTTGTATTAGAAATGCTTCCATTAAGGGTAAATGAGATTGGATGCTGAGTGGATTTGAGTAACTTACTGAATTTGGGAGATAATTAATAGGTACTAAAAACAAGTACGGCAGGTCATTTAAATAGAAGTCCTTAGGACAGTGATGGTGAACCTTTTGAGCTCGGCGTGTCAGCATTTTGAAAAACCCTAACTTAACTCTGGTGCCATGTCACATATAGAAATTTTTTGATATTTGCAACCACAGTAAAACAAAGATTTATATTTTTGATATTTATTTTATATATTTAAATGCCATTTAACAAAGAAAAATCAACCAAAAAAATGAGTTCGTGTGTCACCTCTGACACGCGTGTCATAGGTTCGCCATCACTGCCTTAAAACAATCATGACATTAAAAGATAAACTTGTTTTCTTGTTGTTGAGCAGTTTCTAAGTAATTTTTGGTAGCTTTTTCTATAAAAAAAAATTGTGTGAATGGGTGTGTGTGTGAGAGAGAGACACACACTCTGAGTGGTCCTAAGATCAACTTAAAGGCCCTTCCTAGCCCCTTGTCCCTCAGTTTTGTCTTCCTTTCAAATACAAATTAGAAGGGGATGAATGGAGACAGACCTTCTCTTTCATTGGCATTGACCTGACACTAGGATATTTGTAGGCAGTGAGTGGAAATGTGTCCCACCTGAGTGTGCATTTTTCTTTAGAAGGTCATTGATTTTTCTCTCTACCTAAGTTATCATTCTTCTAAGTGAGAGACTGATGCAATTTTTAATCTGGCTGGAAAAACGGTTATGTCGTGAAAATCGAGGGGGAAAGGGCTCACTACCAAATTGTCATTTCATGAAGAGTAGGTTTTTCTCCATCACTTGAAGGCTTCTCAAGGGGGGTGGGCTGATTTTTATCTCAAGGATACACACCTGCAGCAGATGAAGGAAAGCAGTGGAGGAGCAGGCTGGGAAAGAGGACTGAAGCAGCCATCCACAACAGGCGGGTCTTTCAAATTCTTGGTTTTCTTAGCTGTGAAAAAAACTGGGAGTGCACCCCCATCTACCTGCTATGCCATAGGGTTGTGATAAGTCAAAATGCAATGATGTTTATAACAGGACTCTGCAATCTTAGAATGGAACGCACAAGGATGAGGAGACTTCTGATTACAACCATATTTCACATTAATTACCCTCAGCAGACACTAATGTGTAGTGTAGGCCTTCTGCCTGTACGCTGGAATAGTTATTATCCACCCCCCCCCTTTTTTAAACCAATTTGCCCTATCATTCCAAAATACTTGGGAACACATGTACACTTTATATATTTTAAATATATGTTACATACACATTCTACTGGAGTAATATATTTTGTGTATTACGAGTGTAAAAAAAAAGATGACAAATTGAAGCTTCCATATTTATCCTACATCCCAGTTGGTTATCTTGTACCGCATCTCCTCCTGGGGAGTCTGAAAACCCCTGTAAGGGCACTGGCGAGGGGAGTGCAGCCTGGAGAAGATGGGCTGTGTTGTAGGAGAACCTGTCTGTCTAGAGCAGTGATGGTGAACCTTTTGAGCTTGGCATGTCAGCATTTTGAAAAACCCTAACTTAACTCTGGTGCCCTGTCACATATAGAAATTTTTTGATAGTTGCAACCATCGTAAAACAAAGACTTATATTTTTATTTATTTTATATATTTAAATGCCATTGAACAAAGAAAAATCAACCAAAAAAATGAGTTCGCGTGTCACCTCTGACACGCGTGTCATATGTTCACCATCACTGGTCTAGAAAGTGGAATGGCGCCTGAAGTTGACACGGTCTGTTATTGGCAAGAGTGGGCCCTCGGTGGCATTGAGAGTTGAGTATGATGTAACAACTATGCTCCTGTGGCTTCATAGAATTGGTGTTGCCTTCTACCTTGTCAGAAATTAATAGAGGGCCACAGTTTGATCCTGTGCCAGGTCTTATGCTTTATGACCGATGGTGTGGCTGAAGTTGTGGACATTCAGAGGAAGCCACACTCTAGCTCTAGCCTTCCTCTTCCTCAAGCATCTTAGGGCCACCTCACTGCCTCCCTCCCTCCCTCCCGGCTGCTTTCCTGTGAACTTTCATCTGGAAGTTCAAAAGTGGTTAGGAAATGTGGGATTAGCCTTTTGCTAGGGTTATTCCAGGCTTCACTGTTTAGCTTTGGCTTTATAATTTTCCCAGCAAGTAGTCAGCTGGAGTTAATAGCATATTAATTTCCTTAGTAGAGAACTTCGGCTTTATTACAGAGTTCTGCCCTGGAGCTTTCTGAGCGTCATCAATTTCGTGTGTGTGTGTGTGTGTGTGTGTGTGTGTGTGTGTGTGTGTGTGTGTGTGTGTGTGTGTGTTTTTACAGTCAGTCTAGATTTTTCTGCAAATAACTTAGGTTATAGTTTTTATTTTATTTCAGTTTTTTACTTGGGAATGACAAGAGTGAGTAATGGAAGGCTATTACCTGTCACAGAAGGGAAGAGATTGGCCCTTCCTTCCTTGAAGTTTTTGTTTTTCTTAGGGATACAGTCTTCAGTAAGATTCAGGTGAATGGAAAGGACTCAGATTTACTACTTTGCAGCCTTTCCTTGGGGCCTGAAGCTGCTGGGGAATTCCTTGAGCACCAGAACATTAGGGAAGATGTTAAGGGCACCTCCATTTTGCTTTGATTTTTGTCAGAATTGGGAAATGCTGCTGAGAAGGAATTTCTCTATCCCATGCTTAATCATGAGCCCTCCTAATCTGTCTCTTGTTACCAGCTATTCAATATTTAAAACAAAACCCCAAACAAAACAAACCAGAGCATGTTCTTCCCACCCTGGGCTGTAAGGATTGAACCTTTGCTTTGCTTTGTATCATGTTAATATCACTTGGTTTACCAAGTCACTGGCAGTGGAGCTCTTTGTTTTCAAACAGGAAAATACATTTTGTAAAAAAAAAAAACAAAACAAAAAACTATTTGGATGAGAGTTTTCTCCCCCTTTGCCCTCAGGAATGATGAGGAAAAAAGTCTGTACATGATCAGTACAGATGCAACCAGCAATCATGTAGTACACCTCAGCGACGGGGTAACTTTCCTCCCAAAACTCTCAATGTGGGCGTCAGTGACTCCAAAGATAAGGAGGGCTTGCCGTATTAAATTCTGAGTGAGGCTAGACGGCTTTGTATTGCATCCTTTCTGATTTTTAAGTATCTTCCCAAGTTTTGGTCACTGCAGTGACTACTGTCTTTAATGTCTTCTAAATTTTTGCCTGTAGAATTCAGAAAGTTAAGCTGCTCTGATTGTTATTTTGCTGATATCTTTTTCTTTTTATGATTTCCATGTTCTGTTTACTGTTTTTCCCCCATTATGAAGCAATACACCAGATCGTTTTGTATGTATCTATCTACATGTGTGCAAATGTTAGAGAAAATACGAAGAAATATCTAACTTTCAACCTTCCTTCTTCAAAGGAATTAGTCTACTTGATAAATTATGACATGCACACCTGGAAAGGTAATTATCCCCTCTTTCCAACTTAAGTAACAGTATAACCCAGGGATGGCGAACCTATGACACGCGTGTCAGAGGTGACACACGAACTCATTTTTTTTGGTTGATTTTTCTTTGTTAAATGGCATTTAAATATATAAAATAAGCATCAAAAAGATAAGTCTTTGTTTTACTATGGTTGCAAATATCAAAAAATTTCTATATGTGACACGGCACCAGAGTTAAGTTAGGGTTTTTCAAAATGCTGACACGCTGAGCTCAAAAGGTTCGCCATCACTGGTATAACCTATAATGCAAAGATGTCACAAGGTGTGGGACATTATATATTGCCCAATAAATTGTAGTGGCTCTCACAGTTCAGAAGTAGGGATTATTTTTCCCCCCTTTTTCCAATCATTTTATTTATGTTGGCATAGAGATCAGTGGTACTAAATTAATTTCCTCTGTTTGTACTTTGAGATTTATTTTCACCTGCTGGTGTTCTGGGTAGGAAACTGGATCTTTGGGTAAGTTGGGGGGACAAAAAATGAGCATGTGCCATTATTTTGAAATAGCACTGAGGTTTAGTCCTTAAATGTTGACTTTGCAGACTCTCATTTACTGAGTATTCCTTGGTTAGAGTATTGCTTGCTACATCTCTTCCCTTTGTCTCCATAGGTGACCATGTCTGGCACCCTTGAGTAAAATGTCTCAAGCCCCTTAGGGCTTTTACTGAGAAATTTCCCTCAGTCTCTGCGAGTATCTTGGAAACGGATGTTGTTGTTGATTTTTTTTTTCTTTTTAAGGGCATTTTTACTCTTCATTTATGCTGTAGTTGATTTATGTATATGGCCTTTAAAATTGAATTCCTCATGCATACCTATTTTCTTAATACAAGCTGGAGAAAACGAAAAGTGCTTAATTTGTTTTATTCGTGTGTATCTATCTACATGTGTGCAAATGTTAATTTGTCTTTATCATGCCGTAGAAGCTTATATAACAGTACAGTTTGTGTTCAGCCCTAACACTGCCTTATTTGCTCAATGAGTTTTATCAGCCTGTTTCTTTCTGCATTTAATGTTTGGCTGAGACATGGGGTTGTATATTTAAATATCATACCCAATGGAGACTGGAAAAAATCTTTCTCATATTTATATTTTCTACTGGGCCAAGCAGTTTTTATCATTGTTCTATATGTGTGTTTTTTCTCTTCCCAGAGTTAATTTTAGATGGTGTGAGTAGAGTGAGATGGCTAACGGATAAAATTTATGAAATGACATTGGACTTACTTTCTGAACTGAATTTCTACTTTATTTATTTATTTATTTATTTATTTATTTTTTTGTTTTTATCAATGTTTTTATATCATGTTTTAGTTGTTTTTATATCATGTTTTTGTTGTTTTTATGTCTTTTTTGTTATGTTGTTATTGTTTGTTTATGAATCAATTTATATATTATTTTCATATACATTTTTACTAATTTTCTTTCATCTCTGACACTTCTATTATAGAGAAAGGGTGAGTAGCGATATTAAAATATTTCTTCTAATTAATTTCCTTTCAGTGTGCATGAATATGTGCACCGGGCCACTAGTTTTTCATAATACTGTGATGGAGGGAGGACAGCTATAATCAAGCTCATTTCACAGATGAGTTCATTGAGGTTTTGAGGCTTTTCGGAAATCACACAGCTTTTAAGAAGCCAGGGCAGGGCAACAGCTGGATTTTTTGATGCCTCTTCCCATGGGCTCCTCTGAAGTTTACCTTTCAGACCACAGCCTCAGGGGTTTCTGCTTCCGTTTCCATAACAGCAGTGGCCACTCCCTCCACCCCTCCGCCATATTGTCTGTGGCTGAGCCCTGAGTCTCCCCCTACTCCTGCCGCCATATTGTCTGTGACTCTGAATTTCTACTTTATGTGGAATGGCTTGTTTGCTATTTTTACTGTTTTTGAATTGGAAAGAAGATACCATTAAGGAATTGTTTATATTGATGTTTAGACTTTACTCCTAAAGGGTTTGAATAATACAGAAACCATCTATATGTAAATGAATTTATATTTTTCCCTCTGTAGTGTTAGTATTTGTGAAACCTTCCCAGACTGTTGCTTGCTAGATTTGCTTCTGAAAGTCTTTGTATTTCTCACAGTTCTCTCTGACCTAATTCATTTGATCACATTGGCACAGATTTGTGTTTATATTGTTCTCTAGCTGATTAAAAACAGATATTGAAGGTTAAATATCCTTAGACTAACAGTGGGCTAAACTTTTCTTTCCTCACTTCATCCTGATAAAGTGTCCTATTTTAAGGAAGTAATATATGCTTTCCAAAAATGGCATTGTGGTGTGAGATAGGAATCGGCTTCCCAGGGTCCCAGGAGTGTTTTAATGATTTCTTTTAAAAATGTCTGTCATGGGTTTCTTAGGGGGGGAAAAAAACCACACCTGTATTTTATATATGACCCGATTAAATAATTTTATTGTTATATTATTATGTAACATTTTGGAAACATCCTTTGGGTGAAGGGCTTTTTATATGGGGGAGAGTATAATGGCAATATTATTCAAGTGCAGAGATGATATAACAGTACTTCCTCTGACCCCTTATGCAGATATTTGAAATAAGGGAAATAAATGTTTTCCCACAAACTCAATGGAAATAGTAAAAATTCTTACATCATTGCAGGTACCTGTAACAACTACTGACACAATTGAGATTAGGTGGCACATATTTGTTGAGGATTTAATTCTCATGGTTACATAACTTTTTTTTAATAGCAATATTTGGTAGGCTGGGAGCAGCAGTAAAGCACATAGTGGGTTGCTTGGGTGGGGACTGGCGATGCTGGGATTGTGAATATGTCCCCCTTTCCCTTTGCGGCCCCCCACATTAATTCTTCCTATTACATGTTTCTTTGTATTTTGCAAGTCTCTTCACTTTTTTCATAATTTGTTTAGTTGCAATCTTGCTAATATGATGAGAAAAAATTTACTACCTTAGTTTTCTTTCCCTTCTCCCCCTCACACTCCGAATGTTTAGGAACTATTAACCCCTTCTTTTCTAGCTGGTACTTCAGTGTCTCTGGATAATGTATGTTATAATTATATCCTTAACATGTCCTTGCACTCACTCCCCGTAGACACTTATCTGCTCTTCCGTTCTTGGCCCGTTCTCTTTTCTGGATACCTGGAATTCTAAACCCCTGCAGTTTTTTTTTCTCTTTCTTCACTTTCAGAAACAAGAATTTCTGAATTGATTTTTAAAGGAAAGCCTGTTCCATATTTATTTATGTCTGTCACCAGATGTCTCTAACTCAGTGAGGAATGCTCCTTTCAAATGATAAAGCCTTTGTTGCCTTTTACCAAATGGCTTCCTAAACTCTCCAGATTTATTCCTTTGTCATTTTGAAACCAGCCACTGAAACTTGGGACAAACAAAGTTAAGTAGGTTTTCTAATCTTGTGAATGGCACCCATAGGAAAGGGGGCTTTGCCAAGCAATCAGGGTCATCTAAAACAGCACCAGGAAAAAGGAAGAGTTGCAGCCAATGGGCTATAATTGTGTATGCTGAATTCCAGAAGTTGTTAACAAAGAGGGAAGAATGAGTAGGTCAATGTATAGTATAATGGTCAAGAAACATTTAAAATGAGAAACAGACACTGGACATGTGGACTCTACAAATAAATACTGCTATGATGAATTAATGGCATTAGCAATAGGAGCAATGGACAGATTTCCTTAAAGTTTGCCTTTCCATCTAGTATGAGCAATGCTGACTTGAAGTAAAAGGCCATGCCTGATTCAGGTTGTGTAGGAATATTGACTGAGTCAGGCTCTCTTCTGGGCTTTTCTGGTTCCTGATCACCTCTGGAAAAACAGTAGTGATGAAAGAAGCCAGGGATCTCAAGAAATGTGTGCCATTAATACTACAGGAAAAAAAAAATCCTGATTGATGGGCATTTGTTTCATCTCGTGTAATCTTGAGTCCATTGTAAGAACATGATAGGAATACATAGAATAAGAGTTTGTGATTCACCGTGACTTCAGCTTACTTTCTGTGCTCTGTTGTATTTGCTTTTCACATTTAACCTGTGGAATAGGCAAGGCGAGTATTATTAATATTATCCTTCATTTTTACAGAGGAAGAAACTGCCCAAGGTCATGCTGTTATTAGGTCCCTAATCCTGTGCTTTCTGATGCTGAGCCCAGGCTTTGTCACAGTTGTGGAGGCGTGGGTTGGGCCAGGAGCAGTTGATTTTCTCTCTGGCTATGGTGTACTGTTCCTGTTTGAATAGCTCAAAATTTGAAATTTCTCTAATACCAATATTTTGATGCGCTTTGGTTTGGAAATGCCATTTGATAGCATTTTCCCCCCTCTTGTGACTTCCCTTTAGAATGGAGATGATGACTTTGTTAAGGAAAACTAAATTGCTGGACCAGACTTAATGTGTTAGAAAAAAAAAGTCTTCCTTTCCTTCCCTCCCTGCCTTTTTTTCCCCCTTCTTTCTATCTATATTTGGAAAAATATGTAATAATTGCTGGGGTGCTGTAGTGACGCTCGACCCCTGATTAGGAGAACTGGTCGGATAAGCTCATCCATCCACTAGGACAGTGGTTCTCAACCTTAGCTGCACATTAGAATCACCTGGGAATCTTTTTAAAATCCTGATTTCTGGGCCTCATCCTCCGGAAATTCTGTTTCTTTGTTACTAATGTTGTGACCTCACCCCATAACAAAGAAACAGAATTTCCAGAGGATGAGGCCCAGAAATCAGGATTTTAAAAAGATTCCCAGGTGATTCTAATGTGCAGCCAAGGTTGAGAACCACTGGTCTATCCCCATTTGACAATTTAAAAACTGTGAGGCTATTGAGAACTTCGGTAACATGCCCATTATCATAGTCTGGCAAAGGACTTCTGAATACAGCACTATTTCTACTGCTTTTGCACAACTCTCCTACTAAATCTCAACATTCCCAATAA
>NW_005371324.1:10330971-10331936 GCF_000412655.1 Myotis brandtii
GAATTTCCGGATGAGGCCCAGAAATCAGGATTTTAAAAAGATTCCCAGGTGATTCTAATGTGCAGCCAAGGTTGAGAACCACTGCTCTAGGATGACGAGGTGAGGGTGGGGTGGGCATCACCTGGGCTTCTGTACTAAGATCAGGTGCTCCTGTCTGCAGGCACTCCGTGAGTACAGCCCAGGTCATCTTGGGTATGTTTTGTTTCTGCCCCTGTATGGGAAGCCAACTCAAGAATATATGTTTTAAACTTCAGTAATACAGTTCTATTCTTACCCAGATTTAGCAACATTCAGTGAAAGAATGTGACACCTTAATAGGTTTTTTGATTAGGAAGCACATTCAAGAGGAGACACAGGAGGGAAGCCATGGTCCTAGAAAAGTTAGCCTGCAGGGAGTTGCTAAATCCTTCCCTTCTGAAGTTGATATTCTGCAGGAAGAAACATTTTTTTTAAAAAATCACTTTTCTTATGGTAAGGATCACCTTGTGTTAGTAGTGTGTCTGACTTCTTCTTTTTGAAACGAGGTACCTGTCTTCATTTAACCATTAGCTCTGTAACAGCCTAGAAAACCTGTCGCATCTTTGACTAGTTTTTTCTACATGCCTTACTTTCTAATTAGTCACTTCCATAAAGTCTAATCTCATGATGTGTAATTTCAGTTCTTGAGCTTTTTAACTTTCCACATTGCTAGGGTGCTTTTTTTTTATTTTTTATTAATATAGCTGTGGGTCATAAATATCCTTACCTCTGAACCGTTTTTGCTTTTATCCCAGTACACGTTTTCATTGTTTTTTACTTTGGATATTGTCAGAACCTCTTGTCTATTCTCTGCACCAGTCTTACATATATATATATATATATTAGAGGCCTGTTGCATGAAGCGATTCGTGCAATAGGCCTTCCCTTCTCCTGGCTGCGGGCACCGGTTTTCCTCCAGCACCTGGGACCCAGGCCTTCGCTCTGGC
>NW_005371324.1:10332009-10359952 GCF_000412655.1 Myotis brandtii
GAGCCTATGTATGCAAATTAACCGCCATCTTTGTTGGCGGTTAATTTGCATATCATGCTGATTAGCCAATGGGAGGCATAATGAAGGTATGGACATGTGGACTCTATAAATAAATATTGCTATGATGAATTAATGGCATTAGCAATAGGAGCAATATATATATATTCACATTGCTCTGCTTAAAAACCTGGTTATGTGGCCAAAGTTTCTTAAATTATGGTCACAAGACCAGCAAAATCAACATTCCTGGGATCTTGTTAGAAATGCAGATTCTCTGACCCCCACCTTAGACCAAGGGAATCAGAAATCTGTGACTTAGGAAGCCTTCCAATGATCCTGATACGCCCACAGTTTGAGAACTACCTCTGTAGGTCATGGGACAAAAACGCCATGCTCCTTCCCGGGTGGGTAGGCCTTTGACAGGCTTATGCCTCAGTGTAATAGCCACTGCTCTAAGCTTGTCTTCATGACCCACCTGTCCCCACTGTCACTTTTCTAGACTTTTTTGTCATTTTCAGAACATGGCATGTACTTCCATGCCCTGTGCTTTCCTAAGCTGTTCGGACTTTATCAAAAGAATTCCTTCTCACCCCTTTCCCTCCCCCCTCCCCCCGACTTGGCCATGCTTGGTGACTTCTCAAGGACAAGATACAGTGAAAAGAGTATGAACAGGCTTGATTTAAAATCTGTCTACTGTCATGTAGTAGGTGTGTGTCCACTTTTAGCCTGGCTTTTCTTATCTAAAAATAGGGATAATGATAGGTTAGCATCATTATAAAGACTGAACGAGGTGTTCTGTATAACCTACCATGTTTTTAATCAGAGTTCAGAATTACAGTTTTTCTTGAGGCAAAATACATATAACATAAAATTAACTGCTTGAAAGTGTACAATTCAGTGGCTTTCAACCCATACACAGTGTGGATCAGCCATCACCTCTATCAAGTTCCAAAACATTTCAACACCCCCAAAAGAGACCCTGCCTCCATGAAGCAGCCACTCCCTTCTCCCCCATCCCCACTCCCCTCAGTGTTACTTTACATGCTCTTTTCACAGGATCAATAGAGTGATCAGGAGATGAATATTATCATATACACCTTTGATTTTCTAAAGGATCAGAATGCTTTGCTGTGTCGTTCATGTACAATTCATATTTTAATTATGGAAAATTAAAATATGCCAAGGATCTAATTGGACCACAAAACATGGTCCATTTTTGCCAAAAATTAGCATATGTTGTATAGTTGTTATAATTACTTTGTGATTTCCTGAAGTGTGCTGTATTTTTATCTTTACTTTAGCAGGACACCTTTTGATAGAATGGACACACATATATATGCACACAACCATTTCAGTGTTTAACTGCACAATAGCAGTTTGGTTAATTATTCTGAATAGTTTCCAGCATGTCCTCACAGATCTAACTATTGGTGATATAAACGATAAAAATTATATTCTTTTTTGGAAACTTCACTCTTTCACCTTCCAGGTCTTGGATTCTTAGAAGCTCTCAACATAATATTTAACATTTGTAAAGGACTTTGTATTTTGTGTCATTGTTTCATTCACATGTTTCATTCAATCTTTATTCCAGGATAATAAAATAATAAACTCGGTCTTTTTTTTTTTAATTAAAACACATCTTCAGTTCCAAAGTTACAGATTTAATTTGAAAATAGTAACTTCTGAAAGCATTATTTTATGTTAATTGAGTTTTCCAACGAAATGATATAAATCCAATTTATCCCTAATATTTTATGTCCATAGGAACACATGCTTTTATTCTGTGTGACTAAATTAGTGTTACAATATCAAATGACACTTGATTTTACTTTAAAAATGTTAATTGTAATAAGGAATTAGCAGCATGAGGATTTGAACAACTTTTACATGCTTCTTCCTATGTCAGACAGTAATGACTTCGGAGTTAGTAATACCGTGTAGGGGTGGGAATGGGAGTTCTTCAAGTTGGAACACTGGAGCTCATTAGCATCTTTCAAACCCTAATACTGTTTAGTTTTGGGTAGATTTATTACACCGTGTTTCTCACCAATTCACTGCAGTGTGTGAAGGCTCAGTTGGAACAAACAAAGGAGATATATAACCCCTGAACCAATTAGCATAGCTTACAATGTTCTTAATAGGCTTATCTACTGTATATGAAACTTGGGAAAATGACTTAACTTTTATGCTTCCTTGATCTTTAGGGAAGTTTTTCAGCTTTAGCTGCTTTGTATCCACAATGTAAACTGTGCATATTTGATTTTCAGCTTTCAGATAGAAAACCTTCTTTACAATTCGATGTCTGCAGGGGGCCGTAGTCACACACTTGCAGCTATTCACTTATTTGCACAGGGTCTGTTGATGCGTGAGAAGAGGGCACATGTGACTTGGTCCTGGGGCACCTCATTGCCCTTGGCTGGCATGTGGGACAGGGCACAGGCCTGCAATTTGTTCAGCTAGTGCCGACTCCTGGGGCTCGAGCCTTCTCTCTGACTCCTCCCGTTAGCCTTTGTCCTCTCGCTTTTCACTGGTTGTCTTCGAGCTTTGGTTCGTCTTTTGTTCTTGAAAGGTATAAATGATGCACATTTCCCCTCTTCCACTACATCTGCCCACTCACACACAAAAGGGGTTTCTGTTGGGGGAGATAAATTGCGGGATATTGTTAGTGGCATTTCGGAGACTTGGCCAGGCTCTGCCTTACCTAGAGGATGTTGATTCCAAGAACAAGTGGAGGACTGTACCTCTTGTGAATTTAGCTGTTACACATTTTCAGTGAAAGCGACTCCTGGTTCTATTTTGAATTAGGTCAAAAGAGTTATTTGTATTCCTACTTTCTATAAAGGCGTCTATTATACACATATGAAAATGATACTTCAATTACTGTAATATATGGCATCCTAATTTGAGAAGGTGAATTTAACCACCTCTTGACAGTAAATTTGTTAAGAGATTAGAGTGGGAAGCCAGAGAGACTTGCCTAAATTTTGACTGTTTGACCTCAGGCACGCTACTTAGCGACTCTGAATTTCAGTTTTTCCATCTGTGAAAATACAGACAACAATCATGGGATCCTTGTGAATATTCAGATGAAGCCACCAGCCATGTAGTAAACACTCAAGTAAAGGTAGCCGTGATAGTGAGAAAAAACTTTTGGGAAAATATAGAAAAGGACCCTAGGATCCTAAGACGAATAAGGCAACATGGAATAGTTCATTAAGGAATTCCTTAAACCAGAGGAAAACAATTCTATGATAAGGTAGCCTGCTTTTTCCATAAATGCTATCTACTATAGAAACTCCTACCCACATCTTGATTTCCTGGTGCTGAATTCAGCTTCGTATTTGTATCTGAGTGGTAGAGATATGGTTGTCTTTCTTGAATCTTGGTTTCCACAGGTTTACAGTAGGAGAGCATGATTACATAATTTCCCCTGCTTTCCACTGTTATGTTGTAGATAAAGGTTTATGTGTTATTGACCATGATTTTGGCTTCTCAGAAGTAACAAGATGTATTAGACTACCAGATGTGTTCTGAACACCAGAAACTTGGAACAGTCATAGCTACAAAGAAGACAGACAGTGTGTGTGTGTGTGTCTGAGATGAGTATGAGAGGCCTCCTGTGGGCCTTTTGAATCCTTGGATTTTAATAAGATGGGTGGGATGGGGGTGAAGTTTTCTTGGGAGGAGAGAGTTTGTAGTCAAGGTGACCTGGCCAGATTCTTAGCAGCCCTGCCTTTCAGTGAAAGCCCCGAGCACCACAGAGGGGAGAAAATAGAGCTGGTTACTAAGGTATCTTGAAACAAGGCTGAAGAATGATTTTATTTGCTGTAAAAAAAAATAAGTTTTATAATAGACTGACACCAGCTGAAGGCTCTGGTGGTAAATTGAATCCTACGGCTTCTGCTTTTACTCAAGAAAGTTTTCAGGGAAAGCTAGTGAATTAGTCTAACACATATATTAGCCAACTATTTTTGGTCCTTTACATATATTTAACTTACTCAACAGCCTCCTTTGTCTTTTGGTAAAAGGAATTGATAAAAATAATTTCAGCCTGTTCCAGCAGGTTAATTTAAGTAGTTGATATAAGAATAACTTTGTTAGATGGATAGTTTAGGGAAAACAACGTATTCTGCATAGCATCCTATGTAATAAAGAGGGAATATGCTAATTTACCCTCACACCATCGCAGAGATGGCGGTGCCCATAGCCAATAAGAATGGAATATGCTAATTGACTGCCCCGCCTTCAAAGATGGCGGCACTCACAGCCAATAAAGAGGGAATGTGTTAATTGACTGCTCCGCCCTCAAAGATGGTGGCGCCCACAGCCAATAAGGAGGGAATATGCTAATTGACTGCCCCGCCCTCAAAGACAGCAGCGCCCACAGCCACAAGATGGCAGTGCCCAGTCCCCCCAGTCCCACCAGGGTGGCAGGTGCATGGCAAGGCCAGGCCCAGCCATTCTATGCACCTCCCTCCAGAGTCCCCCAGCCCCCTCAGCCCCCGAGCCACCCAGGGCCGCCCAAGGCTCAGGTAACCAGGGCCAGCTAAGGCTTACGTTGCTAGCAGTGGCAGCAGCAGAGGTGTGATGGGGGCATCGCCTTCCCCTGATCGCCAGGTCACCTCCCGCCCCTGAGGGCTCCCGGACTGTGAGAGGGGGCAGGCCGGGCTGAGGGACACCCCCCCTCCCGCCTCCAGTGCATGAATTTTCATGCACTTGGCCTCTAGTATGAAATAAAGTTGTATTAAGTTAGAAACACGTTAAATATAATGTGTCTTTCTGAAGTGAGGCATAATTCTGTATCATCTAAAATAGTAATTCAAGTGATATGTGTAATCTATGTAACCAATGTAGACTTTTTAAAAGTAGGTGGCAAAGAATTATAGAAGAATAGTGTACATTTAGTTGATAAAGCAAACTTAATTTTGTGAAGGAAAAGTGATAAAGCTATTTGTCTTTAATTTTGACTGTATATTAACCACATGATTTAGCTTTCATTCTTTAACCTTTCTTTACTAGGATCGCGTTAATGTGGTATATTTGAATAATGTAGTGCTATTTGAGAAATACAGCCATTTCATGTCCTGGGCAGTCATTGTGTTTCCTTGGTGTGGCACAGCGGTGTGATGGGATCAAACAAGTCTGGGGTTAGATCCTGTGCTTCTTAGTAGCCATGTAACCTTGATGAATATGATTAACCTCTGAGAACCTCAGTGTTAACTGTCCATCATAGTACCTGACACAAAGAAATCACAAGGGGAAAAAAGTTTCCTCTATTTCTTCTGCATTGGACAGTGTCTTTCAAAGCACGTTGCACAATATAGAGCATCTAGCCTAATAGATGTGTGTTGAATTATTTTAGTCTCTTACCTTTTCCTGTCATTACCTCCTTCCCTTTAATATAGGTAAACACCCACTTATATTAACTAAGCATATGCGTTTCACTTGATTGTCAGAGATTTTGTTACCAGAAAAACAACTTTGAAGTCCCAGCAAGAATCCTGTTCTGTGGTCTTCTGCCTGGTAGGTTGGGTTTCTCTGGCTGACTTCAGGGAGAGTCCTTCCCCTTTGATGTTGAGGCTACATCAGGGGGTGCCCAGCCACTCAAAATCTAGCTAAACTCGAAAGGGCCACTGGGATCAGTTTCAGCATTTCCTTCAGGGACCTCATCTGAGCCTGTAAGTATCGTCCTGGGCAGTCTCTTTGGCTGAACCTTGGTTGAAACTTCTGCCCAAGCTCCTTTTTTCCCAGTCTGGTTCTATTAAGCAGCAGAGTGGCCTGAAAGTTCTCTAGATCAAGTTATCTTGTGAGCCTGGGATGTAGGTGCAGGTTTAGTAACTTGCCAGCTACAGGTCATGACCTCAGAACCTCTAAGCCTCAGTTTCATCTCCTATAAAATGGGAATATAAAAGTTCCTACCTCATGTTTTTGTGAAATTCTGTGTAAATCATCATAAGATCAGATATAATCAGTTTGAAATAAAAGTTAGCAATAATGATAAAAAATCTTTATTATCTATGTAATGCAAGGCTAAATGTTGGTTTGTGTTATGATATGTCAACAGAGTATCTCGATTGTCGGCCAGGCCGAGGGACCCCACCAGTGCACGAATTTGTGCACCGGGCCTCTAGTACTTTTATATGCTCATTATTTTTCCTGCCTTGTTTTCTGCAACACTGTGTCATTTTTCATGACATTATGGATATTCTGCAAGTGACTTTTTTTATACCATTTTGGAAAATAATTTGATGAAGTGTTATCCCATATGGTCCAGTTGCTACTGTGAGGTTATGTGTTGCTAATTATAATTTCAAAAAGATGGTGGGGGCTGTCTTATTCATTGTTTTATTCACCAAGGCAGTCCTTATAGTTAGGTAGTATAATGACTCAGGCAATCACTCTTATGTACTTTAGAAAAAGAAGCCTCCTTGTTGTTAAAGTGAATTAATACTTTAATAAAAAAAAGTGGCTGAATTTCTCAAAGAAATGACCATGTGCTATACTGATAGGTGAGGTTTTAGGAATCACTGTTTTCTTCAAGTGTTATTATAATATACTAGGGGCCCAGTGCACGAAATTTGTGTATGGGTAGGGTCCCTAGCGGCTGCCAACTGCTGGCCGGGACCTCCCTTCCCCAGCTGTGGGCTGCCGGCCAGGACCTTCCTTCATTCTGTGCTGCCCCTGGTGATCAGTGCATGTCATAGCCGGCGATCGAACTCCTGGTTGGTCAAACTCCCAAGGGGACACTTTGCATATTAGGCTTTTATATATGTTGGTTGCTGTGTGAAATAAGGTCTAGGCAAACAAAAAAAAGTCATGTCAAAAACATACCTCAGTACCTCTGTTTTCCATAGCCTGTGAATTGCACAATAAATCAGTTCCTATGGTAATAGGCTATAATTCATCAGCCTTTGAATTATCTGACAATGGCTTGATGGCTTATTCACATATTTGGTGCATGCTTTTGAAGAGTTGTGTATAGACAGAACCAGCACAATATTAAGTCATTTTAGGCTCATGTGGGTAGTCTGCATCATGTGGTTTATGTACAATGCTGGGAAGCTTCTAATTCCTAGATACTATGAATGTCTCTAAAGTTTTGTTTGCCGAGCAGTTTTTTAAAGAATAATTCCATGCAGTTTTTATTATGAAAGATGTAGAAAAAGTGACTGTGAATAGCCAGAGGAAAGGAAAGGATACATGTGAAACAAGTCCAAGCAGTGATGACATTTGCAGGAAAAATTTTGCTTTCAAGAGCAGGGATCCCTACTCGATACATGCAGAAAAGTCTGTGCTGGGTTCGTAACTCCAGCAAAAATATGTTTTCTCCCCTTTACAACATAAGGTCACTCCCTTCTGCCAGCATGTGCATCATTCTTGCTGAGAGTCTAGCTTATAAAATACTTTCATGGGAGAATTACTGCCAGGGAAATATCTGTAGAAGCTATCTATAATTTTAAAACTTACCTAGCATTATTACATCCTCGATAACACTGATGAAAAATACACTCAGGGATGAGAAATGTACTTGGTCCTGCAGGGATCAGGCCGCTATGGACCACTGCTGCCGAGGCCTGCCTGCCTGCCTTGATGGGGAATTGCGTGGCTCTCTTGCTTCCAACCTGCTTATTATGGGCAGAGCGGTTGGACTCTGCTGTTTCCAGAGGTGAGAAGTGAGCTTTATCTAATAACAGGCATTTCTGAGGGAATATACCCAGGGGTAGAAGTATGGCTCTTACTTGCTACTGTGGTCACATGTCTTGTACATTTTGGGAAGCAGGGTGGATTCGTTTCCTAGGGCTAGCCATAACAAAGTATCACAAGCTGCATGGTGTAACAAACACAGATTTACTGACTCCCAGTGCTGGACTCAGAAGTCTGAACTCAGGATGTCCATAGCGCCTGGCTGGTGTTGCTCAGTGTTTGAATGTCGACCTATGCACCAGGAGATCACGGTTCGATTCCCGGTCAGGGCACATGCCGGGTTGTGGGCTTGATCCCCAGTGTACGGTGTGCAGGAGGCAGTCAGTCAGTGATTCTCTCTCATCATTGATGTTTCTATCTCTCTCTCCCTCTTCCTTCCTCTCTCTGAAATCAATTTTTAAAAATATTGCCCGCACGATCGATTTCTTCTGAGAGCTGGGAGGGAGGGATCTGTTTCCGCTTCTCATGGTTTGCTGGCAATCACCCGGCTTCCTCGGCTTGTGGAAGCATCCCCTGAGCTCTGCCTTCGACTTTACATCGTGTGTGCATGTGCGTGTGTGCGTGTGTGTGTGTGTGTCTGTGTCCAAATTCCCCCTTTTAATGGAACGCTAAGTCATATTGGAATAGGACCCACCCTAATCTGATATGAACTTGATTACCTCTACAAAGACCCTAAATTCAGAGAAGCTTACATTATGAGGTACTAGGCATTAGAACACCAGCATAACTTTTGTGGGGAACACAATTCAAACCATAACGGAGGTCAACCCTCAGAGTTGCTTCCTGGGGCATTGTACCAACGAGGAGCATGAAGAAGCATCACTCTGAAGCTTTAACCGGCACACATGCCAGCAGTCAGGCTTATATTATTGTCAAGAGCCCTAGGGCAAGTTCTCTGGCCTTTTGTGAGACACACATAGGAATAAACAAAATAATCATGATAAAGAATACAGCAAACAAATAAAAACCGATATAACACATGTTTTCAGGCAGGAAGTAGAGAGGTTACGAATTTAATCTGGTTTCACACTCTTACATTACTTACTGTGTGACCTCAGGCAAGTTGCTTAACCTCTCTAGCCTCAATTTCTTCATCTGTAATGATAGCATCTTACAGCCCTGACCGGTTTGGCTCAGTGGATAGAGCATCGGCCTGCGGACTGAAGGGTCCCAGGTTCGATTCCAGTCAAGGGCATGTACCTTGGTTGCGGGCACATCTCCAGTAGGGGCTGTGCAGGAGGCAGCTGATCAATGTTTCTCTCTCATCGATGTTTCTAAACTCTCTATCCCTCTCCCTTCCTCTCTGTAAAAAATCAATAAAAAATATATTTAAAAAAAAATAGCATCTTACAGAGGGCTGCTTGTGGATTAAATGATGTAGTACTCTTAACCCTACCAGACCGCTGTACTGATTTTTCGGTAATTTCCGAATCTGCCGCTATACTGCTGTACCTAATTTTCGGTACTTTGCCTAGACCTATTTTCTACAATGTCTCCAAGTTCCATCTTATTCTAACCACTTGTTTGCATGTAACTAACATTTTTCTATATCATGTTGGTTTTTTCTCTTTAATGCTCAGGAGCCCAGGTATAGGGGACAGTTAGGTTCAGGGCCTCAGGTCTGGTAGGGTTAAAACTCTAAGTAAAACTCTGGCTTGAAATATGGTCACAGTAAATGGTAGTTAATAAGAAGAGGCACAGAATGGCCTGCTGCCCTGTGGATGCCGGGAAGCAGGCATTTCGCAGGGCTTAGTGCTGCCTCTCCTGTGTCTGCTTCAACCCCTGACTTCGCCGTGGTCTCTGCTCTCTTAGACTTTTGTTTTGGGCCTTGATATCAGCCCTTGGTACCTAGCTGGACATCGGGTTTCTTTCTTCTCTTTCAAGTTATTTCATTTATTGTGTTTTCAGAGCAGGGCTACTTTTTCCCCCCTCTTTTTTAAGCAGTTTATTGGAGGAAAAGAGAAAAGTGTAAATGTCAGAATTTACACAAGCTCCTAAAGTAATAAATGCTAGTCAACATGCCCCCAATTTCAGTAGTTTCAGTGTCCTCACACTTGTGAACTTGGCAACCTAGGATTTATTCTCACTGATTAATAATAATAACGTCCTGTCCAACTGGTTGCAGGAGTACGGAGAGAACAAGGTTTGTCCTTGTTGATTTTTAATGGGTAGAGTGGAATCCTACACAAACACATTTTTCCTGTTAACATTTACTTGGAAATATGGAATGTGTTTGTGTGTGGCTTAGAGCTGTCCCTGTTGGTTGTAGATCATTTTTAAACAACAAAGAGGGGGTTAAATCAGAAACACACGTTGGCATGCTTAGCAGGCATGTTAATGGAAGTTCAGGGTACCAGGCTGTATTTTTGTAGCTTTTATGTATTTTTTTTTATCAACTGTGTTTATTTTTAAAACTTTTAAAAGGGAGGCAAGGGTTTTGACAACTTCCAAAATATTTGACCATCATTTTTAGGAATCTCTTGTACGCACAGGGCATGGATGAGGAAGACTTCCAATGTATTAAGGGGCATAGGCATTAGGCTGAAGGCATTTGAAGGAAAAAAATAGCTGATTCTGAATTGGGAAATTCAAAGAACCTTTTTTAGTTTTTCTCCTTAAAGGGTGAAACCAATTTTGACAAAGAAAATGGGACAAAAAAGGGAATTCCAAGTAGAAGGTCTGGCCTATACAAAAGTGAATTGCCTGGTTTGATGAATAAAGTTTAGAGATAATGTTGGAAAAGCTGAGTGAGAATTGATTGTAGAAGGTTAGAATTGGCAGGCAAAGGGCTTTGACCTTGTGGTAATAAGCAAATGAGAAACCACTTAGAGCAGGCTCTATAGTGAGAGGGCTAGCTCCCAGTGTAGGAGACTTAGAGAAGAAGGCCTGGGGATGGGGAGAGCTTTTACAGAGCTTCGGTAGTATTTTTTGGTTTGTAAACATGAGAGCTTGAATGTTATTAATGGAAGCTGAAAAATAAAGAGAATGACAAGATGTGTGAAATATTGCTTGGCAGGCATGGCTCAGTGGTTGAGTGTAACCAGAAGGTCACGGTTCAATGCCTGGTCAGGGGCACATATCTGGGTTGCAGGCTCCATCCCCAATGTGGGGCGTGCAGGAGGCAGCCAATCAATGATTCTCTCTCATCATTGATGTTTCAATCTCTCTCCCTCTGCCTTCCTCTCTGAAATCTATCTATCTATATCTAGCTACCTGTGTATCTACTATTTATCAATCAATCTATCATCTATAAATAAAGATGTGTGAAATATTGTAAAAGTATTATCAGTGGGACTTTATTTAGGTTTAAATAGGAGAGGGAATCAAAGATGGCCCTAGTGTTTTGATCCAGTGTTTCTGGGAAGGCTGGGTACCATGACCTAATATACAAATGTAAGGAATATGAGAGGTTGTTAAATTTGAGTGGCCAGACGACACGATGACATCCAGATGGTGATGACATCCAGATGGATACACCTAGCAAGGCAATTGGAAATATGAAAGAGACTTGGTTGGTAGAACAGATATTGGGTTCATCCTCATTGACAAGATAAGGCAGTTGAGTTCTGTGGGTGGACGTAGAGGAGTAAGTGTAAATACAAGTGAAAAGTAAATGGGCTTCTGAGACTAGAAAGGAGTGCAGCATCACAGAACAGTAGAGAAGAGAGTTTTAAGGAGCAATGCAGTAGTTGGTAGTGCTATGTGTTTATGTGAGATTAAGGAGGTTGACCACTTTTTGGAAAAAAGTTTTGGAGAAGAGGAAGGGATAGTTCCTGGTCAAAGGATATGGAGTTAAAAAAGTGAAAACTGCTTGTAATGAATTTCCCCCTGATTTCTAGAAACAATTTCTTTGAAATTTCTTGATGGATTATTTTTGCTTCTTGGAACCTAAGATTGTAAAAGACAGATCTTGAGGTTTATAATTAAAGAATGTTGCTTCTTTGCCTGCCCCTGTGAACTTTCTAAAGCAATGATTATTAAATTTTGGTTTTTATAACAAAGGGCAGGTTTTGCCTGGGACATAATAGGTACTTAAATAAACATTTATTTAAATCCTTCTTCTGTCCGGCCTTATCCTTTCATGAACATAAAAGGGCTTTTTACAAAGTAAGGGCACTTAGATGCCCATTGATCAAATTATATCAATTTAAAATTGAAGACCAAATTTTTAAAAGGAATAAGTTATTCCAATAACAGATAATGCAATTAGACTTTGATTTCCAGAACTTTTTTTTTTTTAAGTGGAACTCAACTTTTACAAGAAATCCTGCACTTGAAGATATTGGAAGTTGGACTTTTTCAGAATCCTGGTAATCTTACAGGTTAACCTGATCTCTGACGTGATAGGGGCCCTGTGTTTACACAGCAGGTTGCCCCTTTGTATGTTTATTTTTTCTTCTTTCTTTAGCTCTTGCCTTTCATTGCTGTCATCAATGATGCTACATGTTTTTGTTTGTTTTTTTTAAATTAACTTACCAATCATTATTGAGATTCTGTTTTGTACAGAAGTAAACAGATAAATCACTATTCTACCGCCATAGGTTAAGAACAAAGTGCCGTGGGGGCATCTAGAGGGTGGGAGGGGGAAAGCTAGGGTAATTGGGAGGCGGTCTTTTATTTTGTGCAGTTGAATTAAACATTGTTGAATAGCCACACCCTAAGTGGTTCACATATGATAAAGGATTCTAAAAACTCTGTGTCCTTTACTATTTCTGTAACAGCATTTTTTCTTTAAGGAAGAGGAGAAATGACTCAATTAGTCACACAAGTACAGTAACACTTAAAATTACTTAATTCAAGTAGTTAGGAGTTATGACTATGATTTTCCATGGCAACTATATTTAATTTCCTCTTCAGCTTGCCCACAAGGGCCAAATAAATATTCAAATGATAGTGTTTGGCATTTCTATTTATTTTATCCTTGGTATTTGGCATTTCTATTTATTCTGTTTCCCAGAGAGAGAAGAATATGGAATGTGAATATATATGCACCACTCTTACAAGTACATGGATTGTGTACATGTTTTATCTTATCTTAGAAAATCTACCCAAGACTTTATGACACCTAACACAGAAACCTATTCAGGTTAAAACAGGTGCTGGATTTAGAGGTTATTTGAAGCAAACAGAAATGGGAATTTAGATCTTCAAATCCTAAACAAGTAACAGAAATATTCAGAAATATTATAGGGCACAAATATGCTGCCTCACTCAATGTATGATATTTAATTCTATGAAATTGACACATAGGAAGTTGACACATAGGAGGTGATTGTATTTATTGCCAAGTAATTTTTCTCTTTATAACAGGATTCACCCAGGGTTCCTTTAATTAGGTAGTTTACCCACTGCATTTGAATGTGTGTTTCCAGACCATTAACTCCTCGACAGAAGACTAGAGGGGTGAGAAGCTGAAACCAGTGTTAAAAATAAGCCCCTGAACTGAGCAAAAGGGTAGCTGGTTCCCCTTGGTTTATTGTCGGTTGTTGGGAAAATGTCATTTCATTTTCATATTATGTGTAAGCACCACTTCTGTGAGATAAAGTAGTGCAGTGTAAATTTTGTCTATGATGTAATACACCAAATGTAGACGTAGGTGCATCAGAAGGGTAATCTGTGATGCAATTGTTTAGTTTTGTGACTGATATGTAATTATTTACCCTATATAATAAAAGGCTAATATGCAAGTTGACTGAACAGAACAATCGGTCGCTATGACGCACACTGACCACCAGGGGGAAGATGCTTAATGCAGGAGCTGCCCCCTGGTGATCAGGGCGCTCAGCCAGAAGCCAGCCTCACAGCTGGCGCAAGTGCAGCGGTGGTGGCGGGAGCGCTAAGGATGTCTGACTGGAGCGGGCCTAAGCCATCATTTGGACATCCCCTGAGGGCTCCTGGACTGTGAGAGGGCACAGGCTGGGCTGAGGGACTCCCTCGAGTGCATGAATCTTGTGCACCGGGCCTCTAGAGAGTGTGTGTGTGTGTGTGTGTGTGTGTGTGTGTGTGTGTGTGTGTAAATTTGTTCTTGGACTTTAGATAAATTATATATGGCTTCTGAATGTGCGAGCAACTTAAGTGAGGGTACATGGAACAGCATATGAGGCAAAACCCAACATCACTGAAATAACTAACAAACACAAAATATTCAGACTAATTTATGTGGACAGCACACAAGACCCATGACAAAATATTAGTACAGTAGGTGATGGAGTCATCCTAATAGATATATTCAAATTGAGATTTACACTGGAATGGGTTTGTCTGAATTGAAGAGACTATACACGTGAGTAAAATTAAATGAAAACTATTTCAAATATAGATGGATGATTAAAAACAATTATACATTTTATATCTGTAGCTATCTGAAAGTTATTAGCCTTTCTTAACTTATAATGGGTGCTGAGAAATTTTGTCTTATTTGAGACTATTTAATAAAGACTTGGATAAATTTTAATTGGATATAGAAACCATTAATAGAAATTGAACCAAATTTTCATTAAAGTTCCATATACCTCAGAAATTATTAACTAAATTACCTAAAAATAACATGAACTTTTTTGAAATGTTTCAGAAAATGAAGCAGATGCCATAGTTAGTGTACATGTATCCCTTTAACAAAATTTACCAGATTTTAGTTATCATGCTTGTTTTAAAAGGTGATAATGTTATTTTATTTCTCTATATAAGTCAATTGCAATAAAATGACTTTTATTTGTATATTGCTTTATAGTTTTAAAAGCGCTTATATTTATACTTTAATCTTTAAAATCACAATGTAAGGAAGGACTTATTGTTGGCTTGTAGATATGGAAACAAACTGGAAGACCAAATTAATTAATTACCAGACATGTTATATACTCTCCTTTCATTTAATTTTTTCAATCATTCAGATATTGGTCACTCCTGTATATGACAGGAGGCCCTCTATAAGTACTGGAGGCAAAATTGTGCTATGTCTTTTAAATTTCTAGTCTGCTGTTCTTTCCTCCTGCTATGTGCTGCATCTCAAATGCCGTTCAAAATTATAATTTAGGTAATCACTTCTTATTCGTTTGGCTCAGATATTAAAACAAGCAGTTTTAAATTTGTTTTAGTTTCTTTGGTAATACATATGTTTTCTTTTCTGTTAACATTTTTGTGTATAGGTTTTCTATAATCAATTTTTCAAATGTAAATTTGTGCAAGGCATTGTTATATCAAATTATACTTAAGAACTCATATCTCCTCTCTCTCCACTTGGCATTAGCCAACACTTTCAAGATTTTTTACACTCTTTAATTCATTACTCAGTGAATTACTTTAATGAAAAAGATATCTCAATTGACTTTTTACCCTCAGAGAAAATGACTCAGAAATGATATATTTATAATTCTGCCAGTATTCAGAAATAGTAAGTGAAAGCATCCATGGTAAAAAATAAAGGACATTATATCTAGTCACCAGTAATATACATTGGCATAAGGAAGACAGTTCCAAGTCCAGTTCAATGAATTTTTCTTGAGTGTCTGTCTGTGCAGTATCATGGTAGGTGGAACTTTATAAGATAAACAAAAAGAAAAAGCCTCAGATCTTGCTTTTAATGTCATTGTAATCTGATTGGGAAGAGATTAATTGTATATTACACAGCTAACATTACAAAGGTGAGAACAATAAATCCAACAAGGTTGCCTGCACAGAAGGAAGGCTTAAATTCTCTTGGTGCATTTTTGCTACGTTTAGAGAGAAAGTTGCACTGGAACTCATTTTAAAGGATGAGATTTCTGTAGGAGAAAGGCATATCTTGAGATGATACCCCAGAATAAAAAGAGATCAGAAATAGTGTAAGTATATAGGATATAAGTCTGGCTAGAAATAGAATTTTTAAATAAGAGTTTTATTGCTGCCCTAACCGGTTTGGCTCAGTGGATAGAGCGTCGGCCTGCGGACTGAACGGTCCCAGGTTCGATTCCGGTCAAGGGCATGTACCTTGGCTGCGGGCACATCTCCAGTGGGGGGTGTGTAGGAGGCAGCCGATCAATGTTTCTCTCTCATCGATGTTTCTAACTCTCTATCCCTCTCCCTTCCTCTCTGTAAAAAAATCAATAAAGTATATTTTTTTTAAAAAAAGAGTGTTATTGCTTTTAGACATTCTTGCAAATAATTATTCATTTATATTTTTTCTTACTACAGTCTCTGGGCATAGATAGGGGTTGAATGTAATCAGTTCTTGCCAGTGGCCTGGAGGCCAGTGGTTTTGAGAATCGAGTGTGAGGGTGGGTTGAGGATTCATGTCAGGTGTGACTGTCATATAAGAAATAGTCCTTTCTTACAAATTTTCCCGTGGCTTTGAGAAGAAACATAGGAGTACCATACTTGGGTGTATAGTATTTCTTTCAGCTGTCTTGTATTGGATAGAATTCTTGTGGTATGGGTTTGTATATTGGAATATTATCTAAATGAGGCCAGTCCTTTCTATGTATTTCACCTTATTAATTTATTATTTTTAAATTTGGAGGAGCTGAAACTACTCTTTCAGTCCTGGAGTTATAAGGAATGCTTTGGTTAAATGTAAGGTTATTTACTTTTATTTCATTGAAGAGAAAACATCTCTCATAATCAAAATCTGTACATGCCTAATGAGAGAGAAAGAAGACGAAAATATAGTTCTTCCACACTACGTTCTTTATTTTTAATTTTTATTTTTTAAATATAGTTTACACACCACGTTCTTTAAAAGCATAGTAAATATGGGTGATTTTCCCCTCTGCTTTGGTAAATGGAAGCTTATGCTGATTACTGTCAAATGTTAGGTTTTGATTTTCTTTAAAGTATAGTGGATGAGATTTTTAATTTGTCTGGTAAAAGGCAAGGATATCATATTTATATGAGTTTCACATTACAAGCTGTTTCAGTTTTAAACAACATAGAAATTAATTATAATTTAAACTAAATACAGAATTATTACAAAACAAAACAAATATTTTATTCACAAAAAATTGGGTCTGTAATCTTCTTTAAAACATGGGAAGTTTTATATTTTCCACAAAGATTTTTATGAAACAGAAATCAGTTTTTCATTCATTTTATGCAGGAAATAATTGTTGAGCATAATACTGTGTATTATGTTCTTCTCCACACTGTGGTGCAGAGAAGTCTGCCCTCAAAAATATTATATCCTAAAGAATTAATGAGGTTTTTATCAATTTCTTTTATATTTATATTTCACAAGAATGGTATTAATTTGGTTGCTCACCATACATATTTCTTAAGCTAATATAATGCATTAATTAGAAAAAAAATTTAGTCAGGTATGAAGTTTCATTTATATTTGCAAATTATTTTGGAAATATAATTTCCAAATATAATAGTTAAAATATAACTATTTAAATTACAATGGTAAGAGCTTATGTATATTTTTCTGAATCATTTATATCATGAAAAATATTTAGTATTCAACTATTGCTACAGGTAAATTACTCAGTGTGTTTTGTTGTGGTTTATCTGAAGATTTCTGTAGCATGATCTACTTCCTAAGATATTTTAACATATCTGAAATTTTAGGAATGTTAGTGCCTTATTTTCTTTTTCTTCAGTAACTATTGCATCTCACTGACTAAGACATACTAGAAGAAAATCAGTTACTGTAGTTGTCTTAGACTAGCTGTCATTGGGTGTTTTCAACTGCATTTCTCTGTTATAGTGATGTTTGGAGAAAATTGATTCATAAGTCCTTAAGTGTCTTGGGAATTTTAAAAAAACAAGTCATAGGAGGTAAGGGATTGCCTTAAAGTAATGGTTAAACTAGTACAAACTAGCAGTACTACTGCATGTAGTACAACTTGCCCATTTAAAGAAAAATGTTAACAGACTTAACTAACTCTTTTGAATAAAAGGTATATTTAAAGTGACATCAAATCAATTTAAAACGTGGCTAGAACTAAGATCAAGTGGAGTTTATTAACTTGTATAATTTGGCTATAATGTGACATACAGATGAGCATGTTGAGAAATATAAAATAGGAAAAAACAAAACAAAACACCAGGGACAGATTATTGAGTATCTTTATGTGTCAATACAAAATAAGTGTATTATTGGTAAGTAATAGGAATTCATGAATGATTTCTGAGGAGGGATGTTCCATAGCATTCGTGCCTTACAAATACAGTCTTGGTATATTATTTTGGGAGGATTAAAAAGGAAACTTATAATTAACAGTCAGTGGGGGGAAAAATTAGGGGCTATTTCAAATTAAAAGGTATTGAGAGCCAAAATTACCAGTTATTAGTGGGAGGAACATAAAGTAAAGAACAGATACAAAAGACAGGGCCTTACTCAAATTGTTTCTTTGCAACCAAATGAATCCTGGAGTAAGCAAGAAGTAGTAACTTCAATATAAGATGCTGCTGACAAATCATCAGATGTGTTTGAGGAACTTTTTTTTTTTAAGAAGATGAGGAGCTGTTGACTTTTAGAAATGTTGAGTTTGAAATACTGCTGTGAAATCCAGATGGAAATATCTAATAGGCAATTTAAGAATTAGTGATATGGTGAAGAAGATAGAGGTGGTAGAGGTAAAGGTGTAAGACATAGTGCATGAGGGCACGAAGGGGAAGGGGCCATTGCAGGTCTGCTTCTAAGCTGGAGATGACCAATGGGACTTTCTGAAAGTGTCATATGACAGATAATAGCTTGGCATCTTCTTAGGGACTTTGTATGTAATTTCAATGTAAACCTTCCTTCATGTAGTTGAAACCAAGGGCCCTTACGATTTTGATTAAATTGAGTTGTAAATTCTCTCTCTGGAAATCACCTCTCTCTATAAATACAGTGGTTGGCAAAGTAGCTGTACAGTTGTTTGTATGGAAAATAATACAATCCTATCTAATACAGAGGTAATATGCAAATTGACCATCACTCCAACACACAAGATGCCCACCCCCATGTGGTCAAAGATGGCCACCACAAGATGGCTGGCAGGGGAGGGCAGTTGAGGGCGACCAGGCTGGCAGGGGAGGGCAGTTAGGGGTGACCAGGCCGGCAGGGGAGGGCAGTTGAGGGCGACCAGTCTGGCAGGGGAGGGCAGTTGGGGGGCAACCAGGCCTGCTGGGGAGGGCAGTTGGGGGGCAACCAGGCCTGCAGGGGAGGGCAGTTGGCTGGCAGGCAGAAGTGGTTAGGGGCAATCAGGCAGGCAGGCAGGCAGGCGAGCGGTTGGGAGTCAGCAGTCCTGGATTGTGAGAGGGATGTCTAACTGCCCATTTAGGCCTGATCCCACCTAAACGGGCAGTCGGACATCCCTCGAGGGGTCCCAGATTGGAGAGGGTGCAGGCTGGGCTGAGGGACACACACCCCCGCCCCCATGCACAAATTTCGTGCACTGGGCCTCTAGTAACTAATAAAATAGTAACACAAGAATAAACTATGTTTCCTGTATTCACAACTTTTGCCCCACCCTGCATATACCCCTCAGAGTCCGAGCCTTTCCCCCAGATAATCAGCAGCCCCTGAGGCAGCAGAAGACAGTAGCCTGGGCCTGACTAATGGTCACAGTCTGGACCTCTGGCAGGCTAATGACAACATCTTGACCTAAGTTATGTTTCATTTCCTGAGCTCTAAGCTGGACCGACCTCATGACTACGTTCCCATGAAACCAGAGGGACAGACCTCAAAGCTGTCCTCAAGACCTAAAGAAAAGACTCACCACCCTTTCCTCACCTCCTATCAGTCAGCCCCCAGCAGGTCCCTGAGCCTCTAACCCACAGTGCCTTGTGATTTTTCCCTATATAATCTGTAACCTACCCACCATCAGGGAGTTCTGGCTTTTGAGCGTTAGCTTCCCGTTCTCCTGAGTGGTGCCATTCATAATGAAACAGCTGATATTTCTCCATTGTGATTCTCGGTGTTTAGTGTTTGGCTCTGCTAGTGCTGGGTGGATGAACTCTTTCTGTTCTGTCACTCATTTCCTGGCTTTTTATGTCTTATTCTATGAGCTGGTCAACCTCAAACACTTCGTTACTAAAACCAGATGCTAATTCTATTATCTTTGCCAGAGTTTCAGATTTTACTTTAAATTTAACACCCAGATCCTTGCCTTAATTTTATTCCTTTCATCGCTTGGCTGAAATTTTTCATTCGTTTCTCTGAACTCTTTCCTTTGCAATCTGTAAATTCTAATGTCTCTTCTGATTACAGGGTCTGAATGTTTCTTATCTAGTTAACATCGTGTGGCTCCTAATCCTATGTATGCTTCACCATGAGGTAGCTTTAGTCTACTGATGACACTGAGGTTGCTGTAAAGCATTGTAGCTTATATGTATTGTAGAATGTAGCTTGATTTATATTATTTGTTAATGATTTTAGGAGTTCCTGTGTGGTCGTCAGAGTCTTAGAAACCCATGGCCTAACACACCTCTCTGG
Organism: Myotis brandtii; assembly: GCF_000412655.1. Classification (NCBI taxonomy): domain Eukaryota; kingdom Metazoa; phylum Chordata; class Mammalia; order Chiroptera; family Vespertilionidae; genus Myotis; species Myotis brandtii. The sequence goes on from NW_005371324.1 coordinate 10,352,111, forward strand.
CAATCAATCATATTTATGTTGTTTAGTGATAAGAGTATTGCATTTGAAAAGATTTTGTCATCCTCTTTTAAATACTATGCTTTAAATTTTACAGATTTTAAAGAAACAAGTAAGAATTCCCTTGGGGATTTATCTGACCTTACATTTAACATTTGAGGGGAAAGTGTAGCTCTTCTGACACTTAGGGTTAGGAATTGAATTCTCTATTATCCTTGCATTTTAAAGGGATCATAACTGTCAATCCCATTGTGGGAAATCTCTACTTCAAGTTTTATTGATGTTGGCAACTGTTCTGCTGACGTTCAATACATTTTTGCTTACTCTATCGCAGGAAGAAGCAGGACGAGTTCGTTGACTGAAATGTTTAATTGCACAGTGAAAGTGTGACCCAGCAAATTTAAAGAGCTCAATATGCTTCAGATTGACAGGCTGAATCAGTGTGGAAGATAATACTGCCCATTCCAGGAGAGAATAATGGGCTTCACTAACTTCCATTATACCGGAAGATTCTTCATGGTACATGGATTGAGGTTGGAGTGGTTTAGTTTGAGAAAGCCTTTCCTTCCTCTACTTACTAAAGGTTCTAATAGACCTATATTAGCTTCACACCTCCCCTCTCCCCTCTAGGTGCAGATTGTGCTCATCTTTGAATGGCCATGACTGAGCATAATACTTGGTACAGTAGATATGTATTAAGTAATTGTATGTAAGTACATGAATGGACACATTTTACTTAATAGGAAATTTTCCCATTTAAAATTGTTGTTTGAGCTGAATGTGCTAACTGTTCTTTCTTTGAATTCTTCATTTTAGAATTGAACACTGAAATTTTCCATTTAGAGAACATTTTACTTGTTATAAAATTTATAAAACTCAGAACATTAGGGAAGCCTAAATCATTTCAAAATGACCAATTGTAGCAGTTGCTAAATTTCTTTCAGTAATATTAAGCTTCACTTGTTGAAGACTTGATTTAAAATGGAAAGACATTCTTTTGGTGCACGTATGAAATGCCATACTCTATTCTCATCACCCTAGAATCAGTTAATATCATTAATTCCTTGAGGGATTTTTAAGAGACTACCAAGATATTTAGAAAAAAAAAAAGTCATGGTTTAGGTGGTGCCCTGGTGATGATTTCAACAGGTTGTGATCTCTGAGATCTAGTATGAGTTTGTAATAAGTTAGAGCAGGGGTCCTCAAACTACGGCCCGCGGGCCACATGCAAATACAAATATTGTATTTGTTCCCGTTTTGTTTTTTTACTTCAAAATAAGATATATGTGCACGCTGTTGGCTTCAATATCTCAGGACCATCAAATTTTGCTCTTTTTGCTTCAAATAACATTGGGCTGAGGTTAAGGTTGTTAAAAAATGATTAAAGAAGACAATTTAGGGTGATGCAGACAGACTTTTACACTTCATGAAGTGAATAGTCTCTGTTAGGGTTGCCGAAGGAGGAACGCATGAGGCCAAATGGGGTAAAGAATTATGAATTTATTAGGTCATCTGGAAAACCAGGTGGGTTGAGTCCCCAAATGGTACCAGCACCCAGGGACGGCGAGTCAGAGGTTTTAAAGGACTCTAGGTGGACTTTTTCTGGGCGGAGCATTCTTTGGGCAGGTCCTGATTCCAGGAAGGAACTGAGGGGAAAGATAATGGTCTTAGCAGGTGGAATGTGGTCTCAGCAAGTGGAATGTGGTCTAAGCGAAAGGGAATGTCCTTGTGAAGTGGTCTAAAGGTTAGTTCCCAGGGGAGGGAGTATTGATTCAATTAGCATGTGGAATGTGGTCTCAGCAAGTGGAATGTGGTCTAAGCGAAAGGGAATGTCCTTGTGAAGTGGTCTAAAGGTCAGTTCCCAGGGGAGGGAGTATTGATTCAATTATTTGTGTTCAATTGTTTGATCAGACCTAACAGTCTCCTTTTGCAGAACTGGAAAGGGGTGGGGTGTTGAGAAGGCACAGAGTTGTCTATGCCTTTAGGGATTGGCCGACTGGATATACAGTACTGTGCTTCTGGTCAGTCGGAGCATTTACAGGAGCACAAAAGTTATCTAAATTTCGTTTTGCTCAAGTGGTACCCTGGGCAGGAGCATCTCTATCGTGTGCTTAGATACTACAACAGCCAAAAGGACTATCTTTTTTTGTCCTGTAGTTGTCTCTAAAAATGGAAATGGGAGGCTTGCATGTTAGTAAGTTTCCAATTGCTAGAAATGTTTAGTAGAGATTAGGAAAATTGAAGGAGATTCTAATTGGTTCTTCTCTTGGAAGAAAGATTGGATAAAATTTGCCTAGGCAAATAAAACTTTTTTTCTCTTCATTCAGTCCACCCTCTAGAAATAGTTTAGGTTGAAATAGATAAAGCACAGTATGTACATAGGACAAAAGTCAGAAGAACCAAGAATTTTTCTTCTATAGAAGTCTATTTTCTCCTATAGAAATCTATTTTGTACATTTTACCTGGTATCTACGAAGTTTTCTACTTTGCCTGAAATCTTTTGTGTTTATTTTACTGTTATAATATTCTTTCAGAAATTGAGTCTGTAATTCAATACTGTATAATACCATTTGGACAATATCATGTAATAATTCTTGAATGTGAGTCTCTGTAAATGGAATGACGAAAGGTCATTTGTGCTGTTAAAATATATTGCCTTTGGCAAAGGAAAAAAGAATCCCTTTGTGTGTGTATCAGTATTTACTACCAGTAACTTGCTTGAATCAAATTCTTCACCGTTATTCATTAGGTCATTTGTGTCTTTAGTCATTAAACTTTGTCTCATGCCTCAGTGCGAGTGCACACAGTGAGACTATAAAAGAAGAAATTGGCTCTTCAGTTACTCCATAACATGGACTTCCCTACTTCTAAATGAACCCAAGTTGATTATATGACCCTGATAAGAGTTAGCTGATTAAATTCCAGAGCAGTTGCCATTTGCCTCTCTACAATAGAGAAGACAGAAATTACAGTCTAAAATTTTCTAATATCACAAAGGTCAACCTACACATCCAAGAACCACTGGTGTGTGCTACCAACTTGAGCCTGCCAGTGAGGAAATGCAGAGAGGAAAAAGGCAAAAAGTGTAAGAAGTCACCAGTGTCAGAGGGATATAAATGGTGATGGAAAAAGAGAAAATAAAGAAAAAAGAAGTAAAAAATAAAAGTCATCAGGCTCAACTCATCAATGTGGGTTCATTTGGAAGTAGGGAAGTCCATAATATGGAGTAACTCAAGTGCCCATCTCTTCTTTTCCTCACTGGCAGGTTCAAGCTTGATGTACCACAATAGTCATACCTTTGGGGTAATGGAGAATTTTAGGACTCTAATTTCTATCCTCTCTGCTTTTTATAGCGTTTTCTGTACTCTACCAGGCAGTACATTTTACTTACACGTTAAGGAAGAAATTAGGTAGAGCTGTGATTTTATGATGGGGTGTGAAATCGCCTCTTTCCCCCCTGGTGCCTCATCATTCAGTGCTTTGATCTCATTTTTTGCTTCATGAAATTAGTTTAACATTTTGTAGACATGGTAGCTTAACTTTTAGACTTCCCAGGCCTGTTTTATTTTTTTACTATTCTAGAAATTGCCATACAACTGCTGACTGGCTTTTTTTGTTTTTGTTTGTTTTTTAAGTGAAGCAGTAAAAAAAAAATAGAATTCCAAATACTTCCAGGCAGTATATATCATTAAAAATGATTTATTTTTGTCCTTGTTCAAGGTGTGATCTTTTCTTCTCAATTAAATTTCTTTTAGTAAAACTTTGGCAAAATTAAAACTGTTTCTTATTTATTGGAGGTCTAAAAACATGATGGAAGGTTTCACTTGAATGCTTCCGTTCTTCTCAAACAACCATGTAACAAAATTTTGCCTGAACTCTTCCAGTGCACTCATTCCTATGCCAGAGACCATGAGCTAATAGAAAGGTTAAATGCTTGTTTCTCTAGGTCATTGGTAACAATGAGCATGGATGTAGGTGAAGTATTTGTGTTTATTTTATGTGTAAATGTGTCAAGGGAAGGCATTCCATGGTTTGGTTGTCAACATTTTTAGGGCCCTGTGAATCTCTCTAATTTTAGTATGGCATTGCTCACTAATAGTTGCTTAATGAATACTCTCTAATGTTAAATAGTGTTCTAGCATTTTGAAGAGTCATTTATTTTCTCTCTCATGTTCAGTTTATTAGAATTTCCTTGGCTCACAGGGGTTTAGGTAAAAAATCTACTGTTGTAAAATATGCAGTTATTTTAGGATTTGGGCCTTTCGGTACATGTTACTAATGTTCACTTTATTTCCACAGGGAAATCCCAGGTAGCCCTGCTCATGAGAAGGGGCATGGGTAGATATTTCTTCTTCTGTGTTTATATTCTAGTTCTGAGTATCTACTTGTGCTGAAGGAGATGGGTAGATGTTTATTATCTCGTGAACCTTTTTTTGTACTTCCCTTGTCCCTCCTTTCTGCTTCTCTCCTTCTCCCTATCTTTGCTTTCCCCCCAACCATCCCCCTCCCCCCAAAAAAGAGGAAGAGTAGCATTTATTGAAGAAATCTGCATATAAGTGGACTGCAAAGGTGCAGTTTAAACCTTTGTTGTTCAAGGATCAATTATAATGTGTAAGTATTAAGTCCTGGCCTAGGTTCTAGTTATTCCATCTCTTAAACAACAGATATTTCATACGGATCTTATAATTGATATTGCAGGAAGTTGATCTTTGAAGAGAGAATACATCATAATTTATGCAGCAGGCTGAGTCTATTAGCAGAACCCAGAGCCCTTTTATGGCTGATAAGGTTTGGTGGCCAAATTAGGTCAGAGTGTGACCTTGATACACTAATAAAAGTACACACTTGACTATAATACTTTGGTTCACGATTGTTCTGTAACTCCCCTATCAAATCAAAGCATCTAGCAGGCACTCAATAAAACTACAAATGAAAAGCTAGGTAGGTATTTGAATGAAAATTATATCACATATGTCAGTGTATGAAGAAAAGGACCAATGCCAGGATTTTGTATAAGGAAGAGATATACAATGGGTTAAAAAAATTAGGAATTTCATGTTTGTAAAAATTTAGTAAAATTAAATAGCCTGGGAAATTGCTATTTACTAGGATGTTAGAAATTGATGCTATAGATTCTATGATTTGTGATCTTTGAAGTTTACATGTGGATTTTAAGCTTTCTAGTTAACTAAGGAGGAAGCTAATTATTAATGAGATTACTTTCAGCAAATAATTTATTAAAATAGAAATATATCAATACCTTAGGGACCGCTGTATATGTTTCATTATGATTTAGTTCTTCCCTTGACAGAAGAGGTAGGAAACTAAGGGAACTTTCTTAAATTGATTCCAAGTTGACATTTGAAGTAAGTTTATTTGAAATATTTTTGAACTACTAGTAGCAATAAAAATAGAAAATACAATTGGCAATGTGAGGTGGGGTGTCCTCTTTTTTCCCCCTCTGAACCTGAATGGGAAGGGCGATGGGACTCCCAGATTCAGTCAGCCATGGGAACGGACAGCGAATCAGGGTGTAGGACCAAGACATGAGAGCAATGCTGCTGTTTTTAATAACTTCAATTTCTCAATTGAACAGAGTGTTTTTAGTTCATCACCAGTAGTTTCTCCTGTCACTGGTGCTTTCTTTTTTTGCTTTCATGCATTTTATAGGTAATTGCTTCCTTTTCTAATTTCTTCTCTTCCAGACAGTCTGTTGTACTGTCTCCCAATCTTGTGGGATGAAAAAACCCTATTATCTGTTTAAATAACAGCAACAAAAATAAACTCTCCCAAGTAGGTGTGTGTGTTTACATATGTTATATAAACATAATTACTCAAGTAATCAAATGGAATACTTAGTGGAAGACTTAACTTTAAGAAATAGAAATGTTCCTCTACTAAGAAATTTTGTTCCTTATTTGTGAGATTTTTTATTTTTGTTGCCTTTCTTTACTATGTTCTCATAATTAGTTCATTCTGTAATAGAAAAAAAATAAAACCACCAGGGTGCTAGAAATTGACCGAGTTCCTCAGTATTAATAAAAGAGAGTATACATAAATTAATAATAACTAATTAAAATTTTTACCATGGCTTCAGAAAACTTATGTCAAAGTGATGGTTATTGTAAATTGAAGGGAAATAGCAGATGATTCTAGATTTGGATAAATTTACACATAATCAAGTTGACTTACAAACTTCATTTTTTAAAAATATGTTTTTGTTGATTTTAGAGAGGAAAGGAGAGGGAGAGAGAGGGAGAGAGAGAGATAGAAACATCAATGGTGAGATAAATCACTGATCAGCTGCCTTCTGCACCCCCCACACCAGGGATTGAAGCTGCAACCCAGGCATGTGCCATGACCTCCTGGTTCATAGGTCAATGCTTAAACACTCAGCCACACCGGCTGTACCAAACTTCATTTTTTAAAAATGTTTTTTTTTTTTTAATTGATTTTTAGAGAGAGAGGAAGGGAGAGGGATAGATATCTTTTCATCCAGTGAAGGAAATTGGTAAATGAGCACATCCTTGTGTTTTCAGCTTTGTTTACAGTACTCTATATCCCATACTCATCCTGTGTAGCCTTCCTTCTTATAAAGATTTTTGATTATAAGGGTAATTATTAATTATGATTGAAGCATATGTGGGAGCACTCTGACCTGCTTTCTGTTTTCATATGTTAGAACCTTAGAATATCATGCTGATGTTACTCCAGTACTCCACTTATGGCTTTGCTACATATGTAATCTTCGGGTTTTTAAACTTTGTGCTACATTTGCATCCTTTTTCCTCACACCTCTAATGATTTTTTTTTCTTGTTCTCTGCTACATTTTAGAATCCAAAGTATAATTTTAATGGTCTGCTTGAAAAGATATTTTTAATTTTGCATCCCATTTTGAATCGTTTAGTCACATAAAAGGACTTGCAGAGATGGAGAGCCTCAATTATGTTCATATGTAATTATGCAGCATCATTTGCTTCAAATCATTGCACATCTTTGGTGGTAGTAGAAAGTATTTCTTAATTACTGGATGGACTGATTTTTTCCTCTGGTTGAATGTACGTGGCTTTCCTGATGAGCTATTTGAAATTCTCTCTGATGTGGCCATGTAACATGCACTGCTTACTGGGGATTGGAATATCTCTTTGGTAATTAAACCTATGAGAAGCTTTCAGGCCTAATTCCTGGAGCCCTGTCCATATTCGTGAAGTATTGGTGTCTGCAATGTGACCTCCTTTTCTTTGAAAATTTGCTTATATGATCAATATGCTTCATCTTAACTTTTATATATCCACTTTAGAGCTAGAGGTTTCGGGGAGCTCTGATTCCCTTATTTTACTGATGCAAAGATTGGAGTGTAATGATGTTAAATAATTTGCATAAAGTAATTCTTAAAATAGCTGACATTATGACTTGAATCCAACCCTCTGTAATTTAATTGTGTGGTGAAATTCTAATATAGCTAGGCCTATTAATATAAATAAATGGCCAAAAGGAATATTAGGAGTAAGATATAAAATATCAAAGATATTGAAATTTAGCTAACCATGATATATTAACTAAGTAGCCACAGTAAGCTGGTTTTGTTTGGTGCAGAAGTAAAAACCTTAAAGGTGTAATACCTACTTCTTCCTCTCTCATGTAAGGAGGAGAGTGAGAGGGAGGTAAGTCACATGAACCTACCCCTTGTCTAGTGCTTGAGGAAAATGGGGCTTAAAGAAGTTAAGGACAGTCTGTTCGATGCTGCTCTGCCTCTGTATCTATTTTTGTTCATAAGTTTATAATGGTCTTTATTATCCATAAATGAGTGAGATCATGTGGTATTTTTCCTTCATTGACTGGCT
>NW_005371324.1:10360036-10366049 GCF_000412655.1 Myotis brandtii
ACCGAAGGACTTGTATGCATGCATATAAGCATAACCAATGGACATAAGACACTGGTGGGTAGGGGAGGCCAGGGGATTGTCAAGGGCAGGGAAAAAAGGAGACATATGTAATATTCTTTGTAATACTTTAAGCAATAAAAAAAGAAAAAAAAAAGAAAAAAAAAGAAGTTGAGGAAATGGCCCACGTTCACTGAATTAGTAAGGGACCAGGCTAGGGCAGGTCTCATACTTGCCGGCATTCCACCTTTTATTATTCTTTGTAACAAATGATAACTGCCTTTAAATATAAGAGGGACACATCTCTGCAACTTCTGGGAAGTTTGAAGATATGATTTAGTTTGAAAAAAGAAAAAAAGAAGTTAAGGAAATGGCCCACGTTCACTGAATTAGTAAAGGACCAGGCTAGGGCAGGTCTCATACTTGCCGACATTCCACCTTTTATTATTCTTTATAACAAATGATAGCTGCCTTTAAATATAAGAGGGACACATCTCAGCAACTTCTGGGAAGTTTGAAGATATGATTTAGTTTGAAAAACTCAGATTAAATGTTATGCTATCAAATTATGGGAGAATACATATCAGAGATCTAGAATTTTATGAGAAAGTCAGTAAGTTTCTCATGGGGCAGGGTCAACTGGTAACCATGTCTGTGTTCAATAGAGTGTCGCGTCCAAATGGTTGCTAAATTGGCTAGCACACAGCATGATGATAGGTGTTTGGACTTAAGGGGGGAAAAAAACCTAGACAGTCAAGAGACTGAAATTCAGAAAGTTCTTATTTTTAGGGATAATAATTTAGGAAGTTATTTGCTATCTAGTATAGTGATTAACATACATACACAAGTACTATCATTTATTGAAAAGCAGTAGTGTTCTTAGTAACCTTAAGAAAAAACAAATTTGGGAAAAATAATTAGACATGGTTATAGAACCAGCTTGTAACCATGAGGACTCTGACCAATGTTGTGTTGTTTTAACAGTGATGTTTTTCTAGGTAGTGTCTGGATTGTCCATGTTAGGCAGTAAGTTCTAAACACTTTTAATTTCCTGACTGTACTATGGTTTTACCAACCTTCTTTAATTGTTTCCTTTGTTTACAATTGAGGAACCAGGGACATAATTGATGCAGAAAGCTTTTCAGGGTCATCACAGAAATCTATAATCGGAGCCAGACTTACTTCCGGGTGTTTGAATAATTTTCATGGTAATATTGTAGAGACATAGAGTGCTAGTATTTGAAGGAGACTCATAGTAAGCTGTCCTGATCCCTCCCTTATAGATATGAAAAGCCCTTTTCCTACCCAGCTTGTGTTAGCAAACCACAGGTTATCTGCTAAGGTTTTGTTTGAGTTTTGTTTTCACAGTGTTTCTTTGTTTTCATATGAAAGAGACTTTACACTATCCAAGTTTTTGCTTCCTGTGAATACTTAAATAAATATTTTACAAGTGAAGAGATCATTGACTTTAAGAAAAGAGGCCTGAAAGCAATCCCAGCTGAATGATAGGAATTAGTGCCATTAACTAATTTTGGCAAATGTCATTCCTAAATGAGCCATATTACTTTAAAAAAATTACACATAGACAACTTAATACTGTTTATATATAATTACTTTTGCTTTTTTGGTTCAACATCTTAAACTTTAAGCAGATTAAATGAGTTCATATTTGTAAAATTCTTAAAACTGTGACTGGCACATAACACGAGCTATAAATGTCTTTGTTAAATAAATAAGTAAATCCAATGTTAACTAGACTTATTGTGGTGATCATTTCTCGGTATGTACAAGTTTTGAATCACTATGTTGTACATCTGAAACTAATATAATGTTATATGTCAATTATACTCCTAAATAAATAAGTAAATAAATAAATATTAAGTATATAATAAATAGATGACACATGATTAATGCTTTCTAGTTCTTTAGAGAGAGAAGAGGTGAGAAAAAATTAAATTTCAGTATTTGGAATTGGCAAATTATAATTTATAAATATTAAATTATTTATCTTTAAAAAATATTTTTATTGATTTCTGAGAGGAAGGGAGAGGGAGAGAGAGATAGAAAAATCAATGTCCTGCAAGCCCCCTACTGGGGATTGAGCCCACAACCCAGGCATGTGCCCTGACCAGGAATCGAACTGTGACCTCCAGGTTCATAGGTTGACACTCAACCACTGAGCCACGCTGACTGGACAGTGATTGATCTTTTTTAATGTAGTTACACTTAGCCTTTATTCTGTCTTTAATTCAACTCTATGTCATTTGAAAATAGAATAAAAGAAAATATCAGTGGAAATACAGACTGTGCACACATCAGGATAGAATGATAGGGCATTCATCCAGCATTTATGGAATGTCTACTGTGCATTGAAATGTTTGACAATATGCCTTGTAGCATTTTTATTGATTTTGAGAAGTTACTTGAGCACCTCATATGTTTCAGGCACTCTTCCAGGATCTAGGAATATAGTGGTAGAAAAGCATGATCCGTGCCCTTCCAGTTTTGATAATCTAGTGGAGGAGACAATCCTTATGCAAATATTTATTATTGCGATGGGTGTTATAAAGGTAAAACAAGGTGACCTCATCTCAGAAATGGTCTGAGGGTTTTGGAAATCAACTTTGAAGCTGAATTTTGAAGGACGAGAGGGAGTTAGCAAGGTAAAGATGAATGGCCTTAAGATGGGAGGTAAAGCTCTAGATCAGGCACGTTAAACTCTCGGCCCATGGGCCACATGCCTCGTTTATTTGGCCCGTGTTAGCCTTTGAATTTGACATCTAGAGTCTACATGGTCTTTAAAAGATAGTGAGGGCATTAAGAACTCCATGAGAGAAAGGGTAAAAGTCTGATGTGACTGGAGGTTTGATAATAAGGGAGAACTGGCATCAGATGTAGCTGAGAAGGTTAGCAGAGGCCGTGTAGTCCTGGGTTATGTTGACATTGTTAAAGGTTTTCTTTTTTGTCCCAAGAGCAATGGCATGTACTTAAGAACATTTTAAAGGATGAACTTACAGATGAGGTTTACAGATTTGCTGCAGATGCAACCTGACTGCTTTTTAGTCCCCTTTCTCTAAGGGGGATCTGTGTGGTTTCCAAAATGCTGCATGCAAGATTGGAAGATTTGAAACTGCATTTTCACAAACGAAACTGTACTGTTTCAGATTGAATTCTGTTGTGTTTTTATAATTGTACTTTCGTGTCTCTGCCCAGCACAGTGTCCTTATAGTGTTTTGTTTTGTTTTTTGACTTAGTCTTCTCTTAGCCAATATAAATGTCTCTGCAATGTAGGTGAACTAGCTGTGCAGGAACCCACTAATGCACGTTATGCCTTGCCGTTTAGTGTTGAGAACAGTTTATTGGTGATACTGACACAAATTTACAAATAGCTGAGGATTATGTTAGTAGAACATCAGATAACAGTGATGCTTTCCTGGAGAACAGTGTGCCCCGGTAACCTTTTATTCTTGCTATGCAATCTCACCATGCCCTGATAGTCTCCAAGGAGATGAACCCTGTGTTTTTACTTTTAATTTTTCTGATTTAGTTCATAATTGGAAGACATAAATGTACACAAGACAGTGCCATGTGTTTTACATGGAAAAATATTTAAGTAGTAAGAATATAAAAACACAGGCAGAAAATCATAACCAACCTCAAGCTGGTGGTAACTTCTGAATGGGAAGGTGAGGAATAGAATAGAGATAGATTAAAAGGTAGACTTTAATTATGATCTCTTATTTCTAAAAGAAAAGCATAATTGAAATGCTACAAAAATTGATTATTTGTTAGTTCTGGATGGTAATAAATGTGAAATATCAAATAGATAAATAAGCATATAGTCAATTGATTTGACTTTATTGGCAAATTAAAAGTGGCTAAAACTTTTGTCCCAAGAGCAGTGGATGTACTTAAAAACATTTAAGGTTATTGCTTGTTCAATAAGAAGTCTGGAGTAAGGTGGTCTCAGAGTGACTCAACCATGATACCAAGGACTCGTGGTCTGTTCATTCTCAAGTGTTAGCAGTTCCTCTCCTATTTGTAAGGTGGCGGTAGCTCCAGACATCAGCTGTCACAGGAAGTCACTAAAGTGGGAAGGGGAGTGTGTTACTTTGTTACCAATGTGAAAATATTTCTCAGAAGATTCCATTATGTCTCATTGACCAGGGCCTGGGCTAAATTCACAACTAGGACAGGACCTGGCAGATCATAGGTATTTAACAAATATTTGTTGAATGGATGGATCTTCAGCAAAGGTGAATGGATATTTTGTGAGGTTTGTTTTGCAATTGTGTGTGATCTTTATATTCGGGCCAATGTCTTCATTGATGATGTATTTTTATTAAAATGCTTAGTATAGAAATTTTCATAAATTTTTTTAATGAACCAGTAGGGATCTGAGAGATCATTGATCTTGAACTCTTTTTTCCCATATGGGGAAGTAGATGTTCAAACAGCTGCTGACACTGAACCTCTAAGTCTTTGATTTTTGCTTCTGTTCTCTCTCTCTCTGCCCCTCTCCCTCTCTCCCTCTTTCCCTCCAGCCTCCTCCCCAAAAGGCTCTGGAATATAATACACACAGTAAATCCCCTAAAGGGTTGTAGCAAGAAATTTTAATGAGGCTGAAAAATGTAAGAAAAGTTTGAGGTGTATAAAAGTTCTCTTTGCATCCATTAGTATTTTTATGTCATCAATTGAATAAAATTAGACCCATAGTTCAATATTGCTTTGATAATTGATAGGAAATAGCTTATATAAAATATTTATATGTGAATTACCCAACCATTACTATTTTTTGAAGATCTAGGTGAGCTTCTCAGGCTGGACAGCCAACTTAACCATTTTTGATAATGGAATCAAACATAGTTGGTGTCTTATTTTCTTATACCAATCAAGTAGCTGATTTCATTTAGCTGTGAAGTTAAAAAGGAGAAATTCTAAAACATAACTTTGTAAGCCTAATGGTTCTGTAGCAAAATTTCTTGCTAAACTTGCATCATTATCCCTACTTCCTTACTGTGGCCATATTTTATGCACATTTTATTTAATATACATTGCTGCCCTAACCGGTTTGGCTCAATGGATAGAGCGTCGGCCTGTGGACTGAAGGGTCCCAGGTTCGATTCCGGTCAAGGGCATGTACCTTGGTTGCGGGCACATCCCCAGTGGGGAGTGTGCAGGAGGCAGCTTAATCGATGTTTCTCTCTCATCGATGTTTCTAGCTCTCTATCCCTCTCCCTTCCTCTCTGTGAAAAATCAATAAAATATATTTAAAAAACCCCCGCCTGCGGATGGCACACAGGAGTGGGCCCCTGTCTCTGGTAGGCGGAGGAAGCAATCGGCACCCGCTTGCCTTGGCCCCAGCCCCCACCCCACCCAGATCGCACACGGGGGTGGGCCCTGTGTCTCCCGTGGGCGGGGGAGGGCTCTGGTGCAGTGATCAGCACCCCAGCCCCCGGCAGACCCCATGGCAAACGGGGGCCTGGATGGTGGCTTGCTGTCCTACCCTGCCTTCAATATGCAAATTAGCTGCCATCTTTGTTGGCGGTTAACTGCCAACTTGGCTGGCAGTTAATTTGCATATCGCCCTGATTAGCCAATGGGAAGGGTAGCGGTCGTACGCTAATTACCATGTTTCTCTTTTATTAGATTAGATACACACATTGCTATTTCTAATTATATGTGCAATTCTTTTATAAGTGGAACTTGTACTACAACTTTTCAGGCTGAATAAATAATATACTACTGTGGACTGTTTTATCAGTTATTTATATCACAAATGTTAACTTTGTAAGGGACTAAAAGTACCTCTGTGTTTTGTCCTGAGTGATAATTTGTCCTACATTATTGGCCTGGAGAATATCTATCTCTCCTATATAATAAAGTGGTAATATGCAAATTAACCACCACGCCCTCACAAGATGGCTGCCTATGACCAGGCCAGCAGGGGGGTTAGTGAGGGATGACCAAACGACTGAACAGCAAGCTGCATGGGGCGACGGCAGAGGGGCCATGA
>NW_005371324.1:10366722-10369336 GCF_000412655.1 Myotis brandtii
TGTCCCTGCTGCACCTACTGCCAGCACTGGAGCCGCCACTCGCACCCGCTGCTGGCACCCGGCGCCGGCCCCAATCGCTCAGCACCATCAGTGGGTGTGAGTGGCGGCTGCCACCCCAATTGCCTTTCAGGGCTTCTATACCTCCCCTGCTCCTGAGGGGCAATCGGGGGAAACCCCGAGGAGTGATTGGGGCCGGCACCCGCCGCTCACACCCGCTGACAACGCCAGCCCTACTCGCACCCGCTGCTGGGGCCGGCCCCAATCTCTCCCTGCAGGCAGCGGGAGCGGGATTGCCAGCAGACAGGGGACCAGGGGCCATGGTGGGAGGGGCCGGGCTGGTGCGTGGAGGATGGGCCAAGACTCGCCCCTGTGCCCACTGCAGCCTCATAGCCCACAGTTCCTTTCAGGGTGCATGAATTCGTGCACTGGGCCCCTAGTCTTCTATAATCCCACTGAAGTTATTTATTTTTTTTCCCAAAGTCGTGATGAATTTTTATTAAACCCTCATTACTTTATAAGGCTTAGGAAAAAAAAATCTACTGAAGGGCACAAGTCTTCACTACAAATAAATTGGGTGCCAGTGGCAGCTACTAATTCAAAGCAGCTCTTGGATCTGAGCAGAAAGTTTTAAAATTCTCTGAATTATAGCTTTAACTTAATTTTTCATCCAGAAAAGTGAAGCAGCTTCTTCTTTTCTTTTTTTAAACAAACTTCTTTAAAAGGAGAAAAGAGGACATAGGACAGGAGGAGATATAATAGAAGCAAATGTTTTAGTTCCAGATTTGCAGTCCCGTTCCTTGGTGATCCCATCCCTCAGGGAAATTGAATGTAAAGTATGGGCCATGGTCAAGGAACTATCCAAGAGATTTAGTACTTACTATCCAAGGACCATGCCTGGCTTCATTCTAGCACAAAATTCAGCCTAACTTTAATTAGGTCTGCCTGCTTTCTCTCAGTGGAGGGTTCCCTCCTCCCTATGCTTTTTGTCCTCTTTTCCAAAATGTCAATAAAATTTATTCATATGATATTGCCAGATTTTCTAGAGTGTTTTTTAATGACAAAGTTGTTTATTTGTTAAGGTAGAAAGTTGGGAAATAAATTATGAAATTAATGAAACCAGCTGGACAATTATTTAGCAACTTAAATAGGTGCTAAAGCCTGAATCCCTGTCTGAGCTTAGTCGGGTGGTAAGAGCCTATTTTATGGCAGATATTTTCCAAGTTACTAGTGAGCCAATAAAGCAGGGTCAACTAAAAATAAGTCAACTAAAACCTTCTATGTTTCAAAATTTCAATAGTTTGGACTCTGCTCTTTGTTGAGATTCTTTCTTGAAGAGGTTGTAGAAGAAAAGCAACTAGACACATCTGTTCCCTGCCCATCCCCCCACCCCCCTTAAAATGCTTCTTTATTCATTCAGTTGTTTCACTCTCACAAAATATACAGCATATTGCCAAATAAGCCTGTAAGGAAAATGGAAATCCCAAACAAATAGGCCAGCTATACAGCTGTTAATCTCTTAGCTAATTGGAATATTGGCAAATTCAATAATGTGTTCAAGGTTTTTGAGTTCAATTCTACAAAATGTTAACGGTGACCAGAGCTCTATCTTGACACTTAAGACTGTTACTCATTATATGAATAATTGATTTCGAAAACATGGGGCAAATACAGCCAAGTAAGTAGGATGCCTGGGAATTTTTTTTCACTGCCCTTTCTTAAACCAAATAAACAAACACAGCAACAATACTAGAACTGTACCAAAATGTAAGTGTGCTTAAAGGTGATTTTCAAAGCTTAGAAATCTGGGGGGAAATATCTAGTTAAAAAAATGTATGCACTTTTGATACTGAGAAGTTACAACAGTGTGTATAAAGTGCGGCTGTGTGCTACTGATTTAGGAGGTATTCATATAAAAATTTTATCTTAATACTTATTTAAAGATTTTTAATTAAAAATATTATTAGCATGACATATACTTTATGGATATTATTGTTAAGAACAAGGCAAAATACCGTGAAAATAAAAGTAAGACAATTAAAAGGATGATACTAAGTAAATTACTAGTACAATTAGTATGTGAACGTGGCAGAAATCATGGGGGGTCTATATAAATGACTAATGAGAGGGAAACTGCATTGTGAATATCTGTTTTAGAAATGATATCTTACAGAAATAGAATCCTTGAATTCCAAGATGTGGAGTGTCCTTGAAATATGTCTGATCTAGCCATCTACTATTATCTATATCTCTCTCTATATATATATCCTATATAATAAAGAGGTAATATGCAAATTAACCCTCATGCCCTCACAAGATAGCTGCCGATGACCAGGCCAGCAGGGGGGTTAGTGAGGGACGACCAAAGGACTAAACAGCAGGCTGCGTTGGGCGACCAAGTCAGCAGGGGTGTTAGTGAGGGACGACCAAATGACTGAACAGCAGGCTGTGTGGGGTGACCAGGCTGGCAGGGGGGCCATGAGGGGAGACCAGGCCGGCAGGGGAGGGCAGTTGGGGGCAATCAGGCTGGCAGAGGGGGACAGTTGGGGGCGACCAGGCCAGCAGGGGGGGCAGTTAGGGGCGATCAGGCAGGCAGGCAGGTGAGCAGTTAGGAGCC
>NW_005371324.1:10371627-10418795 GCF_000412655.1 Myotis brandtii
AGTGCACAAATTTTTGTGCACCAGGCCTCTAGTATATATATAAAAGGCTAAGTTGACTTGCACATATACATATAAAGCTCTCGCTGGTGCCAGTTGCATGTGTGTGTTTCGATCTATCATTGTCGATTGTGAATTTGGTTGACACTTCTATTATAGAGAAAGGGTGACTAGCGATGTTAAAATATTTCTTCTAATTAATTTCCTTTGAATATGCACGAATCTGTGCACTGGGCCTCTAGTTCTATCATAATCATGTAGCCTCTCTTTTTGGATTTCCAGTGATGGAGGATCACTAACCCCTGAGCAGATGACATGCTCTATCACTAGATATACAACAGTTAAAGTTTTTCTGTATAGCTCAACATCTAGCTGGTAATAATTACATGATCTCAGTCTGTCTTCATGATATGTAGAGATCAAGTCTAATCCTTCTTTGGTATGAGACAATTTCAGTATTTTGAAGAAACTTATCATCCTCTTCCATTTTGATTATGTAATGTTTTGTTTTTATTGTAGTATGAGTTTGTATTTGATATTTGTGTGTGTGTGTGTGTGTGTGTGTGTATGTGTTTGTGGCTACGTCACACTGACTCATTGAGTCTTCCTTTTTTCTAAAGTCTCCAAGTGTTTCTCCATCTGTATGTTGCTGACTCATATCTTCCCATCCTGTTGCTGCTGGCTTTGGGCCCAATTTTAGGTCTTACGAAATAATCCTTACTCCTATAAAACTTAACTTTGTTTACTTCTATTGGTCATTCCATCCTGACAGGATCTGTTTGGATACTGCACTGTTAATCTTGTCATTCCTCCCTGCTTAAAATGGTATCTGCAAACCCCCTCCCCCAGCCCCCTAAATAGAGATTCTTTTCCATCTCACTTTATTTCCCTAAATAGAAATGTAATGATGCATACATACTCTCTGTGGCAATCTGTGACCAACTCTATTAGTTCTGTTGGGGCACTAATAGTTAGCCAGTTCTCACTGGTGTGGCAGTTGCAGTAGGACATACCACCCCCTTGAAGCTCTCCTCTTCCTTGACCATTCTGTGAGATCACCTGGATTTCCCCAACATCCAGCTACTTAAAGTTTAACACTAAACATAGCAGAGGCCCTATAACACCCTCCTCTAGCACTATAGCCTGTTCCCATTCTGAAGCAGTTGTTAGTATCTTGAATTTTATTGCTGGATATAATATGATATGTGTGAACTTCATAACCATGAACTGACCACTTATCTAATTACAATTTCTAGTTTTCTAGATTGTACTTGAGATGCAGGAAGGATTTTAGAAGGAATTTTGAGTGATGAAAGCTCTCCTATGAAAATTGTGCCTCTCTCTCAAATCAGGAAAAGCTTCAGGACTTTATTCTACATATCAGCTTATTTTAAAAAAATATAAATATACATATATATTTTTATTTATTTCAGAGAGGAAGGGAGAAGGAGAGAGTTGGAAACATCAATGATGAGAGAGAATCATCAGTTGGCTTCCCCATGCACGCCCCCTCTGTGGGGTTTGAGCCCCCAACCTGTACATGTGCCCTGAACGAGAATCAAACTGTGACCTCTTGATTCATAGGTCAATGCTCAACCACTGAGCCATGCTGGCCTGGCTCAGCATATTCTTCATTTTACTTTGTTTCATCTGTGTGCTGATCCGGCAGTTGTGTCATATTTTCCTTTGGTAATGTAGTAGAAAATATATGATGGTAATTTTCATTCATTTATATGCACATACCAACTGTTGATTCTTGCTTCTGCATGCCTATGGAGATTGAGTACTTCGTATATATTAGTGAGGAAATTATTTTGATAACCTTGTTAATATACTTGGGTAAGCCTAGCAAAAAGGGACACTGGTAGGCAGAATAAAATCTCTGAATATGTTATCTTACATGGCAAAAAGGACTTTACAGATGTAATAAAGGTAAGGATTTTTAAATGGGAGATTATTCTGTGGTTTTTTGTTTTTTTCTGGGTGGGCCCAGTGCAATCTCAAGAGTTGTTCTAATGGATATTGGGGGATAGGAGAGCCAGAGTCAGCCGAATAAGAGAAATTGGAAGCAGAGGTTGAAGGATGTAAGCAATTGCTGGCTTTGAAGATGGAGAAGGGCCCATGAGTCAATAAGAGAAATTGGAAGCAGAGGTTGCTGGCTTTGAAGATGGAGAAGGGCCCATGAGTCAAGGAATGGCCTCTGTCAATTGGAAAAGACAAGGAGCTGTAATCTTCTCTAGAGCCTCCAGAAAGAGTAAAATCCTGCTAATACCTTGATTTTAGCCCAGTGAAAGCCATTTTGGGGCTTAGGGCCTCCAGAACTGTAAGATAATAAATTCATTGTTTTTGCCACTAAGTATGTGGTAATTCATTACAGTTATAATAGAAAACTAAAACAGACACCAATATCTATGTTGGGAGTTGTAATTCACCCTTTTTGCCAATTATTACAATGAACTAGCTTTAGTTCTTGTAGTGGTAAGTACAAGCCAGAGGACAGAGAAACAAAACCTGCCCCCATTCCTCCATTGTTGAGACAGGAAAGCTTGGAACTTTGTGCGATTGGTGTTCTCTCTCACAGGTCTACTCCAAATTCCCTACTGCTTCTCTGCCACCATTTCTTTTTCTATTCATCTTCAAATTCACTTAGTTTCAAATCTGTATAATATATAGGTTAGTCAAAAAGGAAAAATTAAGTCCATGTTAGAATAAATATAGAAGGCCAGTTTTCAGAATGATTTTTTGACAGAAGCTCTTAATACCTATTCTTGAAGCCCCTCTTGGGATATGATTTGAACATGTGTTGCTTACTTGTCATAACAGCACCTTTTGTTCTAAATATGAGTTATACTGGAAGCCGGCTTGCCTCGGGGTTAACCATCTACTGAGGTCTGCTTGATGCAAAATAAGTGCTAAGGCTGAAGTTTAGGAAATAAGGATAGATGTAAAAATTAAATAATTCAAGAAATATACAGTGGTGACTTCTCAGTAGAGTTGAAAAATTAATTTTCATCAGAGTTGAATTCTGGAAGAGGAAAAACTGTAAAGAATAGTCTGGTATTACTTTAATCATCTGTTTTTGAAGTTTTTAAAAGACTGTAAGGCTTTTGGGTCAATAGAAAAGTCAATAGATGTGGAACGCTCCATGGTGAAATCCCTTCCCTCCCAGACAGCTTTCCTGTATGCTGCACTAATTTAGCACCATTTAGACCTTTTAGTCAATGCTGTTAGTTGCAAAAGAAATGGGGTGGGCCAAAGGGAATTGACTGAAACACACTTGTGCTCCTTTATTGTGCATTAGTCTTCTAGAATAACCCAGGGTTGTTGTTTTTTTGTTTTTGTATTTTTTTTCTTGTTTTTTTTTATTGTTTTATTGCTTAAAGTATTACAAAGAGTATTACATATGTCTCCTTTTTTTCCCCCGCCCTTGACAATCCCTTGGCCTCCCCTATCCCCCAGTGTCTTATGTCCATTGGTTATGCTTATATGCATGCATACAAGTCCTTCTGTTGATCTCTTACCGCCCCCAACCCTCCCCGGCCTTCCCGCTGTAGTTTGACAGTTTGTTCGAGGCAGCTCTGCCTCTGTATCTATTTTTGTTCATAAGTTTGTAATATTTTGTTTGTTTTGTCTTTTGTAAATGGAATGGGGGCAAAGAGCTCCCCAGTGCAGATATTTCATGACTGGAGACACTAGAGCAGTAGCAGAACTGTTTTTCCCTAATTTCTCTCCTCCCTCACTCTGTGATCTTGGATGGGAGTCTTTATTTTTTCACTAAGAAGATGGGGAAAGCATTTGTGACATCATATGATGCAAATCATACTATTTCGAAAACTAGAAAATTCTATACATAAAGTAGTGGTGGTTATTATATAAACTTCCCCATCATTCTTCTCACCTCCTCTAGCCACTTTGGGATTCCAGATAGAATCACGGGATGAGACAGGCTTGTGCAACCAGCATCGACTTTCTTGTGGTGACAGCACTACTGAAATGCTGTCAACACCCCTGTGACAACCGTGGGTTTGTTGTGCTGATGTTGCATTAATCTCCCAATATCTTTTCCCGCCCTCAAAATTATTAATGCGCCATAATCCGTGTACAAACAGTGTTAGTCCCGGAGTAGTTGTGTGTGAGCATAATGTAGATAATGAAACTCTTGTTTTGTTTGAAAGTTAGGCTTATGGTTGAGTGCACTTCCTACCATGATGATCATTTTCAGCATGTGGAGCCCATTAAGCAGGGTTGGAGTTGGATTCACAGCTTAATGTGTTAACACTGCATCTGTTTCTACCCTGATGATAACACCTGGATCAGTTTAGAACTTGTGTAGAAGTTTAAGATGTGGTGTAGTTAATTTCTAAAACAACTGTTGATCTTTATATGTGTGAACCCCATGGTCTTTCACATTCCAGATGAATTCACTGCCATTTGAACATGCTTATACCTGTGTGCGCTTTCAGAGTGGGAAATAAAAAACACGTGTCTACCCTTCTAAGAGCTTTGTTTTCTCTTAAATTGTGAGGGGTGGCAATGATGAGATTATTATTTTTCTTTCCTTTTGGGATGGATAGGAAGATGCCTTTATGTTGTACTTGTGTAGCCTTTATCAAATGTTCACCAAAAATGAATAGTTGATGGATGGAACAAAGGAACAAAGCAGTTGCTTCTTGCTTTGTTAAAACACATGCATACACACAGTCCAAGCTATTTATGATGCCATGAGTAAGTCATTGATTCCCCCTGGGAGCCCTGAAATGGACAGGCATTAAAAATTAAAGAAAGGCGATTCTGTTACCAAGACTGCACGCCTTATCTCTGTGGCTGAAAGCAAAGCAGAGTGCCAGTTCACTGGAGCTTTGAAAAATGACTTTTCCCAGTGACCTCCTTGCCTTTTAAAGACAGCAGAGTTTAGAGTTCCTTTTTAAAGTGGTAAATGCCCTTGGAGAGTTGTAGTACAGTTATATTCCCATTAGAAAGATTGAACTTCTCTCCAGGACGCCTTCAGAAAAGAAACCATTAGAAGACAGGGCCGATAGAGCATTTGGGGATGCCTATTTTGTTATCCTCCCCAAGGCAACTTTTAATGTTAGTTTTTCAGTGTGAAAATCCATCTCCTGTGAGTAGAGTGACCATGATAGAGTGCATGACATTGCCTTTTCTCACAAAGTGATCACATTTCTGATTTTAAACTCTTCTAGACTCCATTCTGGGCCATCACAAATTATAGCCCATTTACTGTCCACCTGCATAGGGTTGGCTTAGATGAAGACTGTAAAGAGGATATTTTTAAAAGTATGTTGCCTTTTTTTTATTAGCAAAGATACAAAAGGTTTAATAAATAGTGTCATGCTTTTAAGAACCTGCTATTTTTGAACCATATTGCTGTGTGTGTGTGTGTGTGTGTGTGTGTGTGTGTGTGTGTGTCAGTGTGTGATTGCAAATGCATGGAGTAATTCTTTTTTAACTTTGTGCAAGAAAAAATAGGCTTTAGACAGCTAAAAATATTAGTTTTCCAATCTAATTATAGTGTCTTTGTTAGGATGGATGTTTTTTAGTCAAAAAGAAATACCAAGCCTGGCTTCTTCAGTGGTATGCAACTGTTGTCCTTCCAATGAAGCGGCTTCCCAGAATGTCCTAATTAGGCTGTGCACTATCACATAAGTCCTGTGACTCTGCCTTCTTTCTCTTATGCTTTTTGATCCCCTCACTTAACCTTGCTGTCATCCATCCTCCCAGATGAGTTAGACTGCTGTGAACATCATTCTCGAGCTCTTAGATTGGCTAATGGCCTTAATTTATGATTAATACAGGCACAGTTTCACGTCGGAGCGCTGGGGGAGGGAGGAACAGAGGTCCTGGAGGACATGCTAAGAGAAATGATAAATGGCACCATAACTGAATGCGAGCTGTAGTGATATTGACTGACATTTCAGAAAAAAAATGTACTCTTTTATGGAATCTAGGAAGACAAGGGAGGTGATTCATTGTACTTACAATCATTCATTAAGCGCCTACTGTGTGTGCTTGTCTTATGGAGTTTTATCTTCACTAGAAAACGGAATCATATAGCTAGTAAGTTCAAGAGGAAGATTTCAAATCAAGACTTGGCTAACTCTAAAGTGTGGAGTGTGTGTGTTTAGTAACACTTAACATTGATTTCAGGAGTTGCTTCAGATGAAAGGTGAATATAGTATTTTCCCCCATACAGATTGGAGTGAAAAGTTATATCAGTTATGCTTAGATTTCTTTGATTGAATACCATTTTCCATTCTCAAACTTAGGTTCTGCTTATTCTTCCATGCTTTGTTAATTTATTTAGTTAGCCCAGTTACTTATATGTTGGAAGTATTTTCTTTTATTGGCAATGGCTAGTGTGACAGAAATGATGTGTAGTAAAGACAGTGGTGGTCAAGATTGAATAAAAATGATCTGTGGTCTGGTTTAGGGATTTCCAGTGTCATGGAGGTTAGGTGATTAAACAGCCATAGATATGGAGTGCTAAAGAGGACACTCCACATTTCCCACTGTTCTAAGTTTGAGAATTTGGGGGTTAGCAAAGGGTAAAATATACCATGCTTAAGATGCTAAAAGGGACACGTTGGTGCTTCATAATTTGTTCATCACATGAGATCTGAGTGAGCTGATAAGTTTTCATTTAACATTCAGCATATGTATTTTGAGTGCCTACAATGTGATTTATTTAAAGGGCGACACAGCTCCCTGAAGTTTAATTTATTTCTTGATTGCCATTCAGTGAATGACATCTGTATTAGAAAGTATTTTATATTGGAATGCCCATACACTTTAATGGCGGAGTTAATGTCCCTTTCTGTCCTTATTCTTGGATGAAATATCTCTTGCCTTCCATTGACAAATTAAGAGTGTTGCTGGTGGTTTGTGGACCAAATGTTTGGGTACTTTGGGTAGGCTCATCTGTGTTAGTTTTAAATTGGAGTGTTTTCCTCCTTGCCTATCTGTTTTTCATCAGGGCTCATATATTCTTGTGTCCAAAAAGACTCTCTGATTTAGCTGTGAGGCTGATTTTATTGTAGGGATGTCTGTGTATCCTGTCATCACAGGCAACCCTGGTGAAACTCCCCGTGTTGTGCGTGTGTGTTGCTGCAATATGTTCAAAGTCTGATCTTTCTCAGATGCATGTGTGTGTGTGTAACTATTTTATAGTTGAAAAGGGATGCAAGCAGCAAAATTTCTTCCAGAATATGTTTTCTATTATATTTTGCAACATGAAATTGTAGGTTCGTTTTTGGCTTTCATAAAGCTGCCTTTTCCACACGTCACTGGAAGGCAACTAACACCTTCCTTTGACTCAGGTTTTCCAAGACTCCTTAGTGTTAAAAGAAGACTTTCTTTTTGAATTGCAGAAATTAAAAGAATATGGCACAAAGCATTTTTATAGCTTTATTGAGTCTTGAGGGCAGATATATGGGTTCCAGACAAAATGCAATAATAGACTAGGATTTTACTTTCAAATTGTCTTACAAACACTTCTCATTGGAGATTTATTGTCCGTGTGGAGGAACAGAGTTGCTTTTAAGGTTAAATGGAGTAGGTTGGAGAACAGTGTTCAGAGTCTTTCTCTGTGTCTAACTAATTTGTGCTCTTCTTTAATTTAACCCCTGCAGCTCTGAGTTCATATTTTATAGTAGTTTTGTGAGGATAAAATGAGATCACGTCTGTGTGCTTTGTAAGCTTTGTCAGTTTCAGTGCAAGTATGAAGTAGCACTAGTATTTTATTATGTGTGTTTAATTAGCATTATTGCCCCATTGACACAGTCAGGAAAATTTTTTTTCTCTGGTAGAGGACATAGATACATCCTGGCAGCAGTAAGAATAAGATATCTCTTAAAACTCTCTTACTGTTCACACAGCAGTTCAACCAACCACTGTCAGAAAAAAACAGAACACCCAACATAGCATTGGAGAAATTTGGCTTTTTTGTGAAAACTAGTTTCCCTGAAACTCTGAAGGATAACCAGGATAGAGTGTATAATTGTATATGATGGTCTCTTTGGCATATTTGTTTGTTAGGGCTGCCGGAACAAAACACCACGGATTAGGTGGCTTAAACAACAACAGTTAATTTTCTCAAAGTCCTGGAGGTTAAAAGTTCCAGGTCAAGGTGTAAGCCGGTTTGGTTTCCCCTGAGGTCTTTCTTTGGCCTGCAGATGGCTACCTTACATGGTCTCTTTGGTGCACGCCCCGCTAGTGTCTCTCTCCATGTCTAGATTTCTTCTTCCCGTGAGGACTGGGATTTTGATTCTGTGTGGGCGGCTCAGATCTTCTGCTGCGATTGTCTCAGGCAGGACTGAGCTTCTCACGTCCGCATCTGTTCACATCCGCTGACTCCCAGGGTGCTGACAAGGGTTCAGGATCATCATGCACATGAGCACATTTTGTAATATGTAAAAGCATGAGACAAATGCAAGATGCTATTATAACATGAATACCTGTGAGGGATGCATGGGCAACATGTGGAAAATTTTAAGTAGAAAAGACAAAGGATCCTTGCAAACATTTGGCTAGAAGAAGCTTCTTGGCTCTTCTCTTTGGCTGAAGGAGAGGCATGGATAAAGAAAGGTGACTTGGTTAAGACTTAATTCAGAGAAGACAGGAGTTAGGCTAACAGAGAAGCCAAACATCTGGATAATGCTACATGAATGTCTTCCTACCCCCAACGCCTGTTCTCTCAGAGCATGTTAGTGTCTCGTTTTAAATTTTCTCCTCCCCCCCGCACCCCACCCCCAATTTCGTGGTCTGGCAGTGCTCAGGCTGAGCACCCTGAGCGGGGTCACAGGCAGTGGCCATGGCCAGGAGACACTCTCCCTGTTTCCCTTAAGTGAAGATGATGATCCCTCCTCGAGGCTGTGATTTAAAAAAAATGAGGTAATCCTTGTGTAGTTGGGAAAACTACCTTGTACTGTAGTAGATCCGATCTGAAATTTACATAGCACATTGATGCAAGAAGGCAAGTATTGTAGTTGAAGAGGCATCCTCTCACCTTGCCATGCCTACCTATGTAGAGTGTGTTTGGATAATCAAATCCTTAAGCACAAAGATTGTGTCTTCTTTGATTCTGTAAAAGCGCATAGAACAAGACCTTGCACAAAGTAGGTGTTCGATCATGCAGAGAAAGATAAGTATCACATGATCTCACTCATATGTGGAATCTCGTGAACAAAATAAACTGTTGAACAAAATAGATCCAGAGACATAGAAGCATGGAACACACTGTCAAATCTCAGAGGGAAGGCGGGGGGTAGGTGGGAAGAGATCAGCCAAAGAACTTGTATACCTGTATACATAACCCATGGGCACAGACAATAGGGTAGTGGAGGCCTGAGGCAAGGTTGAGGGGGAGCGGGCTATAAGGGGTCAATGGGAGAAAAAAGAGGACATATGTAATACTTTCAATAATAAAGATTTAAAAAATAAAAATAAAGAGCCCTGAATTTGAAAACAAAAAAAAAATGGTGTTTTTGAATCTTCATGGTTAACGCTTGTATTTCTCACTTGAAATCTGGTGTCCGATAGAACCCATTCATTTTTGAAGGCTTTGAATTTCATAAAAAGACTACAATCTGATGCTCATTTCTTTTATTCAAAAACAGTTAAACATTTGTAATTATTTTAAAATAGAAAAATTTAAGGAACCAAGTCATACTTTACAATGTATCGTAAAAAATTTTCTTTAAATCACCTTTTTGTAGATTGTAAATTTATGAAAACTTATGAAGCTGATTGAAATCCATAAATTACGTAGTGTACTAAAGTGATTCCTATACTTGAGTTAACTTTTGGGAGTGAAAAATCTTCATAGTATCTTTTCTAGTGGTTACTGATTTCAAGTTTGGAGATTTAGGAATAAAGATATTTTCATTAAGTGTTTAAGTTGAGAATTCTGATTAAATTTAGCACAATGAGGAGGAGGTGCATTTGGATAATCACATTTTTTATTAATGTTAGGATGACATAATATAGATATAATGAGCAAATTATATGGAAATACTAATATTGTATTTCATCATGCAAATTACAAGGCAATGGAAATTATTTTCAGTTAAACAGGTAAACATTAAGGTAGAGGATTCCTTTAATCAGTGAAATTAAATGCTTGGGATATGGTTTTTCTGATATCTCATGTTAGTTTTTGCTTTAATCTTGCAAAATGCTTTTCATGTAAATACTTTTCAAAATATCTTTAGGTAACTGAAGTTTTAATTTTAAATGATCAGCTTTCTTTTGAATTGATTATTAATTAGTTTTCAGGGCCAGAGGGAAATTTTTATATATATTTCCCATAGAAATCTGAAAATGACAGTTTTAATTTATCTGAGGAACTAAAGATACTTTAAACATATTTAACCAAGATTTCTCCGTCTCATTTTCTCCCACTAAGAGAAGAGTGTTGGGTAAATTCTAGACTTGGGGTGAGGAGGGCGCTTCCTCATCCAGAAAGCTCTCCGAGAGGTCTGTATCCCGGGAGCTGTGCTCCGGGAGCTTAGTTTAGCTGAAGCAGGGACCACATTTAATCAGAAGCTTCTAGGAAAAACTCCTGCAGAAATAGAGGGAAGGGTCTATGAGAATATTCCTTTCCTTACAGTTACTTGAGAGCTCTGACCCTTGGATGTGTGACCACAAGGTCTTGGTTATTTCCTGTGGCCTCTTTTCATTTAATATCTATATGGCAACAATTTAATTTTTTTTAAGTGTTCTTTGTTTAGGAAGTTATCTCTGCCATTGAAGCATTTACAGTCTAGTAGGGGGAGATTTAAGATAGAAAAAAGAAAGTTTAGTAAAGTGTTATGGGTGTCATGATAGATTCATGGCTAGAGCTTAAAGCTTTTCATTTCCTCTGGGAACTGGAAACCTAACACTGTCTCCCAACAGTCTAGCACCCTGTGCTGAAATGTACTTGCTCTACCTGAAGGGCCTCTAGGAATTTGAAATACATTGCTTATTTCCAAACTAAGACAAACTCTAGATGTTACAGTATTTCTCTCATTCCCCTACCACGTTAGCCAAGTATTTGCATATTAAGTGAAGTTTTCAAAATATAATGACTTATCCCTAAAGAGGGACTCTAATTAAAAGATTATAGGTTAAGTGGCAAGTGAGTGCCAAAGACATTTGGGTAAGCCAGTTAACCTGATGGTTTTTTACAGTTAATTATTATTGGGTGAGCAGAGGTTAGTACTCAGAGTAAGTAAACTTTTAGGGGAAAGTGATATTTCCCTATAAACGTAAAAAAATGTAGACTTTTTCTAAAAGGTGAGTGCATCCTATCAGTATGAATCATTTCTAATTAGAATTCAGTTTATCAAACATATATTGAGTACTACTGTGTGCTAGTCTCCAAAAGATAAAGACCTGTTAGACTTATATTTCAGGAAGTTTCTCTATCCATAGCATGTGTGCAATGGATCAAAGGTGGAATGCAAGCAGGCAGGGATAGCTGTTTACTTCAGTCTACCAAATATTTATTATGTACCTGATATGTGTTGGGCACTGGGAGAAAGCATAAGGCATAATTCTTTCCCTGAGGGGACTTAACATCCTAATGAGAGAAAAAGGAAAATGAACAGGCAATTTCAGCATGCAAAGCAGTGCGGGTGGGAAATAATGAAAGCCTGAATGAGGGTAGTAGAAAAGCAAAGTTAGCTGGTATGACAAGGGAGATGTTTTGTGAGGAAAGTTATTTGGATTCAGACTTACTGAAAGGGCAACTAACAATATTACTTGATAGTTATACAGTGCTGTATTATTTAGTACTCTTTTGACTGTGGATGTCAGCAGTTCAAGCTAGCTTATGAGTAAAGGGCATTTACTGGCTTATTTAACAGTGCTCGCTTCAGGCATGACAGGATCCAGCTGCACCAGGAATTGCCTCTTTGGTAATTGATCTGGGTTCTTTTGTGTTGGCTTCATTCTTAGGCAGGCTCTGTCTTCAGAGAATGTTCTAGTAGCTCTAGGATTTCATCTCATCCTCAAAAGAGGATGCCCTCTTTCTTCCAGTAGATTATTGGGGCTCTCTTGACTCTGATTGGCCTGGCTGGCTGCTAAGTCAATTGTTGTGGCCAGGAATGAGGATGGGGGATATAGTACACTAACCCGCAAGTCATTTGCTGACCTTTCATCATGAGGTCAGGGTAGCCTCACCCTATCCACATGGACTGAGAGTGGATGTGGGCTGTTTTCAAAAGGAAAGGCAGGAGACTGTTAACTAGAAGAAGAGGTCCGAAAAAAACAGCGAGTTTCTGTTACAAAGTTACAAGGCTAAGTAAATGGCAAACATTTTAAGTTAACGTTTCCTTGTTTGATCGCTAACACAACAATTTGAGAAGCAGCATTATTATTATTATCCACCAACCATCGTAAGGAAGCTGAGCTTTAGAGAAGCTAACGGGGCCAAAGGTAACACACCTTTTGTTAGTAGACGAACGAGGATTTCGTTACTCTTTTCCCCAGTCAGGTGCAGATATCACCTGAGCAATTACAAGTGCAGCCTTATGAGCAACATCCAAGCTTGAGGTACAGATGGAGAAGGCATCTTCTGAGTAGCAGGTGTTAGAACTGACCACAGAGGTGGAAAGTGTAGAGAGAAAGAAGGTCAGGGGACACAACTAGGAGAGAGACATCCACATTTGGTGAAAAGTGTGAAGGGGAGGCTAGCCAAGGAGAGTTAGAGAGTTAGAAAGAGGTAGTCAAAAGATAGGAGAATGAAAACAGTAATGTGTTAAAGACCAAAAATAAAGCTCCACACATGGTCATGATCATGTTCTGAGAGGGTCATTAAAGCTTAAGGGAATTTTAAGTGAAGTACTCATGGCCATGACCCATAGATTTTGAAGGCTATGAACATGATAAATGAGCACTATGTTTCCATTGATGGCTAGCATCAATTGTTTGGTGCTGCTGCTGATAATAATAATAGCAGCAGCTAACGTGTGTTACATATATTACATATACACATTATGTTACGTATAACAATGTACTTCTTGTTTACTGACTCATTTACTCCTCGCAATGATCCCATATGGCAAGTACAGTTAATATCTCTATTGTATAGATAAGAAATCAGGTATGGGGAGGTGAAGTAACTCTGTTTGTCCACTGTGTCATAGCTTGAACTTCATGTAGTGCACTTGGCTTCAGAATTGAGCTCTTTTTCATGAGTGTGCCATTTGATGTTTGAAGAGTCTGAGCCTCCTTCCTGCTCAGAGGACCAGTGGTCATCATTTATGTGGGCGCTTGTGACTGCAAAGGTCAATGGACAGAAAAAATAGCAGTGAGAGAAACCCAGATGAGGACAGTTGGGATGGCAGTCACATCATTCATGTTTCACAATAGCATTGGCCTTTGCCAGCATTTCCTAAGGGGAAAATCACAAGGCAGCAAAAACAAAGAGCCACAAATGAACAAAAGGGGACATGGGGCAAGAACTCCGTGAAGATCTGAGAGACGGGACCTTTGTGCTTCCAAGGACAGTGCCAGTCATGTGTTCCCTGGAGAATTCTGCTGCCACTGGTTTCTCCTTCAGATCTGCTGCTCTGATTTCTTTACCTTTCCTGCAGTGGAAGATTTCCTCGTTTCTTAGTGCCTTCCTAAATTTCAGTCTCAATTCACAGAAATAACCTCGGAAATTATATCAGCATGAAATCTTGTTTTGAATTAAGGTTTTTCATTAGCCGAGAAGAGCTTTTACTATTTCCATTTTGGACTCGTGTAAGAAAACACAAATGGATGAAAATCTATTATGCTTAGTATTGAATGATTACCTTTACTTCTCATTTTGCTGGCACATTATTCAGATTCTATTAAAGCCCCTTTGGTCTGTATCTTTCTTAAAATGATGTGAGGGATGTGTAATGTATCCCTTATCACTGACGTGCATATGTGACATGACATATAGTAAAGCCCAGTACAATTTAGACTTATTTCATGTACTTTTGCCATAATATTCATCAGTTAAGTAAGAACCTTCCTAAGCAGGTAACACCTGCCAGAGAATGTTATCCTACTCACATCTCCCTTTGGATAGTATGTTTTGCACATGGGTAAGGTGTTCTCTCACCCTTCCACTTTTGTTTTATTAATACTGTTTGCCCTTTAGATTTCTCCCCACAATGACAATTTAGGGCTCTACTTCATCAAAATTTTTTTCTCACAGTGAAATTATGAGATTTGTTAATTTTCTTTTTTTAAAACCCTTATTTTGTGAGAGTTAGACTTGTAAAATAGCTTGTTGGCTGCTTCATATTACTAGACTTATTGCTATAAATATAAGAAATTCTGGCAGGTTTGAACAGATTTTTTTTTTTTTAAGTATGAGTTTTACTTTTTTCTTAAAAAGTCTTTACAGAGTTGATTATGGTGATGAGCTAATAGCCTGTAGAAAACCTGGTTTGGAGACCATGGTTCTCCATCTGATATGGATCTGCCAGTGAGAGGGTATAGTGTTGTCGTAAACAGAATTTGCTTTCTAGCTTTCCTTACTACAGCAGCAAAGCCTTATCCCAGAATGCTTTGCTATTGAGCTTCCACTGCCCTGGCTTGGATAGTATGAGCGTTTCTGCATTGATAATAGAGAAATTCACATCAATATCTAGGTTAATGTTTAGCAGAGGCCAGTTGGGTGTTCATTCTGAATTGCTTGAAGTCAGCTCTCTCTGACAACAGTTTTTCATATTTCTTTTAAATTTTAATTATAACTCATCGAGTCTTGAGCAATTACTTCTGAGTTAGACTCTTGATGAATGTCATAGCAGGGTGTTTTAATTTAATAGATCCAGAATAACATCTGTTTCTAATATTTTAAAAGTCAGTTTATATGGAAATTCATTTAATATAGAGTCAATACATGGAGACTTGTAAAAATAAAAAATCAAAATGGAAAAGTCAAACCACTGTGATATAGTAGGTCTTCTGTGAACAAAGGATTTCACTTACAGCTAGGTTCAGTTGCCACTAGCTAACACCCAAAATATCACAGTTTAAAAAATATACCAACTTATTTCTCATGCTCATGCAATGGGGAGGTAGTTAGCCCAGGGTTGGTGTGTTCTACCAAGACAGGAACTCAATTTCCTTCAGTCTGTTGCTGTGCTGGGCATGATTCTTTTCCTAAGGACACTTTATGGGCCAAGATGGCTGCTAGACCCCCAGCTATTGCATCTCTGCTCCAGCAGGAAGGAGGTAGTGGTGGAGGGGAAGAGTGTGAAGCTTTTTTCCCCCTTTAAGGACACTTTTTGGACGTAGTACATAAAACTCTGCTTATGCTCCACTGGCCGAAAACTAGTCACAGGACCATCTATAGCAGCAATGGGAGGTAGGAAATGAAATCTTCTTTCTAGGGACCATATACCATTAAAAACAGAAGGTCTAAGAGTATGCGAAAAGGCTGGGAATAGACATGGAAAAACAACTATCCCTACCACATTGAGTATTTTTTAAGACATGATTTTAACAGACCTTCTGCCTTTTTAATTGAGCCTCTAGAAAAGTCAACTGGTAGATATAGAAAGAGTAGTATGGTGTTTCACATAGAGTAGGTAAATTATCAACTACTGATCAGTCTGTTTTATTTTTTTTTTTTTAAAATATATTTTTATTGATTTCAGAGAATAGGAGAGGGAGAGAGAGAGAGAGAGAGAGAGAGAGAGAAATATCAACGATGAGAGAGAATCATTGATCAGCTGCCTTCTGCATGCCGTACCCAAGTTCAGAGGTTGTGGGTCAAGTAGACTGCAATAAAGGACTTATTATAAATTTTACCCCAGTCTTTATAGAATCACAGTAGCAGCTAGCAGGACTGAGATGTCATTTGTTCTAGGTCTCCAGAACACTCGTGTATCTGCAAAGCAGTGTTCTCTGCTTCCCTACATAGAAGGCAAATGAACAATTACAAGTGTTTGCTAAATGATTTCAAGGTAAAACTATTATCATTACAGAAATTGAAGCTCAGAGAGGTTAATTGGGAGGCCGTTTAGAGAAGCTGTTTAAAATCAGCATTGACCAGCCATTGATCTCACATGGAATACTAACTCTACTATTTCTATTAAACACCTAGGATGGGTTTTTAATCTGTTCCATACTCTTGTTTTCGACGTCACTCAGTAAATTATACAGCTGGGACTCGGGCATTTCTCCTTAAGCCAGGGCTTTTGCAACCTGATTTTTGGTAAAATTCATATGGAAATTCCTTTAATCATGGCTGCCTCACAATGAAAGGCAGAACTGGTGGAGTCGCCACCCACCATCTATTCTTTAGGTACGCATGCACCCACATCCCCTTAAAAAGTCCTGGCATTAGAGTAGGCAAGAGTTTTCTACTTAAGTGTCTCATTCCTGCTTTCCTCTGACTCATGTCCCTCTCTTGTGTTCTGTAAGTACTGAGATAGCTGCACTGGAGATACAAAAGACGCCAGATGCCATCCTATTCTCTGGCAGGTATAATGCCATAGAACAGGAATCCTCCAAACTGAGTTATTTATGTGCTGCCTTCCACAATTGTACCTTATCCACTGTTGATTCCTTCATATCTATGTTTACATTGACTTTTTAATGTTTAACAGCTTAATTTTGAGTAGATATCTATGAAATCAGCTTTGATGTGATAATTAAAATTTATTTTAATTATATGCTAAAACCAATATAGCCATTAAGAGGTTTACAAGGTTTGTGTATTTTCTCACATATTCCTTGTGGTTTGTGGATCATATTTTGAGGATCCCATCATACTGGAAAGAGCATAGGCCATGAAACTTGACCTTGTTATTTCTGATTTCTGTGAATTTGAATTCTTTATTAATTTACCTTTCTCGATCACAATTAGCTCACTTGAGAGATGCACATAACATAATATCTATCTCATCAGTTATTCCAAGGATTAACCAAGAAGATACAGCCAAGGAGACCAGCAGAGGATTGGCAGATAGGAAGTGCTCAGCAAATACTAGGTTATTCCTCCTTGAGTTACCAATCCTCAACAGCATGAGACAAGGAAGTGCATCCTTGTGGCATCTGGTGTAGATGACACTAAGTCTTGTGAGAACTCAGAAGGGGTAAAGACTGAAGTTTACTGGAGTGTAGGAAGAGGGGCAATATTTGGATAGATAGAAAGCCATTCTTACTCATCTCTCAGCTGTATAGGTCCTTGCTACTCAAAGTGGGGTCCACAGACCAGCGGAG
The DNA here is from genome assembly GCF_000412655.1 of Myotis brandtii. Lineage (NCBI taxonomy): Eukaryota > Metazoa > Chordata > Mammalia > Chiroptera > Vespertilionidae > Myotis > Myotis brandtii. Next base: position 10,388,836 of record NW_005371324.1, read on the forward strand.
TCAGTTTTACTTGGGGATTTGTTAGAAATGTGGAACCTGCCTGTTAACAAGATTCCCAGATGATGTGTATGTTTGAGAAGCATTGCTCCAGGCACAGATATTCTGTTTAAAATGTATTTCCCTTGGGGGCTAGTTCTTGCTCTTAGTGTATCTCCTGCACCAGTATCAGCTGGGGCTGTGCTTTTAAAGAATGCATAGTCTCAGGCTTCACATCAACCTGGGGCCTAGACTCTGCATTTTCAGTCAGTGTGCCAAGTGATTTTTAGGACACTTGTTTAGCAACCTCTGCATTAAGGCTTAAATCAATGATAGAACCTCTGCATTTATTCTTCAAACATACTTGCATTCAAACAAGGAAGAAAGCTTTTGAGGCAAAGAAATACAATCCTAATTGTGGTGCTAGGAAGAAATAAGGGGAGGATCTCAATTCAACCTACATGTAAAGCTCATTTGCATTAATATGCATTCCTGGAACCCCAGCAGAAAGTCTCATGACAACAAAGCTAGGGAGGAAGATAATATCTTACCAATCTCACCAAATATTTTTTCCTGTATTTTTCATTTGATTTTTTTTTTAACATTTTGTTTTTTAGCCGTGCTATCAAGACTAATCAGGACCTTCTCCCAGAAACGCCATGGACGCACATTTTCTACAATGATTTCTGGGGGACTCTTCTAACCCACAGTGGCAGCCACAAGTCCTACCGGCCACTCTGCACGCTTTCTTTTCGCCTGAACCATGCCATCGGAGGGCTGAATCCCTGGAGCTACCATCTTGTCAATATCCTACTGCATGCGGCCGTCACTGGTCTCTTCACGAGCTTCTCCAAGATACTCCTTGGGGACGGATACTGGACCTTCATGGCGGGCTTGATGTTCGCCTCTCACCCCATCCACACGGAGGCCGTGGCAGGAATCGTGGGCCGGGCCGATGTCGGGGCCAGTCTCTTCTTTCTCCTCTCCTTGCTCTGCTACATTAAACACTGCTCTACCAGAGGCTACTCAGCCAGGACGTGGGGCTGGTTCCTGGGGACAGGGCTGTGTGCGGGATGCAGCATGCTGTGGAAGGAACAAGGAGTGACTGTTCTCGCAGTCTCAGCGGTTTACGATGTCTTCGTCTTTCACAGGCTGAAAATGAAACAGATCCTACCTACCATTTACAAAGTAAGTGATTGTTGGCGCTCAAGCATTGGATTTCTGAGTAATCTCTTGCTTGGTCGTATTTTACCATTTAAAAGGCAAATTTGTTCCTTTCCAAAGAGAATTTAACGTAAGTAACTTTTTGATCTTCAGTAAGTGGAAGTGCCCTTTCTGACCTTTCCCTACTAACCTGGGTTTCAGTCACTGATTTCTCAGATTTCTTTACTTATTTTCATGATTTCAAAGGAGGTGTAGAAGGATAGTTTTGCCTTGGATAGATTATGCATCTTTAGAATTAATTTATTTTTATTCATTCCTAATTTCTGCTCCAACTCTCTAATCCTATACATTGCCTCCTATACATAATGTGTATTTGTAAATATATCACAGCTGGTAATAGAGCTAGATACTAGCCCAGCCATGGGCAAACTACAGCCCGCGGGCCGGATCCGGCCCGTTTGAAATGAATAAAACTAAAAAAAAAAAAAAAAAGACCGTACCCTTTTATGTAATGATGTTTACTTTGAATTTATATTAGTTCACACAAACACTCCATCCATGCTTTTGTTCCGGCCCTCCGGTCCAGTTTAAGAACCCATTGTGGCCCTCGAGTCAAAAAGTTTGCCCACCCCTGTACTAGACTATAGAGGGGAAATCCTTCCCCTTGTTAATATTATTTTCCTGGGTTGACGATGGAAAAGAACCCTTCTCTGTAGTGTGCTAGGAACTCAAATTCTTAAACAATGAATCATATTCACCTTTTCCTTTTTGTAGTGTAATAGAATAGAAGAGTCAAAACAGAAAGTGGTTATTATAAGTTTTGCCCTGAGGCCAATTAAGGCCTTTGCTTCAGGGCTTAGTATTTGTTTCAAATGCAATGTTGTTGGAAAGTCAAAGAAGCACTTTGGGATCCCATATTCTTAAAGTGATCCTAACAGTTTTCTGCTAGAGCAGTGATTCCCAAATTGGGCGCTACCACCCCCTGGTGGGCGCTGCAGCGATCCAGGGGGGCGGTGATGGCCACAGGTGCATTTGGGGGCATATATCTTTCTGTTTAATTGCTATTAAAATTTAAAAAAAATTAATTTCCAGGGGGCGCTGAGTAATATTTTTTCTGGAAAGGGGGCGGTAGACCAAATAAGTTTGGGAACCACTGTGCTAGAGTGTTCATCAGAGGCATTGGGTAAACTGGAACATCTTGAGAAAGTGCCTTCTACCTATTGCCCCATCCCCACTCACTCACAATAAACTCCCTTGCTTTGGCTTTAAGTATGTAGACTTCATGTGGCCAGGGTTTGCAAACCTCGGCCATGGTGTAGGCCAGCTCCTGCTTCTTCTTAGACACTTAAGCAAGGAATTACAGATTTGGATATTTGCCCTGAGAAAGCTGTCAAGTTTTCTAGTACAGTGGGGCCTTGACTTACGACTGTCCCGACTAACGAGTTTTTTGAGATACCAGCTGTCTCTCTGCCGATTTTTTGCATTGAGTTGATAGAGTAATTTGAGTTAACGAGCTCCTTAATGAGCTCCTTAACGAGCTTGGTCTTGGAACGAATTAAACTCGTAAGTCAAGGCCCCACTGTATTGACTAACTTTTCCCTCCTCAATTCCCTATTTTGCTTGAAATTGAATTGGGAAGAAATTAAATTAAAAAATGGAAGGAAATAGAAACAGAAACATTTACAGTGGAACCTTGGTTCTCAAACTTAATTTGTTCCAGACGCTGTTCGAAAACCGAATCATTTTTTCCCATTAGAAATTAAGTAAATTGAATTAATCCATTCCAGACCCCCAAATGATTCCCTGTTTTAACCTTTCTTAGATACTGTACATGTCTAATGTACTCTTTAATCTATAAATAAACACTTTAACGACAAAAAGGACATGAAATGTACAGTAAGAAATGAAAATTTAGTAATAATAAGCAGCAACAAAAGCAAAAAACACGAGAATATTCACCGCACTATTTCCTGAGATGCTAACAACATGATGTTTAGCAGTAAACTGACTGATACACACACATTCACTCCTTTGTCATCTATGAGGTTTGAGACTGATCATACAGGTAGCAGCATGAAAGGGTTGTCTAGTTGAGAAGTGAATGGTTCAAAATGGGAGACATTGGAAAACCAAGGTTTGACTGTACTTTTAAAAAAAATGGCTATTTTTTTTATTTGGTAGGCAGGCAATTAACTGCTATGCTTCTCTGCAGGGAAGCTTAACCTTTCAGTTAGAACTCAAGTATCAAGGGCTTAATGAAGTTCTTTTGTGATTTCAATTAAATGCTAAAACCTTAAAAGAAAAGCAAACAACATCTGGTTTGAGAGTCAAGCTCTTAATTTCAAAGCAGTTTAATTATTTTTTTTTAGGGAGAATAGGGAGAATAATCTTTTTCTTTTCCTTTAAAGCCATGTCATTAACAATAGCAAGCTTTCTGGGTTTATTTGACATGTAAATAAATAGAATAAGTTTAAATCATGGTTCTTATCCCATGGAGGTTGGGACTGTTACAGAAAAGGTTCAGAGTGGAGTCACCTGTGCTGAGCCCACCTCAGCAAATCAAGACTTAATTGCAATGTCAGCCTCTCTCAAAATATGTGAACTTCAGTCAATCTGGAATTCCCTGGTTAGCACTGCAGAGGTAATCTGCCTTCTAGACTGTTTCTGTCCCCCAAAGTAGGATGAGGTAATCCCACTCTTTCCTTATCTTTTCTGCCTTCTGCCTATAGAAGCCTTCCATTTTGTACAGGTCTTTGGAGCTCCTTTCTGTTACCTTGGTGGAATGTTGCCTGATTCATGAATCACTCCATAAAGCCAGTTTGATCTTCAAATTTACTCAGAATTTTGTTTTCCAACAAAATTGACCCATTTGAAGATGCAACTCTGGGTGTTTCAAGACTTTGCCTTGAAATCTATGAAACACTGTGGTTTCTTATAAAGAATTTCCATTTACCGTTGTTGCCAGATGAAAGGGGCCCATTTGCCTGTGAGCATCAAAGCCCAATAAAATCAAACCGTGGTTTGCAGCAAGGAAAGTAAGAGCTTATTTTTAGGAAGTGGCCCAGCCCCAGAGACACAAGTTGTTGTAATGTACCCCACGAATCACAGAAGGACGCCTCAAGAAGTCGAATTAAAGAGTCACATTTATTGCAATCCGGGACTATGAGGGGCCATTCCCCAAATCTCATAGTAATAAGATGGTCGCAACTCCAAGGTTAGATAGGCAAAAAATCACAAAGGTATTGATTACATCCCAGGGTTTAGAATGAGAACCTGGTTCGCAAAAAAGCAGTTTACAGAAGCAGAAACAGCATGTTATCTAAATTACAGTTTTGGGTCTAGAGCCCTCTGACCATGGGATAACTATGCTGTCCTTCCCAGGTAAAGGAAAATGTGCTTTCTAAGACCAGTATGACCACAACCCATGGGATATTCACATTACAATCAATAAGGCATTTAATCGAATGGGATGATTTATATAATTCAGAAAATCAAAATAACCTGTCCATTGTTAAACAAAGCAAATAGGTACATAAGCCAAACAGCAGGGTTAAAGTTAAACTATAATTTCTACCTGAGATGGTTGCTACCATACTTCAAAATGAGCAAATGCTCAAAGACCTGGCTTCCCAAAGATTTCTAGTGGTTGGAGTGTATAGGAGAAAAAATAATTAATTACGATGACTAAGAGAGTTAGCGTCATGGTCAAGGTCGTGGTCTCTGTCGATTTGTTGGTGCTAGGGTAGGGGTTGTTGATCAGTGCATTGGCCCTGATGTCAGCCATGGTGTCACTACTTCTGGTTTTCCTGCTTTTCTAGGCCTGGAGCTGAACATAACTGAGGCCTAGATATTAATCTATCGATCTTGAAGCCTCTGTCATTTAAATCACATATTTCCTTGTCTTTCGGTTTATTTTCTGGAGATTTTTATGTTTTTTTCTTAGCTGCCTCCCTACCTTGGTTATTCCTGGTATTTGATGGATTCCTTCCTCTGTCTAGGCATCTATGAATGAGTGGCATTTCTCTAGTAGATTGATACAAAGAAGTCCTATTATCTTCCAGTAGGTGGCGCTGAATCAGGATTTCTTTTTTTTTTTTGGCTCTCTTGTTCTTCTCTGGCTTTTCAGATCCCTGGGGTGATGGAAAATGGGAGGTGGGTGCCTCCCCTGTGATCTGGTCACCCCAGTCCTAGGGAACCAACCCTGCCAATGAACAAACGTGGTGGGCCGTGGGGCTTCAAATTTGTGAAATCTCAGTGCTGTCCTCTACTGCCAGACACTGCAGTCAGTATAGCCATGATGCGTCCGGGGAGGGTGGACTGGGATAATCTGTCCACCTTCTAAATTGCTTTGTCCTCCAGTAATTGTGACCTCGGACCTCTATGGAATTCTCTTCTTGCCCTGATCCTGAGACCATTCACAGATTGGGCCTTTTGCTCAGGGAAATAGTGATTCTGTAGTACTAGTTCTCAGATTTTCAGATAATGTGCTCTGCAACCAAGGGTGAAAGAAGCAAGCTTTAGGAGAATAAGGGGCAGCCAGGCTCTATGACTTTGGTTTCTCTGAGTGGATTGCCAACCAGCAGACAACTGGGTTCAGCTGTAGCTCATAATGCCAACTCCTGCAGGAATGTCCCCCAAATCTCTTAGCTCCTCCTGACTGAACGGAGTGCCAGCCAAAACCTGATTCTTCCCCTCTTCATGCTGAGCCCTACCTTGAGCTCCTGGCTGCAGGTGGCTCAGCTCAACACTTCCCTTCTCTCCTCCCCGGTTCATTCCCACTTGCCCACCTTTAGATTTCTCAGTGCTTGGTTCTCTCAGGTGTGTTTGTGCATTGAGCAGGGAGGACTTTGTTGAATTATAGCTGTTTAAATTGTTGAAACATCAAGAGGGAGGGAGGAGACCGAGGGGATCTCTCACACTGCCATGCCTCTGATGTCACTGTCTAGTTGTCTTTAATTGTATAGTGGTTTGAAAGCAAGTGAATTAGAGATCTAGTGAAGCCAAATCATGCACATTTAAGCACAAACTTTCATTTAGAATCTCATGACTGTGGGGCTTGTAAACACTGGCATAGATTACATATGGAAGTTATAGAAAATTCCATATTCTTTTTTTAAATATATAGATTTTAAATGCTTGGGTGAATTGGAAGAGACTGAAGGAAGTGGATTAAAACTTTAGTTAGAAGATTCTTTTAAACCTTAAAAGAACAATTATCCTAAATATCTTACCAATTAACTCTGCAACATAGTTATCCTGGGTTTGCCAGATGAAATAAACTTTTCTGCCTCATAAAAATATAACACATATATAAACAGAAAACTCTAGTGTACAAATGTTTAACTCTATTATGCAAATTAGAGAACCAGTCAGCACTCAAGATCTAAAAATGGAGGGTCCTCTGAAAGCTTGAGTTTATTAGAACTAGAGGAGCAAGATTCCCACTTTTTCAGTTTTGTCAGTATTATTTTTCTCATAGCAGTCACCCTCAGCTTCTTTCTTCACAGTGGTTTCGGTTCTGTACCTCTTTTCAGATCCTGGTCCCCAAACTCAAATGTGTACCAGGGCCAGGCAGAAGGTGTTGCCCTACCACTCGTACTCCATCCCATTACTGCAGTAAAAATAAATAAGTAAATAAAGGTTTTGGTTTGGTAGACTTTAAGATTTTTCTGAGAAGATAGACATCTGGATTTTTTCTATGACATCTGTTTTTTTAATGTTGGTTATTATTGGGCCACACAAAAATCTTTGGGATGGCTGAATTTGACCAGAGTTCTTGGCTGCCATTTTTTATTTAAAAGGCTCATGCAAATGATATGCATGTCCATATCATACATAAGGTTTTCTAAAAAAAAATTGTTTTTATTTTTTATTTGAGAGGGAGAGGAAGGGCAGGAGAAAGAGAGAGAAAAAGTGAGAGAGAGGTGTTGATTTGTTCCAGTTATTTATGCATTCATTGGTTGATTTTTGTATGTGTCCTGGCTGAGGATCAAACCCACAACTTTGGCATATCAGGGACAACGATCTAACCAACTGAGCTACCCAGTCAGGGCAATGTATAAGGTTTTTGCAGTTCTGCAAAGCCAATATGAAATTTATACTTTTCTTCAATGAAGTATGTGAAAAATAGTAAGTGCCTGACATATTGTAGATATTTTATTTAGTATTTAATAAACACATTTGGTGTTTATATCTGTCAGGTACTGTTCTGAATATGCTAAAAAATTAATATTTAACTTAAATGCTTATTGACAGTCATACAATTTATAAAATAATATGGTTGAATCTGACATGAAATAATATTTGTAAAAACAATACTAAATATAAAATATCCTGAAATGTGTATGAACAAAATTAGTGTTCATAACATTGTAAACAAAATTTAAAAATATTCCTACTTCATAGTTTCAGAATGTTTCCTACATTATTCTTGGAATGTAGCACACTGTCTGGCACATAGTAGGTACTAGTACATTAATGAATTTACACTTGTTTAAGATTTATATTTTAAAAATAATGTGCTTGATATGTTCAAGTGAAATTCTGTGTTCTTCCCTTTAGTATATGATGAGGATTTCATTCCTGGTTAGTGAGGTCTGGCAGGTGGGGTTGGCAGAAATGCATGTCAGAAAAATGTTGAAAAATACATTTTCATGACCAAGTCTCACCAAGTGATTGTTTTTGCCTTCTTTTGATGACTTTCACTTATTTAGTTTTATATGGTCAAAAAGTAAGGGTGGGGGTAGGGAAGACCCGTGAAATATACTTAAACTAGCTTTGCAAATAAATGTTAGACTTTTATCTGCCCACAAAATTTTTTACAAGTCTCTCATGGCCCCAGGAGGTACATGGGTAATAAAATCAGTAAAAGCAACGTTTTTCTTACTTACCCAACATCAGTCATTGCTTGTCTAGTGGCTATTTTCTGTGCTTATTTAACATCTGTTAACTGTTTTAATGTGGAAACATCTTTTTCCTCCCTTATTAGCCTCATAATCACTTATTCAGTTACAGGTGGAAAATAAAAAAAAAAAATTAAGGAAATCTGAAAGTCAGTCTAAGCAATTCTAATAATAGCCTAAGATAATTTGGAAAAATGAAGCCCTTTTAGTTTGATCTTTTAACAGTTTCTCTAAATATGCTTTTTTATTTATTTTATTTGTATTTATTTATTTTTATTTTTTCTTAAATTTATTGAGGTGACAACTCCTGCAGGTTGATAAAATTTTATATGTTTCAGATATACAGTTCTATAGTACATCATCTGTATATTGTACTGTGTGTTTACCACCCCAAGTCAAGTCTCCTTCCAGTATAATTTTTTCTTCCTTTACTTTCTTCTACCTCCCCCCACCATCTTTCCCTTTGGTAATTACCAAACTTTTGTCTGTGTCTATGAGTTTTTTTCCTTTGCTTAATCTCTTCACCTTTTTCACCCAGCTACCTAACCCCTCCCCTCTACCAACTGCCAGTCTGTTCTCTGTATCTATGAGTCTGTTTCTATGTTGTTTGTTAGTATATCTTGTTCATTATAAATATGCTTTTTAAATTTTAATACTAAGCATGGTGTGAATGATGAAGGTAGCTTATGGTGAGTGAAGTTAATCTTTATGATCTTTATTCTCACATCAGGATGCAGTGATCAGCCCTAAACTAGCCAACAACCCCATATTTCCAAACCGTTTACAAGGTTTATTTTCAGAATGGTTTCTGAGGGTGGGAGTTAATGTTCTGTTGAAGGTTTTTGGTTTGTCACTATTTGAACACCGAAGAGATTAAACGTGGTACTTCTGTACAGCTGACATTTTGTGTGACTCCCCATTTATAAAACAGCCTGAAAAGCCAGTCGAATACCCTGCAGGTATTTACACATTGAATCCACATGTGCCTTTTTATTTGATTACCTGCTGGGGATGGCATTGGTGGAATCTGTTATCATTTAAGGCTTTGTCCCTTTTGTAGGGTGGGTTATGGTTTTACTCAAGATGTGACCCTCATGTCTATTGCATTGAGTGAAATGTGATACATATTTCTGTTTCTGATTTTTTTTTTCCAATCAACATCTGTGCTACACTTCAAGTCCTGTTTCTCTTTTCTTTCCCTGTATTTGCCTTACACCTGACTTTTTGAGAATCCAGTTAGAGCAAGATACTCCGATTCTGATCACAGTAGTTCCTAGCAATATTGAAACTGGGGCTATTTGTCATGCACTTACAAATGAATTTGGATTTCCTCCCAGTAAATTAGTTGTAGCATTTAATATTCATGACCTATAGTCCTTTAAAACTTTGAGCAGCTGCCAGCACTGCTAACCAGATAATACCACAAATAAAGTCGAGGTTCAAAAATACTTTACAGTGGAAAAAGTCAAAGATTAATAAGGTATTTTATTCCTGCAGGTTGGCTTCTTTGCTGAGCTAATTTAAGAGGATTCTGTACTCGAGTTGAGTAATTTAAATTTGGGTAGCCTCACAAGATTTGGTGATGCTCGCATTAGAGTGTTTGTTAGTCCTTGGAACAGCAATCTAGTCTCACAAATCATCATTTTCATTTTTGTGCAAGGCTCTGTATTTGGCAATGTGGGAATTCAAAGATGAATTGACAAAATTCTGTCCTTAAAGACACTGAAGAGTAGAAGGAAGTTGAGAACAGTGCCTGTAGTTATGGAAGTGAAATTCAAGCTAAATCATCATTTCATTTTTGTGCAAGGCTCTGTATTTGGCAATGTGGGGATTCAAAGATGAATTGACAAAATTCTGTCCTTAAAGACACTGAAGGGTAGAAGGAAGTTGAGAACAGTGCCTGTAGCTATGGAACTGAAATTCAAGCTGGAAAGTAGTGAGGGTTGTAGTGCTACGTTGGGAGTGCTAGGGGAGTTTAGATGAAGGGGAGGTTACTTCCAGCCCAGGGTGTCAGGGAAGGGACTTCTGGAGCAGAGACCTTTGTGCAGGGCCCCGAAGGATAGTTGGAATGTAGGCATTTATATTTGAAGAAGGGAGGAAAAGTGGACGGTAGAGCATGTGCATTGTGCAGAGGGGAACTCATAGGAAGTTCCTGGAGACCACTGAGCTGTCGTTTTGGCAGACACAGAGAGTGCAGGAATTTAGAGAGGTACATTGAGGTAGCTAGTGTAGAGGTACATTGAGATAGCTGGTGTGGAGGTAGGTACATTGAGACAGCTGGTGTGGAAGTACATTGAGATAGCTGGTGTATACAACAGTGTAGGGGCCTTTTAAGATATGTTAACTGTTATAATTATAAACATAATCCCTAATAATGTTTGGAGACAATGTGTGGGTTTTAAATGGGCTTGCACTTCAAATGGTCCATGGGAGAAGCTTAGGAATGTGCAGGCTAGCGCCTTCTTGCCACTTGGGGGGGCTTTTTCTCTGGCCTTCTCCTAAACCCGAGGAGGGGTCCCTTTGGTGATGAGATTAAGAATCAGACTCAGGAGTGGGGGTTATAACTAATTCAGTGAAGATCTCTTCTATCAGTGTTTATCTTGTTCTGTGGGATTAAAATAAACATTTATTTTCTGAAGATTAGTATGATTTTACTTGTTATTGTATAATATCTGGCATATTACTGTACACCTCTAATGAGAAAAACAGGGAGTCCTTAAGGGCTTTCTCCTGTGCCTGCTCTCCCAGCATTGCTGCACACAGCGTTCCAATATTACCCTGAATGGCCACAAGTACAGAATCCCTCTTTGTTTTGCACTCATTTCTACAGGAAGACAATGGTGATTAAAAAGGGTCCTTTTTTTACAGTACAGAATTAAATACTCTGTCAGCACTGAATTTCAACCAGTTAATCACTATACCATCAGTGAAAATGACACACAAATTGTGATGAATAAATAATGAGTCTCATTGAAATCATCTATGCTGTTCTCATAACAGTCTGCGATGTGTATTACATCACTCGGCTCAATTTTCGATAACCTGCCTCAGAGGAATCAAACTAACTGAGGAGGATCTTGTGATTATCAGATTACTCATTTTCAACTGGTACTGTCAGTTTCCCAGAAAACGAAATGACGTGGTTTGCACGAATTTGAAGTCCATTGTCCTTGCCGGAAGTCAAATCCCTGTCTTAAATACCTGGAATAATAAAAATATGAATTTAGTGTTGATTTCTCAAATGAAATTTAAGCAATAGAAAGCCACATTCCATGAGTGCATTAGGGATTCCTTAAAAGATAAGAATAGAGCAGGAGGTAGGGTAGATAAAACTGAGTATTAAATCAAATTTATTGATAGTTAAAATCCGATTGAAATGTGATGCAGTGATAAGGTTGCATGGTGTGATGTTTAGTTTTCCTCTAAACATCAAGTTTCATACCTATTGATCATGGTATTTCTTTCTTCAAAAAGGTTAGTAACAAATCAGAAGAGAACAGTCCTAATGCCAAAGTCTGAGATGACTTGGAGCCAGGAAGGTCGCCGTGCCCTTGCCCTCTGGGTTTGTCCTTACAGCTCTGCAGCACCCAGATGGCTCCTGTATGCTCTGTTGGTCCGATTATAACTCCAGCATCAAGTGAAATAGCATGCATTCAGAATTTATTATATGTTTCTCCAGTAATTATGGCCTTGATTAGTGAAGGCAGTGTTTCCATTCCAAAGGACACTTTCTTTCTCCACATGTTTATCCATTTAATTTCAGAAGTCAAAATGCAAAGAGTGTAATATTTCTCCTTGCTATGATGGGGGAATCTGTAATGCCTGCATTTGGGTATATGATTATCACTTTTCTTAGAATTAATGTAAGATTCAAAGAAAACAGCAGAGACAACATGGGGAAAAAAAAGGACATTTAAACACAAATAAATGACTTCATTTTTAGTAAGTGAAGAAATGGAAAATATATCTAGAATTTCCATTAAAATATTGCTATTCCATTAAAATATCAAGTACATTTAATAGAGTTCATCAGATTCAATATCAATTGTGTTTAAAAATAATGAAATTTTGCTGGCTGGTGTGGCTCAGTTGTACCAGGAGGTCGCCAGTTCCATTCCTGGTCAGGGCACATGCCCAGGTTGCAGGCTTGATCCCCAATAGGGAGCATACAGAAAGCAGCTGATCCGGTCCATGTTGCACTCTCTTCCTCTCTCCATCTCTCTTCCCTTCTCTCTCTAAAATCAATAAAAACATATTTAAAAATAATGAAATTTTATATATTTAAAAACTAAAAAAAGAGAAAACCTTAATATTTTAATTTATGAATTTTGAGTTGTTATACCTGTTAGCATTATCTTAGTCCCTCTCCCTATAAAAGATGTGTAGATGTGTGTGTTACATGTTCCATCAGAACAGGCTGCATGAATACAAGCTTATATAACTTACTTAAATTATACCCAGATTACACATGAATGATTTGAGTGTATTTCATAACTTTTATGTAATGGAAAACTTCAAATTATTCAAATTACATAGAATTTTTTATTTATCCTAAATTTAGGATTCAGTCAGAATGTTGCCAGTTTATGTGTTCTATTCAGTGTAGTTTCTTTCTTCTTAAGATCTCATGACATAGTGAGATAAAATACTAAATATATCTAACACTGAAAACAACAGCTGTTTATTTTAAATAATCATTTGGTGTTTGGCTAATTTTTTTCACGCATAGTTGCAAGTTAAGACTCTTATAGGACTGCAGCCTGCAGAATTCGATTTAAATCATTTTCTAAGCATGTGACCTTAGGCAAATCACTAAGCATGTTGGAGCCTCGATTACATGGTCTGTAAAATGGGAATATAATGTTTGCCTTTAGGGTTGTTGTTAGATATGAATATAGGATATGTTCACTTTTTAGCCAAATTCTTTTCCTATAGTAGATATCACCACAGTCATCATCATTCTAATGTGTTTCCACAGCCTTCCAGTAGTAGCAAACTTTTTGTCATTGTGCACAGCACTCAATGTGGCTGTGGCTTTTCTAATGGGATGCAGGGTGAAATGTCAATCAACAAAAACTGGAGTCTTTGTTATATGGTGGTTCACCAATGCTGGTAATTAAAAGAATGTTGAAGAAAAATCCTTTTCAAGAATAATTCTTTCAAACAGATGATTCAATCATTTATCTTTTGTTTAATTGATTAAACACAATTATATGTACATTTGTCTTCGTTTGCCAATACCTTGCCATCATCTCAGACTTCCATAGCCTGATTTTTTCCACTCTGGGCTCAGGATGGTGCTGTTGCTTATATATCTGAAGGTGGAGGGGAGACTGACTTTCCTGTTCTCCTCCCCCCACCACCTTGTTTCCTATATATTTCCTTTTAGCCAGGTTTATAGTAAGGAAGATTAGTTCAGTAGCTGCCAATATCTTAGTGCATGCAAGTCTCATTTTCTTTGGAGAAAGAAACACTGTTATCACCTTTAGGTAAATGTTGATCTCTTCCTACCCTTTCCTTCCCCTCCCTGGCAAGCAATATCTTTGCAGCTGATTCCAGAATCTCTGTTATAACAACCTCTGCAGAGAAAAACGGCGAGGCTGGCTTTTATTGTGGTTCAATGCTTTAGTTTATTTCCCCACCTCCTAGGAAGAGAATGGAAGGCAAAAAGAAATCTTGTTTTTAAAGTAATACTATTTTCAGGCTACCAAAAATTTTATAAAATATTTTGGATACTTGAATTGCATTTAGACCAAATTGTTTTTACAGAAATTTAAATCTTAAACGTTGGCTAATGGAGAGAACCATATGTAAAATTGGTTTTGATTTCAGAAAATCCAATATTTAAAGTTTTGATTTATTTGATAGATGATACATGGGGTGGGGTGGGAGAGGGTGATAGTTAAAGATTTTAGGATTAATCATGAGTTTCCTTGGAATATTCCAAATGTGGTTGATTATTAGCCTGCCATGGAGAAAGTGGTTTAAACACAACTGGAAGCTACTGAATAAGAATCTTTTGGTCTGCTTACTTTTAATTCATTTTTTAAAATTTTTCCTTAATTTTTATTGTTGACACTCTTACAGATGTCCCCATTACCCTCTCCCCCCACCTGCCCCCTTTGCCTGCCTCCACATAGCCCTACCCCTCCTTCCCTCTGAGGCATTAAGTGCAGGCAGGTGGAGAGGGAGCAGGATTAAATCCCTGTGATTTAATGAAAAGCTAGGTTTGGGAACCACTGATGAACACTGAGAATCTGATACTCTCATATGATATCATACATACAATTTTCATAAAAACAAACTTTTGTAGCTGGAGAAGGATATTAGAAATTGTCTACATGCTACCTCCTCTCTTTTAACAGAACTGGAGGCCCACAGAAATCAGGCACTATATTAGTTGAAGGTAGAGTCTCCTCCTCTAGGTCTAACGATTTTGTAAATCCTCCTTTAATTTTGCTTCCCTTCTTTAATTTATGAAAAAATTTGTTACTATGGAAGTAATTTTCATCTGCCAGTTAAGACTGGAGACTAGTAATTTACCCATCCCTCAAGCTCATCATTACTTAAGACTCTGACCTTCATAAGATTCTCTATTGCTATGTTAATAATTCCAGGGTGCTTTTTGAAATGGCATTGTTGGTTTTGTTTTTTTTGCTGTTGCTTCCTTTATTTCAGGCCCCTCCTTTTCTTGCCTCCCCTGCCTACCCACAATTAGCTTCAAATGCAGAATTAGTGTGTTTGCCTTTTGTCATCTTAGGACCCCAACTTGACTTAAACTCGCATTCAAATGGAATATTTACTTTCCTGGCTGTCAGAAGCTTAACCTGGAGAAACGGAAATCACTGTACTTTTCTTCCTATTTTGGTTACTTTCCTTTACTGACAGTGTATTACTGTTTGAGATAGGTTCCCTTGAATGGAGGGGTCTTCTCTTTAAAGCTGCTGAGCCTGAGACTGGTCTAAGAGTGGAGAGTTAATAGTGAAGCAGCCCCACTTCACCCTCTTCTCACTTGGCAAGGCACCCAACTGGGGGGCGAGGGAAATTTTAGGCATTAGCAGTAGACACATCAGCTGGGTGTAGAGTTTCTCTCCCTGTTCCTCTTAACTCCTGGAACGTGTTTCTCACTGGTGAGTGAATATTCAAATCCTAAGGTCAAAAGTGAGCATGACTCCAAAAATGAATGTATTTCAGAGGTAAAATAGCAAGAAAGGAGAAAATGTGGAGGTGCCAGTTGAAAAATGGGCTGGCTGAGTGAGAAATGGGCTGAATTGAAGTTGTCACAGCAGCAGCCTGAAGTTTCTGGTGCTTGGACAGGATAATTTGCACTCTGGTTCTCTTGCACTCTGCAGTGTAATCTTCTCCAGGGCTGTGCTGACTTCCTATTGTTTAAAAAGGAAGAGAAATAACCCATTTGAATTCATTAGTTTCCATTTGCATATACACAGAGCTGGTGGTAATAATGATAACAATCACCATTTAGCCAGGCTTATTGTGTGCTAGCAAAGTGTCTTCTGTGCATTATTTTGTCCCATTCTGTGGGAGTAGGTATTATTAACCTCATTTACAGATATGGAAATTGAAGTTTATGGAAGTAAAATAGTGTGCCCAAGGATTCACAGATAGTACATAGTGGAAAAGGGATCTCATTCCCAGTGTCTAACTGTAATGCTCATGTATGGTCTTCCCATTATACTCTTTTTATATAAGCTTAGCTCCACTGGAAGATCCAAATAATGCAGTAGTTCTCAACCTGTGGGTCGTGACCCCTTTGGCGGTCAAACGACCCTTTCACAGGGGTCGCCCAAGACCATCCTGCATATCAGATATTTACATTACAATTCATAACAGTAGCAACATTACAGTTATGAAGTAGCAACAAAAATAATTTTATGGTTGGGTCACAACATGAGGAACTGTATTTAAAGGGCCAGAAGGTTGAGAACCACTGAAATAATGTATGAAAGAAACAACCATTTTCTCATACTACTTGGTGTTGGAACCAATGATTATTTACCTGCAGTAGCTTTAGATACAAGTAAGCTGCACTCCCACATGCAACAGCTGGTTTTACGGGTGCTAGAAATACACGGATGGATAATGTATGTCCCCAGCCCTTAGGAAGCACAGAGCATGTATTCGGTAATTGTCACTGCACTAAGTGGGAAGGGAGTCTCATGTGGAGTTCTAGAGAAGCACAGTAGTCCATCCGCTTAACGGACCTGGTTATGGGAGAGGCTGAGAGAGGGACAGGAGAGGAGTGGCATCTAAGTAGCTCAGCGCACCCTGGCGTTTTGGTTTTGTTTATTTATTTATTTATTTTAAACCACTCTGTGCTGGTGTATTTCATTTGGTTTCAGATGCCTATCATGTGATAAGAAATGTACGAGGACAACTAGGTGCTTTCTTTTTTAAAAAAAAATTTGGATAAGTAGGTACTGAGTGTTTTCTAGATATGAGACGCTGTTCTAAGATGTTGAGGATAAAATATTGAAAACAAACAAATTTATGCTCTTTTGGAATTTACATTTATTTTCTAACTTAACAGTCACAGTAGTCATGTGGGGTTGTTACTGGCACCCCGTTTTACAACAGGTTGAGTAAACTCCTCTGAACCAATCAACGTGCAGCAAGACTGGATTTCAAAGGCAATGCTAATTGTAAATCTAGTGATTCTTTCTAGAGCCGATCACTGTCTCCCAGTTGAGTTCCTTCCAGTAAAAAGTGGCCTGATTTTTTAAAGTATTAAATGAGTGGTACTGATAGATGTGTGTACAGTAGGTCCTCGGGTTACGTTGCAGATCCGTTTCTACGGCGTGACGTAACTCGATTTGCACCGTAAGTAGGGACCCACCTCCATAAGCACCTACGTCACTCACATGGAGCACAGCCGCAGCAGTAATGAAGTGAAACAGTAAAAAAAAATTTAAAAGAAAGATAATTCCTGACCTTTACTTGTGGTAAATAAATAATAAAAACATAAAGCACATATGTATGTACATCGAAATGACGGAACTTTTTTTTTTAGTAAATGAATGTGAGATGGCGACATAACCACGAAACTACGTACGTGGAGTCCGACGTAACTCAAAGACTGTCTGTAGTTGGTTTAGAAATCTCCTTAAGATCAAGGACTGGAAACCCCTTTTCTTTTGCATCCTCATGTCCCAGAACAGGCATGGAAATCTTGCATTCCAAGTTTAACCTTCAACATCACATTGGCCCTGCAAGGGCATACCATGCCCACCATGACTTTGCCCTACAATGAGCAGACTTAAAAAAGATGCATTGTAGATGTGTTCTTTGAGGCTGACTGGGTTAGATCTTCTAAAGCTCCTTTCGACTTCTGTGTCCTCCGAAATGCAGAGTGTTTCTCAGAAGTATGCAAAAAAGAGTTATCTGGAGTCATTTCACATTGAAGCATTTGGCTTGGCTCTGAATTTCATATTGCTGCATCATTGCTAATCAAACGTATTAACTTCTATGTCCTTGACAGGCAGTTTATTCCTAACGACTTTATAAAGGAAAAAATGAGTCTGTGCTACATTGGTTACAGTTTGGATAAAAACTATATTTTCTGCTCAGCCAGCGTGGCACAGTGGTTGAGCGTCCACCTATGAACCAGAAGGTCAGGGTTCAAATCCTTGTCAGGGCACAGGTCCGGGTTGCAGGCTCGATCCCCAGTATGGGGCATGCAGGAGGCAGTTGATCAATAATTCTCTCTTGTCACTGATGTTTCTGTCTCTCTCTTCCTCTCCCTTCTTTTCTGAAATCAATAAAAATATATTAAAACAACAGAAAAATAGAAAAAAATATTTTCCTGCAAATTTCATCAAAAATATAAAATGATTCAGAATGTAAAGCAATGTTGTGATGCCAAGCAGTGCCAGTGTGACTGCCCTGAACTGCTCAGGACGTCAGGTCTTGTTTAATGTGGGCTGTAAAGACTGTTTTTGGAATCTGAGCTTTCCTCTGTTGATTATCAAAAAGGGCTACAAAGTCACTGGTTAATATCTAAAACGCATGACCAGATGTGATTCTGACCTTTAAAAAATTATTCAAAGGTGATAGGGTGCATAAGCTCTGTATTATGTAACACCCCTAACCCGGCAGCATTTCGTAAGAAACGTTTAGTATTTTCGAAGGGAAGTAGAGGAATGTTTACAGTAAGTAGAATAAATCAAGGTTATAAATGCTTCTATCCATTTAGATCAGGTTTTTGTTCATAAGCTCTGTATTATGTAACACCCCTAACCTGGCAGCATTTCGTAAGAAACGTTTAGTATATTTTTTTTTTAATATTTTATTGATTTTTTACAGAGAGGAAGGGAGAGAGATAGAGAGTTAGAAACATCGATGAGAGAGAAACATTGATCATACCGTAATCTTAATTCCGTATTTTTAAATTAAGGATGAAGGAGGTTACTGGTTTACTGTGGCTACCAATTGAACAAGATCTGTGGAGAACAGTTTTGAGGCCGAGCCATGTGGGTAGCAAAACTGGTCCAGCCCTTCCTGAGAACCATGAATGTTTCCGCTGGTGGTGTTTATATGCTTGCCTATCCTGTTTACTGCCTAACGCATTGGTAGTGGAGTTGGGTCATCAGGCTATCCTTATGTTTCGATCAGAATGCCTGGATCCTTGTTTTGGTTTTCAAAACTATGATAAATTGTAGGCCCTTCTATCAATGAGCTTTTCCGGAGTAAGACTCTGACAATCAGTATTTGATTGCTTCCTGTGCGTGGTCTATGCGGCCCTTGATTCTTGAATGAGTAATAGTGGTTACAGTGTAAATAGGAACCTGGGGGCCTCTTATTTTCTCTCATGCATTTGCCTCTCAGTGCTGTGGCACATGTCTTGTACATGCAGAAGTACTTTAGCTGTATTTAAATACATATAATTGACTTGTTTTTCGCTTTGACCAGAAGTTTTATCCAAGTGTAAAGGTGCGTGTAAAAATCTGTGTTAAACCCAATTTCAATCTTCATTCTATTACCTTACAAAAAAGGAAACATTTTTAGACATAGTAAACATTTAAAGAAGGGACTGAATGTGAGGTATTTCTTTATCCTTTTAAAGTAATGGCTATCCTAACATATACCTCCACTTGCTTCCTAGAGGCAAATTCACTTCTAAGCAATTTTAAAAGAGCAATAACATAAAGTTAATTGTGGCAGAATGGTTCTATAAAAATTTAATA
Source organism: Myotis brandtii (assembly GCF_000412655.1). Taxonomy (NCBI): domain Eukaryota; kingdom Metazoa; phylum Chordata; class Mammalia; order Chiroptera; family Vespertilionidae; genus Myotis; species Myotis brandtii. The sequence continues at coordinate 10,408,079 of NW_005371324.1, forward strand.
TGCCATTAAGACATTTTCTGATTTACATCAGATTTATATAAAGGTTGCTTGAACCTACACCTTTGCATGCAGCTGGTAGCCTTTTTTCTAGTTTAATTACACAAAAGCCTCTGAGAAATGTTTTTGAGAGAAACTGTGATTTCTGAGATAAAGGGAACATGCTGTGAAAAGTGTGGCTGTATGGCATAATGACATATATTCTGCAGTCCTAATCAGGAGCCCTGGGTTCGCAAGGTTTCTGCCACTAGTTATGTCATTGTGGACAAGTCACTTAACCTCCCCAGGGGTTATTTTCCTAATAAGGGAGTTTCTGTGGATGCTTCAAGAATCAAATTATATCATTCTATTTCTTAAAGTAATTTTACTACTAATCTTTGTTGGGAGTAAAATCCTAACTTTCTGTGTCTTTGAAATAATCTGATTGGAGAGATGGATTAAGTATACAGACATTAAATTCTTCATTCATTCTAAGGAACAGAAGATCAGATCCCAGAGCACTTAAAATAATAGGTTGTTTTGTTGTTGTTATTTTGAGGATGGCCTATTTGCTGCTAACTGAATTGGGCTATATGTTCTGTTTCACCTTTGAGACTCTTTTTTTAAACAATTTGCTTTAAAATACCTCCATATGATATCCTTGTATCATGGTTTGAAGTTGTCTTTTTCATTATCTTTTAAACTTAAACACTATTAACACTTGATTATCTGAAATGGATTCTCTCAGAAGTTAATCATACTTTATAATTATTTTTTTAAACATACTTTCATTGATTTCAGAGAGGAAGAAAGAGAGAGATAGAAACATTAATGATGAGATAGGATCGTTGTCGGCTGCCTCCTGCATGCCCCACACTGGGGATTGAGCCACCAGGGCATGTGCTCCACCAGGAATCGAGCTCTGACCTCCTGGTTCATAGGTTGACACTCAACCACTGAGCCATGCCAGCTGGACATACTTTCTAATGCTTAATGATAATAATTGTGCAAACCAAAATAGTGGATTATGTCATTTTTACATTAGCTGTGCTATCATTTTAGGCATATCATTAGAAATTGACTGTGATCCTTTTCCTTATGCAAGAAAAATAGCATGCCTTCTTTAAATACCAAAATGAATTTGTCCTTCTCTTTAAGAAAATTAAAAAAAAAACAACTTAAAAGAAAAAAGAAATAAAAACAAAAAACCTAAAAGAACTACCATCAGGTGTTAAATAGGAATCTTGACTGAGAACTTACCATTCTCTTCCATCTCAGAAGGCCAGATAGTAAATGCTTTCTGCTTTGCAGGCCAGGTGGGCTCCGTGACAACTGGTCAACCTGCTGGCTTGCTGAGAACATGGGCATGGCTGTGATCTAGTGACCCTTTATCTCAACACATGTTTAGGCACCAGATTTGGCCCACAGGCAGTAGTTTGCTGGCTCTATCTGGTGACTTAGTTTATACACCCATGTGTATTCAGTCATATAGGCACCCCAAAAAGATCAAGTTTAGGACAATACATGTACAGTAGTATGAATCACAAAGTGCTTTCACATTCATTTTTATCTGGATTTTATATGCCTGTTGATAATATTTATCTTTCCTTTTTACAGTGGAGTTAACCTGGACAGGTGCAGGCACCCCAAAAAGATCAAGTTTAGGACAATATATGTATAGTAGTATGAATCACAAAGTGCTTTCACGTTCATTTTTATCTGGATTTTATATGCCCTGTTGAGAATATTAATCTTTCCTTTTTACAGTGGAGTTAACCTGGACAGGTGTACTTTGCCTGGAGTAACCCTGAGAGCACACGATCTTTATTCTATTTTCCTGCTCTATATTTTATCAAAGTCCTACTGAGCTCACTGAGCAGGTATCTCCAACCCTGCTTTTTAGTAGGATCTCCTTTACCCTAGAATTTTGAAACTTAATTCAAGTACAAACTTAGTACTTTGACTACTCTCTGGACATCATATTCATTCAAAAGAATCATATAAAGTAAACTTTGGTAACAATTCTCCCGTAAAGGAAGCCCAAGTAAGCACAAGGTGGTTTCCAAGAATAACCAGCTCTAGAAGTTCATAGCAGCTGTAAAAATATATCTTCAGTTGAAATTCAGCTTGTAATATAAGGGTGCTTGCATTTTCTTTTTCATCTTTCTTTTTTGTTTTTGTTTTGCCAAATAACTTAGAAAAGTGAGCATATTTATTTGTTGCTCTTAATACAAAGGCCAAACACTTTTTTCACGAAGAACTGTCAGTGAAAAGAAACTGAGAAGTAAATCTTATACCAGTTTAATACTTTTTTGGGGGAAAGAGTTGGTGGTGGGGTGATGGTGTGTTTCTTAAAGTGTTTACCTCCCCAGTAGATGTGAAGTGATTGACTTTGACAGTGATTTTTATTTTTTAATATCTTGGTGATAAATGCATTGGAAGTTCTGATATAGTTCAGTTGAGAGGTGGCAAAAAGTTTGACAGTGTTATATTTACTGTGTTATAGCTCTCATCCTGACTCTTTAAAAATAGGTCCTTTCATTCTGTTCAAATGAAGAGCACTTAGGGCAGTTGAATACCATTAGAATGATTGGCTCAGAATTTTAAAAATTCAAGGTAACTGCAAAAATCAAAGTGAAATTAACATATATTTTTCTTTTTTTCAAACTCATCATGCCAACATCTCAAATCTTGAATGCTCTGTAAATACATTCTAATGATTATTTCTTAATTGTTCTTAGTGAGTGTAACTTTTTATTTGGCCCTTTTCAAAGTTATTTTTGGTGTTTTTTTTTTTTTGCAATGATTTGTAACATTTTCTTCCCTCTCTTAAACAGATATCTGGTTGCATGAGGAAATATAATGCCTGCTGCTTTAATAGCAACATGACCTGGGAATTATTCTGATTTTACCCCTTTATATCTCAGTACCCCTCAAATCTAGGGTTTTAATAAAGATTAAATAAGCTAATACATTAAAATCTCTGAGTGCCTAGCACATAGTAAGTAATTAATGTGAGCCATTTTTATTTTTGTCTATTTTAAGATGATCACATTCTCTACAAATTGGCTAACTTTAAAATATGTGCTATAAAGATCATATGTTTGGTTGTTCCTGTTATTTTACTTTTTTAGAAGGCAGAGTTTATTATAGTCCATTATAGGAATTATAGAAATACTCAAGCTATTATGTAATGCTGCAAGGATATTAGTTTATTTTTACATTCATTAATCACTAAATTTTGTTATTTACTACAACACTAACCTAGGAAGTGGCTGTACTTATGACAGGGATATTTAGAAATGAGAATAAAAATAGCTTCCTCCTTGGGACCACAGTTTCCAGGCACTGGGAAGTATGCAATTACATAGAAGTTTCTCAGATCCCACAATAACATCCTTTTGAAGGAACTGACATTGCTGTATCACTCATATCCATAATGCCTTACATTTGTCTGGTGTTTCTTGTGTACAAATCCTCCTAACACTTCAGATCACCTCCTAAAGACCTCAGGAAGTGAAGTGGGTATTTTAAGGCTATTTATTTAGAGCTGAATAAATAAATAGAGGTATTATGTAATTTGATTTCTTTCATCTTGTTCAGATGAACTTGTATGTGTAATGACTAAGCCTTGTCTTCCTGATTCCTTTTCTCCCTTATTCTCTGTTTCTTCCTCTCCTTTCCTCCCCCGCTTCCTTAAGACATTGTATTCTTCTCCTGTTCTTCATTGATTGTATTGATTATATAGGAACTTGACCTACCTTCACAGTTCATATATATTTAAAATACATTTAACATTTTTTCTACCATAAGGGATAGGTCTTATTTGCTATAGGGGCTTTAAATACTGTACCATTGATCTGACTCTCACCAGAGGAAAACATCAAATTGTTAAAGAAACTATGGACATTGACATAATCTATGTTATAAGTCAAAGAAATAAGTAGGTACAGTATCACTTATCCAAGTAGACTTCAAAAAATCTCCAGGTAAATAACTATATATATATGTAGGTACATACACCAGAAAGATTTCATTGGATTGTGATCATTGTATCATGATTTTGTTGTATCTAAAACTGCCTTTATATACTGGCTTTATAGCCCCCTTCTAGTCTGCTCTCTTGTGTTCATTGTTCATTTGTTCATTCAGTTAGTCATTTACTCTGTCATTCATGTACTCATTCATCCATCTAATACGGAGTGCCAGGTGCTTTCTAGTTGCTGTGGATAGTATGATTTTGTGAACAAAACAGGCAATTCCTATCATCTAGGAGCTTGTATTCACGTGGGAATAGTGAGACTCATTTCGGTAAGAGTCTGACACTCATTAGGATTATGTATGCCTAGTGTCCCTTTGCAAAGGTCAACCTCAGACTTGACCTTTGCAATATATGATGTCATTCATGTATGGTACAAGTTATAAGAGAGTTTTGAGAAGGCAGGGCTTAATGTGGCCTGGAGAAATTGGGGGAAGTCTTGTGGAAGAACTGGAATTTAATTTGCAAGTGAGAGAGAACATTTAAGAAAATGGCAACATTAGGCAGATGGATGCAAATTTGATTTATATACAGAACATTAAGGAAATCAGTATCACTGAGGAAATTTTGAAGTTTCTAACAAAGATATCAATATTAGGGAAGTTTGAAGTCTAGAGATAGTAAAGATGAACCAAATTTTGGACAGCTTTTAATACAAGGCCAAGGACATTGGAATCTTATTATTCTTGTTTTAGAGAATTATCATAGACTATAGGCCTGGTGCATGAAATTGGTGCACTTGGGGGGGGGTCCCCTCAGCCTGACCTGTGCCCTCTCACAGTCTGGGACCTTTCAGGGGATGTAGCAGTGCACCAAGTAGCAGGTGGCCAGGGAGGAGCCCGAATTGGGGCCAGGCGATGTGCCGCTCATGCTCATCCTGGCCCACTGCGCCTGCTGCCGTGGAGTCAGGGGTGGCTCCCGCCATGATAGCTGCGCTCGCCAGCCATAAGCCTGGCTTCTGGCTGAGAGGCGCTCCCTCTATGGGAGCACACTGACCATCAGGGGGCAGCTCCTGCATTGAGCGTCTTCCCCCTGGTGGTCAGTGCACATTATAGCGACTGGTCGTTCCGCCGTAACAGTACCTTAGGCTTTTATTATATAGACTAGAGGCCCAGTGCACGGATTCATGCACAGGTGGGGTCCCTTGGCCTGGCCTGCGGGGATTGGGCCAAAACTGGCTCTCCAATATCCCCCCAGGGGTCCCGGATTGAGAAAGGGCTGTTCTCGGGTGACACACTACGGAATTGGGCTCCCTCCTCTCTGGTTCTAGTTGCATCACCTGAGAACCACAGCTGCCAAGTCACCGCAGCTCCTGCGTTGAGCATCTGCCCCTTGGTGGTCAGTACGTATCATAGCTACCGGTCAGACGGTCGGTTAGGCTTTTATATATTATATAGATTCTTGATAAAGAGTAGTGATTAAAAATATAAACAAAAGCATAAAGTACCATGTCTTCAATACAAAGGAAGATAAAATTTGTAGTCCTAATCGTGACTGAATAGCTTACTGTCCTTGGGCAGCACATTTAATTAAACTCTATGGACATCAGTTTTTTTCACTGTAAAATACATGTTAAGGAGATGCCCTCTAAAGTTCTGAGATTTTACAAATATAAGGTTCTGGTCTCTAGATTTCTCTAACATTTACCCACTTGTGGCTTTATGAGCTTTTCCTGTAGAAGTTAGTGGTATTTTAAGTCCGGTGTCACCTTGAGATTGGAGAGGGTGAGAGCAGTCAAAGAATCTGGATGGTGAAATACTGGAGATAGTGGTTGTGAAGTGGGTACTGTGTGGTTTAGGGTCGGGTAGGGGCAAAGCACCCTGGATTTATAAAGGACATGGCTTTGAATTCTAGTCTTTGTATCCATTGGCTTTGGGAGTCTGGTGGTGATACACTTTTCCTCTCTGATTTCTACTTAACCCTTTTGGAAAATACTAATTTATCAAGTTTACAAACATCGTAATATCTTAGAAAGAATTACTTGAGAATAATATATGTAAAGACATTCTGTAAGATTTAATGAACATTCATAATTAGTGTTACTACTACCAATAAATGATTTCCCCCATATTCTGTAGTGAAATATAATGACAGAAGAGAATGTTATTTTCTAGGCACTGCTCTCTTCACTGGATGCCAGGACCACATCTGGGAGGTATAAAATGACTTAACAGGTGTTTGAATTCATTAGGCAATTATATACAATTCTCACTTTACTCATAATATCTGGTCTCTCATGGAAAATATAATGGAGCTTAATTTGTACTTGCTTTAGCATATCATTTAGATGACCTGCATTTGTTTAGATTGTTGAAGAAACAAGATATGTGGGCTGATTTGAGATATGTTGCAGAACAGAACAGATTTGGATTTATTAAGAAATATGATCCTCAGTCTAAAAATTCTAGTGTGTTTAATTTAGGAGTATTTACGGAAACGTAGTCAAGAATGGAATTTCCTGATCTTACTTAAAAAGGACTGTTTGAATTACAGAAGTTAAATAAAGATTCCAACACATCCTGTAATTTTTGTTATTTTCTGGTAATCAAAATTTATAGCATGTTGTTAAGGTTTTTCATCTTTTGGTTTTATTAATGTTTGACTGCCCATGGCCTGGGTTGCATGAGTTTTCTGCAGTTATAATGAGGCTGGTGTTCATTGCTGAATAGAAGGTGCCTAACATGGTCACAGCATGAGGGGACAGGGAAGACCAGTGTCTTTGAACAAGGGCATGTTCAATAGGGAGCAAGGAGACAGAGCCTGCTAGTCATGTATGTTAACCAATCCCTTCCACTTCCCCTTTGCTTAGTTCAAACTTATGGAGTGCCAGTCATGCACCTGGAAAACAGGTCTTGCTGATCTCACAGCAGGGTTCTAAGGGCCAGGAGCCTGTCAAAAAATGATTGACACTTGAGTCAGAGAGCGTCCACTAAACCACAACTGTTAAAGCAGACAGAATTCCCTTTAGAGGAATGCTTCTTGGACCTAATCCAATGATAATAATCTATTAAAACAAGTTGTCTAATCTTGTGAGTTAACTTGAAAAGAGAAGTGGATATGGGGTGAATTGCAAAATGTTTGCACGTGTAAGTTCAATTTATTTAATTTAAATAATTAGGGCACGGCAATGATTAGTACTAATTGGAGCTGCATTGAACTAAAAGAATTATCCAAATATGTTTTGAAGACTCATGAGAGGGCTTTGCAGTAAATCGTGTTTAATTCTAGTTATTTTAAATGCTGCTAAAAATCAAAGATATACATCTTAGGGGAAAAAAAACACCCTGTCTGAAATTACTTGAAATATTTAATGATAGATATAAAGGGTAGACATTCTTAGAAGATTAATGAGGAGAGTTTTAATGGCACTCAGAAAAGGTATTAGTAAATGCAGAATTTTTTTTTTTACTAATTTGAAGTAAGATCAAACTTTGGGGGGGTGTATTGAAGTCTTATTCAAGTAGAAGACAAATACTGCAATGATTATGTGGGTTTCACAGTTTCCAGTTTCTTTCGGTTTTAAAACCTTCTTGTGAAGTTGCCTGTGAACTTTCTGAACACCTCAATTCCCATATGTAATCTTGAAAAGTTACTATATGATTAAAATTTAATTTTAAATCTCACATTAAAAGAGAATGAAAGACATGAGACAGATTACGTTTACACAAAGATTTCCTCTGTTTAGATTGGTAGCCACCACCAATAGGCTTCAAAAATCGCATTTTTGCCAAGTTACTTCTGGCAAGAAGATGCTTTTGGAGGGACTATCAGAAAAGAACTAGAACTGCAAAACTTTTTAGTATTTTAGTTTGTTCTCAAATATCTGGCTTATGGCCACTTGGCAGCTATATCAAGCATTTCTATGTCTGTATAACATGAAATATGCAACTAGTTAATTTTTTGTAAAATAATTTGAGGTTCAGCCTTTTGGTGATTAATTCCAGTTAATAAAGATATGCATTTAAGAAATGCTTATTTGTAGATGCAAATATTAATTTGTACTCTTAGGAATGGTATTCAGTTTATTTAAAACAGATATTGCCACCTACGTTTACTGTTTTACTTTTCAAAAAGAAATTCACTTTCAGAGGTTGCATTGGTCTAAAAAAATCACTCTTCTTTTCATGAAAACTAAATTTTTTTGTATTTTCAGATAACTAGGTTTAGGTTACTGCTGATATCACTACTTTGCTGCTCCTTATATCGCTTCTATATTAAAAGGAGCAAAGCAAATATTCTACCCAACAAAGATTTGGAAGTAGAGTTGTTGTTTTTTCTGTAATAGATTCTACTAACCATAACTCTCTTTACTACTCTGATGCACTTGACAATTTGGCATGGCTGTTTAGGCAGGGGGAGGAGGTATAGGTGATGATGACCCTTCTGTTTGCTCAGTAAACCCAGAATGTTCTGCTCAGCTGATCTTGCAAGGATTCCAATTCTGTTTGATTCTGCTCTGATCGACTGCTAATTGTAACGCCCAAGTATGTGCCACAGTATTGTCTGGGAATTTCTGAGTAGTTGTAATTACCAAGTATTGAAAGAAGAATTATAAAACTGGTTCATGTTTCCAGAAGTGAAAATTGTCTTTCAAAAACTCTAATTACTCTGCCTCAGTTTCCCAATCAAAAAAAAAAAAAAAAAGGAAAACAAAGCTAGTGTTGTTTTATAAGTCAATGTGGCATTTTGGGAATAAAGACAAACTCCACCTGAGAAATGGATAGGTAAAGGGCTGCATTTTTATTTATAAGAAAAAGTAAATAACCATTTGTCTATTTTTACACTGAATTACCCTTTGTATTCATCAGAAGACAAATGCAGTTATAAAGTGGGAGCATATTTCCACTTAAGAACACTAAGCATTGAATTCGTGCTTATAATGAACACCTACCTATAAGGTATGTGTATTAAGTTTTATTTGTGTATGTAAAGTATTTTTTATTGGTATCTTTTGTATCTTCATAGAAAAACTCCCACACTCATTAAATAGCTGTCCATTATGATATCTTTGAGAGAAGACGGCTGTATCTTGGCCTCCCCACTGAGGGAAGTCTCATTATAGCTTGTCTCTTTATGGTTTCAAAATGCTGGCCTCACATGCTTAACTCATTAATGAGACTGGATAATGGCTGGTTTGTCGCACTGAAGCCACACAGAGTTAAAAGAATGTTGCAGTTTAATCCATTGGCACGGGAACTACATTTGTAAAGCCCTTGCCCACTTGAGAAGAGATGGATAGAAAAGAGTTTTTTTTTCCAAATTCAGTTCATTTGTAGCTCTTTGATTTTGATTTCTCTTCCTACTATTTGGGTTTTTTTTTTCTTCCTACTATTTGTATTCTTAAGGATAAGAGAAAGGAGTTTAATAAAAACCAAAAGTGTTTTGATAGTCAAAGTGAGGTGTCTTCTTTTGTTTAAAGTATTTTTGGTTTCTTAGATCACAGAGGATATTTTCTTCACATATTTTCTTCATAAAGGGTGGATTGTTTCGTGGCTAACCTGATTTGACCATAGTGCACTGCCTGGTGGCAAGTGTTAAACCTCTTATTTTAAGCTAAACAAGATTACTGTGAAGGCCGGCATTCAGGGACTCGCTTTCAGTGTAATGGGGTAGGGTCTGTGGCACACCCCTTGTGGTTCCAGTAATTGAACTCTTTGGGTATCTCAGTTTCTATAAGGTAGCTCTAGAAGGAGCCTGCCATGGGTACGCAAGGAATTACTAACTGTTAGTTCAATGAGGAAGAGTGGGTCACTATGCCAACAAAAGCACCATAATAACGGGTTTAGAAGCATCCTTTCCTCCATACTTCACTCTTTTGGGGGGTGTTAGAGTAGGTATACGACAAATGCTATGGAGTGTCAGACAAAAATCAAACAGGATTTGAAATCACTATGTCATCTTTCATACAATATATATATATGCAACTGTGGTCATTTAACCTGAATTTTTACTTCATTCTATGTTCCATCTTTTTTGGATTAATTTAGACAGCAGTTAAAATGTTAATATGCACTTAACATTGGCGTTAATACAGTAATCCCTCTGTATGCAAGGAAGATTGGTTCCAGGACTCTCGAGGATACGAAAATCCATGCAAGCTCAAGTCACTTATATAAAACTAGAGGCCCAGTGCACAAAAATTGTGCACTTGGGGGGGGGTCCCTCAGCCCGGCCTGTGCCCTCTCACAGTCTGGGACCCCTTGGGGGATGACCACCTACTGGCTTAGGCTCGCTCCCCGGGGGATTGGGCCTAAGCTGGCAATCAGACATCCTTCTGGCAGCCCGGGAGCCCTCGGGGGATGTCCACTTGCCAGCGGGGAGCAGGCCTAAGCTGCAGTCTGACATCTTTAGCACTGCTGAGGAGGCGGGAGAGGCTCCCACCACCACCGCCATACTGGCAGCCTGGCTTGTGGCTGAGCAGAGCTCCCCCTGTGGGAGCACACTGACCACCAAGGGGTAGCTCCTGCATTGAGCGTCTGCCCCCTGGTGGTCAGTGTGTGTCATAGTGACCAGTCATTCCCAGTCTTTCTGCTGTTAGGGTCAGTTTGCATATTACCCTTTTACTATATAGGATAGAGGCCTGGTGCACGGGTGGGGGCCAGCTGGTTTGCCCTGAAGGGTGATCCGGATCAGGGTGGGGGTCCCACTTGGGTGCCTGGCCAACCTGGATGACGGGCTGATGGCTGTTTGCAGCTGGTCACA